>NC_138548.1:367826269-368426269 GCF_964273705.1 Natrix helvetica
GGGCCAATTAAAATTTTATCTATTTGTTGTAATTCTGTGTATATTCCATATTCTTTTACATCTTTTTTGCATCTCGATTGTAGTTGAAGGTATGACCACCAGTCTATATTTATATTTTGTTCCTTTAATTCCTGATTTGTTTTCAAATTTCCTTGGATGTCTAAAATTTCACTATATCTAACCATTATCGATAGATCTAGTGCATTGGGATGTGTCATGGCTTCCATAGTGGAAAGCCATGTCGGTATTTTCATGTAGTATTTTTCCCTAATTTTATTCCAGACCTGTATCAGTGCATCTCTAATATAGTGTCTGTGAAAGTATTTTTGTTTCTTTTTACCCTCTTACCATAGGAAAAAGTGCCATCCCGTTTGCAAATCGTGGCCCTCTAATGTTAGTATTCTTTTAATTTTTAAATTTATCCAATCCCTAATCTATGTTAATGCTGCTGCTTTGTAATAAAGCTCCAAGTCAGGGAGTCCCATACCACCTCTGCTTCTGTCATCCTGTAGAGCTTTCAACTTTATCCTGGCTTTCTTCCCTTGTCATATAAATTTTAATATAATCTTGTTCAATTCAATTAAAAAAAATTCTAATTGTATGGGGATTGTTTGAAATAAGTATAATAGTTTTGGTAATACGTTCATTTTTATCGCTGCTATTTTCCCTAATACTGATAGTTGTAGTTTCCCCCATAATTCTAGATTTTTCTTTATTTGTTGCATTAATTTTGTATAATTATTTTCTTTTATAGTTGAGCACTTTGCAGTTAGCCATATTCCAAGAAACTTAACTTTCTTTGTCACTTGCAGTCCCATTATTCTTATTTGTTCTTCCTTCAAATTTTTAGTTATCATTTTAGTTTTTTCTCTATTAATCTTTAACCCTGCTACCTCTCCATATTTTTCTAATTCTCACATTAAACTATTTCCTGTTTCTAGCGGATATTCTATAATGAATACCAAATCCTCTGCAAAGGCCTGAATTTTATACTCCTGTCTTTTAATTTTAGTTCCTCTTATCTCCGAATTTTGTCTAATTCTTATTAGCAGACTTTCAAATGTCAGGATAAAGAGCAGAGGTAATAGTGGGCAACCCTGCCTTACTCCTTTCATTATTTTAAAGATCTCTGTTCTTTCCCCATTTAATAATATATTTGCCCTTTGGGTAGAGTATATCGTTTCCATTAATCTTTCAAATTGGTCCCCTAATTTCATATTCTTCATTTGTTGCATCATGAATTCCCAATTTAAATTGTCAAATGCCTTCTGTGCATCCAGAAAAACAAATACCACTTGTTTCTCTGGATGCACCTCATAGTACTCTAAAATATTTGCTACTATTCTGGTATTATTCCTAATTTGTCTTGTTGGGAGAAATCCATTTTGGTCTGGATGTATATAGTCATTTAATAGTTTTTTCAATGTCTCCGCTATTATTGTGAATATTTTATAGTTGGCATTTAACAATGAGATTGGCCTATAGTTTTGAATCTGTTTTTTATCTGCACCTTCTTTAAGTATTAATGTAATATGTGCTTCTCTCCATGAATCTGGTATTTTTGCTTTCATCAGTACCTCATTATACATCTCCAACATCAAGGGTTCTATCAATTCGTTCAATTCATGTATTATTTTATACCATTCTGCTGGAAATCCATCTGGGCCTGGCGTTTTATTATTTTTCTGTTTTTGGATCGCCTGTTTCAATTCTAGTTTCGTTATTTTTTTGACAACATTTCTTTCATGTCTTCTGTTATTGACAGTGTTTCTTCTCCATTCAGATATTCTTTTATTTGTTTTTCATCTACTTCTTCCCTTTTATACAGAATCTCAAAGTACTTGTATGCAATCTTTTTCTTCCCTTCCATTGTATGTTGAAATTCACCAGTTTCCTCTTAAAGTTGATATATTAATCTTTTTTCTCTCTCTTTTCTCAATCTGTATGACAACCACCTCCCCGGTTTATTTGCTTGCTCAAAGAAGTTTTGTTTTGTTAGTTTTAGCCCCTTTACCATTTCTTCCTGGTCTAATATATTTAATTAATGTTTTGCTAACATCCAATCCTTTCTAATTTTGTCATTCTGTGGCTTATTTTGTAATTCTATTTCAAAAAATTTAATTTCCTCCTCTAATATCTTCTGTTGTGCCCATTTCTCTTTGTTTCTTTTTGCTGAATACACTATAATAATTCCGCAGGAATAGGCTTTCATGGTGCCCCATAAGATTTTGTATAGATGTCTGTTCTTTTGTGTTTTCCTTAAGGAATAACTCCAATTCGTTTCTACATTTTTGAATAAATTATTTTTCTTTTAATATTTGCAAATTTAACATCCATCTTCGTCTAGTTTTTTTTCCTTCCCAAATTATTTTAATGGGGTTGTGATCCACCCACGTATTTGGTAATATTTCAATTGTATGCATTTCTCCCCCAATTTCCCCATTCATCCATGCCATATCAATCCATGACCAGGATTGATGTGCATTGGAGTAAAAGGTAATTTTGTTTTTCTGGTTCCATTTTTCTCCAAATATCTATTAAATTTAGCTCCTCCATCATCTCAACGCAAATTATTGGTAATACTTTTTTTAATTTTTGGGTTTTTTGTCACTTACATAATCTTTTTTACTGTCCACTATGCCATTATAATCTCTATTGTACAAATATTCCTCAATCCAATTTCTCTAATTTTTTCGTGTAGTTTTTTTTATAAAAGTCCTTCTGATTTTCATTTGGGGCATATATTGCTACCAGTAGTCCTGATTTTTGGTTTATCCCTATCTCTATCATTAATATTCTTCCCTTTGGGACTGCATAAATTAAAGTTGTCTTTATCCCATCTTTAACATATATTGCTATCCCTTTTCTCTTTTCTTCTGCTGATGCTGCATATAATTTTCCTAATTTAGGACATTCCACATATTTTATATCTTGTTTTTTAATGTGTGTTTCCCATAAGCATATTATATCTGCCTTTTGTTTGTTCATTTTGCCCAGGTACACTTTCTTTTTGTTGGTGAATTTAAACGTTAATATTTACTGACAATAATTGAATTTCTTCTTCCATCCTCCTAATTTTTTGCCTGTCTTTATTTTTTATTAACTCTAGTTTCTTTTTCGGCTCCTTGTTTTTGGTCTCACTTCCTCCTCTCTCTGTTGCTCTTTCTCCTCCCTACTACTTTCTCCTTGTTCTCCTTCCATTGTTCTCTGTTGTTGTTCTTCCTGGCTTCTATATTCCAACTCCTCCTTACTGCTCTGTTCCTCTTCCGGGCCTACTAGTTGCTCATATAAATCTTGTGCCTTCTCCAGATTGTCAACTTTAATCCTTTTCTCCTGCCAAGTTATCAGCATCCCTTCAGGTATCAACCACCTAAATAGTATATCTCGTTTAATCAATTGTGTTGTCAGAAATTAATAGTCTCTCCATTGCTCTTCACTCTTTGCGGGATTTGTTTCAGGCTTTGTATCTCTTTCCCTTTGTACAACATCAGCTTGGCTCTTGTTATTCTATAAATTATATCTCTCATTTTTTTCCTTGCGAATCTAATGTGTACTTCTCTAGGCAATCGGTGTCTTCTGGCATAATTAGTGCTTACCCTGTATATATCGTCCAATTCATTTAGGATCTCATGCTTGTCTCTTTGTAACATCTCTGCTATTAATTCTGACATTATCATTTGTAAATCTTCCTCTTTTGTCTCTGTTACATTCTGGAATCGGAGATAAAATGCTGCACGATCCATTTCCAGGTGAATGAGGGAGTCTTCTAAGTTTTTGCTTGATGTTTTCATCTGCTGTTTAACTAAGTCTAGTTTTTTCTCTGTTTGTTCTGTTCTTTTTTCTACTGCTTCTATTGACTGTTCATTTTTTCCCCAGTGTTTGTTGTATTATTCCCATTTTGTCATCTAATTTCTGTATGTCATTTTTAACTTCATTTTTTATTTCACTCATCTCTATTTTCATTTCATTCCTATCCGTTTTCAATTCACTGTGGTTTTTAGCTACTGCCTCTTGAAGCTTGGTCATAGTTTCTTGGATGGTTAGCAATGCTGCCTGCACATTTTTGATGTTCGATCCGGAATCTGGATTTTCCATTGTAGTCATTTCTTCTGTTGACCTTTGGGATGCTGGAGAAGCAGTCAATACTTTTGTCGCTGGATTTACAGTTGTCTTTTTCCCAGCTTTCAGTGATGTTGTTGTGATACTCGCCATCTCTTTTAAAATTTTATCTTGTTCTTTTAGTATATTATATATGTCCCAAATTAGCATCCGATATCTTGAGTGTTATTTTTATTTCAACTTATCTTTTTTTTCAATCAATATTCTTCTTCCCCCTCCCCTCTTTTAATCACAATCCTAAATTTGCTACTAATAGGCTATGCACTGTTACATTAAATATTACTGATAATATACTACATATGCTTTGCTGTTAAGTTTTTTTAAACAATTCCTTAACTTAGCTTGTTCTATCTATAATAATCCACAAACAGTAGTCCTAAAGCAGTATAAACAACTTAAATAATGTCTAGGTATATATCTCTAAATTATACAATAACAACCGGAAATAATTAGAAGGAAAAAGCAAACAGAGAGAGAGAAGGACAGAGAGAGGAAGCCTCAGTACTCAGTACTCATTTATACCAACAGTGCTATATCTTAAGAATGTAATTATTTCATTATATCCTTAGTGTAATTACTGCAATTAATTCAAATAGATATTTATAACTATAGACATATATATAAGGATATCCACAAGCTTTCCAGTTACTTGTTTATAAATATAAAGATAAATATAGATTTGAGTACTTGTTTATAGGTATTACAAATATTATATATAAATATTATATATAATTGTAACTTATTTCACTAAACTATTAATGGAGTCAATTCGTTCAACGCCTTTTCTTTTACTTTTTTTAAAGTTCTGGGTTGAATTACTTTTCTTTTCAGTCTTTGCAAAATTGTCCACGCTCTTCTGTTCTAAATAGTTCTAGATAATTCCAACACAGCTGTTGCATCAGCCTTCTCCTTCCGTTTCGTTGTCCTCTTCTTTTTCCTAGCTGCTATCTGTCAGCCCTCCCCCCAAAGCACACCACCATTTTCCAAGTCCTCCTTCCTTCTCGGTTTCTTTTCCACCAACTGAGCCTGTATGTCTTAGAGTCAGTTCGTGCTCTTTCTTGTTGTCTCCCCTCCGATCGCTCACTTATGCCAATTAGTTCTTTTGGGCAGAGGGGCTTCAGTTCTATTGACCAAAGTATCCTTCAGATGCTATAATTCTGAAGCTGTTATAGATTCAGCTATATCAAAAATGAGGTTTGCGGTGATTATTATTTAGGACACAAATGATTGTCAATTAATGTCTGTTTTGAAATTTATCACCATGAAGCTAGTGAGAGAGGACCTCATATGCTAAGGAACGTTAATATTTTCAGGTTCACTTGTTCCCTGTCTTCAATTATTAAAGATGAAAACAATTCTGTTAACCAGAGCCTGACTTCAGGTTTTGATTGAATCCAATGAAATAAAATCAAGATTGGATGGAAGTTCTATTGGTCCAATTGGGAAAAAACAGAAAAACAGAGTTAGAAGGGATCTTGTAGGTCATTTAGTCCAACCCACCTCTAAAGTAGGAGACCCTACACTACTTCTGACAGATGGCAGTCCAATCTCTTCTTGAAAGCTTCCAAGCTCCCACAACTTCTGAAGGCAACTTCTGTTCCATTGGTTGATGGCTCTCACTGTCAGAAAAATTCTCCTTATTTCCAGGTTGAATCTCTCCTTGTTTAGTTTCCATCCCGTATTCCTTGTCTGACCTTCAAGTGTTTTGGAAAATAGCTTGACCCCCTCCTCTCTCTGCAGCCATTGAAATATGATCCTTCTCTTCACTAGACTAGCCATGCCCAGTTCCTGCAACTGTTTTAGCCTCCAGTCCCCTAATCATCTTGGTTGCTCTTCTCTGCACTCTTTCCAGAGTCTCAACATCTTTTTTATAGTGTGGGATCAAAACTGGATGCAGGATTCTAGGTGTGGTCTTACTAAGGCTTTACAGAGTGGTATTATTACCTCACGGGATCTTGATCGAATGCTTCATTGCCTGGTTAGAGTCAGGGTCTCCTAAAATTACAGACCCATCATCTGTGACATTTTTTAATCAGCTGAGACCATAGTTATACATCTCTCTCTTTAACCCCACTGGGATAGTGGAATTTAGGAAGGAGGTCCAAGGTTTTCAGTTCACATGAAATAATAATGACTGGTCTGATATGAGCTTATTTATTCATTGATTGATTAAATTTATGAGCTGCCCATCTTATCATGATAATGGCTTGAAACTTGAAGTACTCAAGCCTGACTTTGGTGCAAAAGAACCCTGATATCAGAAGTAATATGAGACAATTTCAAGAGAAACTTTACTTAAATTTGAGCTTTGTCTTTTAATAGTGTACAATAGTTTTAGAAAGTAGTCAGTTTTAGTTTTAGTTCACCACCATGGTAGCCATATAAATTGAACAAATAAATATACAAATTGTTGGAAGAAATGTCCCTCTGGGTTCCAGAGAGACTGGAAAAATGGAGGGTGCTTGAAATGATGGTTTAAAGGTGGAAAGGATCATAGGGCTTGAGCTCCTGAACAGAAAAGGGGGAGAGAGATGCTGAAAGTTCCTGGTTTTATGCCCTCTCTGGCTTTTGAACTTGAGCTTGTATTCTGATTTGTTGTCAGCCTTTTTTCACCCCATTTGTTTGGAAAAACGGGCCAAAAAAAGCCTTGAAAATGGGCCAAGAAAACTCAGAAAAACAGCCCAAAAAGTCACAAAAATGAGATGAAAAAAGCCTCCAAAATGGCCTTCTAAAGATGTTTAAAACATTTTGAAAAAAAGGCCTGAAAAATGGCCAGCGGGTGTGCAGGCCTTCGGCAATATTCAGTTTATAAGGTGCACTGACATTTTCACCCCCTTTTGGGAGATAAAAAAGTGTGTCATAGTCGAAAAAAACACAGTATCCTATTTCAAAATCATGCCCATATGAAGAAGAGAGGAATGCATATTAATTCCACTGTTAGGCGGAATCCCCTGGTTGTCACTTGATGCTTGAATCTTTTCTCAATTTCATCCACTCAGACTTTGTTAAGTAGAAAGGTCCATTTTTTGCTATCTGATATGTCCCAAGAAAGAAAGGAGGAACTAAATGAGGCATCTGCCTGCAACTGTGTCTCCTGCAACCATTTGGAAGTTTCCAGATATTTCCCTAAGTGAAGCCCAGAGACTATTTGGGTAAAGTTCATGTCTACCTCCATCTTTCATGAATGATGAACCTCAACATATTTCCTTTGGCATTTCTTCTTTCTCTTCTCAGTCTCTGCCTCAGTCCAAATGTGTGGAAAAATGTCAGCCTGGATTTGTCAGGAAGGCTCGAGAAGGAGAGCCAGTTTGCTGCTATGACTGCGTTCCTTGTCCAGAGGGGACAATCTCCACTCAGGAAGGTGGGTGACACCATAGGGAAACGTACTAGATTCCACATGAGCATGTTTCGTGTGGAATAATTAAAATGCTACACAAGCCATAGAACAGGAACAGGAAATGAATCAAAGAAACAGTAAAGATGAATCCTATAGTAGCAATGTGATACAGGAAACAACCACACTAAAGAGGAAGGATAAAGCTGCATATGAGGTAGACATAACACCTTTGATCAGGGCGCTTATATCAATATGCATTTTAAAGACCAATGTAACTTTGATGATTTTGTCCTTAATTTTCATGGTGTCCAATTCCTTCCATAATGGGAGAGATAAGAAAAAGATTTTGAAGGATGAGTTAGGTAGAAGGAGGTTGCGAATTGCTTAGGAAATATCTCTTTTATTTGCCAATTTGGATGTATCCTTCTATATTTATCTTTCTTAGGAACGTCTGAATTTTTTGTAACTTGAGGAATGATTTTAGTTCAATTGGCTTTGCTCACCAAACCAACTTTATATTACAGGCCAAAAGATTCATTAATCATACATTTAATCAGTTAATCTTTATTAAGTTCATAAATCCTAATAAGCTGAAATATCTAATTGGGAGGAACAATTGAGGGAGAGATTTTGGGTTGAAGGAACAATGAAAACCAAACAAATGTCTTATCATAAAACCCTCAAGTGGATATTTCCTTCCTACCTTCTCTTATCTTTCCAATTCTCCTTATTGTTAAATATTGAGATACAAACAGTTATAACACCAACAAAAAGGGAATAGAGTCCTGCTTTGGAAAGGGGAAAAAAGTCTAACATGCTGCACTAGGATTAAAAGGAACAGAAAGGAGGGAGAAAAAATAACTAATAAAAAATCTACTTAATATCCATTGATATTAATGTTGAATCCATTCTCTATTTAAAATTGTTGCCAAATATAGAGAGGATGGAAATATATTGCTTCATCTTCACATTTTTATTGGGCAAAAAGACTTTACAGATAACAACTTCAGTTCCTATGCATGAATTATTTTATGAATTAATCTTTCTAAAGATCTCCTTATTTTAAAATTTATTTATCAAATTTATAATGTTATTTCACAAAAAGTGACTCTGTCTATTTCACTCAAAGTAATTGCATGTTGGCATACAATTAAAGCAATAATTATAAATTAATACAATGAGAAATAAACACTAAGAAAGCAAGAGTGGAATGCATGAAGATGCTACCAACTATATAACCAGCAAGTAGGGCTCTGTTACCTGGTGATTCCCAGGGCTGTTGACAGAATCTCATTTTCAGGGATTTCTAGAAGGCCTTAAAGCTTGGAGATACTCCCTAATCCAGGGTAGTCAGTGATTTTTAACTGGAATGGACTGTGCAATCTCCCCTGAAGTAGGCAATTTTACAACCCTTCTCAAGAGGAACTCCATGGATCCAACCATGTTAGACAAGTTTAACTCTGTGTCCAGAATTTTTTAGAGCAATTGATTGTGAGCATAGTTGGTGGGTCAATCATCAATAACTGAATTTAAATATTCCTGGGAAAAACATATGTCTAACATCTGTTAAAAATTAAAATTAAAGCAAGGAAACAAACAAACTCAAAGTAAAGTCAGTGAAAGAAAGATAAATCTGGTGGATTACCTCAAAGAAGGGAGTTTGTGGCACCAGATATTTCTTCTTTTAATCTTATTTTGTTGTTGTTCCTGTTTTTTTTTTAAAAAAATAGTTGCATATATTAGAGATTTTTGTGCTGGAATGTATGTATATAGCATTTACTGAGGCTTTCCTGTCTCTCAGTATCAAATCTCATCTAATGTTTTTTTTTTGAAATTTGACAGTATGAAAGAACTGTTACTTTGTTTTCCTAGATACTGAAAAATGCACTAAATGCCCAGTTGAACAATATCCAAACAAGAATCGAGTCAAATGTATCCCCAAAAGAATAACCTTCCTGTCCTATGAAGAACATCTGGGCATAATCTTTGTGTTCTTTGCTCTACTCTTGTTCCTAACCACAAGCCTTTTTTTAATCATATTCCTTAAATATCTAGAAACTCCCATTGTCAAAGCCAACAACCGGGACCTCTCCTTCATCCTCTTGATCTCCCTCCTGCTTTGTTTCTTGTCCTCCTTTCTCTTCATTGGACAACCAAGGAAAGCCACCTGTCTTCTCCGACAAACAGTTTTTAGCATTGTCTTCTCAGTAGCTGTGTCTTCTGTGTTGGCCAAAACAGTCATGGTGGTGCTGGCATTCCTGGCCTCAAAACCAGGGAACAGGATGAGAAGATGGTTAGGGAAGAGCTTGGCCAACTCCATCATCCTTTCTTGTTCTGGTGTCCAAATTTTCATTTGTGCCATGTGGCTGGGAGTTTCTCCCCCATTCCCAGATTCTGACATGCGCTCCCAGCCTGGAGAGATCATCCTTCAATGCAACGAAGGCTCTGTTACCATGTTTTATGTTGTCCTCAGCTACATGGGTTTCTTAGCTGCCATTTGCTTCATGGTGGCTTTCCTGGCCAGAAACCTTCCTGGGGCCTTCAATGAAGCCAAATTGATAACTTTCAGCATGCTGGTCTTTTGCAGTGTCTGGGTCTCTTTTCTGCCCACCTACCTGAGTACCAAAGGGAAGTCTATGGTGGCTGTGCAAATCTTCTCCATATTGGCCTCCAGTGCTGGACTGCTGGGCTGCATCTTTTTCCCCAAGTGCTACGTTATCATCCTTAGACCAGATCTAAACATTAAGGAACATCTAATGATAAAAGTAGAGAACTGATAATGAAATTGTTTCTTAGGCTCATAACATTTAACTATTTATTGCAATTTGGTGTTGGTTTATATTTTTCATTTGCCTCTGTTTGACATAGAACAATAAATTTGGAAGGATCCTTAGAGGTCTTCTAGTCCAACCTCTAGCTCAAGGAGGAGATAGTATACTATTTAAGACAAATGATTGTCTAGTAACTTTTTAAAAGCCTCTAGTGCTGGATCACCCACAACCTCTGGAGGCAAACTATTCCATTGGTTTTGTGAGGTCCTCCATCATTGGCTTGGCACCTCGCAAGCATCCTGCCATCAAAGAATCAGGCGATGGAGGGGGACAGTTGGGTAATAAACCTATATGCTTCTATGGTGGGAATTTAGGATGGTGAAATGACAGTTGAAGGGGTGCAAAACAGTTTGGAACCAGTTTGTGCCCGGTATCTTCATGGTCATTCACCCTGAGTGTGGAATGTCACCAGTCCAAACAGCTTAGCATTTCCCAAAACATCTCAGTGATGTCGGATTGGCTAAAGACGGACTAGACATGGGGGAGGGATGGGGAACTGAGGGTTTCATTTTTGTATTGCTACACAGGAACTTCAGATTCCTCCTGACTTTTCTGCATTTTTAAATAAAAGTTCTTTTCACTGCAAACAAATGGAGTTGAGAGTTTTACTTTCCTAAGGGATCATACTGGGACAGGTCTGACATTATGTGAAATCTGATATTGTGGTCAACATGAAGAGGACATCATCTCTACCATGGGGACCTTGCACGTGATATGGGCTCAAGGGAGAAATCAGGGGGAGATTGAATGCTGGGGGGAGGATTTGAAGTGGGACTGGATCATTCTGAATGGACAGGAGAGGTGGAATGCTGTGGCAATCTGCTGAGATCCAGGAGGTCTCTGGGCATTGGGCAAAAGGAGGAATGGGAGGGGAAGCCCATGGGGATGACGTTCACCCATGGAAGCTGTGGCAGTTGCTGGTGGGAACCATGGGTGGTGCTGGAGGAGGAAGAAGAAGAAGAGGGTGAAGAGTTTGACAAAGCTGACTGGATGATGGAGAAAGCCATAAAGTTCGTGCGGGGGGCTTTCAAGAACCTAAAGGTGTATAAAAACCAGGCCTGGGCCATGAGACCTGATGACCTCCAGCCACAACAGGAGCCTGAGCAACAACATCCACCACCACAGCCAGCACTTCACAGGTACTACTATTGAGCAAGGTACCACATATACTGTACCTGTGCATTTTGATCCACCCTTTCATCCCTAAAGGTATGTGTAAGTAACCGACTGAAATATAAAAACATGTTTACCTCCTTTTAGACATTCTGGTAGGTGGAACTTAGTCCTGTCCTGTGTAAATGCCTGAAGTATGTCATCACAATAAGCCAGCATCTGCTTTACATATTTTGACAAGGCACATTCAGCCAATCATAGAATCATAGAATAACAGAGTTGGAAGGGACCTTGGAGGTCTTCTAGTCCTACCCTCTGCTTATGCAGGAAACACTATATCATCGGTTATCTAATCTCTTCTTTAAAACTTCCAATGTAGCGCTTCTTTTCATGAACCAGGTTGTGTGGACTCCCCTAGATCTACCACAGATCAGCTCTGTGTTGGCCAATGCAGTTTATTTGCACACAGGATTGAAAAAAAAATAGGATCTGCTTTTGGATTGGATGTTCATGGGTACCCATCCTGAAAGCTAAGGCCTCCGTTTGGAGACAACTACTACTCTAAGCTTAATAAGTCTCTTTTTAAAGAAAAACAGGCCCATTGTCTCCACATTTTGCCTGATGCCCCTATCTCCTCTTTCAGGTTTCAGCCTACATATGCACAGTACCCAATTTCCTGAGAGAATATGAGTTTTATTTTCAGGTATCAGAGGGGGCAGCAGACTCCGGAGTCTTAAACATAGCCAAGGCCTGGCTGCAAAGTGTACTTATCAAAGAAGAAAACATGCAAAAGAGTCATCTAACATTGGTCCAAAGGCTCTAGAGGGGGATCAGGGTTGTCAGCCGGTCCAAGGGCATAAGGGTCAAGAGTGAGATTCACACAGGGCCATGCCTGAGCTAAACGTTAGTTCCAGCAGAGAGAAGGGAAGGGGTCCTGTCTTTTCTATGGGCTGTCTCTCCTTGGAATGCTGCTGCAGTTAACTGTCACTCATTGGAATCTCTACTCTGTTGCTAGGCAATGAACCTAATGGAACCTCCCTTCTGAACTCCATTCTACAATGGCAATGGCAATCCATCCCTTCAAGAGCCCAAATAAACAATAGAGGGGACAAAAGGCAACCTTGTCATTTCCCTTATGGATATCACACGGATTCTTTAGATTACCATTAACCTTAATTTGAGCCTTCTGAGATCTAATAAAATTTGTAAATTCACAGTAAAAGCCAAATCCATTTGATTTGTTTCATTTTCCTTGTTTAACTTCATTTCGTACTACTCCTCTAAGTTTAATTAGTCTTAATAGGCCCATTATCTTCACATCTTGGCTGATGTCTCTGTCTCCTCTTTCAAGTTTCAGCCTATATATGCACAGTACACAATTTCCTGAGAGGATATGAGTTTTATTTTGAGGTGTAAGTGGTTGCAATTGTAGAACGTTAGCACCCACCCCTCTCCTAGAAGAATGAAATATTCTAGGAAATATTTAAAGAGGCAGACTATTTCCCCTAAAAGAGAAATAAAAACCTTAAAGGAAACAAACTCAGCCTCAGCTCCCTGCCCCCAGCAGATATTTTAGTGCCAACCTATCTACAAGACAAAAGACCTCAACTCCAGGATGGTGGGATTATCTTTCAGGGCAAAGCCATTCAGCCACACAGGAAATTGCCCTTCATGGCAAGATTCAACCAAGCCTGGGACACAGACAGCCTACAGAGTTAGCTAAGACCCCCGTCCTCTGGGAGTCTATTAACCAATGGGATACATACCCTTGCCACAGGAACTGGATGCTCTAGTTCAAAGCCCTTTTTAAATTCCATCCAAAATTATATACAGAATTGTATTTGTTTATTGGTATAATGATATATAATATACTTTGTTTTGTTTCTTTGTCATTTTTCTTTGTCCTCCTTTTTAAAGCACTTAAGTCTTTTTTTCCCTTTTTCTTTGACAATGAATGTATAATTATCGCTATTATTTTACTATTTTATTTTTATCTTTTTTTCCTTTAGTTATTAAATGAAAAGCAATAAAAACAAAATAACAAATCAGGCAGTTTAATGCTATTTAATGAAGCAGAGAAATAATTTCAACATAACATTGAGATGAATATTTTAGTGCTTAAATTTTGCTTAACTTAGTTTTTCCTCTCAGGTTAAACAGAGAGAATGGAAATTATTTCTTAGCCCCAAAGAAGGAGAGGATTCTTAAGAAGAAGGAAGATTTCTAATAATAAGATCTATTAACAATGTTTCCAGCCTGCAGCAATCTTTATTCTGGATTCTAGATGGGGACCAGCAAGTCAAACCAATATATGTGAAATACAATACAAACCATATTCACTTGATTCATTTCATTTTCTTGTATAACTTTATTTAGTATCACTGATCATAAATACATAAATAAAATTATTCAGATTTATGTAATACTGCATGCTTCTGTTTCTGTGTCATTGTGTTCCGAAGTTATCAGGTAAAAAGAGATGACTGAGTTGTAAATAAATAACAAAGAACATATTAAACAAAAATAAATATAATTCTTGGGAATGAGAAGCCAAAACCAAAAGTATTTGTAAAACAGAGTAACACATTTTGAGGTCAATATTTTTTATATAAAAAATCACTTTGGAAAAACCTCTACTCTGTTTTTTTCACAACTCCATAAATCTAACCTGGTGTAATAGGGGGAAATGTTGCAGGGTGAATTTCTTAAATTGCAAAATGTTAAATTAAATTATTTTGGACCGCAGAATCCTAAATTATCATCTTATCATTCTTCTTTTATTTTTAAAACAAGCTGCTCTTTTGTGTTGAGATCTGGCCTCAGGATAATAATGTAGCACTTGGGGATGAAGATGCAGCCCAGCAGCCCAGCACTGGAAGCCAAGATGGAGAAGACCTGCACAGCCACCATGTATTTCCCTTTGGTGCTCAGGTAGGCAGGCACAAAGGCCACCCAAACACTGCAGAAGACCAGCATGCTGAAGGTGATCAGCTTGGCTTCATTGAAGGCCCCAGGGAGATTCCTGGCCAAGAAAGCTACAGTGAAGCAAATGCCAGCCAGGAAGCCCATGTAGCCAAGGGCTCCATAGAACATGGCGACAGACCCTTCATTGCATTGCAGGATGATGTGTCCAGGCTGAGAGTGGAAGTCAGCATCGGGAAAAGGGGGAGAGACTCCTAACCAGATGGAGCAAATTAGAGCTTGAATCCCAGAACAAGAAAGAACCAGGGAGTTGGTCAGAGTCTTCCCCAGCCACCTCCTCATGGTGTTGCCTGGCTTTGTGGCTAGGAAGGCCAACACTACTGTGATTGTCTTGGCTAAGACTGAAGAGAGAGCAGTTGAGTAGACAATGCTGAAAACTGTTTGACGGAGAAGGCAAGTAGATGTCCTTGGCTCGCCAATGAGGAGAAAGGAGGTCAGGAAGGAGAACAATAGGGAGATGAGGAGAATGTAGGAGAGGTCCCTGTTGTTGGCCTTGACTATTGGAGTTTCCAAGTATCTAATGAAGATTGCTAAGACAAGCACTGTGGTTAATGACAAGATCAGAGTAAAGGAAGTCAGCATGTTTCCCAGAATCCCTTTGTAAGATAGGAAGGTTGGGATTTTGGGGATGCACTGATCTCGTTTTTCATTTGGATGCTTATCCTCTGGGCATTTGGTACATTTTTCTGCATCTGCAAATAAGAGAGATGAGAGAACGATAGTTTATCTAACTCTTCCAATGTTGGATTTTTCTCCCTCAGTCTACCTGGTCCACCCTTATCTTTCATAAATACATCATCTCAGATTGGTCAATTCCCTCAATTTTGATTTTTTTAAAAAAGATTTTTTCCCAGAAATCAATTTCATTCACACCTTTTACCTGAAAGTCTTTAAAATGTGTACTTCAAAGTATTTTCTTTTTGTGACTGTGTTTTTGGCACTTTTCTCTTACTATGCTCTTTTCAATTTATGGACAAATTGTGGAAAAAGTCAGCATAAAATGTACAAAGATAAATCACACACACACACACACACACTTTTTTTTTTTTTTGCAAAAACGTCCTTTTTTCTATTCAGAAAAATTATGCAGAGACGACAAGAGGCAAAATAGGGCTTGACTGATAAGCTATCTTTCTCTAAGATGTTTTCTTACAACTCACCTCATGAGACTCATTCTGGATTTTAAGGCAAGGAAGGTAAAAAACAGAAACACCAAAATGGAGGATTCAGGATCTCTGACCACTCCCTCTATGGGGACTTCCCTTTCAAAGCCACCCACCTTTCCAAGTGGAGATGGTCCCTTGTCAACAAGGAACACAGTCGTAGCAGCAAGGAGGCTCCCCTTCCCGAGGCACCATGAAGAAACCAAGATGGCAGCTCTCTACACATTTGGATTCAGGGAGGGACTAAGCAAAAATAGAAGACATATCAAGGGCAATGTGGGGGAAATGTGCTGTGTGCATCTGTGACATATGGGCACACGGGCTTGTTAGTCTCACTGCTCTTCCGCTGATATTAGCCAGCCATTGGGGGGAGGAAAAGTGCTAAAGAAGCTCAACTCTTGCCATGAAGGGCAGCTGTGCTTTCACAACGGGCTGATGAGGTGACCTGGCTGCCAGTGAGGGGTGTGGTTCCATTGGTGTGTCTTGCCTGCAAGACATCTTTTTATTTTGGACTTCAGGCATGCCATACTTTCTACTGTGGGAAAATGGGAGGGGGGATTGTGTGGAGTTGGGTGATATGTAGCCATAATAACATTCTTCTTAGAAAGTCAAGGTCATCTTTGTCTCTGCACCTGGCTGGAACTGGATGGGTGGAATCTTTCTTCATGGCAAGAGGAGAAGGAGGAAGAGGGGATTGAAAAAATAAAAACTGCTTTTGTTCCTCAGGTCAGGATAGGATAGGATGTCTGGAGTTTGTCTTCTGATTACGAGAAAGCTTCTTAGCATTAATTGATACCTGGTTTGTCTTTCTCTGTGAACTTCAAGCAAACTTATGGCTATTTCCTCATTAACATCTTAAATTCAAGGGCTCTGCTTTCATTAGACCTCATTTAAATGGACATACAATACATGTAACATGTTTGACTTCATGCAATTGTTTCCCTATCCGAAGAGGAAGTTATGTTTGTCATATCCAATTAGCTTTTGTTTTGCAGCTCTTCATGAAGCATAAAATTGCTGTACTTTTCATAGTATAAGATGCACTTTCCCCCCCTAAAAGAAGGTGGAAATGTTGGTGCATCTTATACACTGAATACAGCCATTTTTGGCTTCTTAAAACCCTATACCGCACATCCTGTTTTCGTGAAAATGACGCCATGGTTTGCAAAAATGGGATGCCCAGAGGGTTTGGGAGCCGGAGAGGGGCCGGAGAGAGCAAAAACTTTTTTTTCTTGTTTTCCTATTTGAAATCTTGGTGCGTCTTATAGTCCAAAAATATGGGTAGTTTAGTTTAGTTTATTGTCATTGCACCTCATACAATGAAATTAAATGCCATTTTCAGTGTACATTATAACTATAAAAATAAAAACATAAACACACAACCTTCATATTCTATATAATTGAATTGAAAACCAGGTATTGCATTCATATTGCACTGTACCATATAATTCGACATAGTTACTGCCCTGGGATAGAAGCTGTTATTCATCCTATTTGTCCTGGTATTTATTGCCCTGTACCATCTGCTGTATGGTAATAGTTCAAAAAAAGGGTCCCAGGATGAGATGGATTTTTAAGAATGTTTTGAACTTTCTTAAGGCAGCAGGAGCTATAAAGCTCTTCCAAAGAGGAGAGAGGGCAACCAATGATCCTCTGGGCAATTATGTTGATCCTCTGGAGTGCTGTCCTATCTGCCACTGTGCAGTTGGCAAACCATACACAGGTGCAGTAAGTTAAAATACTCAATGGTGCAGCGGTAGAAGACCAAGCAGTTTTTCATTCAGTTGTTGTTTCCTGAGAAGCCTCAGGTAGTATAATTTCTGCTGGGCTCTTTTGACCAGTGCTGTAATGTTAGTGTCCCAGGTCAGGTCCTCTTTTATGATAACACCCAGAAACTTAAAACTGGCCACTAGCTGACCAAAATCACAGCAGATGCTAGCTTGCGAGGTGGTGAAGCAACCAGTGATGGCAGCAACGAGGACAGCGGCGGCATCGGCGACTGCTCCAACTCTGACTCCAACAGCTAAGCTCCGCCCATGCCAGCCGCACTCACATCCATCGCCAGGGCCGCACTCCATTGACCCAGTCCATAATATCACAGGAGGGGGGGCAAATGGCCAAATGGCACAGTACGGTGGCCCAGGCAACGGCGGTAATACCGGGGGGGGCACAACGAAGGACCCTCCCCCAGTCCAACCGCACCCACGCCAGCTCCCAAAGCCATCTTCTGCTGGCATTAGTATCGATGCCAGCTGCCTCAGCCACTTCCCACTGATCTAATTTATCATGTTCATAAGCAAGGAGGGGGGGGGAGCAACCGGGATAACACCACGGCGTGGGGAGTGGCAGCTGTAGAAACCCCAGACTGGGCATCTTGCCACCACCACCAACCATACCCACGCCAGCTGCAGAGACCCCAGGCCAGGCGTCCTGCCGCAGCTGCTGACCACACCTACGCTGGCAGCCGCCGACGCTCTCCATTCTCCTTTCACTGCTAACCGCCCCATTTCACTCACGATGTTCTGGCTATAAGGCAGGACATTGCAGCTCAAGGGTATCCCCCGAGGTCCCAGGAAGTTCTCATAGCTGGACCTGGAACCAACGATGGGATAGGGTACCCCTGCAAGCCCCAAGAAGGACCATCATCTCCCCGAAGCTCTCCTCAAACGTGACAGGACACCATCTTGGGCATGCGTAGTAGAATATTTTCCTATCGGGGTTGCATCTGAGGAAGGTTTTTCCCTGAAAGAGAGATTTCATCTTCAATGTCTCCAGTTCTGAGGGAAGGCAAAAGCAGTGGGTGAAAACTAATCAAGGAGAGAAGCAACTTAGAACTCAGGAGAAATTTCCTGACAGTTAGAACAATTAATCAGTGGAACAGCTTGCCTCCATAAGTTGTGAATGCCCTAACACTGCAAGTCTTTAAAGAAATGTTGGATAGCCATTTGTCTGAAACAGTATAGGGTTTCTCGCCTAGGTAGGGGGTTGGACTAGAAGACCTCCAAGGTCCCTTCCAACTCTGCTATTGTATTATTGTATAAGTTTTGAGTATATATATTAGTATCTGCAACCGTTAAGGTCCAGCTCTAGAGTTAAGTGACAAGAACCTAGACTGCCACCAAACTGCATAGCTCTGGGTGAACTTCTCTACCAAGCTCTGGAGACCATCTGCCACAATGGCGGACAGCAGAAGTCAATTCCTGGGTATTGAAGCATCTTCATTGAAGCATTGAAGAAGCATTGAAGAAGGGACGTGCTGGCGCAGTGGTTAGAATGCAGTACTGCAGGATATTTCTGCTGACTGCTGGCTGCCTGCAATTTGGCAGATCGAATCTCACCAGGCTCAAGGTTGACTCACCTTCCATTTTTCCAAAGTCAGTAAAATAAGGACCCAGATTGTTGGGGCAATAGGCTGACTCTGTATACTACTTAGGGAAGACAGTAAATGTGCTGTGAAGCGGCATATAAGTCTAAGTGCTATTGCTATCTTCCTCCAGCATCACTTTCTGGACATGTCCTAACAGGAAGGATGATAATTGTTATAGAAGAGTGTCTCCAGGGATGTATCTGCAACATTTCACAAGAATCCTTTTCTCCAGCTGCCTTTCTGTACATGGAGCCCTGGAAGAGGTCTGAAGCAATGTTCCCTCTAAGGTGCACGGCCATGTGGCCACGCACATGGCAAGAAAACACCGTGCAGCAGTTTCTAACTGCTGCACAGTGATTTCTACTGCCGCAAGCTCCAGAAGCTGGGGAGGTCCTTTGCAGGCAGCTAGATCTGGCTGCCTGCAAAGGACCTCCCCGGACTTGTTTTTATGAGCACGGGGTGACTGACGGTAGTTTCTGCCGGCCGCACCCACTCAAATTATTGTCAGTTGCCCCGTGTTCAGCAAAGCAAGCACAGGGAAGTCCTTGGCAGGCAGCTTGAACTGGCCGCCCGCAAAGGACATCCCCGGACTTGTTTTGATGAGCACAGGGCGACTGATGGTAGTTGTGAAGCCCCAAAGCCTCTGCCGCCACCAGAATATCTGCTGCCGCCTCCTCCTCCTCTAACAGCACTGCCTGATTTGTTACGTGGTGCTGCGTCTGAGGTGAAGCCGCCAAAGCTCCTCCGGCGCTCCCACCTGTGGCAGCGGTGCCTCCCCCTCTGCTTGGAACACCTGAGCTGGGCCCCATGTTACCCCTGCCCCCTCCTCCTCCGCTGTGCTTTTGATGAGCCATGAGGCCGCAAGAGCCAGTAGGAAGGTGGAGGAGGAGATGGGAGCAGGAAAAAAAGGCCTCATGGCTTCTCAAAAGCACAGCGGCAGGGCTAACGCAGTGCCCAGCTCATGTTCTCTGAGTGGAGGGGGAGGCACCGCCACCGCTGCCATGGGCGGGGGTGCCAGTGGGAGTTTTGGCGGCTTTACCTCAGCCGCAGTGCCAGGCAGCAAATGTGGTGGTGCTGTTGGAGGAGGAGGCGGCAGCAGTTATTCTGGTGGCGGCAGGGGCTCGTCGGCATCTTCAGTGGCAGCCCTGCCCCTCGGTGAAATAACCGAAGATGGAGCAGATCTACGCAGATGACGTCGCCATAACATGACTGGAGGAGGAATTCTGGGAGTTGAAGTCCACAAGTCTTAAAGCTATAAGGTTTAAAGACCCCTGTTTTTTTTTCTAAAGGGTTAGGTGTGCAAGGATCTTGTAACTTGATAGCTTTAAGACTTGCACACTTCAATGTCAGAGTTCCTGAGCCAACATGACTGGAGGAGGAATTCTGGGAGTTGAAGTCTACAAGTCTTAAATCTGTCAGGTTTGAAGACCCCTGGTTTTTTTTTCTAAAGGGTTAAGGGCGCAAGGGTCTTGTAACTTGACAGCTTTATGACTTGCGTGCTTCAAATGCCAGAGTTTCTGAGCCAACATTTTGGTTGCTAAGCAGGAGCATTGTTAAGTGATACTGATATTATATAACACTTTTAATTAAGCGGGTACCTTGAATAAACATAACTTTGAGTTTCAAATAATACTGATTTCGTTGTTATCTTAGGTGACATCTGTGAACAAAGTTCAGATGCTCAGGCATGAAAATGTGCCGCTCAAACACTATGTTTTTCTGCTCACGCTGAAAAAAAATTAGGGGGAACATTGGTCTGAAGGACAAATTATCACTCATAGTAATTATTGCAATCCCAGACTTTGAGACGTCTACTGTTACTTTTCCAGTGACTGCCTTTGATATGATGTCAGACTGAGGCAATGTGGAATGGATCTTGCATCAGAAACAGATATAAGCCTCTACTCATGCTGAATGCTTTGCACAAGATTTAGGACACAGGCAGGGGCTGTGCTGCTGATTGTAACTTCCCCTCTTTTCCAGATGAAACTCAATTTGTTTCTGTTGGAAAAAGGAAAACCACTGGACATTCCATTTTCTGAGAGTGCTTTGAAATCATCTTCTAATCATTGGAAACTTGTGATTGATTCAACTCCATGAATTATGGACCTCCAGATTCTGCTTTCGATGCTACTGGTGTCCGAGACAATCTCTGGAAAGCTTAGAATGAAGTGCCCACTGAATATGGTGCACCTGGATAGAGAAAGACCATGGAGCTACTACAGGCCAGGAGACCATCTCATTGGTATGGTCACCAGTGCAGTAACACTAAACCAGAAAATATTGGTTTTCAACCAGCTTCCTCATAGTCAATCTTACTTGTAAGTCATTCAGTGTGATGAAATTGTATTCCTTCCATCTACAGTTCTAACTCCTTCTTTTCTCCTCATTCTGCTTACTATACTGTATTTCAGGAAGTGATTAATTTTATTGATTGATTTCCATGTGTTTCCTCTTTTGTCTTATTTAGGGGAAGAGACACAAATACAAAGATGGAGATGAAAAAAAAATACCTGAAAGAAGTCCACATTATTTTCCTCTCCATCCAATCTAGAATACATGACTTGAAAACTGACTTTCGTTTAAAGTAGTGATTGTTGTAGTTAATCCTGACCAGCTCATTTCCATATTTTTATAACTGCTCATTGATAGTCAATGCCTGACCCTTATATATATATATTTTGCTTCTACACATGTCCACCACATATGGACCCAGGTATCTGGTGGCACTTCCAACATTTAGCTGACTTATCTTTAAACCTCATTTGCCAACCTCGCCAGTGCAAAATGCCATCTATAAAACATCTTATACAAATGTTCTCTATATGCAGTTGACATTGTTAATTTATAATTCCTATCCCACAGTTTCAGCCATTTGTCTAGTTCTATTGTATGACCAATTTTTTTTGCCCATGCTATTATTGTCTACTTTACTTGTTTGTCTTCCAATTTTATACCCAGTAGGTAGCTATAGAGTTTCTTTATCAATCTTTCTTCTGTTCCTGTTAGTATCTTATCTAATTCTGTTAATTCTTTATGAAAAACCATATAATTTAACATCTTTCTCATATCTAGAATGTATCTGCACTTGTGAATACCATGCCATATCAATCCCTTGCTCACTCAGTTCTTGATTAGTTTTGAGTTCCCATTTTTTATTCAAGATATCTTTATAGCTAACTATCCCATGATAATAACATTTGAGTGAATCAGTGCTTCCATCGTTGAAAGCCAAACTGGTATCCTCAAATAATGTTGCTCTTTAATTTTCTCCCATACTAACATTAATGCATTTCTTATGTAATGTCTTTGAAAAACATTAAATGTTGATGGGTGACTATCATTTGCCTCTGGTTTTCGATCAGTATTTACTTCAGACTCAATAGTCATGTGTTGATAAAGAGGATGAAATGGGGGGGGGGAGTATTGTATCACTGCTGTTGATGATGCTTGTATTAACCAAAGCATTTTTTTACTCTAGTGAATCTTATACTGCCAAAGGAATAGAACGTTTTATTTTCACCATTCAAGTCATCAACAAGAATATCCAGCTCCTGTGCAATCTCACACTTGGCTACAATATCCATGACAACTATTTGAACACACTTGGCACTTCAGATGTCTTGCTGGACATGCTCTCTGTCGGAGAAGCCAATGTTCCCAACTACAGCTGTGGAAGGAAGGACAACATTTTGGCTCTTCTTGATGCAGCTCACAGGGAGAATTCCATCCAGATGTCAACATTAGTAGGCCCCTACAAAGTCCCACAGGTTTGTGTGCGTGTTTCTCTATACATAGTAAAGAGAGTGGGGAGATAGTGGATATATCATAGATCCATTTGTATCTTCTCTATGGAGTTCAAGAGCTGCCTTTCACTATATTCATTGTAGGAATCATGGCTGGGAACTGGAATACACATTTGATACAGCATGTATCAAAATAGTCATATGCTCTCATGATAGCATCTCTATTGCTTTGGGGGCTTCTGCTGCATACTTGTGAAGGTGAGGAGAGGCTCCATGTCCAACCAAAGGATCTTCTGTAGAATAGAAAAGTGCAGCACTGATAGAAAGTTCACATTTTATACATGATCTTAGAAAAATGATGGTTATGCTGAACAAATGCCATGTTCATGAAAATAATTGTGAAAGAGATGATTCACATCCATCAAAGAAAGGGACTGAGGTACTTGGCTTTAAATTCACAGATTTTCTGGAGAAAGATTTAAACTGAACAATGGGGATAGAGAGTTTATTGATACAGACACTTTTGCCCCCAGCAATCTAAAATTAATAAGGTAATCAGTGCTTGTAACATAAATGTTTCTGTGAGTAAGAATATCAACCTTGCTGTCAAGCAGTGTTGGGTTCCGGATCCCGTCGCAACCCGTTCGCTGCGCATGGGTCCAGACTTTGTAGTCGGGCACATGCGCTGCGCACTGCGACGCCCAGCTGCTTGGCGGAGGTCACGCAGGGGCAGCACGCTGTGCACCCTTGCGCAATTAGCCCATTTGCGTCAAAACCCGATAAGGAACGCGGGCAGCAGGTGGGCCAAAAGAGCCACCATTCTGGTACGGTGGTCGCTGCTCCCAGCTACCACCGGTACGGTTATACCGGGCCGTACTGCCCCGAACCTACCACTGCTGTCAAGGAAAATCAAGCTTTTGATAGTGTGTGCTATACCATATACACAGTTGTGGGATTCAGCCGGTTCGGACCAGTTTTGGCAAACCGAATGTTAATTTTACTTCCGGTTCAGCAGACTGGTACTTCTGATGCCCAGCTGGTGCCGCCCCACCCCGCTCCTCCCAGGAGTCCCCCCGCAGTCCGTTTTGGATCCCAAGTAGGTGCAGGGGTGATGGAGTCTGGGAAGGTGGAGAACGGCCCCTCCACAGCCCATTTTTGTTCCAAGGAGGCTGCAGGGAAGCCTACTAGGCCAAAAATCCCTTCGGGGAGAGGGGGCGGTCTAGAAATCAAATCAAATCAAATAAATAAATAAATAAAATGGGATGCAGGGGAGTGCAGCATAGCCCCCTGCAGCCCGTTTTTGCTCCCTGGAGGCTGCAGAATGGCTCAGTAGGCCCAAAAAGGAGCTGCGGGGGGGGGTGCAGCATTCCCCCCCTGCAGCCCATATTTGCTCCCAGGCGGCTGCAGGGGGGGCTACTAGGTCCAAAACGTGGCGCAGGGAGGGCAGTGCCTCCCACGGCCCATTTTTGCTCCCAGGGGGGTGCACGAGGCCAAGTGCTGCCTGTCACACACCCTGGCCATGGCGAGCATGGCCACACCCACCCAGCCGGTCATTAGAACAGACAACCAGTTGTTAATTTATCTGGAGGGATGAAACCCACAAATGGGATACACAGCTAGAGCAATTTAAATTGTTTAAAAGATACAAACCAAATAAAAGAGGAGGTGGATTTGCACTATACATAAGAAATAACTAAATTTCTACAGAAATAAAACACAAGAAAGATGAACATTATCTTGATTGCATTTGGGTCAATATAAAAGAGAGGAAAAGATCTTGCCACAGGTGTATGCTATAGGCCACCAAACCAAAAGGAGGCAATAGATGAACTTTTTGCTAATCAGTTAGCTAAGGTATGTAGAAAGCACAAACACAATAGTAATGGGGGACTTTAACTACCCTGATATCAACTGGGAGACAAACTCTGCACCAACTGGAAGATCAAACAGTTCCGTACCAAACCTAGCAGACAACTTTGTCTCCCCCAAAATCTAGAAGGAAACTAGGGGTCTTATTGGACGTAATTCTCACTAACAGATGAAATGATGGAAGGTATTCAAACAACAGGAACCTTGGGGGAGGGGTGATCCAGCGGTGGGCTGCAATTTTTTTAACAATTGTTTCTCTGCCCTAACATCTGGCTGCATGGGTGTGACCAGGTGGGTGTGGCCAGTTAGGATTGGTTTGGGCTAATCCCACCACTGGCTGGCTCCACCCCCACACATTTTCTGGGTTATTTTGGGAGCCATTTCTGAGGCCATTTTTTGGACCATTCTTGGCTTTTTAAAGGTCATTTTGACCTTTAAAGGGTTGTTTTGGGGCCATTTTGGGTGATTTTAGGCCCTTTTAAGGCCTTTTTCTGGTCATTTTCCAGGCATTTGGGGGTCATTTTTCAGACATTTTTTGGGCCAATTGGGCTGTTTTTGAGGCTGGTTTTGGCCATTTCCCAGGCCATTTTTGGGCCATTCTTCAGGCCATTTTTGGGCCATTCAGCCCGAAATTGGCCAAAAAGAGCCTCAAAAATCTCCCCCAAATGTCTCCAAAATGGCCTGAAAATGGCCCCAAAACACCCCAAACTCAACCAAAATTGCCCCCAAAAGCCCTCTAAAATGCCCCCCAAATGACCAAAAATGCCCCCCCCCAAAAAAAGTCTGAACACTGCCTGAAAACGGCCAAAGATGGCCCAAAAAACCAGTCTGAAAATGGCTAAAAATGTCCCAGAAAAAGGGTGGGGGCAGGGCCAGCCAGTGGTGGAATTAGCCAGTTTGCCAAACTGGGCAGAGTTTTAACAACCAGTTCTCCTGTACCAAACTGGCTGCAACCCACCTCCGGAGTGATCATGCAATATTGGAATTCCACATTATGCAGGCAAAAGCCATAGAATGAAGTCAAACTAGAATCTTGGACTTTAAGAGAGCTAATTTCAATAAACCTAGAGAGATATTGGGAAGAATTCCATGGATGAGAATCCTGAAGGGAAAAACAGTATGAAAGTTAAGTCTCAAAATGAACTAAAGCTTGCGACAAAAGTCAAAAATAATTAAAAAGATCATGTCAAAAAAAAAAAGAAAAAAAAGAAACGATTGGTCCATTAATGAGAGAATCTGAATATTTCAGAATCTGAAACATAGAAGCAGAGAACGATGTAGCAATCTTCCAAAATTAAGTATACAATATGGCCCTTTATTGGAACAATATACTTTAGTTAATGGCTGCACATGTCAGTCTAATTAGATTAAATTATATAGGAGTGATTAAGAAATATAATTCTTGGTTATTATTTTTAGTTAATTTGTTTCTCATCTTCCATTTTATATAAAGTCTTTTTAATATTCTATGTAATATTTTAAACAGCGGCCAATCAACAAACTATTCTAAGATGTTTATCAAAACAAAGTTGGATTAATTAAAAACTCATATTTTGAAGTTGCCGTCCTTATTGCTTTTGCAGATCAGTCATAGAATGGCTTCAGAGATTCTGAGTGATAAAAATAAATTCCCTTTTTTCCACCGGATGCTCCTCAAAGAACGGTTTCAGTATTCAGCAATTGTCCGAGTTCTCCTGCACTTCAGGTGGACCTTGATTGGCCTCCTTGCTCCAGACACAGAGGAGGGAGAGAATTTCCTCAGGATTTTGCCTCCTTTGCTTCTCAGGAATGGAATTTGTGTTGTTATATCACAAAGATTCTCAATGACTGGACATCGAGTACCCTTCAAGGATTCCAGCTTTTCTCAGTGGAAACAAGTCAATGTCTTTGTTCACTTCACAGAACACATTATCGTTTGGAGCACATTTCATATTTTTCATCTAACAATTGACATTTTGTCACGACCCATTAGAGAAAAAATATGGATCACCACAACTTTGGGAAACTATTTAATAACTCATGGTGGATATCACAAATACATCCATAGTATTTGGAGCTTTGAATTTATGCAAAAAATAAGCACAAACTATGGTGCTTTTGAACCCTTTTCCTTTGTAGACTCCCAGTATGAAGACAAGAATTTTCAGTGCTCTTTTCCAAAGCATCTTTTTTCTATCAAAGGCCGGAAAAGATGCACCCAAAAAACTCCAGTGGAGACAGAGGATGAATTGAATGGGATATTGCTTGAAAACAGTGACACTGTTTACAGTATCTTTATGACTCTGGCCCATGTCTTGAAGGCTGCATATTCGTCCAGGTCCTGGAGGAGAAGGAAGGAGGCCCAAGAGACACCGGAGACTCTGAGGCTGCAGCCATGGCAGGTATGGGGTCCCAACAAGGACCCAACAAACTCAATTCCTCTGGAGAAGGAATCCATTAAAGAGGGGAATCATATCAACCTCCTTGTGCCACAAAAGGCGAACAGATTTGGCCAGTCTAGTTGCTGGGGGGGGGGGATTTACCAAGGAGCTGGTAGCAGATATATTTTGATACTAAACACTTCTAATTTTAAAAGGATGATTGCACTGTTAACACTATTCCTATATGTAGGATTCCTATATGTAGGATTTACACTGTAGATTTTTTAAAAATAAATTTGAAGGAGACCTCGAAAACAAATGATGGCCTGAGCCTCAGCTGGGTTCATAGGTGGTATTCAGCTGGTTCGCAACGTTTCGACCCAACCATTAGTGGAAATTTGGTGTGGTTCACTGAACTGGTAGTGACCTCTGGCTGGCCACTCCCCCGAACCAGTTGCCCAGTTGCTTGCTGGCCCCACCTGCCACTCACCCAATGCCTCTCCCCACCACTACTTGGAGAATCTAGCCACACTTCTGCTCATTGCTGTTCACAAAGGTAAGGCTGAAGGTCATGGGCCGGTGGGTGAGCAGGGGAGGGAGACCTGACAAAGGGATAATACCAGTGGCAGGTGGACCAATGTGCATTGGGAGGGAGGAGAGTGCATGGGAGATCACGGCACCAGAGGCCTCTGATGCGTGGAAGCAGGAGGCAGTGGTTTCATTCCCTGCCTGTGAGCTGCGGGGGGTGAGTAGCTGAACGAGTAAGCCAACTCTAGACATCAGATTCCCACCACCTAGCACCAGTTCAGTCCTTCTCCCCCACCCCCTGACAGACAGAGAGAGAGAGAGAGGGAAGGAGGGGAAAGAGAGAGAGACAAGAAAAAGAGAGGGGGGAAGGGAAAGAGAGAGACACACATACAAACAGGGAGAGAAAGATGAGAGAGAGATGAGTGAGATGAGATGAGACAGAGGGGAAAGATGAGATACAGAGAGAGGGAGAAAGAAAAAGAGATGAGAGAGAAATTAGAGAGAAAGATGAGTGAGAGATGAGAGAGGGAGGGGGAAATAGATGAGAGCGAGGGAGAAAGAGAGAGATAAGAGTGAGGGAGAGGAAAAATTCATAAATGAAAATACCAGGTGGGGATGAAGGTTTCTGTTCTAAAACTCCTGGACCTTTCCATTCTAGTTCCATCCCTTTCTGGAGAAGAATGACTTCTACAATCTTTCCCACTGGAATCTTTACGTGGACCATAATGGAGAAATAGCTGCAGATATGGACATTGAATTCTTTGTGATTTCGCCCGAGGGGGATTCGATGAAAAGCAAACTGGGGAGTATTGAAAGAGAGAGAGTTATTATTAACGAACTTGCTCTTTCATGGCTAAATCTGCACAACAAGGTGGGACAAATATTGCTGTGTTTTCTCTTTTTTGTAAAGATTGTGACATATTTCAAGTGTGTTAACTCGAGTCGCCATGGCAGATGAGCCTCACTGAGAGTTGAATGTACAGAAGAGAAAACTTAACATTTTGTTAGATGGATTGTGGGGAGTTCAATACTATTCAAAAAAGTCTACTTCAGAGGCTGTGATAATGAATATGATTTTAAACTGATTCAGTCATGTCCAATATTGGATGCTGGATGATTATTCTTTAGGATGAAGACCATGGATCAGGCTGATGAGAAATATCGAAGTGCTGGCAGTTGCTAATAGCCTCAGGTTCTTTTAACCAGTGTCTGCATTAAGGTTTGGGCTGAATCAGATGAAATATGGTCGTGACTGGTTAGAGGTCCTGTTGGTCCACATGAGAAATAAGCCTCACCTTCCACCAGCGCATTGGCCCTCTCCGTTGCACAGTTCATGCTGGGATGAACCTCTGAGCTTAGTTCTTGTGTGGACCCAATGGACCTCAGAACCTCCCTCCAGAACCTGGGTGTGAACTGGACTCCATGGTTTGAAATGATCCTCTTGGGCACTCCGTGCAGGCGATAAATGTGTTTCACAAACATTTTCGCTAATCTCTTTGTGGACAGCAACTCTGAGCAAGCAATGAAGTGCACCTGCTTGGAAACCAAAGAAATAACTGTCCAGATTACTCAATTGTCACTGCTGTCTGGAAGTTCAACAATGAAGTCCATTTCAACCTCTTCCCATGGTCGGTTAGGGCTGACCACTTGTTGTAGTAGTCCAGGGGACTTCTCCGGCAGTGGTTTCATCGTTGTGTAAGTAGCACAGCTTTTTATGTAATCTCCGATTTCATCTTTGGCCACCAAAATTGATGCCTGACGAGGTGGAGCGATTTTAGGAATCCAAAGTGGAGTCCTAGTTCTGCCTCATGCCTTTGCTGTAGAACTTCCAGCCTCAACCCTGTGGGACATACAGTTTTGACCCCTTCCAGGCTAATCCATTTTCCATCATTAGGATATCCTGGCTATTGTTGAGCCACTGGTCTGTTGGTAATGCTATGTTGGGAGCCACTGAGCCACTGGTCTGTTGGGAGCACCAAGAGAGATATGTTGGCACAACTGTGGAAATCCCAAATCTGAAAGCTTCCTGGGTTTCCACCCAGTTGAAAGTTCATGATCTTGTCCCCACATCCATAAATCCATCACATGGTCCAATCTTCCTCTGCCACACTGGCATTTCCACCCATCTGGTTCTGGGCAGGTGAAGAGATGCAGAGACAAAGAATGACCTTGATTTCTAGAAAGGAATTTTTTTATTTTGAAAACAAACACATTCTACTCCTTACTATTCCCCCTCCCAATTTCTACACCAATGAAACAGAAGAGTAAAATAATAGAGAGTGTGGCAGGCCAAAGATCCTAAAAGGAATATAACTGCAGGCCTGACACAAGGTCTCTCTTGAAAGGTTGCTGATGTTCTACAATTTTTTTTGAGCAGCCAAAAACTGGCTAGAGCTATCCATATCTCTCTTTCACCCCACTGGGATAAGCAATAGGCCTTCTGCTCCTCTGAAGTAGCTCTAGATTTGGATTTGGATTTGGATTTATTGGATTTATATGCCACCCTTTTCCCAAAGGACTCAGGGCGGCGTACAACATTAAAAAACACATATCACAAAAGTTAAAAGGAAATTAGATAAGTATCCAAAAAAAAAAAAAAAACCCAAATTGAATTTATAGAACAATAACATTTTAAAAATTAGATAAAACTAACAGGCCAGGCCGGCTTGCTGGAAAAGCCAACTTTTTAGGGCACGTCGGAAGGACCGGCAGTCGGGGATTATGCGAAGCTCCGGGGACAGCTCATTCCAGAGGGAAGGCGCTCCCACAGAGAAGGCTCTCCCCCTGGGGGTCACCAGCCGACACTGTCTGGCCAACGGCACCCTGAGGAGGCCAACTCTGTGGGATCGTAATGGACGGTGGGAGGCTACTGGTGACAGAAGATGGACTCGCAGGTACCCTGGGCCTAAGCCACGGAGCGCTTTAAAGGTCATAATTAGGTACCTTGAATCGCACTTGGAAAACAACCAGCAACCAGTGCAGGCCGCCTAAAAGGGGTGTAACATGGGAGCACCTAGGTACCCCCATGATAACCCGTGCAGCCGCATTCCGGACCAGCTGAAGCCTCTGGGTGCTCTTCAAGGGCAGCCCCATGTAGAGAGTGTTGCAGTAGTCCAGGCAAGAAAGGACGAGGGCATGAGTGACTGTGCATAGAGCATCCCGATCCAGGAAGGGGCTCAACTGACATACTAGGCGAACCTGGTAAAAGGCCCCCCTGGTCACGGCCGTCAGGTGTTCTTCTAAACTAAGCCGCATATCCAGGAGGACTCCCAGATTTTGGGCCCTCTCTGAGGGGGCTAAAATTTCTCCCCCTATCATCAAAGATGGGACAAGATGCACAAATCGGGATGACGGAAACCACAGCCACTCAGTCTTGGAGGGATTGAGCTTGAGCCTGTTCCTCCCCATCCAGATCCGCACAGCCTCCAGGCATCGAGACATCACATTGAGGGCATCGTTTGGATGGTTTGGGGTAGAGATGAAAAGTTGGGTATCATCAGCATATTGATGATACCATACCCCAAAACCATGGATGATCTCGCCCAGCGGTTTCATATATATGTTGAATAGGAGGGATGAGAGAACCGACCCCTGGGGCACCCCACAAGTGACGCACCTTGGGGTCGATCCCTGCCCTCCAGTCAACACGAACTGCGACCGATCCGACAGGTGGGAGGAGAACCACCGTAAAACGGTGCCCCCCACTCCCAACCCCCCGAATCGTCACAGTAGGATACCATGGTCGATGGTATCGAAAGCCACCTAGAGGTCTAATAGGACCATGACAGAGGAGCAGCTCCTGTCCCAGGCCCGCCAGAGATCATCGACCAATGCGATCAATGCCTTCTCCATGCTGTACCTGGGCCTGAAACCCGACTGAAACAGATCCAGGTAGACAGCTTCATCCAGGTACTGGGGAAGCTGAGGTGCCACCACACTCTCGACAACCTTTGCTACAAAGCAAAGGTTGGAGACCGGACGATAGTTGGCTAAAGAAGCTGGGTCCAGAGAAGGCTTCTTAAGGAGGGGCCTCATAACTACCTCCTTCAAGGTGGTGGGAAAGAACCCCTCTCTCAATGAAGCGTTGGTAATTGCCTGGAGCCAGCCTCTTGTCACCTCCCGGGAAGCTGAAACTAACCAAGAGGGACAAGGGTCCAGCACACAAGTGGCAGCACTAGAGATGTTCTTGTTTCACATGAAACCAAAAAGGCTCTTTTGATGTGAGGTAATGCCCATAACCTGGAAAACTAAAGCACCCAACAAGACTTTGATCCAAAGAAAAGCACTTCCTCCTTTTGGAAATAACAAGGGAGGATTTCAAAGGATTTTGGCTTGTAAGAGGACACCATCTGTAAAACCTAGAATGCATTTTTTATGTTTATTGCTAGCTATGTGAACTCTCAGTAAAAAGGAGGATCCAAATTTAATTAATAAAAAATGTAGACTTTTCTTTCTGTGCAAGTTGGTGTCCCCCAACTGCAGTTCTTCAGTCGAAAAAGACCCAGATACAGAGCTGGACTCAAGTCTCCCACTCTTGTCCCATTTGCTGAAGATGAAAAGATCTGTTTTTGAGGGACAAGTTCTCCTGCATCTCATCTCAGTTCTAGAAAGTAGGCAGTCAGTTTTAGTCTTACTTGAGAACCATATGAATTAAGGAAAGAAACAGATTAATCTTTAAGGATTTTTCCCTTTATATCTTAATTGGGGGATTGTTTTAGACTCCTTTCAAAGAGAAGCAGTTTTAAAATGTTTTATATACACCTGACAAAGCCTACCCAGATCCTACTGTTTTGAAATTTCTTTCTTTATTACAGTACTTTTTTTATTTAAGAAATCTAATATAATAAAATTTAATAAATTGTCAGAGTATGAATATTCTTAGACTGGAATAGTTCAGCCAATGAATAGGCATAGCAATTGGGTCAGACAATGAGGGCTGTTTTGGAAACAGAAACTTAAGCTTGTATTCTGGGTGGGATGTAACTGAGAACTGAAACTGAAACTAGTCTGTAACCTCTGAACCTGCTGCTCTGAGAAGTAAACTAGTCTAAACTTCTCTGTCTGCTCTGTACTCTGAGATGAAACTATTCTATCTTGCTTGTGTTCTTCTAACTTCTACCACGTTGAAAGAATCTACTATTGGTATTGTACATTTATTCATCTGTCAATATGTATATTAAAGAAGTTAATGAAATCAGCTTAATCAGTTATCTGTGTGTGCTTTCTGAGTTTGAATTTCTTGCAACAAACTCTGACATAAATCTTTTACAGTAATTTCTTTTCCAACATTTAATGCAAAAGCATCATACTGTACTTTAAAATCATAGTTCTGTGAAGATTGGAGAAATGCATGTTAACAAGGCTAGGAGGAGGAACCAAACTGGTTGTCACTTAAGGCTGAAATCTTTTCAATTCCATCCACCCCAGTCTTTCTTAAATAGAAAAATCATTTATTTAGAGGCCAAAAGCAAAGAGGACTAAGTAAATGAACAATCTGCCAGTACTTATCTCTCCTAAATCTGTTTGGAATGAGTCAATGATTTCATATTTATCTAAGTGAAGCCCAGAAACTATTTGGCTAATGTTAATATCTACCTCCATTTTCATGCATGCTTCGTCCCAATATATTTTCTTTCACATTTCTTCTTTGTCTGCTTAGTCTCTGCCTCAGTCCCAATGTGTGGAAAGTTGTCATCCTGGGTTTGTCAAGCAGAAGCGAGAAGGAGAGCCTGCTTGCTGCTATGACTGCATTCCTTGCCCTGAGGGGACCATCTCCATTCATGAAGGTGGGGGACACCAAGGAAAAGGGCAGGCCTTGTGGAAGTGGATTCATCTGAGACACTGTCATACAAATACAAGTTATAAAACAGATTGAAGCTCAATTGTTTTTGCTAGTAGTTTGGCAGTTTGATTCTCACCAGCTGAAGGTTGAATCAGCCTCTTCCATCCTTCTGACATTGGTGAAATGAAGACCCAGATTGTTGGGAGCAATAGGCTGACTCAGAACTGCTTAGAGAGGGCTGTAAAGCACATGAAGTGGTTTATAAGTCTAAACGCTATTGCTATTATCTTCAAATTGCACAATTTCTTACTTAGAGAGGGGAATAGCAGAAACACTTTGAAGGAGGGCCTAGGAAGAGATAGGAGGTTGAAATCTCTTTGGCTTTTTAGTTGGGATTCCTGATTATTTGCAGAACTAACTTTTTTTCTAGCTAATTCAGTGTCAAAAAATAGGAATCCAGAATCAAGTATACCAAGAAGTGCCATCTGGCAAAATCCAGGAAATATGTCTAAAAGAATTAACTGATTCCTTATCTTCCTCTAACAATGTAGATTCTGCAAATTACACAAGAAACCATACAGGTTCCAGGACTTTTTCCAATTTCATAAACTGTAAAAATATGTTTTTTTAAAGAAAACTTTATTCTTCTTGCCTTCTTTCTGTAGAGATTTTAAGTAATGCTTTTCAGAAAATGCTGCTAGTAAGACTTTTTGCCCTAAGAAATTATTTCTTGAAATGTGAAAGTACATTTTTTTTTGTTTTACTCAGATACAGAAAAATGTACCAAATGTCCTGACGAAAAATATCCAAATGAGGACAGAATCCAATGTCTCCCCAAAGTTATATCCTTCCTTTCTTATGAAGAACATCTGGGAATCATTCTGGTCTCTTTTGCCCTATTCTTGTTCTTAGGCACAGACCTTGTTTTAATCCTATTCCTTAAACATCAGGAAACTCCCATTGTGAAAGCCAACAACCGAGACCTCTCTTACATCCTCCTGGTCTCCCTCCTGCTTTGCTTCATGTCTCCTTTTCTCTTCATTGGTCAACCAAGAAAAGCCACTTGCCTTCTGCGACAAACAGTGTTCAGCATTATCTTCTCAGTTGCCGTTTCTTCTCTCTTGGCAAAAACCATCACAGTGGTGCTGGCTTTCCTGGCCACAAAACCAGGAAACCGAATGAAGAGATGGTTGGGAAAGAGCTTGGCCAACTCCATCATCCTTTCTTGTTCTAGTGTTCAAATTGTGATCTGCTCCATCTGGTTGGGAATTTCTCCCCCATTCCCTGACTCAGACGTTCACTCTCAACCTACAGAAATCATCCTGCAGTGCAATGAAGGCTCTGTTTTCATGTTCTACATCACCCTCAGCTACATGGGCTTTCTGGCTGCCATCTGCTTCACAATGGCTTTCCTGGCCAGGAATCTCCCTGGAGCCTTCAATGAAGCCAAGCTGATCACCTTCAGCATGCTGGTCTTCTGCAATGTCTGGGTCTCCTTCCTGCCCACCTACCTGAGCACCAAGGGGAAATACATGGTGGCCGTGCAGGTCTTCTCCATCATGGCCTCCAGTGCTGGTCTGCTGGTTTGCATCTTCATCCCCAAATGCTACATTATCATTTTGAGGCCAGGCTTGAATACAAAAGAGCATCTTACGACCAGAAGAAATGTATAAATGTGAGTTAGAGGAATTTCCACTCTCAACACATTCCAACAGGCCAAACATAGACATTGTTTCAAACTGCCCCTGTACATGAGCTGTGACAACAATTTTAAGTGAAACAATCAAAGGGCAATTGGAAGATTGTGTCCTCCATCCTTATGCAGTATAATTGCAAGATGTGGATAATCTGGTGTTCTGTCCTTACCACATGTTAATTTGTGTGCAGCTTGACATGAAGCTAAACCCACCTATCCTCCAGTAAAACAGACCATATGCGTAGATCTGAACACTTTTTTTTTGAAACAACAGGATATGGTGAAACATTGGGAAAATAGGGATACATACAATGAGAACCAAATACAAGTTAGGCAGTATTGAGTTACTGCTGAACATAACAATTAATACATAGAAATATTTTAAATCCCACCAACAATGCTCAATGTGTGGATATGTTTGTCCTCAGATGACCATGTGCCAGTTATTAAGATGGATTCCTCCTTGTGCTTCTCCAAATGATAAAGAAAATGGAGCTTGGTTTCCCAGCATGCACTTGCTTGAGAGTGAGGGCTGATGGGTAAAATGGGTTGGGTCAGCTTCAAACAATGTAATTGGTATTGTCTCTCCGCCACTAGATGGGGCTAGAGAACAACAACATATATAAAATGTTTATGTTCATCTGAATGATCCAGCTGGTGAAATTATGTAGAAATAAAATGGGAACTGAAATACAGCCACGTAAGAGTTTTACAAAACAATTCCTAAGGAATTGAGAGTGAAAGCATTAGAGGGTGCACAGAGTGTAACTAACTCAGCTTTTGATATTCTTGCTGAGCTGAATTTCATTGCAGCCTAAAATGTATCACCTGCAAAGTTAAAAACTCCAGGCTAAATACCAAGCTTAGCCTTCCTAAGTAGCCTTGGTGTAACTTTAAAATGTGTATTCTGTCTGCTGTAACTACGTAATATATGTAGAGATAGCAGCCTTAGCAAGCTCCAGGCTAAATGCCAGAAAATGTGTAATCTCTTTTTCCTTGTGAGCCCTATTGTTCTTAAGTGCTGGGAAAATCATGAGCTTTGCATAAAACAGTGGATAAGAAATTATGTTTCTAAAACAATGACGAGCTATGCATGAACTATGTGTAAACTATAAAAAGAAAAACAGTTTTAATTAGTGTACCTGCCTTTTCCATCTCAGCCTTCCTGTTTGAGGCAGAAGATTAAGGACACTCAGTTTTACTTTTGATCAAGAATAAAGCCGAATTTCGGTAGCCTTATGTTCAGAGTCTCTTTGAGACTAATTTAGATTCTGAGTTGCATAACTGCTAACCTAACAGAGAGTATCCATATTTAAGTATCCCATAAATGTGGTGTAAGGGAGGAAGGTGGGATAGGGCAGAAATACTAAGTTGAAACAATTCATCCATCTCATTCTTCTGATGGTGGACACTCCAGAGTTATATATCAAAGGGACTTTGGAGGTCTTCTAGTCCAACCCCCTGCTTAGACAGGAAACTCTATACCCTTTTCAGACAAATGGCCATCCAATCTCTTTTTTAAAACCTCCAGTGTTGGAGAATCCACAACTATTGGAGGCAAGTTGTTCCACGGATGGATTATTCTGTCATGAAATTTCTCCTTAGTTCTAGGTTGCTTCTCTTCTTGATTAGTTTCCATCTGTTGCTTCCTGTTCTGCTGTCTGGTGCTTTGGAGAATAGGTGACTCCTGCTTCTTTTGGGAACAAGCACTCCCTCTTCTTCCACAAGGAAGATGTTTCTGAATGATTCTTTCAGCAAAGAGAGAAATATAAAGTGGGGGGTGGGGAGAGAGCCTTTTCATCTTTCCAACAAATCCATGACAAAACCTCCTGTTTTAAACCTGAATTAGTTGTAGGATAGGGGGCAATTTTCATATACAGTTAGGCTGAAAGAATCCCTTATAGAAGACAAAAAGATGCAATGCATGTTAATACATTATTGGGGGGGGGGGTTATGTGGGTTCTGCAGTCCCTTCATCAAACTGCAATCATTGAATAAACCATGCCTAAAGTAATGGGGTTTCAATCAATCAATCAGAATAGAGCTGGACGGGGCCTTGGAGGTCTTCTAGTCCAACCCCACTCAAGAAGGAGACCCTATGCCACTTCAGATAGGTGGCTGTCATGTCTCCAGTGGTGAAGGACTTACAACCTCTGAAGGCAAGCCATTCCACTGGTTAATTGTCCTAAAGTTTCTCTTTGATTTCTAATTGCTTCTCTCCTTCATTAGTTTCCATCCATTGTTTCTTGTCTTGCCTTCTGTTGCTTTGGAAAATAGATTGACTCCCTCTATTGTTTGTGGCAGTCCCAGAAATACAGGAGTACTGTTATCCTATCCCCCTCTCCCAGTCCTTCTTATCGCTAGACTGGCCAAACCCAAATCCTGCAACCCTTCTTCATATGTTTCTCTCTCCAGGCCTTCAATCATCTCACTTGCTCTTCTCTGCACTTTTTCCAAAGTTTTCAAATATCTTTTTTTTTTTTTTGTCATGTGGTGACCAAAACCTGTAAAGGAAAATTTTCCAGAAGGTTGGAACAATGAACTCGCTGCTTGAGCAGAGGGCTGGACTAGAAGACCTCCAAGGTCCCTTCCAACTGTCATTCTGCTATTCGGTCTACAGTCGCTGGGGAGACATTTCCATTTCCTAAAAGAAAAACCTTACACATTTATTCAAATAAATGAATTGTAAATTGTAAGTGTTTTCAACAAATGCCAAAATTAATCTTCCTACTGAAATACTAAAATTGTTTTCTATTCCAGCTATTTTCTATAAGCTCCTTATCCAGACTATTTCCTTTTAGTGTGCAATTTTACATCCATCTTCCTATCTTTTATCTGTTTTTAGTTTCTGTTCCCTCTTTTCCTTCTCTCAAGGTCTTTTCCCTTCCTTTTTAAAATATATATTTTTTAAATATTCTTTCATGTTTTCCTATCCGGGGCTGCATCTGAGGAAGGTTTTTCCCTGAAAGAGAGAAGATTTCGCCTTCAACTCCTCCAGTTCTGAGGGAAGACAAAAGCCCCGCCTCCTCTCTCTCCCTAGTGGCTGCCCCTGTTCCTGCCCTGCCCCTGTCATCATGATAACCCAGCAGCAGCCAATCAAACTGGAGGGAAGAACGGTTGCCTGCGAACTCAGCCCCCAATCAGATTCCTGCAGACGAGATTAAATAAACAAAGACAAAGGGTGGGAGGAGTTTCAACCTGGCTTTCGGCAAAAAATGTCACTGGACGACTTTAGACTTTGGATTCTGTAGCGTATTGAGATCCTGATTGGTTGTGATATAAGCGGGAGTTATGCCGTCCGCTGATTGGCTGGTCACGTTTGACAGCCGCCTATTTAAAGGAGTTGTCAAATGGGAACTGGCCTTATGTTAATGACAGAATAACAATAGTTCAGTGGTCATTTTTTTCTGTTTGCAATAAAGCATTAGCTAGTTAATCCACGCCTCACCTCAATCATTATTCGACTGTCCCATGCTTCAGAATATAAGAGATTCCCTCCCCAGTAAAGATCTGTCTGTCTTCTTTCACTTCAAATGTGGGGGAAACTTAGAGCTGAATGCAAATCCAGCCATGTTTCTGCCTGCTGGGTTCAACCCTCACCCAAAGGCCCCCCTTTCCCATCTCCTTTCCCCAACATTCCCTTGTGAATGTTCCCATGGGAGAGAACCATGGACCCTGAATCCAAAAGCAGATCATGCAGAAAGCTTTCAATCTTAGGTGAAAATAGACTGCATTGACCGTCACATAGATGGTTTGGGGTGAATCTGGGTGAGTTCACACAACACCCTTAACTTAGGTTAAGGAAAGAGAACTGCTCCATAGGCATATTGTGCCATGCCAAAATAGATAAACAAAACGCTGGGCTTGGCACGATGCTCTGCTTTGCACATTTGCAGAGGAGAAGATTCCCAGCTACTGCAATGTATGAAATACTTTTTAAATCTCAGTAATATTTTCGGGGACTCCATGGCCAACCAAAGATGAGTCTCCTTCTCCTTAGAGGTCTCTGTGAAGATGCAAGGGAGAAAGAAGCCACAGAGGAACTGCTAAGAGGTCCCCCTAAGCCAACGTCTGGAGGGTTGTGGCAAGAAATCAGGTCACACCAGTGATGAGTTCCTACTGGTTCGGCCCAGTTTGGCAGAACCGGTAGTAGCTTGGCAGCCTGGGTGGCTGGAACCAGCAGAAACTCAGGCCTGCCACGCCCCCAAACTGGTTCTCCCAGCAGCGCCCTCTTGTTTTTGGCTTCTGCGCATGAGCAGAGCAATTTTGTTGTACTGCACATGTGCGCACAGTGTGCATCAACTCACACGTGCAGTGCGTCCCTGAGTGAATTGGCTGTAGCGGCTGCCAGAACCCACCACTGGGTCCCATCATCCACCACACTATGGACACAGACCATCTGAGCTGCAGACCTCACAGCTCACTGTTTATTTAAGAAACCAAGGAACTTTGAAGCCCCTCAGTATGGAAAAACAACACAGAATTTGTCAAGGAAACTGAAACAAAATTCACTACCAACTCTATCATTTTCTCTCTCTTACTCAGTGTTGTGGTCCACAGGCTTTCATGTTCCTGTCTCTTAGATCTCATGGAAAAAATATGTTTCTAGAAAAGAGGGCAAATGAAATTTCACTTCCGTTCCAAGTAGTTATTAAATCAGCTCCAATTTAAGATGAATCTATGGAGATCTCATTGAGAAGAAAATCCCAAACAGACCCCATTCTTAACATTTGCTGGGTTCAAGGATAATGATGGCTTCCATGATTTTGGAGCACAGGCAGCACTAGAGTTAAGTGGCACCAACCTAAAGTGGCAACAAACTCCATAGCTCTGTTCGACCTATGCTAGCAGTCTCCGGAGGTAAGAGACCACATTGAAGGACAGCAGAAGTCACTTTTCTGGCTGTTGATATTTCTTGCTCCAGTCCCACTTTCTGGATGTGTCCTAAGAGGAAGGAGTAAGGCCACCACAGAACAAGGCCCCAAGGGGTGTATCTGTGATTTCTCACAAATATACTTTTCTCCAGCTACCCTTCCTTACATGGAAGAAATTCAGGGTCCCAAGAGAAGTTCCTTCTCAGTGTTGTTATTACTATACTATACTATGCTATACTTGAAGTCTCTCCTCCTACTTCTCCCCTGACTGTTCTTGATGTAAACATCAGACTGAAGCAACATGGAAAGGATCTTGCATTAGAAAAGGATAAAGACCACAGGTTATGCTCTTTGTGGCTCAAGTAATGGGAGAGGCAGGAACTGTCCTATTGAATGTACTTTCTCTCTTTTCCAAGGGACTCTTGGTTTCTCTTTGTTTGAATCAGGAAATCCGCTGGATACTCCATCCTGTGAAAGTGCTTCAATTCTTCTTTAGAAACAGGAAGGAGATTGATTCAGTCCTATGAATTATGAACCTCCTGCTTCTGCTTCTGGTGCTGCTGGTGTCCCAGCATGTCTCTGGGAAGCTGAGAATGAAGTGCCCACTCAATTTGGACAACCAGGATGGAGGGAAGCCATGGAGCTATTATAGGCCAGGAGATCTTCTCATTGGTATATTCATCTCTGCATCAGAAATAAGACATACAACATTTCCTTTCAACGTGGCTCCTTCTATTCAGATGTGGGAGTAAGTCATTACCTGTGATGGAGTTTCATTCCCTCCGTTTGCAGTTCTAATACTTACTTCTATAATGCAGGACCTGACTAATTTCTTGAATCCTTTTGATTTCCATGCCTCTCATTTTTTTGTTTTATTATCTGAAAGTGGCTCAAGTCCAAACCTAAGGGAAATAAAACCTGAAAGAAGTCCACATTATTTTCCTCTCCCTGTTCAATCCTAAATCCATGACTTGAATAAAGTAGAACCTCTGGTCATGAACGCTTCTGACCATGACCAAATCCGGGTTTTTTGTAAGGGCCAAATTTCCTGCTGTTTGTTTACAAAGATCAGTGATCCACATTTGGCCCCTGAAATAATTTTGCATTAATTTTGGTTAGGTTCAGGTCACGACCAAATCGGATTGCGACCAAAGTTATGGAACTAATTGTGGTTGTGATCAGAGCTTCTCCTGTACTGAGTTTTGTTGAAAGTAGTGATTGTTGCAGTTTCCCCTGCTCAGCTCATCTCCATATTTTTATAACCTCTGACTGATATTCTGTGCCTGGTTTTTATAGGAATAATTTGTTTTTAGAACATTTTTTCTGGGTCTCTCATCAAAAATTCTCTTCCATTTATGATTGTTCTACTTTAATGATTATTCTGCAGTCTTTTAGTGGGCTGATGAAAATTAGTACTTCTACAAATAATGGTAGATGCCTGGTTTTTTTTTAGTGTATGTCTGATTTTTAATCCTAAAACTATCTCTATCCGATCTTCTCAATATTCAGAAATATTGAAGGGTGATGTGTCACTATAATTTACGTCAGGTTTTGGATCAATATTGGCTTAAGTCTCAGTTAGCTTGTGGAGAAAAAAAAGATTAGAGAGAAGTATTTAATTTTTGCTGCTGATGATTGTAATGTTAACATGAGTATGGTTTTACAGAACTTTACTTTATCAAAAAGAAGTAATGATTTTCAATGTTGAAATGATTAACAAAGAATACCAGCTCCTGCTCAATCTCACACTTGGCTACAACATCCATGACAACTATTTGAACACACATGGAACTTCAGATGCCTTGCTGGATATGCTCTCTACTGGAGAAGCCAATGTTCCCAACTACAGCTGTGGAAGGAAGGACACTCTTTTGGCTCTTCTTGATGGAACTGTTGATAATATCTCCATCCAGATGTCAACATTAGCAGACCCCTACAAAGTCCCACAGGTTTGTGTTTACATTTCTGTATTTGATAAAGTAAGAGGGGTGTTTTGTTTGTGAGGAATAGATCCAGCCATGTCTTCTCTATGGAATTCCAGAACTGCTTTTCACCATGTCATTTGTAGGTGTCATGACTAGGGATTGGGATATACAGTGAGGGGGGAGCAATGATCCAAAGAAACATATCTTCTCATGACCCCTTCCTCATTGCTTAGAGGTCTTCTGCTGCATAATTGGGAAGGTGAGGAGAGGCTCTGTGTTCAATCAAAGGATCTTCTGAACAATTGGAAGGTGCAGCACTAAAAGAAAGCTCAAGATTTTTAAAAATATCATCTTGGTCAAAATAATGATATTCTCAATCACGAATAAATCCAAGATGTATAAACACAGCCTTACTAGATTATCTTTCCTTCTGTTGATAAATCAGTATGTATTATGAACCTGTAAGAACCACTAACATTGATTAACCATTTTACATAAAACAACAAATATGTTATCCATGCTGTGAATTATTTCTTACCCTGAAATGCTCATGATCAAATTCATCCTAAAAGTTTGAAGAACAACTTTGCCAATGGAGAGGATTTTCTACCAGCTGAACTGTGACATACATACATACATACATACATACATACATACATACATACATACATATATATATATATATATATATATATATATATATATATATATATATATATATCAGCTTCACCTTTAATAATGAAAAGTGCATTCCTTGTAGAAGAACCAGATTTGACCCAGTATTGACAATTGTATCATCTTGAACAATCTAACTCTAAAAATATCAATCAGAGGAATGAATGTTTTCCTGCTTTTAGAGTATTTGCTTCAACAAAGTAAGGAACATAGAAGAAACTGATTGACCTTAAAATGGAACTCAGAATGTTGACCCTGCTCAACGCCCTCTCTATAAGCACTGACCATGAGAACCATTAATCAGTGTCACAGGCTGGACTAGAAAACCTCCAAGATCCCTTCCATCCCAATTATTGCATGCTCTTTGTTCATTTGTTAGAGAGTGTGATTTGGGCTCAATGGAGCCCTGAGAAGTAGGACTGATCCTTACCAGAAGGTAAGACAAGGCTGCTGCCAATATGACATTTGGGTTTCATATACTGTTAAGAAGACTTGGCTCCTATTCTCACAAGAATTATCTCACAATTCTTATTGATCAGTCAAAATCAAAAGTTAGGGTCTTTGGAAAATGATATCATTACCATCTAGGGCTATTTGACGATGAGCCAATAAAGCAAGTTCACACCTTTCCTTACCTTGGTATTTTTCTCTGTGACTGGATCTTGGCTCCTTCAACATCAAAGGAGATCATTCAGACCAAAGGGACAAGTGAAAGCACTGTTAAAAGAATTTTTAAAAATAATAGCTATGCAGCCTTGTTAGCCTGAATTATTAAAGTACAAAAGGCCAAAGTTACCACCATGCACTTATATTGAGCTGAACTTTGGGATTTAATTTATATGACTACTTGAACAAATTTGATCACATCACCTGAGAAGTATCTTGTGGGTGGATAAAAGGACTTCAGCTGCTGCCTTCAGAGCTGAATTGGGGATTTCTACAATTTATAAAATTAAGGACTATAATTGTTTTTTATAAAATTAATGGTATGGAAAGTGACACAGCCCTCCAAAAAAAATCTGTTAGAACAAATACATTTCAATTAAAAAGTTCTTGAATTGTACAACTGGTAATTCATATTAGGAACTGGGGTCTCTCTGTCTTTATGCAATTGGAGAAAAAACTAAAAAAAAAGCTGCACAAAGAATACAAGATTTTCAAAACAGAGAAAGCCAATAGCCATCCTCAGTAAGGTTGGCACATTAAAATGCATTGGCTGCTTCCAAATTGACAAGTATTGAGTTGAATCTTCCAATCCTTTACAATGAATATACTTGTTTTTGTGGAGCTCCAAAGATAGAAGATGTAATATATCTATTATTTTGAATGTCAAATATATAAGAAAGAGGGAGATTAATGTCTTGGACTGCACTTTAGAGAAACAATCTATTGGGATCCTAATATTAAAATAACATATTTCATGTTTGGTCAGAATTCAGAAATTATATGTAATATAGCCCTTTTTTGGCAGAAATTAATTCAGCTGAAATCTTCTTATTTGCTTTGATTGCAGTAAATTCTGGGGATTTTACAAAATACTATTTTTTGTTCTTTATGCTTATTCTATTCTAGCTAATGTTTTAAATGCTATTTTTATATATGAGCTTGTTAATCTTCTGAGCTTTATATTCTGTATCTTGATATGTCCTACTGACTAATCAACAAGAAACTGTTCTAATATGTGCATGAGAAAAAAGCTGAGTTTATTAAAAGCCAAAAATTTGGACTTGATAAGCCCCAAATATAACACCAAATTGTTCACTACTTTTTCAGATCAGTCAGAGGAGTGCTTCAGAGGTTATGAGTGATAAAAGTCAATTCCCTTTTTTCCATCCGATGTTCCCCACAGAAGGATTTCAGTTCCAAGCAATTGTCCAACTGCTCCTCCATTTCAAATGGACCCTGATTGGGCTCTTTGCTCCGGACACAGAGAAGGGAGAGCATTTCATGAGAACTTTTACTCCTATGCTTGTCAGGAAAAGAATTTGTGTTGTTATATCACAACAATTCTCAGCGACTGGACACACAACAACCCTCAGGGATGCCCTCTCTAAGTGGAGACAAGTCAACGTCTTTGTTCACTTCATGGAATATGAATTCCCCAATAACAGAATTCTTCCTTTCCATTCAACATTTGAAAGTTTGCCAGGACCTATTGAAGGGAAAGTCTGGATCATGACAGTGGTTACAGTATATTCCATAGAAAATGCTTGGTATCTCAAGCATGTCCATAGTATTTGGACCTTTCCTCTTCAATGGAAAAAAGAATGGTATAAAGATGATGCCTTTAAAAGTTCTTTCTTTGTGGAACCTGAATTTCAAGCTGAGTATTTTCACTGTTCTGTTTCAAAACACATCTTTTCTGTCAAAGGCCGAAGAAGATGCACCCAGAAAGCACCAGTGGGGACCCAAGAGGAGAAGAATAGGATTCGGATCCCAAATGATGGCTATACTTACAGTGCCATTAAGATTCTGGCTCATGCCTTAAATGCTGCATCCAAACCCCAGAGGAGAAGGAAGAAGGAAGAAGAGAGGTTGGGGGCTCCAAGGCTGCATCCATGGATGGTATGGGGGTCCCAACAGGGATCCTTCAAACTATAAATTTCTTTTCAAAGTCTTTGGTGCTCTTTCATCTTAGTTGTTTAAGATCCTAATTTTCTGTATAAAATCTTATTGTACTTATTGGAAGAGAGCCAGGTTTTCCCTTCGACAACCAAGATATTTTCTTTATTTGAAAAAGTGCTCCCAAACTCCTTCTGATTTTAAGCTCCTGTTAACCAACATGGCTCTTCTCCTTGTTCTCTTTCCTTAAGGCTAAAAACTGATCTCTTCCTATCCTTCTTTGTCCTTGCCTAAAGCGGATGAAAATTCTGTGCAATGTCTTCTCCAAGTGTGGTGCCTGTTAGGAGACCTGGTATGAATCCACTGTATGATTCATGACATTATCAAATTAGTAATATGATTATTATCAAATCATTAAAACATTACTATTACTTTATTATAATCAGCAACCACTCTACATATATAATGATATTAGAAAAGCTACAAATGAAATCTTACAAGAAAGATGTAGATTGCGGCTGCCCTTCATTTGGGTTATACAAAATGCAATGATATATGAAGTCCTAGGTGCTCAAAATGAGTTTCCAACTGGATTTTACATATGCACCTCTCTCTATCTCAAAATTATATTTTTATTTTCTGGAGGCTGGGAATTTTTAAAGAAGATCAAAATAACTTTGTTGAAGAATTATTATAATTTATGTATCACAAAATCATGATTTCTCTACTTTCTTTTTTTAATGAAAATATCAAAGAAGCAATAACCAAGGTCTAATTGTTTTTCATAATTCCCCAATTTTATCAGTAAGATTAAAATTTATTTGAGTACAATTTTAAAGACAGTTGTATCCACTTAATTGTTATGCCATCCAGTGCTAAATTAAATAGATTCCAATGCATCACACCAGGAAGGATTTTCTTGATTCTTTGCTAAAATCAAGTTATACCAACAGCATTCACAGTTTAATAAGGAAGTGTGATGAGATGTTGGAATGAATTTGGAGGATGAGAGAAAGAGATGCTGCTAGGGAAGAATCAGATAAGATGTGGGGGAGGAAACCAGCAGCTGCATAACAGGCAGAAAAAGAAAGTCAGATAAGTTCCTCCCTAATTTTTTGACCACTAAAAATGTTCATTAAAAGATTTGGACCTTCCCATTGATAATATAGTCTTACAATAAAGTAGGATTGGTTCATCTGATCATTTCCCCCCTCTGCTCTACTTGAATGAGGAATAGCCTTGCAATTATCTCCTTAACAAATCCTTGTTTTCTCCTAATCACCTTGTTATTTTCAAGGAGTTTATGAATACCCTACTTATTTGTGTTTTTTCTTCAATTGATTTGTGACCTTTCCTAAAATGTACCGTATAATTAACAAATTTAGTCAATTATATTGTCAGTGTTTCAAGTACTGCACACATTGAAAGTAGAACTCCGAGGCAGGTAGATTCCTCAAAGAACAGTTTCTTAGATACATCATATTGACACAATGGTGAAAGCTGACTCTAAAAGGTCGCATGGTTTTCACCTAATTAAAAAATGGAAGTTCCCCCTCCAGCTATCTGATTTCTCCCCTCCCTGTCCCTGTTCTGCCTTGTGGCAATCATGAGGCCAAAAAGATGGCCTCAGCCAGGTTCACTTCAAGGTTGACATATATCTTCTCACTATACTTTTGGTCAATAATATTAAGTGATTGAGAATTATTACTGAAACTTTGTTCTTGAGTTTTGAAAATGGTGGCAACACTTGTTCTCCCAACTCACAATATTTAGAAGTTAAAAAACCACAGAAGAAAGACTCAAATGTGAAAATGTCACATGAGAAAGAAAAAAAATCACCAAGATTTCTGCTTTTAAAATTCCTTGATGTTTCCATTCTAGTTCCATTCATTTCTAAAGAAGAATGAATTGTACAATCTTTCCCTGTTTAAAGTCTACTTGGATCCAAATGGAGACCTAGACGCAGGTCTGAGCATTGTTATTACTGTAGTTCTCAAGGAGGATCCCGCTGACAAGGATTTGGGGAGTTTTGAAAGGCAGCAACTTATAATCAACCAAGAAACTTTGTCACAGCTACAGTTGCTCAACAAGGTGTGGGGAAATATTGATGTATTTTCTTCATTTTTCCAAAGAATCAGGCCTCTTTTCAAGTGGGCTAAACCTATTCAAAAATGGGTAACTTGCATTGAGAATTGAATGTGGGGAGTAAAACATCTATAATTATATTAGATAGATAGAGGGGCCTTCAGTTCTATTGACCAAGGTATCTTTCAGAAGCTATAATGCTGAAGCTGTTATAAACTGATTCAGCTATATCTAAAATGAGATTTGGGAAACAAATCATTGCCAATTATTGTCTCTTTTGCAATTTATCACCATAAAACTGCTGAGAGAGGGTCTCATATGCTGAGGAACTTCACATTAATAGCTTCAGGTTCACTTGTTCTCTGTCTTCAAATATTAGGGATGAAGTCAATTCTATTAACCAGAGCCTGACTTCAGGTTTGGATTGAATGCAATGAAACGGAGTCAGGATTGGATGTAAGTTCTGTTGGTCCAATTGGGAAATAACAGAATAACAGAGTTGGAAGGGACCTTGTAGGTCATCTAATCCAACCCCCCTCTAAAGCAGGAGACCCTCCACCATTTCTGACAGATGACAGTCCAGTCTCTTCTTGAAAGCTTCCAGTGATGAAGCTCCCACAACTTCTGAAACCAAATTCTGTTCCATTGGTTGATTGTTCTCACTGTCAGAAAATTTCTCCTTATTTCCAGGTCGAATCTCTCCTTGTTCAGTTTCCATTCATTATTACTTCTCTGGCCTTTAGGTGTTTTGGAAAATAGCTTGACCCCCCCTCCTTTCTGTGGCAGCCCCTCAAATATGATCCTTCTCTTCACTAGACTAGGCTTGCCCAGTTCCTGCAAACGTCCATCGTATGTTTTAGCCTCCAGTCCCCTTATCATCTGGGTTGCTCTTCTGTGAACTCTTTCTAGAGTCTCAACATTTTTTTTTATAGTGTGGTGACCAAAACTAGATGCAATGTTCTAGGTGTGGCCTTACTAAGGCTTTATACAGTGTTATTAGTACCTCATGGGATCTTCATCGAATCCTTCATTGCCTGGTTAGAGTCAGGGTCTCCTAGAATTGCAGACCAATAATCTGTGACTTTTTTTTTTCATCAGATGAGACCACAGTTATACTTGTGTCTCTTTAACCTCATTGGGATAGTGGATAGAGCTTATTGATATATTGATTGATTGATTAAATTTATTTGCTGCACATTATACCATGATAATGGCTTGAAAACTGAAGTACTCAAGCCTGACTTTGATGCAAAAGAATCCTTGTATCAGAAGTGATAAGGGACAATTTCAAGGGAAACTTTACTTAAATTTGAGCTTTGGCTTTTAAGAGAGCACAATAGTTTTAGAAACTAGTCAGTCAGTTTTAGTTTTCATTCATCAGCATGGTAGCCATATAAATTGAACTAATAAATATACAAATAAAGATGATATCCATTTAGATTGACAGCCCTTGTTTGTAAGGAATTCTTCCTCTCTATCTTAAGTGGGGGATAGTTTTGGATTGCTTTCAAAGAGAAGCAACTTTGCAATGTTTCTTCCAGAAAAAAACCTTTCCAGATCCTACTGGTCAGATGTTTCTTTCTTCATCACAGTTTTATTCTAATAAATCTAATGGAATAAACGTTCAATAAATCTTTTACGGTAAAGTTTACTTTAAAATGAGATATATGAAGAATAGAGGAATGCATGTTAATTCCACTGTTAGACAGAACCCCCTGGTTGTCACTTGATGCTTGAATCTTTTCTCAATTTCATCCACTCAGACTCTGTTAAGTAGAAAGGTACATTTTTTTGCTACCAGATATGTCCCAAGAAAAAGAGGAGGAACTAAATGAGGAATCTGCCTGCAATTGTATCTCCTGCAACCATTTGCAAGTATCCAAAGATTTCATATTGGCCTAAGTGAAGCCCAGAGACACTTGGGTAATGTTCATATCTACCTCCATCTTACATGAATGATGAACCTCAACATATTTTCTTTGGCATTTCTTCTTTCTCTTCTCAGTCTCTGCCTCAGTCCAAATGTGCCGAAAAATGTCAGCCTGGATTTGTTAAGAAGGCTCGAGAAGGAGAGCCATTTTGCTGCTATGACTGTGTTTCTTGTCCAGAGGGGACCATCTCCACTCAGGAAGGTGGGTGACAACATAGAGAAACCTACTAGATTCCATATGAACATGTTTCACGTGGAGTAATTAAAATGCTACACAAGCCATCATGGTGCAGAAACCATCTTGTTAAAGAGTATAAAATACATCAGCAAATGCATCACAGGAAGAATAGAGATGAATCCTAGAGTAGCAATGTGATACAGGAAACAACTACACTATGGAGGAATGATAAACCTTCATATAAGGTAGACATAACACCTTTGATCAGGGCACTTTCATCAATATGCATTTTAAAGACAAATGTAGGTTGGATGGTTTTGTTCTTAATTTTCATGGTGTCCAATTACTTCCATAATGGGAGAGATAAGAAAATGATCTTGAAGGATGAGGTAGGAAGAAGGATTGGGCAAGAAATTGTTCATTTATTTGCCAATTTGGATGTGTCCTTCCATATTTATCTTTCTTAAGAACATCTGAATTCTTTGTAACCCGAGGAATGATTTTAGTTCAATGGACTTTGCTCACCCAAACCAACTTTATATTACAGGCGAAAAGATTCATTGATCATACATTTAATCAGTTAATCTTTATTAAGATCATAAATCCTTATAAGCTGAAATATCTAATTGGGAGGAACAATTGAGGGAGAGATTTTGGGTTGAAGGAACAATAAAAACCAAACAGATGTCTCATCATAAAACCGTCAAGTGGATATTTCCTTCCTACCTTCTCTTATCTTTTCAATTTTCCTTATTGTTAAATATAGAGGTACAAACAGTTATAACACCAATAGAAAAGGAATATAGTTGTGATGATGAAAGGAAAAAAAGTCTAACGTGTTGTGTTAGGATTAAACAGAAAGGAGGGGGGGAAGGAGAACTAATAAAAAAATCTACTTAATATCCATTGATACTAAAGTTGAATTTATTCTCTATTTAAAATTGTTGCCATATCTAGAGAGGATGGAAATATATTGCTTCATCTTTATTGTGCAAAAGACTTTACAGATAACAAATGTAGTTGTTCTTGAATTTTTTCATGAATTAATCTTTCTTAAGATCTCTTTATTTTCAAATTTATCTATCAAATTTATATGGCTGTCTATTTCACACAAAGTGACTCCTGGTGGCATACAATTAAAGCAATAATTAAAATTAAAACAATGAGATATAAACACTAAGAAAGCAGGAGAGGAATGCATGAAGATGCTACCAACTATGCAACCAGCATGCAGGGCTCTGTTACCAGGTGATTCCCAGGGCTCTTGACAGAGTCCATTTTCAGGGGTTTCTAGAAGGCCTTACAGCTTGGAGATTCTCCCTAATCCAGGGTAGTCAATGATTTTTAACTGGAAGAGGCTGTATAATCTCCCTGAAGTAGACAGTGTTACAACCCTTCTCAAGAGGCTCTCCATGGATCCAACCATGTTAGGCAACTTTTACCCTGTGTCCAGAATTTTTAGAGCAATGGATTGAGAGCCTAGTTTACTTTACTTTACTTTATTGTCATTGTATGTATATACACAGTTTACACATACCACAAAATTCAGAGAACACCCAGAGACCAGACCCAACACCCATAACAATCCTGAAAACACACCCCACCCACCAAAAAATCCCCACCCCTAAACCACCAAAACATCCACACAACAGACCAAGTAGTGCTGTCCAATAGCTCACTGATGGTGGCCCTTTAGTTCATTGTTGAGTGCAATTATAGCTCTGGGATAAAAGCTATTCAGAAGACAGGTGATCCTAGTTTTAATTGTTCTGTATCTTCTGCCAGAAGGCAACAGTCTAAAAAGATTGTAAGCAGGATGGGACGTTGGTGGGTCAATGATCAATAACCAAGTTTAAATATTCCTGGGAGAAAAGTATGTGTAGCATCTGTCAAAAATTTAAAAATTAAAACAAACTCAAAGAAAAGTCAGTGAAAGATAAGAATCTGGAGGATTATCTGAGAGAAGGGAGTTTGTGGCACCAGATATTTCTTCTTTCAGTTTTATTTTCTTCTTGGTTTTATAGTTTTATACACTGGGGAATGGTTTTTTTTTGGTCTGGAGTCTATATACAATTTACTAAGGCATTCCCATCTTTCAGTATCACATCTCACCCAAAGGTTTTACTGAAATTTGAAAGACTATAAAAGAAATATTACTTTGTTTTCTTAGATTCTGAAAAATGCACCAGGTGCCCAGATGATCAATATCCAATCAAGAACCGAACTCAATGTATCCCCAAAACAATAACCTTCCTGTCCTATGAAGAACATTTGGGGATCATCCTCATCTCCTTTGCCCTACTCTTGTTCCTAACCACAGTGTTCATTTTAATCCTATTCCTTCAATACCTGGAAACTCCCATTGTCAAAGCCAACAACCGAGATCTCTCCTTCATCCTCCTGATCTCTCTCCTGCTTTGTTTTTTGTCCTCCTTTTTCTTCATAGGGCAACCAAGGAAAGCCACCTGTCTTCTCCGACAAACAATGTTCAGCATTGTCTTCTCAGTAGCTGTGTCTTCTGTGTTGGCCAAAACTATCACGGTGGTGCTGGCGTTCCTGGCCTCAAAACCAGGAAACATGATGAGAAGATGGTTGGGGAAGAGCTTGGCCAACTCCATCATCCTTTCTTGTTCTGGTGTCCAAATTTTCATCTGTGCCATGTGGCTGGGAGTTTCTCCCCCATTCCCTGACTTTGACATGGACTCCCAGCCTGGAGAGACCATCCTTCAATGCAATGAAGGCTCCGCCACCATGTTTTATGTTGTCCTTGGCTACATGGGTTTTCTAGCTGCCATTTGCTTCACAGTGGCTTTCTTGGCCAGGAACCTGCCTGGGGCCTTCAATGAAGCCAAGCTGATCACTTTCAGCATGTTGGTCTTCTGCAGTGTCTGGATCTCCTTCCTGCCCACCTACCTGAGTACCAAAGGAAAGTCCATGGTAGCCATGCAGGTCTTCTCCATCTTGGCCTCTGGTGCTGGCCTACTGGGCTGCATCTTCTTCCCCAAGTGCTACATTATCCTCCTGAGACCAGATCTAAACACAAAGGAACAACTAATAATAAAAGCAGGGAGATGATTTTGAAATTAGTTCTCCGGATTATAACATTTAATTTTTGATTGCAGTTGTTTTTTATATGCTTCATTTGCCTCTGTTTGACAACTGATTTTGTTTAAAACTGAAGGAGATAAAAGTAGTTATTTTAATCAATGTAATAATAATATAACAATAAATAATCTAACAATACAATAAGTTAACCGTTATTATTTGTATTTTAAACCAATTGGTAGCCCATCTTTTCCTCAGCACACAAGTTAGCCAATATCTGGCTTAAGCAATCCCTTAAGAGAGGATACATATGAACCATATCCTGGGTTTTTGACTGCCTTTAGCGCAGTAGGTATCTTCAGAGTTAGCTGGGAAGATCTCAACCTCATCTCCTTCATGGTTCTTTCAGAATTGGTATTTCAATTTTCCCAAGGTCTGGTTCTGTCAGGAGGAGAAGGGTTAGTGTGGATGATGAAGTGTTGCAACTTCCAGAGCCCTATTTGGGTTTGATGCTCTTTCTCATCAATCTCCCTTCAGTTAAGCTCCAGATCAACTTTCACCCTTTTCATGGGTTCCTCTCTCTTAGCCTCCCATTCCAGCTTCTCTGGGCTGAGGTGCTGAACTGACTTTCTGCCTTCTGGCGAGGAATCTTCTGTAGCAGAGATCTTTATAGCCTGAGCCTTTCTGAGAGGGTTGGCATCCAAGTATCTTTGTCACTTCTCAGCTGTGTGATTATCCTAGTAACACCTAGCCTGTCTATCATTGGCAGTTTTTACGGGGTGGGGATAAAGACCTGTGGTTGGTATTTGACCTTTGCTGATTGTCAGATGATTTTTTTTTAAAAAAACTCTCTTGATTCCCTAGTTACCCCCAAGTGTTCTGTATCCCACTTCTACCACCATATAATAATGGAAAAGGTGTCCTCAGGTTCGAACCTGTCCCTCCTCTGAGCTCCTTCAGTTCTGAAGAGACCCAGCTGTGGGGGAGCAGCTATTGGCCAATTTGCTCTCCTTGCTCTCTCCCTTCCTCCATCCAGACCTCTGGGGAACCAGAAGAGGATTGAAGGGAAAATCCTCATCCATCTTGAATGCCTGTAGTTAGAAAGAAATTATTTGTCTTAAAGGAGGGAAAATTCCTCTAATCTCTGGTACCTTCCGGTGTTCAGTATTTTACTACTTGTGGAATGGGATGTAGGACACAAAACAAGTAATGAACTGTTACTGCACTGTTTATTTGCATGCTCTGGTGAGAGTCCCTCAAATAACATGGAGAGAAGGCCCCACAGAACAAAGAATTGTATTCATATCATCTCAAAATGACAGGAGAGACTAACACATAAGAAGCAAATGATGTAAGCACACAGATGTAAGTATTCAGAGGTAAAGGGTGTCAACTTACTATACGTAAGTGAGTTTAAGTTCCTTCTTCTGGGAAGGAAGGACTAAGGCAAACAAAAAACAAAAAACAAAAACAAATGAGCAATAAAACAGGGAAGAAAACATAAATCAAAAGGAGAAGCCACTTTGATAATGCCGAACCCCCCCCCCCCCCAAAGCATTTTCCATTGCAAATCTTTGGGATTGTTGTATTGAGATAAGAAACGTTGGCCTTATATTGCTTTATGGCAACTTGATTGAATCAATTCCATTTATCTAAGACCTGATTTTTCCCACAGTCCTGTTCACCCATTTGACCTCAAGGGGGTCACCATATGGGTCTCCCAAGAGAACAGGGTTTAGCCTTGCACTCTCCTGGGAACAATAACTCAAAAGTCCTAAAAATTGCCCTGAGCAGAGTAATAGGATAACGGCAGATAAAGGTTTCATAGCCAACCTGTCCCAGGCAAGCTGAGATCGTCCAATTCTAGAAACTCCTGGAGGGATTGTTGTGTGATTCGCTTAGCTGGATCTTCCAAATCCTTCATGGTAACTTTTATTTGCAAGGAATAGTTGGTGAGTTTAAAGCAGGGGTCCTCAAACTTTGCAAACCGGTGGGCCGATTCACAGTACCTCAGACTGTTGGGGGGCCGGACCGGCTGGGTAAGAATGGCTAGGTGGTCATGTGACTGGGTGGGCGTGGCTAGGTGGTCATGTGACTAGGTGGGCGTGGCAAATTTAGCATTCCATTTGCCTTTGTCCCTGCTGTACTTGCCCCTCCCCTACTCACGCACCGGCTCTGGATCATATGACTGTGAAAAACATCCCAAAAGGCTGCTTTTAAAGCATTTTTAAAGACTTTTAAAGCACTGATTTACAGGCTGGCAGCAGAACTGCTTTTCAAGCCAGCAGCATCCCCTCTCCTACTCACACACCGGCCCTGGATCATGTGGCTGCCCTGGAGAGATCACCCCTCAGTCAGCTGGTCCTTCCCAGCACCCTCCGGCCTTACCTTCGGGCAGCCGCCGTGTGATCAGAAGTGCAGCTCAACCAGTGAAATAACTAACCAGAAGTGCAGCTGGAGTAGATGCTCACTGGAAGATAAAGCCAATGGTGAGGGGCGGGGTGAGGGGAGGGGCTGAATCCCACCACTCTGCAGGCTGGATACTTTGATTTTGAAGGCCGAATCCAGCCAATGGGCCGTAGTTTGAGGATCTGGAAACACCTCACAATCACAACAGAAAGTCAATGGCCAAGATGTTCTTCAAAATTGCTGTTCTTGGCTGTTCCTAATCTTTGTTCAGGAGAGCAGGAGCATTTGAAGTTTGGTTAATACTTTTTATTACTAAACAAGTCAGTTTTCTACTATTGAGGTAGAAATGGGCTGCTATGACTGTTGAGCCAATTATGGAGATAGCAAGCCCATAAGAGTTTCTGTGTTTAATTACCCCATAAGGTCATCACAATTCTACTGTCCCATGGAAAGCCCCCAATGAGGTTGATGTTCCTGCACACTTCCTTGGGTTCGTGAGGAGTATAGTTTTAATCAACTGGCATTGCATGAAAAGAGAACAAGTGCCCTGTGGCACAGGGAGCCTCCTGAAGCATCTGGCAGAAAATGGGAGATGGCACAATTTCCACACAGCAAGTACCATCCCTTTGGTGAGCGTGATTGAATTGGGACAGGGACCATTTCTGTTACATGTGTGCAGTTTTCAATTGGTGATAAGAAAAGACATGAGTTCTTCTCATGACAACGAAGCAGTCATACTCAGTTACTCCCCTGCAGATTACCCTTGGTTTCCCCCCTGTAGAGTGCTTGCTTGATCCACCCATGCTTGAGTGGGAGTAGACTCAACATAGAAAAGGGTCTTCCCTAGAGAGTTAAGGCTGGGTGGCTTATGCATTGGGGCCAACTGAGAAATAATATGAGCTCATCCAACAACTGCTCATGTGCCCCTAGAAAGAGTGTTTTTAGCACAAAATCTCAGTTTGTTATCTTGCTAGCACAAAAAGATTCCCCAGGTAGAATGACACAAAGGTTTCAAGTTAAATGAGAGCAATTGGTAGGCACCCAGTCCAGTGGCTGCTTCACCTTATACCTTGATGACTGAACTATGCATTGGCCATCAGAAGGGAAACTTTTAGCAGAGCCATTGCTTTGCTGAAAAACAGAAAATAAAGAGGAAAAGAGTAAGAATACAGTAAAGCAAAAGAAATGCGTTCGTTGTAAGAGCCTGAATATCAAAGCTGATCTATTATGAAGACTTAAGTCCATCAACACTCGTCTTCAGAGCTCTTCAAGATTTTGTAGTCAAAGCTTCACCTTCTTCATTCTTCTACTCACTTCCTGTGAACCTGGAATGAATCCTTTGTTGGTCTGCGTTTTCTGGAGCTGGAGGGATCCTTAGGGGACTCAGATGAACTCTGAAGGTCAGGCCTTCCATCTTGGCAATGCTATGAGCAACTAATAGCACCAGATATGGGCATTTCCACCTTGCAGACAGACTCTTCTTTCTCTGACGCGCATTGTGATGCCCCCAATCTCCTGCTTGCAGCTGCTCATAGACTGCCGTGTCAGGTATCCCTTTCTGGTCCTGATGAAGTCTGACTCCAGCTTGGGTCAGGTGCTGCTCCCATTGAAAGGATCGTATAGGAGTAAGGAACTTGACCATGGGTCAGGATGAAGGAACCTTCTGGGATGGGAATCAATTCAGAGTCTAAAGCCATGGGTCCCCCACAGACAACCTCATAGGGAGACATCTTTAGTTTGTCTTTGAAGTTGAGCTTCTGATGGGAAGCACATCTATCCACCTCCAGCCAATTATTTCTACTCGTTTATCCAGGCAATTTTTTTTTAATGTTCCTTCCATCCTCTTGGACAAAGAGGATTTGATTCAAACCATTTTTGAATCAAGTCAAATGAGGCTGCCATGAAGAAGAGAGGGCCAATTTATTTTCCAAAGCACCAGAGGGCAGGAGAGAAAGCAATGGGTGGAAACTAATCAAGGAGAGAAGCAACCTCGAATTTAGGAGAAACAACCTAACAGTGAGGACAATTAACCAATGGAGCAGCTTGCCTTGAGACATTGTCAATGCTTCATCACTGGAGGCTTTGAAGAACAGATTGGACAGTCACTCGTCTAAAATGGTATAGGATCTCCTGCTTGGGTAGGGGGTTGGACTAGTAGACCTCCAAGGTCCCTCCCAACTGTATTCTGATTCAAAGGCAGTTGGTTTTCCTTTGCTTTCCTTGCCAGTAGTAGCTAAGGCAACTTCTTTCAGTGAGACAGCAGGATAAAAGTGGAGTTTGAACCAGTGATGAGAATCCAAAATTATTGCTACCGGTTGTGTGGGCATGGCTTGGTGGGCGTGGCAGAGGAAGGATACTGTAAAATCTCCATTCCCACCTCACTCCAGGGGAAGGTTAATGCAAAATCCCCATTCCCTCCACACTCAGGGGAAGGCTAATGCAAAATCCCATTTCCTCCCGATCAGCTGGGACTCGGGCGGCAGAGAATAGATGGGGTCAGAGGTGGTATTTACTGGTTCTCCGAATTATTCAAAATTTCTGCCACCGGTTCTCCAGGACTGGTCAGAACCTGCTGAATCTCACCTCTGGTTTGAACTGAGCCTCAGGGCCAATTTCTGCTCCGCATAGAAGAATCACTATTACTCCAACAAAGTCAAATACCCCTCGTCAGACTCCTCCAGTCATTGCTCAGTTGAGCTCTCTGCAGGAGAGCTGGAATAAAAAAGGGGCCACACACATTTAAGAAACCTCCCTCAAGAAAATGGATTTTAGACCCAATTTGTTGCCTTAAACAAACTCCTAAAAGGTGCCCTTTTTGGCAGAAGGAAAGGACATGGGATCAAACTCACCACAACACATTCGGTGCCCTGCTCTCATCCCTGGTCATAGATCACAAATTTTGAATCCCATTTCTGACACGAGTTTCTGTAGAATCAATACACTGGACCCAAAGTGACCAATAAGGGCAGTGTTTATTACACGTTACATACTGGGAGTGGATCTTGTCCACAACAGAGAGAAATTCCCTCAGACAAAGGGATACATTCACATCCTCCACTCATATCCCACTCATACTGCTGTGGGATTTTAATGAGTTTTTAATATTGTGAATGCTAAAGTTGTAATCTGCTCAATGGAACGTATAGGTGAATGTGGCAGCATTATACATTTGTTTAATGCAAATATATAAATATGTATACATTGCAGAAAAGAGGGCAAAATGATGCAAAACAGGAGGAGAAAATGGGTTATACGTACATAAATAATAACATAAGAAATCTCAGATTACTTCTTGCCCTTCTGTTATTTGCAAAGAAAAATGGTCTTAGTTCTAAGGAGCCTTTTCATCGTCAGATTCAGGGATTGCTGTGGGAATGTTCTGATAAAACTTCCCACAGGTCAATAGTAGCTGCAAAGCTACATTCCTTATGTCTCCATTTGCTTACTGGAAAGACTCATTCATCTGGAAACTGACTTTACCGACTAAAAATAAGACTTCATATATTATTATTGGTCTGTTTAGGAACACAGAAGAATAGGAACAGGAGTAGCTTTAGGAATAGAAGGGATATCTATTCTACCTGTGCATCTTCCTCCACACCTCTTCCCTCCTTTATCGATTTTAAAACAATTTGAGTGATATTATTTATTCTTTCAATGATTTGAAGTTTCACTTCTTTTTATTGATTGTAAGCTTCATAGAGTCAACTTTAGGCAAGATGGGAAACATGTAAGTTCAATAAATAAATGTTAAATGATCTAAATCTGTTAATTGAAACTACAAAATGCCATTTTTGAAAAATAATGAATTTGTAAAAGTTATTTTTCTATTTTATTTTGACATGAGATGTTCTTTGGTATTCAGATCTGGCCTAAAAATAATAATGTAGCATTTAGGGATGAAGATGCAGCCCAGCAGTCCAGCACTGGAGGCCAAGATGGAGAAGACCTGAACAGCCACCGTGTACTTCCCCTTGGTGCTCAGGTAGGCAGGCACAAAGGACACCCAGACACTGCAGAAGACCAGCATGCTGAAGGAGATCAGCTTGGCTTCATTGAAGGCCCCAGGGAGATTCCTGGCCAGGAAAGCCACCGTGAAGCAGACAGCAGACAGGAAGCCCATGTACCCAAGTGCAACATAAAACATGGTGACAGAACCTTCATTGCATTGTAGGATGATCTCTCTAGGTTGGGAGCGCATGTCAGAGTCAGAGAATGGGGGGAAAGTGCCCAACCAGATGCTGCAGATGACAACTTGGAGACCAGAACAAGAAAGGACAATGGAGTTGGCCAAGCTCTTCCCCAACCATCTCTGCACTTTATTCCCTGGTTTTGTGGCCAAGAAGGCTAACACCACTGTGATCGTTTTGGCCAAGATGGAAGAAATGGCAATGGAGAAGACAATGCTGAAGGCTGTTTGTCGGAGGAGGCAGGTCACTTTCCTTGGCTGGCCAATGAACAGGAAGGAGGTCAAGATGGAAAGCAGGAGGGAGACCAGGAGGATGAAGGAGAGGTCCCGGTTGTTGGCTTTGACAATTGGGGTTTCCATGAATTTAATGAAGATCCCCAAGCCGAAGCCTGTGGTTAAAGAGAGGAATGATGCAATCGAAGTCAGGATAATGCCCAGATTTTCCTTATAAGAAAGATAACTTTTAATCTTGGGAGTACAGTGAACTCGCTTGGTGTTTGGATGTTGATCATCTGGACATTTGGTACATTTATCTGCATCTGAAAAGGAGCAAGAGTTAAAGTCCCATAAACATGTCCTTTAATCAAATGCATTGTTTGGGTAAAATTATTTTTGCTGTGAATAATTGTGCATCGGTGAAGACAGTATGTGTATCTTCATTTCTCTCCAGCTAGAAAAGCTAAATATGTCTTTTCTTTTTTGATGTCACAATTTCATCAATGAACATTGAGAGAGAAGGAAGGAAGGAAGGACAATAGTTCTACCATTTTACCTTCTCACCTCTTGAAAATTGGAGCCCAGCCTTGTGTTAGTGCCTTAAGGCAGCAATAGAATTCAATTTACAATGGAATGAAGTATGTGTGAAAAAATGCTTAGTGTAGCTCTATGCCAGCTGAATTGGATAATCAGCCCTTTTGCCATGGAGCAAAGAAACATTAGGTGGAGGTGAAGGTGAATTGGATATGGAGTAAGGATATTAAAATGCATTCCTCTATTTTCTATAAGCAAAAAAAACTTTGCAAAAGGTCAAGAAGGAAGTTAGCCTTGGCCTTGAGCCATGATTCTCTTCTTTTCTCTCCTCTCCTCTCTTCCTTTTAGGTCAGGAGTGAGACAATGGATCTAAAGAAGAGCCTCTAGGAGAACCCATGGAATGTCACCCTCAGGAAAAATGTTCATGGGAAATGTCAGCATTATCGTCCTCCCAAAAAGACTTTCTCCTGCTGTCACTCACCTTCCATGGTGGAGATGGTTCCTTCTGCACATGGGCGACAATTGTAGCAGCAGATGGGCTTCCCTTCCTGAGCCACCTTCATGAATCCAGGAGGACAGCTTTCCACACATCTGGAAGGAGGGAAGGGCTGGGCAGAGAGGGGGAAATTTAAAAAATCCACAAATGAATTATTGTATTTTCCAAAAGAAGTAAAAGGAAATGTTTGTAGCTCTCCAGTTCAAGGCTCAGCTTTGTTAAATTTGAAAAGTTCCTCAAGTCTAATTCCTTGCTCAAGCAGGAGACCTTATACCATTATGGACAAATGGCTGTCCAATTTCTTCCTAAAACCCTCCAGTGGTGGAGCACCCACCACTTCTCTAGGCCAGATGTTCCACTGATTAAGTGTTCTTACTGATGGGTGATTTCTCCTTAATTCTTGCTTGCTTGGATCTCTCTTTGATCAGCTTCCATCTGTTACTACTTCCCTTGTCTGCTGATGGTTTGGAGAATAGGTTGAGACCTTATCTGTGAGAGCCCCCAAATATTGGGAGACTGCTATCATGTCACCCCTAATCTTTCTTTTCGTTTGAATTGGCATTTCCAGTTTCCACAACCGTTGATGATATAGTTGAGCCTCCAGTCCCCCCAATCATCTTTGTTGCTCTTGTCATGTACATACTCAAGGGAAAGTTGGGAGGATTCTCTGCTTTGGAGAAGGAAATAATGTTGCCCTATGATTTAAGTCTTGCTCCCCCACAGAAAACTGATAGACTACTAACTGGAAGTAAGGATATTTTTCTCAGACACCTGAACATGTAACCAAAGAAGATGTTTCCTCTCTGGGAAAACTGAAATGACATCCCTGCCCCAATTCTGCCATCCTCTTGGTGAGACCTTCAGAAAGGGTTGGATAAAGTCTTTCCCCCACCTTGTCCAGCCTTTCCATCACTGCAGTAGCATTCTGGTGGATCATCAACTTGGAATCCTGGTATCCCTCTCTTTCTAGACTTCCAAATGTCACTTTGTTGATAGATATATTAGGTAAAATAATCCAATGCATAATGTCCAGGTCTGCCACCAGCTCTCCATTCTGATCTAAATATACTCCATTGATGCAATTATTATAAAACTGAGAGTTTTGAAAGAAGGAATGAAGCTGGAATGGAAGAGAAAAATGACCATGTTACAAACGACATACAAAGCTCTATGGCAAAAAAATTCTCAGTTTGTGCTGGAATGATCTGTACTGAGGAATATGCAATAAAATATCTATTAAAAGGACTAAAAATGACCATTCAAAGCAAAGACTGATAAAAGTTGTCCTTTATCTCTCCCCATTCATAACTGTCACTCCAGAGAGGGAGATTAGAAAACCAAAGGGAAGTTTAGGAAAGGAGACACCCAGTGTGAGCTAGTGAGGTCCAAAGTTAAGACCCTGAAGGAAGGGGATGCAGTGCACAAGCACACTGAAAGAATTCTGCCAGTGAGGTCAACATGAAATAAAATGCCCCACAGAGAAACAAGGCTATAAAGAACTGGTTAACGATCAATGGGAGGATAGGAAGAGAAAAATCTTGGCTCACCTTGGGGTTACCTATCGGAGCTTTTGCTCTAGTAGCATGTTGTGCTTACGAATCTTGCATTATCAACTTGCATTTGAGGCGAGAGATGAGCTATTTGATTTGGAGAAGAGACCCCAGATCCTCACTGGGAAAGATGATTCTCTCTCACCAGTTAAGATCACCTCCATATAATTTTATGCAACGTCTACGGAATGTTTTATGGAATGTTCTTCACTCTTGCTCCTTCTAGATTTTCTCCTAGTTAAACCTTTCACCTTGCGAACTGACCTCAGCCCTCTTAGCTTCTTGGCCCAAAGATGTTTACCACTTTTTGACGTCTCAGATCCTGCTGAGAGTTTAAAGCAGGGGAAGAGGAATCCAAAGGGGGGGTCTTAGCACAGGAATGAGACCCCTCTGAGTCAAGTCTCCTTTGGAGTAGAGGGGCTGCCCATGAGGTGAGAGGATCAGAGTGTTTAACTGCCTAATATGGACAGCACATTTTCTGAGGTTGGGTGGGACAGGGCAGTGCTCCTGCTTGTAAAAAAAAAGAGGCCAAGGTAAAAGAGCTGAATGTAAATCAGAAGTTAGCAAGAAGCTTTTGTTAAAAAAACAAAACAAAACAAAAGAAGTTGGAGGCTAAACATATGAAGAACAGCTACAGGAATTTGGTATGTCTTGTCTGGTGAAAGAAAGAACTGAGGTGATATGAGGGAGTTTCCAATATTTGAGGGGCTGCTACAAGGATGAGGGGATCAAACCATTTTCCAAATCAGCTGAAGGTGGGACAAGAGGCAATGGGTGGAATCTAATTAAGGAAAGAAGCAACCTAGAACTTAGGAGAAATTTCCTAACGGTGAGAACAATCAACCCATTGGATGGGTTGCCTTCAGAAGTTGTGGTTGCTCCATCATTGGAGGCTTTTAAGAAGAGACTGGACAGCCTTTTTCCGGTTCCGGCTGCAGATCGCGACGGGCATGCTTTGCTCGCCCCGCGCGCTCTTGGTGGGCTCCCCCCTGATTGGGGGGGCACAGGGAGCCTTGTAGGGGCCCCCTGCCGAGGGGGTTGCATAGCGGGGGACCCCCTGTGTCGGCAGCGGCCGGGGGGGCTCCCTGCATCGCCCTAGGCACCGGGAGGCAAAAGAGGAGGCTCTTCTGTGTCTTCGCGTCGAAGCAGCTGGGCAAGATTGATGATTTGAAGGCTGCAGCTGCAATGCGGTGAGATTAAAATCCCCCCCGTTCCCTTTCTTGACTGAGGAAAAAAAAAAGGAATGTCGGCTTTTTAAAAAAAAACATTCAATCCGCTCCTGGGAAGTGTGGCTGGAGGGAGGGGGATTCCACCCCCCTTGGATAAGCGGCTTTAAACTGCTCTCTGCCCCCAGAGGAGGAGGAGGGGGTGAGCTTTGGAATGAAGTCACGCTCCTAGCAAGCAGCAGATTTATCTTACTGCAACTGTGAAATGAGGTGATGATCTGACTTTTTGAAAACTTTGAAAACTTTTGGTTTGTTGCCTTCTGATCCCGGAGCTGGCAAGGCAAGATGGCACACTTCCATTGTCTTCATGTACTTTGAAATTTGACTCCACCCACAGAAATTGCTGGCACTTTGTCTATGTCTCAGTGACACTCAGAGATATCTCTTGATACATCCTTTCCTGGATTTGGAACAATGGATTTTACTGTTTGGATTTAGACTTTAGAAAAGGTCTTTACTTGTCTGGACTGCCTGCCTCGTGACCTCTCTCGGCTATCCACTTTTACAATTGCTTCTTCCCTGCATTGACACAGACATTTCTGAGCTCTTCTTACCACAATGCCACCAAAAAAACCACCACCGGGGAAACCAGGCTTCGCTGGTTCTGCCCCAACATTATCAACATCCAGCCCCAATGGACAACAGACATTAACATCTTTGCTCCATCCTAAGCCCCTTGAGCTAGACCTAACCCAACAGATGTTTCAACAGCTCTTAAAGGGGCAGGAGGACTTGAAAAATCAACTGAAAGAAATGAATGAGCAACTCAGAGAGAACCAAAATCGAACGGTTCAAAACTCACAGAGATTGGAACTTTTGGAGGAGGGGACGTCTGAGATGAGGGGGGACGTGAGGGAGGTCCAGAGAGGAAATCAAGAACTTGAGAACCGCCAGATAAAAATGGAATTTGAAAGGATGTCTTTTTTTCTTAGATTTCAAAATGTAATTGAAGCTGAAAATGAAGATCTGAGGGACATCATGACAAATTTATTGGCTGAATATATCAAAAAAGACAGACAACTGATGGGGTGGGATATTGACCTGGTCTATACAGTAAATTTAGCATACGCCAGAACACACAATGTTCCAAGGGAGGTCCACATTAAATTTCTCAGAAAGACTACAAGAGATGAGATTCTGAGTGCACAAAGGGGGCAAGTATTAAAATACAAGGATAGAGAAATAGCCATCTTGAAACAACTCCCAAAGAAAGTTAGAGATAAAAGAAAAAAATATTCGCTTCTAGCGAAGAAATTATACCAGAAAGGGGTGTGGTTTAGATGGCTCATGCCAGAAGGTATGCTAATATTCTGGGAGGACACTAGAGTTAGAATCAACACAACTATGGAGGCTGAGGCCTTCATGGAAAAAAAACAAAGTCCTCCTGTATAAATCCAATGACACTTCACGGGATACACAGGACACGGGAGGTGCTGGAGCCTTACTGGGGGGGGGGGGGAAGAGGCAACACTGAGAAAACTTAGATCAAAAAAATGAACTAGAAAATCTGTTTGATATAAAATGATTGAAATCATTTGAAGATAAAAGGTTAAAATATGCTGACAAATTATTATTAAGTAGTAACAACTTAATGCATTAACAAATGAAAGTTATGAGAATGGGGGGGAGGGCCATTTCCTGCATAATGTAGCTGTCAAAATTTGTACCCTATCCACCATCCCTTTTCCTGATTATTTTTTGTAAAATCAAAAAAAAATTTTGTTAAAAAAAAAAGAGACTGGACAGCCATTTGTCTGAAATGGTATAGGGTCTCCTGCTTGAGCAGGGGGTGGGACTGGATGACCTTCATGGTCCCGTTCAGCTCTGTTGTTCTATGTTTTAGAAATGAGCAAGATAAAATGAAAGCAACAGGAAGACCAATGGAAAGTTGGAACTCAATATAATTTTTATATTCAGACTAAACAATTACAATTGTCAGAACAATTACACAGTTGTTACTATTGTAAAATTGATTCTCAACATCAGTGGAGAGCTGTGAAAAAGAAAATAAGTACCTGCCAGGCCTTCAGCACTGGAATTTTGAAATTTTTAATATTTTTAAATGTTGTCCTCCTGGATCTGGATAAATAAGCTGTATTTAAGGCCCGTCCCACAGCCCAGACTGTGTTGTAAATGAAATAGCTGTCCATAGTCAGGATCCGATCCTGTTCCTCTTTCCTCAGAGTTTCCAGGTCTACTTTCTGCTTGCATCGTCTCCAGACTTTCACTGAAAAGGCATCCTTGGTGTAGGAGCACAAGAAAGAGTTCTCTACCAAGCGCCTCATGGAATCATAAAGCTCTGTATACCAATCATATTTTGCCATTTGATTTGTCTTCATAAGAAAGGAAAAAACGGTATGGAAGTATTGAAAGGAAATACTTTTATTTTTCAAATAACGACTGAAGCCCCAGCGGATTGTTGTGATCATAACTTTTCCTCTAAGAGGTTCAGCAAGAAATGCAAATATCTGAGACATAATTGTAAACCCTAAAGAACATGTATTCATGCCTGCACCATAAATAAAGATGTTCACTTTTCTCCACATGAGGTTTTGTTCTATGTACATGCGTGCTTTGCTAAGAGTTGTGGGAAAGGTTTGTGATATAACTGGGCAAATGCCATTCCTGACCAGAATAGAAGTCATCGTCCTCATGAACCTTTGTCCATTCTCAGTGTCTGGAGCAACGAGACCAACCAAGGTCCACCTGAAATGGAGGAGAAGCTGGACCATCCCTGGGTACTGGGCTCCTTCCGCAGGGAGCAGGGGGTAGAAGAAAGAAAACTGAGTTTTATCCCTCAGAATCTGGGAGTCAAAACTGTAACTGATCTGAAAAGGAAAACAAAAAAACTCTATTTGACTGAAGAGCAGGGGGGGGGGAATAACTTTATGGAGGAAGTGTTTCACTCCTTGTAATGAAGAACTTTCCCTAGACACATTCAGCAGAGTTGTACAATCTGCTTTAAGAGTGTGCCAGAGAGAGGATTGTCTTCTCTGCTCCTTCTCTGCCATTTGATAGAACCTCCATCCTTACTTCATGCAATTCCCACAATGGAACTTTGCTCTTCATTTACAAGAGAGGCTGTGTGGCTGTATGTTGCATGTCTACAAATGGTCTTCCCAACAAAGACACACCTGTGGGATTTTGTAGGTTCCCAACATGGTCGAAATCTGGAAGGAGATGTCAGTATCAGCCTCTTCCAGAACAGCCACTGTGTTTCTCTGCCTTCCACAGCTGTAGTTGGGAACGTTGGCCTTTCCCTCTGAAAGCAGGTCCAACAAAGCCTCCGAGGTCATTTGTGCTCTGAAATAATTGTCATAGATGTTGTATCCCAGGGTGACATTGAACGAAATGTTGGGATCTTTGTTGATCGTTTGGATCGCAAAAAGGAAGGACAGGATTTTCCAGTACTCTGTTAATGTTTTCCTGAAAGTATGAATATATCAGGACATAATCAATGAAAGCGACATGTCATTTAACTTTTCTTTCAACAATCGTACTTCTAATCCACATAAGGCTGAGATGTTTAGAGGCATTTTCAAATCTCCAAAATATATATTTATCTCACCTATCTGAATGGAATTATTTATTTATTTATTTATTTGTTTCGATTTATCACTCGCCCCCTCTCCACAAAGGGACTCGGGGCGACGTACAATTAAATCAAAAATGCAAGTGTGGCATGGAGGAGGTGAAATCAATATTTAACAGTCAAATACAAGTGAAAGCCACTAGGTTCGAATAAATAACAATAAATTAAAACAATTACAACAGTTTAAAAACCCCAAAATTTACATTTAAAATATTAAAATTGCCAGGGAGGTCAGAAGGTTCTAGTTAAGCCAGGCCGGCTAGTTGGAACAGGTGGGTCTTGAGTTTCATACGGAAGGAGCGGAGATCGGTCGTTGTCCTAATATCTGGGGGGAGGTCATTCCAGAGGACTGGGCCCATCATAGAGAAGGCCCTACTCCTGGGCGCCGCCCTCTGACACTGCCTGGTGGACGGGACCCGGAGGAGTCCTCTCTGTGAGAGCGAATTGGTCTCCGGGATGTATGGGGCAGGATTCGATCCCGCAGATCTCTAGGAACTCTAGGATTCTTTCATTTAGGGATATTGAATGCATATTATGTCTGGATTTATTTAGTTATAGCTATATTATGTCTGAGTTTATCTAGTTTATCTAGTATTACTTCCCTAACTCTTTTTATATTTAAATTAAGAATTTTTCCAAAAAATGAAATGTTAATCAAAAGGGAAAAAAAGGAAATAAGGAGAATTAAAGAAATAAAGGAGAGAAAAATAACCTGATTTCCAACCTTCTTTTCAACAGAAATTTTTCATTTCTTCAAATTCTTTACATTTTTCACAGTCAAGTCTCCCACTCTGAGAATTCCATGATTCTTCCATCCTTGAGCATACAGCAGCCTTGCTGCAATTACCATACATAAAATCCATCTGCTATGAATGCTTTTTAATTCATTGTTCAGAAGTCCCAATAAAAAATAATTCTGGTTTCTTCACAATTTTTTGCCTTTCTAATTCTTTGCATGATTGTGTCAATTTGTATCTAAAATGTCTTAGTTTTCTCACCAATCCACCCTGCATGATAAAATGTTCCTCCATGCTTTTCACAATTCCTGCTTTTGTTTGAAATATGTTTTATACGGTTTTGATAAAGTCTCTGGTGTCATATACCAAGAATAGAACATTTTATTTTTTTCTAAAAAAGCATTCTCTTAAATTATGAGAGTGCAAATTGAATACCAGTTACCCAAATTCTACCCATTTAATTTCCAAATTTAACAGTGCATTCAGTCATGCAAATTTAATTTGTTCATCTTGTTTCAAATGCTTAAAACTTTATACATTTTTGTTATTACATGTTCACCATTTGTACATAATTCAGTTTTAAATTTAGCTTTAGCTTATTCTTCATATTGTGGTTATTCTTGCTGTTGATTAACATTTCAGATTGCTTTTCCATTTCTTTCAGTCCTTTTGCCTATTTATCTTTTCTAATAATTAATAATTGGAAGAGTGACAATTGGAAAGGGAACATACAGAGACACCCAAAATGGCATAAAAAATGAGCAGCTATGACTGTTAACAAATGGGACAAGTGCTCAGTTGCTGAAGGTGTTGATATATCCACAATAGAGACTTAGCTGACATTTAATTCATTGTGTGATAAAGATACTGGCAATCACTCAAATGGGATTCAGGCATTTAAGAAAAGTCAATTCTGAACTGGGATCCATTTATTTAACAGGTGGTACAGAATAAAATTAAGGATATCTCATTTTTACTTCAGAGGAAAAAACAACAACATTTCTGCATTTTTCTACCCATTCTGATGACCTTATTGGGCATGAGAGTGGTAGAAGAGAAGAACCATCCTCTCTTCTCCATCCACAGTCGACCTCTGCTGAGAGGATGTCAAGAAAAGCAGAAGCTGCTTATTCAAGGTCAAGAAAAATAGAAAACCTCTACTGGTTATTTATTTGAGAATTTCAAATCAGGTTCATCAGCTGAAAAAAATGATCCAAGGATGAAATGAAACAGAAAGAGAGAAGAACTAGCAGATCAAAGAGATCATTCATTGTAAGAGAGGCGGCTGGAACTTTAGAACTTAGGGTGGAATGGACAGGCCCTAATTCTGAGCAGGAACTTTGACGTACTGAGAAATTTGAGTCAAAGGAGATTTGTTGAAGCTTAATGGAAGAAGAAGCACCTTTGTTGCAGAGACAATGCCACCAATGAGAAACTCTCCTGGCTTGTAATGGTTCTTTGGATGCACCTCATCCCTCTTCAGAGTCAGGATGCATTTGGCTCTGAGACTTCCCAGAACTTCCTGGGGCAGAAGAAGCAGCAGAAGCAGCAACATGACTTGTGCTCCTGATGGAGTCTCCAGTCTTGCTTTGAAGGCAAGATGATCAGAAGAGGTGGAAGAAACTAAAGCCCACTTCCAAGACTGAAGCTCCGGAAGTTTCCTAATCCAGGCAGAGTCAGACAAGGCTTCACATTTGCAGCTCTTGCCTGTCTTAAAAGCTTTCAAGGTTCTCTCTTTCTCCAGGGCCACTTATGACCCCAAGATTTTTCAGTGCAAAGACATTAGCCAAAAAGGCTTTCATGTACTATCAAAGTGGAAGCATCCTATGGCTTTCTCTGTACGACACCTTGAAGCTTTCCAAAATGTCTTTTGAGATTTAGCACCAAGAGAAGAAATAAATCACTATGATTTGGATAATGGCCACAAGGAGAGACATCGTCTCTCTAAACTCTGAGGGAGTCAACAGGCAGATGCGCAATGGGAGGAGTCACAAATGGGGTGAAACTCTGAAGATGAGCCCAGGAGTGAGAGAGAAGCTGCTCCCTTAACGTCTCTTAGAAAATCTCTTGATACTTTCCACCCTGAAAAGAGAAGTTTGGGAGGAATCTGAAATGTCAATCCTCAATCTGGATACAGTTTATCCTGCTTCAAGGTGGACTTTGGCTGCCTTGATTAAGAGATGGGTGCCTGCTCTTCTTTCTATGACTACTTCCTCTCTCTTATAATGTACCAAACTAGAACAAAATCCCTGAAAATGACTTTTGTTCATTATTTTATATGAATAAAATGACTTTTATTCATTATTCATAAAAGGTTGAATTCATGTTCTATTATTGGAGTATTTCAACTTTGAAAAAAAAATAGTTATTGTTCTGCAATAGAGAGAAAATACACTGTTCTTTGTAAAGGTCAAATTAAACCATAGAAGAAACCAGAATGTGTTTCAGGGACCACTAAGGAAAGAGAGAGAGGAAAAACATACAACAGCATATGTACATCTTTAGAGATAAATTAATAAATAGGTCAAATTAGGACAGCATAACATTTTTAGATGTAAAATCTTTGAAACCTGTTGAGGAGGTCTGGGCAATCAAACGGAATAAAACCTACCATCTATAAAACTTGTTCACTTTATTTAATTCTCTAAAGCAGGGGTGTCAAAATGGCGTCATGTGCAGGCCACGCCCACCCCAGCTCCGCAAAGGGGAAAGAGTCGTGAAATGTCACATGATGGCAATGTGACCCAGTTAGCTTGACACCCATGCTCCACAACCTTTGGTTAGATGGATGTAAAGAATTGGTCAGAACACGGAATGTATTAATTCATTGGCCTTTTGGCAACCGAGGTGGCCCAGGGCAAAAGGCCCAGAGGAGATTCCTTGTGAGGGATGGGTTCTCTGGGGAGAGAGGAACCATTTGGACCTCAGGAAGTGGACAGGATCCTTAGGACTGAGAGTTCAGCCATTAGGCCTTTAGACTCACGCCCTTTATGGCTGATGAAAGAGCCGTGGTGGCAAAGTGGTTAGAATGCAGTACTGCAGGCTATTTATGTTGACTGCCAAATGCCAGAAGTTCGGCAGTTCGATTCTCACTGGTTCAAAGTTAACTCATCCTTCCGTCCTTCGGAGGTCAGTAAAATGTGGACCCAGATTGCTGAGGTAACATGTTGACCCTATTGACACTGTAAACCAACAGGAAACAGTTGTAAAACACTGTAAAGTGGCATATAAGTCTAAGTGCTATTACTATTACTATTAAAGCAGCCTTGAGGCTTTCCTGAGGCCTGCTAGGCCAAAACCAGGGTTGGTGGTTTGGGGAGGTGTCCTTTTTTACTCCTAGGAGGCTTCCCTGAAGGCTGCTAGGCCAAAAACGACGTGTGGTGGGGGTACTGTGAAAGAAAGAAAGAAAGAAAGAAAGAAAGAAAGAAAGAAAGAAAGAAAGAAAGAAAGAAAGAAAGAAGAGAGGGAGGGAAAAAGGAGAGGGAGGTAATCCAGGGCTGGAAGGGATCTGGAGGTCATCTAGTCCAACCCCTGTTTGTTAAAGGGAGTTTCTGTATTTTGACCCCACAGTCACATGACTACATAGCCACACCCACCCAGTCACCAAGCCACGCCCACAGAACTGGATGAAATGTTTTTAGATTTCACTCCTGATATAGAGTTTCAGCCTGAATTGTTTTTATGATCATGTGATGGTCAGAAACTACTGTACAACACCAGCACTGTTTAAAATAGTACATATGTTTTTACTTTTGTTTTAGGGTAAGTGGAATTCCAGGACAATTACATTGTATTCAATATATTTATAGGTAAGGAATAAAAATATATCTTCAAAAGAAAAGACTTGAGCTGCTTCTCAAACTCAAGGAAGACAATGGGAAGTTGCATCATTGACGAAGAGAGAGAAAATTACAGAATGGATGGAAATATTCCTTTTTGTTCCTTGACACTTTCTGAGTTGTGTTTCCATACTGATGAAAACACTGAGAGCCATTAAATTTTGATATATAATTTTGGTTTCTTAGATACATGCTGTGCTGCGAGGTCTGCAGCTGAGATGGTGGCAGTGCCCAGACTGCAGTGGATGGTGTGACCTGATTTCTTGCCGCCGCCACCCAGAATTTGGTTTGGGGGGACCTGGGAACAGATCCTCAGGTTTTATAGATGCACATGGTGTGACTGTTTTGACATTCCTATCTCTGAGGCTTTGTTTGAAACTCCAGCCCAGATGACCTCCAAGTGCTTCCAAGATATAATCCAGAGTCCCCGTGTTTTGGTATTGATAAACTCCAGCCTGGTGAAGCATTCATGCTGTGTGAATGTGGCCCTTACTGGAAGAAAAATGTCTCCAGTTTATTGCTCCTAAAAATGATTCTTCAGCCACTTGCGGAATTAATACGCATAATTAACTGACCCATCAGCTGACAGGTTCAACCTCCAAAAATAAACAGTGGTTAAAAGTTGCAAGTGTGAACGCAGCTATTGGTGACGTGAACAGGTTAAGTGAGATGCACAGCTACGCCTATGGTCAAGGCATGAGGAGAATAACCAGGAGACCATGAGTTCCAGTCCTGCCTTGGGCAGGAAGTCAGCTGGGTGAACCTGGACCAGCCAATCTGTCAGAGCCCTAGAAAAGAGTCAATGACAAACCACTTCTGAAAAGCCTTCTCACCTATGATGTTTCTGATATCTTTCACACCAGGCCGGCTGAGGCTATGGGCCTTCCCCACTCTGTCTTCAGGCCTGCAAAACCAGCCAAGCGGGCTCCAAATTGCTGAAATTGGGTGGAGCTTTTATCTGGTTGCTCTGTGAAGAAGCAGCAGCAGGAAACCTCCAATCTTGACCAGGAGAGTGGTTTCAAGTCCTCATGAAGGCTGTGGGAAGGCTGAGGAGGAAGCAGGGGTCCTGGAAGGCCACACAGGGCTGCAGGAGGTTGATTTTATCGCAGGGGACGCGGGAGACACCCTTACAGGGAAGAGCAGAGGAGTTTGGGGAATATCTTCAGGACAAAATCGATCAGATCCGGAGCGGATGGACCTCCGTCAGTGGACCAGACGAGCCGTCAACAGCGAGTCTTGAGAGACCATTCTGGGAGGAGTTTGACTCTGTTGCCCCCGAGGATTTGGACAGGTTGCGTGGACGGCTGCGGCCCACCACATGTTCAATGGACCCGTGCCCCTCCTGGCTGGTACTGGCAGCCTGGGAGGTGACACGAGGCTGGCTTCTGGGCCTGGTGAATGCCTCATTGGGTGAGGGTTACTTACCAACCGCCTTGAAAGAGGCGGTGGTGAGACCCTTGCTCAAGAGACCTTCGCTCGACCCAATGGAGCTAGCTAATTACCGTCCAGTCTCCAACCTCCCCTTCTTGGCGAAGGTTGTTGAGAATGTGGTGGCGCAGCAGTTTCCACGACACCTGGACGAATCCGACTATCTAGACCCACGCCAGTCCGGCTTCCGACCCGGGCACAGCACTGAGACAGCCTTGGTCGCGTTGGTTGATGATCTCTGGAGGGCCAGAGATAGGGGCTGCTCCTCTATCCTGGTCCTATTAGACCTCTCAGCGGCTTTTGATACCATCGACCATGGTATCCTATTGCGCCGGTTGGAGGGGATGGGAGTCAGAGGCACCGTTTTGCGGTGGTTCGGCTCCTACCTCTCCGACCGGAAGCAATGTGTGTTGACAGGGGGGCAGAGGTCGTCCCTGAGGCCACTCACTTGTGGGGTGCCACAGGGGTCGGTCCTCTCGCCTCTCCTGTTCAACGCATATGTGAAGCCGCTGGGTGAGATCATCTGTGGTTTTGGGGTTGAGTACCACCTGTACGCTGATGACACTCAGCTGTACATTTCAACCCCAAACCACCCCAATGAGGCTGTCGAAGTGATGTCCCGGTGTTTGGAAGCCGTCGGGGTCTGGATGGGGGACAACAGACTCAAACTCAACCCCTCCAAGACCGAGTGGCTATGGGTACCGGCGCCTCGGTTCAGCCAGCTGACACCATTGCTGGCCATAGGGGGCGAACAACTGTCCCCTGTGGAGCGGGCGCGCAATTTGGGCGTCCTCCTTGACGCCCGGCTGTCAATGGAGGACCATGTGGCAGCCGTGGCAAGGGGGGCGTTCCACCAGGTTCGCCTGGTGCGCCAATTGCGCCCCCTACTGGACCGGAGTGCCCTGCGCACGGTCACTCATGCGCTGGTGACGTCTCGCCTGGACTACTGCAATGCCCTCTACATGGGGCTTCCCTTGGGACGCATCCGGAGACTGCAGCTAGTTCAGAACGCAGCCGCGCGGGCTATCATGGGGAGTACATGTTACTCCCACGTAACACCGCTCCTGCGCGAGCTGCACTGGCTACCTGTGGCCTTTCGGGTGCGTTTCAAGGTATTGATTACCATCTTTAAAGCGCTCCATGGCATAGGACCTAGTTATCTGCAGGATCGCATCCTACCACACACGTCCCTGCGACCTATCCGCTCACACAGGGAGGGACTCCTCCTGGTGCCGTCCGCTAGGCAGTGTCAGCGGGCGACACCTAGGAGTAGGTCCTTCTCTGTGATGGGCCCAACCCTCTGGAATGACCTCACCCCTGACATTCGAACCACCACCGACCGCCGCTCCTTCCGTCAAAAGTTAAAGACTCACCTATTTCAATCAGCTGGCCTGGCACTCTCTTAGTTTTACCTCCCGGGGATTTATTTTAATTGGGTTTGGGTTTTTAATTGGGGATGTTTTTAAGGTTTTAGAATATATTTATTTCTTGTACAGCTATCTCCTCCATCCAAATGTATTTAATTGTTTTATGATTGTATTTTTATCTGCATTGACTGTACACCGCCCCGAGTCCCTTTTTGGGAGAGGGGGCGGTCTAGAAATCCAAGAAATAAATAAATAAATGTCCCTTCCTGTCAAGGACAGGGAAGGTGGGCTGGAAAAGAGGAAGGCAGGTGGATCCCGTACCTGACCTGGCTCAGGCATGCTTGGAAAACGTTTCTTTGAAGGAGGAGCAACTAATAGCAACTGGGGCAATGAAGGGTCCCGGAGAGCCATGAGTGAGGGGGAGAGAGGTGGGGGATGCAGGAGGTTCAGGTGCCTTCTGGGCAAGGGCAGGGAGGGGTCTCTGGAGGAGAGGAAGGCAGGCGGAGACCCCAACCCGATCCAGACAAGGCAGCCTGGGAGTGGGGTCAGAAAGCTCTCTTCTGAGGGAGGGACCCTCCTCACATGCAGAGAGGCAGCTGAGCCACATGGACCTCACTGACAATGTTTCCTTTGCTTCCTTCCTGCCTTCTCTCTACTTTCTTCACTCTGCAGTCAGAGTAACTGATTTGGAACCAACCTAGAAGTAGGGAGGAATTCCCTGGCAGTTTAGTTTTAGCACCTAATTCGGGGATGGGGGAGGAGTCAAAGATGAACAAGTTTGTCTCTCTAAGGTGTGTGTGTGTGTGTGTGTGTGTGTGCATGTGTGCGTGTGTGTGCGTGTGTGTTTGTGTCCTTTATTGAAGAAATGTTGGTTTTGGGGGGAGGAAGGGGGTGAAAGGAGGAAGGGAAAGTTTTTAAGAAGTTCATCCTGAACCGGAGGGAAGTCCAAAGTCTGAAATCATCCAGTGACACTTTTTGCCTAAAGCCAAGTGGAAAGTTGGGGGGGGGGGTCTTCCTCGAGGGACCTTCTGGGGTTCTGAGGAAGGGGCATCCTGGGGGTCCCTCGTGGCCCCTGAAGATCCTCCGGCCGGGCTCTCCTGGGCAACCACTGCTCCCACTTGCCCAAGAGCATCCGCTGGAAGAGAAGCTCTCCAGGGCAGCCATTTCTAGGTGGGGGAGGAGAAAGGCTCTTCCAGGACTTCAGCCTCCCCTCCCTCTGCATTTCTCTCAGTTGTTTTTCTCTCTCTTTCTCATCACACTTAAAACCGTTTTTATTTCATCCTTATTTGAAATCCCCCCCTTTGTTTATTCAAACTCTTCTCCATGAGGCTGATGGGTGGCTGAGTTCCCAGGCAACCATTGTCTCTTCCCCTCATGTTTGATTGGCTGCTGCTGGGTTGCCATGACGACAGGGACAGGCTAGCAACAAGGGCAGCCACTAGGGGGAGAGAGGGGCGGGGCTGAAGGGGAAATCTTCTATCTTATAAGGAAACTCTGATCAGAGGCAGCTCTGAGTGGGAAAAAACATGAAAAATATAAATATTTAAAAATATTTAAAAATATTTTTAAAATGAAGGGAAAATTAGAGACCTTGAGAGAAGGGAAATGGGAACTAAAATCAAATAAAAAAGTAGAAGATGCAGTGAAATTGGACATTAAAGGCAAAGCCAAATGGAAAGCTTGGGAAGAGTCTTGGAGACAGTGGTGATTTTCAATTTACGTGACTTTCGGTTTCCTCGTGAGCGTGTGATGCATTTGTACATACACAGAAGGATCTGGGCAGGTGGGCAGAGCCTCCCTTTGCCACCACTACCAGTTTGCCCAAAGCAGCAGAAACTCACCTCTGCTTGGAGACCATCGAGTCTCGTCTTCCTCAAACTCAGCAACTGTAAGAAATTGTGGACCAACTGCCAGGAGTCTTCAGCCAGCATGGAGTTGAAATCCACACTTTTTTTTAATTCTAAATTTTTTATTGGTTTTTACAAATGTTTTAAGGAAAAGGGTAAATAGGTATAGAAAATTTTGACAGCTACATCATGTGGGAGGTAGAAATCCCCCCAAATCTCACAAGTTTTACAAAAAAGAAGGAAAAAAAAACATCAAAATTTGAATAAACATTGGCAGCTTTTGATTTTACATTCAATCATCGATATATTCAATCATCTTTTGTATCACTTCCAAAAATTACATTATAACAACAATTGCAATAATGTTTCAACTCATTTTTGTGATCTGAATCTTCTGAATGTTGCATCCTCCCCACTGTCTGCTGGCAGAGCCACGGCCCCTCCTTCCTTCTTATCTTGTGTACTGTCCCCTGTTTCATCTAGGAGGGCATTATGTTTTTTAATGAAGGCCTCCGCCTCCACAACTGTGTTTATTCTAATTCTACTACCCTCCCAGAAAATCAGCATTCCTTCTGGCAATAACCATATAAACCAGATTCCTTTATTATATAATGTCTTTGCTAAAGAGGAATATTTCTTCCTCTTATCTCTTACTTTCTTTGGAATCTGTTTAAGAATGGTTATTTCTTTGTCTTTATATTTTAGTGGTCCCACACTTTGAGCTCCTAAGACCTAATCCCTTGTAGTCTTTCTAAGAAATTTAACATGTATTTCCTTTGGCACGTTGTGTGTTCTAGCGTGTGCTGAATTAATCCTATAAATCAGATCAATATCCCACCACAGCTGTTGTTTATCTCTTTTAATTATATTCTGCTAAGATTGTGGTCATGATCTCCTTGAGATCTTCATTCTCTGTTTCTGGCAAGTTTTGAAATCTAAGAAAAAAAGACATTCTCTCAAATTCCACCTTTATTGTATGATTTTCAAATTCTACATTCCCCTTCTGGAATGTCTTAACCTCTTCCCTCAGCCCAGTCGCGCCCTCCTCCAGCACACCTATTCTCTGTTTATTTTGTGTTGTTTGTTGTTGTGTTTCTCTGAGCTGATCACTTAAATCTGCCAGTTGTTTTTTTTAGTTCATCCTATCTCTTTATAAAAGTTTGGAACATTTGATCAACAGATAGTTCCTTTGAGCTCTCTTCAGTCGCTTTCGGCTGTAAAAATGAAGCCAATGGTGTCTTTTGGATGACCGGGCTGGACGTAGAAGATGTTGGGGCCGAAGACAGCTTACCAGGTGGTAATTTTTTAGGACCCATATTAAGTTCAGAGATAGCTATAAGTCTGCACAAAGAAATGGGGTCCGTGGAAAGACAGAACTGGGAGAAGTCATAAGGCAAGCAAGTCCAGAGGAGAACGTTGGTCTCTATACAGCTCCAAGCCAGGTGATATAAATCAAATGTTCCAAATCCAAGGGAGATACGTGCAAGGAGAGGCTCTTGGAGATCTCTAGGGTGTATAAAGCCAGAAATTCTTTCAAAAGGGAAACTTCATTCATAAGTGCAAAGAAGAAGGAGGAAGTTGGCCATCTTGGCTCCGCCTTCACAGGAGATCAGAAAGCAACATCCAAAGTTTCCATAAAATAGTTTAAAAGAATCAACTCAGCAGTCCTCCTTTGCAATTGTAGCAAGAAATAATCCTCCCATTGCTTAAAGGAAGAGAAAGTAACTTTTAACTCTCTCTCTCTCTTCCGAGAGAGAGGGATTTTCCAATTGCCGCTTTTCCGAGGGGGTGGTGGAAACCCCCCCCAATCAACACTTCAAAGGATTGAAACCACAGTTTAAGAAAGGCTACTGTTCATCAATTAAGTAGTTAAAAAGGAGATTGAGGGAAGCTTCCCACCTCACCGCATTTCAGCTGTAACGTCCGATTAGTTGTTTCCTTCCAGGCTCCGCTCGGCGAAGGCACGCTGTTGCGCACCCCCCACGCTCCCCGGCTCCTGGGGCGAAGCTGGAGACCCCTCTATGGCCGCTGCCGATCCAGGGGCCCCCAACAAGCTGCCCTATGGCAGGGAGCCCCTCCAAGGCTCCCTGTGCTCCCCCTAAGCTTAAAGGGAGCCCACCGAGAAGACGAGCAGCGGACGCAAAAGTCCGTCGCCTTCGGGGACTGGAAGTGCTCTCCGAAATCCACACTTTTAACAGTGACTGAGATTTGAAAATTCTGTTCCAGAGATAAATATGTAAACCAGAGGCTGCCTGGTTCCCCTCCCAGCTCTGCCTGCTGTAAGCTTAGCAAAGCATCTTCAAGGTTAATTAGGGAGGTCTGAAGCTCATCTCTTTCATGGTCCTTTATGAATTGGTATCTCCATTCCTTCAAGTTATGGGTTCTCCCAAGGAGAAGAGAGTTGGGGAAGATGACATGGTGTTGCAACTTCAAGGTCTCTCACTGGTGTTGGTGCTCCTACTCTGTCTCCTGCTGTTCTCTTTCTCAGCCACCTCCCTTCATTTCAGCTCCAGAACAAGTTCTCTCCTCTTCATGACTTCCTCTCTCATAGCCTCCAGTTCCAGCTTCTCTGGGCTGTGGGGCTGAACAGACTTTCTGACTTCTAGTGAGGAATTTCCAATAGAAGACATTTATTTATAGCCTGTAACTTCCTTGCAGGTTTGGCATATCAAATTGATCTGACTGAAGAGGATAGAAAATAAAATTCATCCTAGTCTCATTTGGGGAGTTAGTAGCTGAGCCAAGCTGAGGCAGGTCCAAGATGGCCATGGGTCAACTCCCAGATTTAAATGAAAATCAACTTTACTAAAGGTGTTGAAAGAAGATAATCTTTCACAAAGGAAACATTGTTAAAAAGGTTTTTTTTTAAAAAAACCCAAAACCTAACACAATTGAAACAATTCAGTTCTCATCTTTCCCCGCTTCATCTCCTTATTCAGTATTTCAAAGTCTCTCAAAAGACCCTCAAAGTCTTTCCACCTTGTTTTCCATTATTGGCTTTCTGGTAAGTTGACTCTTCTGGAGCCCATAAGGCTGGCTTGATTTTTAAAAGATCAGTTTCTCCGCACTATCCCACACCTTGCCTTGACCCATATCCCTTCCCTTCCCTTTCTTCTCTCTCTCTCTCAACCCTCCCAGCTATATTTTCACCCCAATCCCCTGCAAACACTACATTTTTGCCCATCAATCACGGCCCTAGAAGTGGAATCCCAAATGTCCACATTTTATTCAGTTAAAAGGAAAATTTCCCCACAAATTTATTTTAGAAGGAAATCTGTTTCTTCAGTCCAAAATAAACCCAAATAAAACCTAAATCCACCTAAACCTCCACATGCTTCAACAAAATAGCTCATGTGCTTTTATATTTATTGATATATTTAAATGTAGATGGTGCCATGCCCCAAAGACTCTGCAGGCTTCACAGATTGAAACATTAGCTACATGAAAAGTGGAGTAAGAGATTACAAAGCAAAAATGGGAAGGATAACAAAACCAGGACAGGAATAAAAAAAGAAACCCACATAATCCATGGAAGCTCATGACTCAACTTGTCAATGTCCAGGTGGGGTGGGGGGCTCTGGGTCTTTCAGGGAAGAGCCCCTCTACAAGGAAGACGGGGGCTAAGAGTTTGATAAATAAACAATAACCAAAAAAACCCCTGTCCAATTCCTTAGGAGTCACCTTGACCTTCCATGTCCAGGTCAGCACAAATCTCAATGATTTTATCCTCCAGATAGCCTGAATAAATCTCCCTGAGGCCCAGCAGATGTTCTTAAGGTCTCTCCCTAACATATAAGAAGCAAGTCACCCTAGATATAGCTACTGCATTACTGTTAGCAGTCACAATGAGGGTGGGAAAATACTGGTGTTTCATGGCCCATATCTCCATGAAATTTGAAAGGATTATCCTAACGTGTTCGGTCAGACTCCTTTCATGTTTTCCTTCAACAGACTCCTTCAAGTCTTTTATCTTCTACCTCAAATTACACTCAAGGATTACCACATGGGGGATGTGATCCAAGGTCCAATCCACCTGCCCAAGGACGTACCTGGATTCACAAATCCAATGAAAGAAAGCTTCTTATGCAACAATCAGAACTTAGTAGCCTGGCAATAAGAGTAGAAGCCATACAGTGGGGTAAGCTTTGACTAATAGATCAGATGCCAACAAGCATGGCTTCCATCTGTCACTCTCAGAATGGTCATATCTATTGCAAGAGCTCCCCTCTCTCATTCAAAACACAAGTCAACTCTTATAGGCCAAGGTGTACGTATCAATATCCCTTCCTCCAGATAAGAGAAATTATCCCCCCAATTCTATGCCCAGATATGTCATGAACACAGGGATTCTTAACCATGCCTACCAAGCACTTGGCAATCTTTGGAGGCATGTTCACACACAGTCTCACAGATGGGCCCACCGTACAAAGCCTGTCTACACAAAAAGAAGACGGATCACCCAAAAACCCCAAACCAGCTTCTGGGTTGATGTATCATGAAATCCGGTCTCATCATTCACCCTACTGGGGACAGTGCTGTCATCACAGCTTCAGACCTCACAGGTGAGAGTTTATTTAATAAATTAAGACACTTGAAAATATAGAGCATCTCAGTATCTTACATAAACATTGAAGAATAATAGAGTTTCAAGGAAATAAAATAACAACTTCTATCCACTGTACAACTTTCACCCTATTTGCCAAATGGTACAATCCACAGGTCGGTTTATTCCTGTCTTTTAATCAGCTATCATCCAAAAATTAATATTTCTAGAACAGATGAGAAATAAATTTCTCTTCAGGCACAACCAATTTTGAAATCATCCCAATTTAGGATTGATATATGAAACCTAATAGAAAATAAAATCATAAGCCCCATGCTTAACACTAGGCAGGGTTCAAGGTAAATGTTTGCTTTCTTGGTGTTAGAAGACAGGCAGCATTGGAAATAAGTGGTCTCTACTAGAGTGTAACCAAATTCTGTAGCTCTGAGTGATCTTCCCCAGAACACACTGGGAGACATGACACCACATAGAAGGACAACAAAAGTCTATTCCCCGAGTATTGAACTTTCTTCCTCCAGCATCACTTTCTAGACTTCTTGTGGGTGTTTCTATAACTTTTCACTAATATGTATTTTTCACACAGCTCCTCTGCACATGGAGCTCTGATGATATTCAGAATCCTCAAAGGAGAAATTGCTTCTCCCTGTAATTATCACCATTGTTGTCTTCAAGACTTTTTTAAGCCACTTCTCCATGGATGGACTTTGATGTAAACATCAGACTCAAGCAACATGGAGGGAATATTGCATCAGAAAAGTATAAATGCTTCAGGCCCTGCTCTATGAGATACAGATTTTGAGACAGGCAACAGCTATGTTCTCAAATCTATGTTCTTCTCCTTTCTAGGAGAAGCTCGGTTTCTCTATGACTGAATCAGGAAAACCAGTGGCATTTCCATCTTGTGAGAATTATTTGAACTCTTCAAAGTCTTCTTCTCATTCTTATTTAGAAACAGGAAGGGGAATTGATTCATCCCTATAAATTATGGAGCTCCAGCTGCTGGTTCTGATGCTGGTGGTGACCCAGCCGGTCTCTGGGAAGCTGAGAATGAAGTGCCCGTTGAGTTTGGAGCTTCAGGATAGACAAAAACCATGGAGCTATTACAGGCCAGGAGACCATCTCATTGGTATGCTGCGCACTATAATACAAATATCACCTATGATGCAGACTTTCAACGTGGCTCCTTCTAGTCAGTCTCCCCTGTAAGTCATTCACTGTGATGGAATTGCAAATCCTTCCATTTGCTGTTCTAACATTCTCCTTCTTTTCTTCTTATTCACTTACTCCTAATAGCAGGACCTCTTCTATTTCCTGAATTACTTTGATTTCTTTAGCTGTCCTCATTTGTCTTATTTTGTGGGAGAGACACAGATGCAAAGATTGGGCAGGAAAAAATCCTGAAAGAAGTCCAGATTATTTTCTGCTCCCTGTCAAATTCTGACTTCAACATTTGAATAATGACTTTTATTTAAAGTATTTATTGAGAGGATCATTTACATATTATTATAAATGCTGATTGATATTCAATATTTGATTTTTACATCAATAGAGGATGACTTGTTTATAGAGCTGCTTTTCTGGGTCACTTATGAAACATCCTCTTTCGTTTATGGTGATTCTACTTTAATGATTTGATTCTTTGTGTTTGTGATTCTTAACTCTAAAACAGGACTCTCTCCATTCCATCTTCTCAATATTCATAACAAATAAATGGTGGCAGATGGCTATATTTTGCCTCTTATATTGGTAAAAATGGGTTTAAGACTGAATAGGAATTGTTCCTGCAGACAATGTTTATGATAACATGAGCATTATTTTACAGAATTTTATCTACTATTAAGGGTGAAATCCAAATAATAGTTTTAGCTTTTCAAGCAGTCAACAAGAACCCCCAACTCTTTCACAATCTCACCCTTGGCTACAACATGCATGACAACTATTTTCACGCACTTGGCACTTCTGATGCCTTGCTGGATATGCTCTCGTCTGGAGAAGCCAATGTTCCCAACTACAGCTGTGGAAGGAAGGACAACATTTTGGCTCTTCTTGATTTAGCTAGGACGGATTCCTTCACCCTGATGTCAGCATTAGGAGCCCCCTACAAAGTACCACAGGTTTGTTTGTGTATGTTTCTCTATCTGTTAATGTGCAGGGTGGGGGATTAGAAGTATCTAAACTATATTTTTCCTATGGAAATTCAAGAGCTGGTTTTCAGTACAGCCATTGTAGGTGTCATGGCTGGGATTGGGATATGCAGTGGGGAAGAAACAAGGATCCAAAGAGACATGACATCATCCATGTTGCTTCGAGGGCTTCTGCTACACAGTTGTGAAGTTGAGGAGAGGCTCTGTGTTCAATCAAAGGGACTTCTGTATAATAGCCAGGTGCAGCACTGATGGAAAGCTCACATTTTGCTCATGATCGTAACCAAAATTACAATATTTCCATGGAATACACAATGGGAAGCAGTTAATATTCTGCTTAAAAATCACAGAAACCAACCTTCCTTGGAACCACTTATTAATGTCTATAATGCCAAGGATGCTCCCTTACTGTTTGGGATTTAAAATATATCACAATTAGGCGAAATCCAATCACAGCATCTCAGAAGTATCTTGGAGATGGATAAAAGGATTTCAGCTACTGCTCTAAGAGTTGATTTTGGAATGTATACAATTTTATTCTATGCCTAAAATCAAGGAATATGGTTATGGAACCCAACAAACTTCCCAAATTATGTCTTATGAAAGAGACAAAATTATAATTAATGACTTCTCATAATTGAGAACTGACAAATTATATTAGGAGTTGTGGTCTCCAATGAACAATTGGAGAACAAGCTACAAAATAATCCAGGTGGTATACAAATAAATACAAATAATAAAACAAAAACAAAAAGATTGCTGCACATAGAATCTGGGATATGGAAGCAGAGAAAGATATAGCCATTCTCAGTATTTTTAGCATATTAAATTAGAAGAGCTGCTACAAATGGACCTTCTAAATCACCAAGTACTGAAATGAAGAAATGTCAAACCATTGATTTTCATTTGAACTTTCCTGAGGCTGGTGATTGGAGCTTCTGGCTACAAGGGGGTGGGGGGTCAGAGAGACAAAGAGAACTAGGTAGAATCATCTATCTATAAACCAAAATAGCAATAATACATTATAGATTAGTGCGCTTGAGACTGTGATTTGATTTTATTTCAAAATGACCAGCTTAGTTCAATGTAATAGTTGTTTTGCACCTATCTTTGGCAGTACTCTTTTCAAATTTGGATATCTCCCCTTTGTAAACAAATTATTAGTCTACATAGACAGATTGCTATCTAGAATCTCTAATCTCCGAGCAGATATTAGGTGTCCAATTCGGCCATTCCACTCTATGGAAATGCCAAGCTATCAGCCCCCTCTACCGCAAAGATCCTGCAGGAGAAGAGCAGTCTGGACAACCGTGGGATCTGGCAGGATGAGATCTATGAACCATAAGCACAAAGCTTTTGCTGTGACCTAGTATAACAGATATAGTGCCCTTGCTGACCTTAATGGGGACACCAAAGGGACAGGTCAAGGTAGTTGTGATAATGATGATTCAAATAAGCAGGGGATCGTGGTCAAAAATGAAGAACTTACTCCAGCAAGGCGAAATGGGGAACCTGGTATCACAAATCAGTCGCACAAGAAGAGCAAGGTATGCAAAAAGAAAAGTCACCTTCTGGTTGATGATTCAATCATAAGGGATGTAAATTTAGGAAAGGTTTTAAAAGAGGTCATATGTCTGCCAGGTGCTACTGTCAGCAGAGACAAGAGGTGTGTTCTTAAGATAGTCAAGAATGCAAGTAAGGACTGTGGCATTGATGCTATTATACATCTTGGCACAAATGATCTGTCCCCAAAACATGTACTATGTACATTCTATGCAGAATGATTTCCAGAGCTTGGGTATGAACTTACTAGTATAGGTTGTAGGCTTATCTTTTCAGAGGTTTTACCTGTATATAAGGAACAAAAAGGGAAAGGCCAGCATGTAGCAGAGTTTAATGTGTGACTAAAGGAGTGATGTAAAAGGGAAGGCTTTGGTTTTATTAGTCATGATTTCTGCAGCTGGTCCAATGAATAACTGTACGAAAGAGATGGTTTGCACCCATCCAAGAAAGGGACTGAGTTACTTGGCATTAAATTCATAGATTTTCTGGATATACATTTAAACTGAACAGTGGGGACAAAGAATTAATTGATACAGAACATTTCTGTACCCAGCAATCTAAAATTCATAGGGTTATCACTGCATGTAACATAGATGTTTGTGTGGGTAAGATTATCACTCCAGCTGTCAAGCAAAACCTAGCATTTAATAGTGAGTGCCATACCATGTGCATGAATCATACAAGTGGCAAGAAAATAGGGGCAGTCAGGCATAACACAGGTTATGTAGAGAGTAAACACAGGGTCAATCAAAATGGACTCAAATGTCTGTACACCAATGGACAGAGTATGAGGAATAAACAGGGTGAATTAGAAATTCAAGTAAATGAGAACTGATTTTGTTGCCATTACAATTTTGTTGCCATTACAGAAACTTGGTAGGATGCAACTGACAAATGGAACATATAGCAAGAAGGATTTTAATTATTTAAAAGAAATAGACCAAATAAAACAGAAGGTGGAGTTGCACTATATATAGGAAATAACTACATCTCTACAGAAATAGAGGATAACAATGATGAAAACTATCGTGAATGCATTTGGGTCAATATTAAAGGTTGGGGGAAAATGACATTGCCATAGGTCTATACTAAAGGCCACCCAACCTAGCAGAGGAAGTAGATGCACTTTTTGCTAGTCAGCTAACTAAGGTATGTAGGAAGCAAACCACAACAGAAATGGGGAATTTTAACTACCCTGATATCAACTGGGAAACAAACTCTGCACCAAGTGGAAGATCCAACAGGTTCCTAACAAACCTAGCAGACAACTTTGTTTCCCAAAAAGTAGAAATGGGAACAAGGCGATCAGCCATATTGGACTTAATTCTCACCAACAGAGAGGAAATGATAGAAGGTGTTGAAACCATAGGAACCCTGGGGGCAAGTGACCATGCAAAATTGGAATTCAACATTATGCAAACAAAGTCAAACTAGAGTCTTGGAATTTAAGAGAGCTAATTTCAATAAACTTAGAGAGAGCTTGGGAAGAATTCCATGGATGAGAATCCTCAAGGGGAAAACAACTCAAGAAACTTGGGAAATTTTGAAAATGAGATTACAAAAGCTCAGTCTAGCACAATACCAATGAAGAAGAAAAATAACAGCTCCCAAAAGAAACCAGCATGGCTGCACAAAGAACTCTCTGACAAATTGAAAGACAAAAAAGCTAAGTATAAAAAGTGGAAAGAGGGGGACATAACTAAGGCAGAATATCAGCAAATAGCCCGAGCCTGTAAAGATGAAGTGAGGAAAGTGAAGGCTCACAATGAAGAAAGGCTCGCCACAAAAGTAAAAAAATAACAAAAAAAGCTTCTTCGAACATGTTAAAAACAAGAAAAAAGTTAAGGAAACAATTGGTCCACTGCTTGGAGAAAGTGGCAAGAAGGTGACAAGTAACAGGGAGAAAGCAGAACTATTGAACTCATTTTTTGCATCTATATTTACACAAAGGGATAAAACAGTCCAATCTATCAAAAACAGCACCACAAAACAGAGGGATAGCATCAAGATCACGTGAAGTGTTAATACCACTTTATAATGCCTTGGTAAGGCCACACTTGGAATACTGCATTCTGTTTTTGTCGCCACGATGTAAAAAAGATGTAGAGACTCTAGAAAGAGTGCAGAGAAGAGCAACAAAGATGATTAGGGGACTGGAGGCTAAAACATATGAAGAATGGTTGCAGGAAATGGGTATGTCTAGTTTAATGAAAAGAAGGACTTGGGGAGACATGATAGCAGTCTTCCAATATTTCAGGGGTTGCCACAAAGAAGAGGGAGTCAAACTATTCTCCAAAGCACCTGAGGGTAGAAGAAGAAGCAATGGGTGGAAACTAATCAAGGAGAGAAGCAACTTAGAACTGAGGAGAAATTTCTTGACAGTTAGAGCAATTAATCAGTGGAACAGAAGTTGCCTTCAGAAGTTGTGAATGCCCCAACACTGGAAGTCTTTAAGAAGACTTTGGATAGCCATTTGTCTGAAACGGTATAGGGTTTTCTGCCTAGGGAGGGGGTTGGACTAGAAGACCTCCAAGGTCCCTTCCAACTCTGTTATTGTATAGTATTGTATCTTAGGGTGTGTTTATTCGAGCAAGATTTCAGCAGCTGGACACAATGGTTAAATTATTTCTTAGCGCTTATAGACCGCCCCCTCTCCCGAAAGGGACTCGGAAATATGGAAGATATAACCAAGTCTCTTGAAATGAAAACAATCATATTTGTGAAGCTCCAGAGATAGAAAACGGACTTCCATTATTTCAATATCAGTTGTAAAAGAAAGAGAGAGATCAGTACCCTAGGCCATATTAGTAGAATAATCTATTGGGATCCCTTTTTTAAAAAAAATATGTTCTCTGTGGTCAGAATTGCACATAACAAAAACCTTATTGGAACAAAACAATTCAGTTCAGAGTGGCAGATGTTGATCTGATTGTGGTAAATTGTAGGGGTAAATAAATGAAATTTGCATTTTTATTCTTATTTCTTTTCACTTAATTTGTTCCTTCTATTCCATTTACATATACAGTGTTGTCACTATTCCGTGTTTATTAATTGGTGTCCTGAGCTGGTCTAATGGTTAATTAACAATAACCTATTTTAACTTGTACATCAGAACAAATATGGATTTGTTAAAAGCTCATATTTTAAATTCAATGTGATCCCAAATATAACACAGTATTCTTTGTTGCCCTTTCAGATCCGTTTTATATCTTCTTCAGGGGCCCTGAGGGATAAAAATCAATTCCCTTTTTTCTATCCGTTAATCCCCAAACAAGGGACGCACTACCCAGGAATAGTCCAACTGCTTCTCCATTTCAGATGGACCTTGATCGGTCTCTTTGTTTCAGACACAGAGGAGGGAGAGAATTTCATGAGGACTTTTACTCCTATGCTTGTCAAGAATGGAATTTGTACTGTTATGTCACAACGATTCTCAACAACTGGATATACAGGATCCCCCAGGGAGGCCCTCTCTAAGTGGAGACAAGTCAATGTCTTTGTTCACTTCATGGAATATGAGTCCCGTTTGGACAGAATTCTTCCCTTCCATTCAACATTTGAAGATATGCCAGGACCCATTGAAGGCAAAGTCTGGTTCATCACAGCTTTGAAAGAAATTTTCATGAAAAAGCACAGACTTCTGAGATATGTGCATAGCATTTTGACTTTTGCTTTTATGCTGAAAGAAAGTCCAGAAGATGATGGCTTTGAACCCTATTTCTCTCTGGATCCCCATTTTGAAGCTCAGTGTTTTTCCTGTTCTTTTTCAAAGCACGTCTTTTCTGTCAAAGGCCGGAGAAGATGCTCCCAGAAAATGACACTGAAGTCCCAACTGGGATCGAATAGGATCAAACTCAAAAAGGGCTTCTATATGTATAGTGCCTTTAGGACACTGGCACATGTCTTGAAGGCGGCCTATTCGTTCAGATCCAGGAGGAGGAAGGAGGGTGAAGGGAGGTTGGAGGCTCTAAGGCTGCAGCCGTGGCAGGTAAGGGGTTTCCTAAAAGAATCCCTCACAATTAGTTCCCTTTGGAGGAGGAATCCAAAAGAGAAGGAGGGGAACCATCTCCATTTTCTTGTACTACAAAAAGACAACAGATTTTACCAATTCAACCACTCAGAGCACAATGTTCCAAAGAGCCAGGACTATGACAGATTAATTTTGATATTAAAGACTGCATCATACTATTTTTTACCTTTATAAATTTGAAGGAGCACCTTAGTCTATCTAACCCAACCCTTCCTCTCTGCAGGAATCCCAGTTAGAGCTTTTCTGACTAATGATTGCTTGCTCTTTGTATTAAGAGAATCAGTAAAGAGGGACTGAACCTCTCTGCTTTACTAGCTCAGTTCTGAAACTTCTCCCCGTCCTGGAATATTTTTCCTTTCATTCAGCCAGAATATCCTCTCTTGTCACTGGGTTCACTTAATATGCACCAGACATTGGAATAACAGCGAAAAGACCTTCAGCTTCTTTGAACCATATTTCAGCTATTGGAAGAGTGCTGTAACCTCCCTTCTCCAACTGAGAGGTTGTGTAAGGTGAAGAAGCTGTTGCAAGCTTCATTATTTTCCACTCCCATAGATTAACTTGGCTCTTCTCATGGTTGTCTTTCATTGAGGCTATGAGCTTTGATCTCTTTCTTGGCTTCTTTGCCATTCTCTAAAGCTAATCCAAGTTTCATGAAATGTCTTTTGTAAGTGTGGTGCCTGCAACAGGACCTGAGATTGAGTGAGGGCGTCCCCCAGGGATGGGTTTCAATTCTTTTTACTACCTATTCTGTGGGTGTGGCCTATTTTGTGGGTGTGGCTTGGTGGTCATGTGACTGGATGGGTGTGGCCCACTTGATGTCACTCACCAGGAGATGTCATGGATTGGGTAAAATGTGGTGAAGCTCACTTAACAATGCTGTTGCTTAGCAACCAAACTTTTGGCCTCAATTTTAGTCATAAGTTAAGGACTATCTCTGCCTTCATCTGCATGGCAGCCTCATCCTAGTAAACTCCTTCTCTTTTCTGGCAATTTTCCTCTCTTTTAGAGGCACAAAAATAATCCAGACAATGTAAGGTTTCCTGCTGCAGCAGGGGGTTGGACTAGATGACCTCCAAATAGCCTTCTAGCCCCAAATTGCTGTGCTGTTTTTCTTTCTTTCTGCTAACAAAGAAACCTGCCTGAGGCTCATTCCAGATTCCTGCCAGATAGAGATAATGAGCCTATAGAAAGTTTGGCTCCATTCACAAGCAGGGAATCATCCAATCATCCTTTTGAAACACAAAGCCCATATTGCACAAACCCCAAAACTTCAAAAACATAGAACCATATAAGAATCCTTCCTTTTATCCAGTTTGTTGTTCAGCTAACCCAGAAACAAACTGCTGAATGTTACTTTGCAAATTTCCTTTTGAGCAGCTTTTCAATTGAAAGCTTCCATTTAAAGTTTGCAGCATTAAGACTTGTGGACTTCAACTCCCAGAATTGTACAGCCAGGCATGCTCAGTTCCTATTTAAAGTGACAGCATTTGTTTTTCTCCTTTGCTGAAACTCCCAGCTGAAAAGTGAGTTTCCTTCTTTCCTTCTCATTTAACTCATTACTAAACAGTTTCTTTATAATTTGCTAAAACTACGTTATATGAATATCAGTCCCACAATCTATTGAGGAAGTGTAATGTTAAGTGAAAATGACTTCTGGGGAGGGAAGAAGAGATGCTGCAGAGGGAATGATCAGTAAAGATCATTGCAGCTGGATAACAGGAAGAGAGAAAAAAACAGCTGAAAAAACTTTTCAACCTGCAAAACTTTCTTAATGTAGCCTTCCAATAAAGTAGAATTAGCTCATCTGCTTGGGTTTCCTGTCTGTTTTACCAAGGAGAAGATTAACCAGGCAAACTTTCAACTTGAACAATCCATGCTTTCTGTTAATCACCCTGTTGTTTTCAAAGAGTTTAGAATAGAGTAGAGTAGAGTAGAGTAGAATAGACTAGAATAACAGAATTGGAAAGGACTTTGGAGGTCTTCTAGTCTAACCACTTCAGACAAATGACTATCCAATCTCTTCGTAAAAAACTTCCAGGGTTGGAGCATTTGCAACTTCTGAAGGCAAGCTGTTCCACTGTTTAATTGTTCTAATTGTCTATTTAGATCTAAGTTGCTTCTCTCCTTGATTAGTTTCTACCCATTGCTTCTTGTTCTACCCTCAGGTGCTTTAGAGAATAGTTTGACTTCCTATTCTTTGTGGCAATCCCTGAGATATTGGAATAATGCTATCATGTCTCCCCTAGTCCTTCTTTTCATAAGACTAGACATAGCCAGTTCCAACAACCATTCTATATATGTTTTAGCCTCCAGTCCCCTCTTCTCTGCACTCTTTCTAGAGTCTCCACATCTTTTTTACATTGTGGTGACCAAAACTGAATGCGGTATTCCAAGTGTGGCCTTACTAAGGCATTATAAAGTGGTATTAAAACTTCAAGTGATCTTAGTTCTATTAAGTTCAAAATGGCTGATTCCCTTGTTCTCTTCTCTACTTTTTGGGAGTCAAAGTTTTCTACTAGGTTTGTCAGGAACCTGTTTGATCTTCTACTTAGTGCAGAGTTTGTCTCCAAGTTGATGTCAGGGCAGTTAAAATCCCCCAGGGCTATTGTAATGTGCTTTCTATATACCTTATTTAGCTGACTAGCAAAAAGTTTGTCTATTTCCTCTCTTTGGTTGGGTGGCCTATACTATACACCTATGGCAATGTCATTTCTTTCCTCCCCACCTTTCACATTAACCCAAATACATTCCATGCAGTTTTCATCATTGTTGTGTTCTATTTCTGTAGACATTTAGTTATTTCTTATATATAGTGCAACTGCGCCTCCTCTTTTATTTGGTCTTAGGAATAATGTCTTTTTTCTGTTGTTCAATTTAACTGGGTCCTACTATGACATATTCCCTATAAGTGACCAATTGCATTAATTGTGTTTTGTCAACCTATTTTATCAACATATTATTGACAAATTTTGCTGAACATTTTTCGTTCACTTATGAAGAGAGTGGTAAGACTTGTTCTACTAATTAAGCATATTTGTAAGTTATAAAACTGTAAGTTAGAAAATTTCAAATGTGAAAAGACCATGAGGTCTAAGAAGCCAAGTGTTCAGCTATAAACATTCCTCCACATTTCCACTGTAGTTTCATCCATTTCTGAAGAAGAATGAGTTTTTCAATTTTTCTGAATTTAAACTCTACTTGGACCAAAATGGAGAGGTCACAGTAGATATGGACATCATGAGCGTGTTGGTTCTCCCCAAAGAGGATCCCATCACGGAGCAACTGGGGGATTTTGAAAGACAGAGACTTTTTATCAGCAAAGATCGTCTGTCACGTCTAAAGTTGCTCAACAAAGTGGGTGAAATATTTGTGTCTTTTCTCTTTTTTCCCCATAGCCTGAGAACCCAATTCAAATGGACTAAGTCTATTCCCTAAGATGGACGACTTTCCTTGAGAATTCTCCTTAGAAATTAAATGTGGGAAGTAGAAACTCTACCGGAGAAAATAATAGGTCTTCAACTATTTTTACATGCCAGTTGGTTTTACCTAAGTGCAGTTCCTGAACAGAAAGGATCTTTTCTTGGACATACCTAGCTGACCCTTTAAAATATCTCCTTCTGACAAGGGGCTCTTACTCATGTCCCATGTGCAGCAACTTATCCGTCACTACAGTTCTAGAAACTGGGCAGAAATTATTCCTAGATTACCAGTGAGCTGAATTAGTAAATATATTATTAAACAATGAACATCTCCTTCAAGGTTGACTGATTTGTAAGGAATTTTCCTTGACATCTTAACTAAAAGTTGGTTTTGGGCTACTTTCAAAGGAAAGAACCTTTGCTATAACCCAGAATAAAAGTTTCCAAATCTGAGGATTCTCTTTTCCTCACAGTTTTGTTCTATTTTAATAAATGGAATAGAATAAAAAGTTAATAAATTTTACAATACCTTTTATTCTAAATTTTGATATGAGTATGCTTTAACATTATGGGTGGAGGAAGTGATGTTAATACGGTCATCAGGAGGAATCTAATGATTGCCGCTTAACTGTTAAATCTTTTCTCAATTGCATTCCTCCAGGTTTTATTAAATTCAAAAGTCTTTTATTGCAAATTAATATTCCTTAGTTCAGGGGTGTCAAACTCATGTCATCATCGCTGCATCACGTGACATATCAGGATTTTTTTCTCCTTCGCTAAACCAGGCGTGGGAGTGGACATCACTTGACACAGGCCAGGATTTTGACAGCCCTGCCTTAGTCAGTCAGTCACTTAGTTTACTTATTTATTCTTCATACTTAACCATCCCTTTCCCTCACAGAGGGCTTATATAGTTATAGTTATGTCATCTACATCTGTTTGAATTCCATCAATGATTTCATATTTACCAAAGTGAACCTGTTAGACTTCTTGGCTCATGTTTTTGTCTACCTCCATGTTCCATGGATGATAAATCCTAACATATTTTCTTTGGCATTACTTGTTTTTCTGCTTAGACTCTGCCTCAGTCCAAATGTGTGGAAAGTTGTCATCCTGGGTTTGTCAAGCGGAAGCGAGAAGAAGAGCCTGCTTGCTGCTATGACTGTGTTCCTTGTCCAGAGGGGACCATCTCCACTCAGGAAGGTGGGTGACACCAAAGAAAAGGGCAGGCCTCTATGGAAGTGGGTTTATCCAGATAATTCTCCATGGAAATCAGTTTGTTTGTTTGTTTGTTTTGTTTTGTTTTATTGGATTTATATGCCGCCCTTCTCCCAAAGGACTCAGGGCGGTGTACAACATTAAAAAAAACACATCCCGAAAGTTAAAAAGAAATTAAATACATATCCAAAAAACCAAACCCAATTTATAGGACAATACATATAAAAAATGAGTTAAAATTAACAGGCCAGGCCGGCTTGCTAGAAAAGCCAACTTTTTAGGGCGCCTTGGAAGGACCAGAGGTCAGGGATTAGTGTGAAAGGATGCATTATTTTCAGAGAAAACGTCTCCTTTGCTTGGTACTTTGGATGTGTCCTTCCACTTTTACCTCTTTAAGAACATGTGAGTTCTTCGAAATGTGAGGAATTGTCTTAGGTTCATGTACTGAAATGATTATTGGAATGTCTTCTACATGGGCCTCCCCTTGAGGATAACTAAGGAAGCGTCACTGGTTCACAATGGGGAGAGTTATGAGTGCACCACACTACATCCATATCACCACTGTTCCCAGTATCCATTATAGATTATTTGCAGGACTAGCGTTCTTGGCCAGCTAACCTACATCGCACAAGCTCTAGGTAACCTCTGGATCCAGATTCTTATGGAGAACTCATAAAGTGTGCCTAGCAACATTAACTGATTTGTTATTTTCCTGTAATAAATTCCCTTGGAGGTTAAGCACATTAAACAAGCCATTCAGGTCTTAGGACTACCCCCAATTTCGTAGATCTTATCTGTGTCTGCCTGTCTCTCTCTCTCTCTCTCTGTCTGTCTCTGTCTCTCTCTCTGTCTCTCTGTCTCTCTGTCTGTCTCTGTATCTATCTATCTATCTATCTATCTATCTATCTATCTATCTATCTATCTATCTATCTAATATCTATCTATCATCTTTCTATTAGAAAATGGCATCCTTCTTAGCTTTGTGGTATGGAAATGCATCTTAGGAAATTCTTCTGCTATGAGGTTTTGCCCTGGAAGGTCACCCTTGAAAGGTCAAAGGACAGAATGCTACAATATATTTTTTTTATTTCCCAGATACAGAAAAATGCACCAAGTGTCCGGGTGACAAATATCCAAATGAGAATCGAATTCAATGTATCCCCAAAGTTATAACCTTCCTGTCTTATGAAGAATATCTGGGCATCATCCTGGTCTCCATCGCTCTATTCTTCTTCCTAACCACAGGCTTTGTTTTAATCATCTTCATTAAATACCAAGAAACTCCCATTGTCAAAGCCAACAACCGGGACCTCTCTTACATCCTCCTGGCCTCCCTCCTGCTTTGCTTCCTGTCTCCTCTTCTCTTCATTGGTCAACCAAGGAAAGCCACTTGTCTTCTCCGACAAACAGTTTTCAGCATCGTCTTCTCAGTTGCCATTTCTTCTCTCTTGGCCAAAACAATCACGGTGGTGCTGGCTTTCCTGGCCACAAAACCAGGAAACCAAGTGAAGAGGTGGTTGGGGAAGAGCTTGGCCAACTCCATCATCTTTTCTTGTTCTATTGTACAAATTATCATCTCCTCCATCTGGCTGGGAGTTTCTCCCCCATTCCCTGAATCTGACCTCCACTCCCAGTCTGGAACAATCATCCTGCAATGCAATGAAGGCTCTGTTGTCATGTTCTACATCACACTCAGCTACTTGGGATTTCTGGCTTCCATCTGTTTCACAATGGCTTTTCTGGCAAGGAATCTTCCTGGGGCCTTCAATGAAGCCAAGCTGATCACCTTCAGCATGCTGGTCTTCTGCAGCGTCTGGGTGACTTTTGTGCCCACCTACCTGAGCACTAAGGGGAAATACATGGTGGCTGTGCAGGTCTTCTCCATCTTGGCTTCCAATGCTGGATTGCTGGGCTGCATCTTCATCCCCAAGTGCTACATTATCACCCTGAAGCCAGACCTGAATACAAAAGAGCAACTGACCACAAGAAGAAATGTAGATATGTGAGACAGAGGAATTTGAAGTATTAATGTTTTCCAACATCCACATCTAATGTGGATTCCCTAATGTCCACTGAGCTTTTTGGGATTCTTAAGGCACCATGTCTATCCAGTACCCTTAGCCTACCTGAGGCCTGAGATGCCACATCCAGGTTTTTAAAATGTGACTCTTGTGCAATGGGAATCTTGTTGATACACCAGAAATATATAAAATTCCATTCCTTTAAATGTGGTCTTTAGGGACAAGATTCTTTCAATCTCATCCTAGGAGAGAGTCCAAGCCATCTTTCTGCAGCTATCTTATCCAGTCTTCCTCTGAAAATTGGTTTTTGGAATTAGAAAAGTTAAATGTTTTATCTATCAATTGTTTAATGTAAACAGAAAAAGCCTGAGTGTCACTGGGTTTTTTCCTTCCAAAAGAGGGAATAGAAATATGAAATTAATAGCATTCCATAGTGTGAGTTTACATTTTCACAGAAAAAGAAAATTATTATAAAGATGGTAGTTGTTATGGAGAAGCAAGCATTTTCTCCTCTTGCAGATGAATACTTGAGCCCGGGAAATGCTTATCTACCTTACTGAGGACGGCTGTTGGCTTTCTCTGTTTTCAAAGTATTGGATTCTTTGTGCAGCAATTTTTAGCTTTTTCTACAGTTGTAAGAAAAACCGGAAGACCATAAATTGTAATATAATTTTCAGTTGTTCAATCCAAAAACTTTTTAATTGAAATGTATTTGTTCTAACAGAGTTTGGGGACTCTGTCACCCGCCACACCATTAATTTTATTAAAAAATAATTACTGGTATATATCCTAATTATATGAATTTTCTGCGGGCAGCAGATGAAATCCTTTTATCCACCCTTAAGATACTTCTCAGATGATGTGGCTGAATTTGTTCTAGTGGTGATATAAATTAAATCCCAAAGTTCAGCTCAATATAATTTTATGGTGGTAACGTTGGCCTTTCATTCTTTAATAAATCAGGTTAAAAGAAAGTTGCACAGCTATGAGTTTTTAAAATTTTAACAGTGCATTTACTTTGGTCTAAATGAGCTCTTTTGATGTTCATGGAGCCAAGATAAATACCCCAGGTAAGGAAAGGTATGCACTTGCTCTGTTAACTCATCATCAAATAGCCCTATATGGCAATGCTGTCATTTTCCAAAGACCAAAACTTTTGACTTTGACGTATCCATAATCAGTTCTTACGAGAGGAGGAGCCAAGTCCTCTTAACAGCACATGCAACCCAAATGTGATATCAGCAACACCGTTATTGTCAGGTCCCTGTCAGAATGCTGCCATTCTGAAGGGGGTGGAGGAGAAGAGGAGGCTTCAGGGGGGAATGTTTTGTATGCTTTCATTTTGGATGTAACTTCTTGGGAGCTTTGGGGTGGGGGGGGGACATGACCTCCCCCCAGACATTCGAACTACCACCGACCTCCGTTCCTTCCGGCAAAAGTTAAAGACTCACCTATTTCAATCAGCTGGCCTGGCACTTTCTTAGTTTTACCTCCCGGGGATTTATTTTATTTTAATTGGGTTTGGGGTTTTAATTGTGATGTTTTTAGGATTAGAATATATTTATTTCTTAGTACAGCCTATCTCCCCCTCCAAATGTATCTTAAATGTATTTTATTATTATGACCGATTTTATTTGTATTGACTGTACACCGCCCCGAGTCCCTTTCTGGGAGAGGGGCGGTCTAAAAATCTAAGAAATAAATAAATAAATAAATAAAATAAATAAATAAGCCATCTGTGCCGGCTCTTTCTCAGGTGCTTCCAGCCTGGCATTCAAAGACCTCGTGCCTCAAAGACAACCTCTTCTCACCACCACATCTCAGAGTTTTCAAGTCACCTTTGTGGCATTTTATTGGCTGTCGATGAACACGAAGCATAGGGTTTGGGGGGTTGAAGGGGAAAAGTTAGCCCAAATGCAAAATTTCAGATTCTACCTGACTTCTCTGCAATCACTGTCTCTCAGTAAAAGTTCCCTTTGAAATGCAAAGTGCTTCAAGAATTTTATTTTCTTGAGAAGGTAGCTGAGGCAGGTCCTTAAGGTTATCTTATCTTTTGGCAAATATCAATCCTATTTCTCAGGGCTCCAATGAGCCCCAAACCCACTCTCAAACAAATGAACAAAAATCATTGGGATGGAAGGGACTTTGGAGGTTTTCTAGTCCAACCGCCTGCCCACAGCAAGAGATCCCCTACCTATCCAGACAAAATGAATCTCCAGTCTCTTTTTGAAAACCTCCATTAATGGAGCACCCACAACTTCATCAATTGTTCTCACTGTCAGTGCTTGTAGAAAGGGCTTTGAGTAGCATCAACATTCTGAGTTCCATTTTAAGGGCGATCATTTTCTTCCATAATATTTTTTTTGTTTATTGTGTCAAATGCTCTAAAGGCAGCAAAGCTTTATTTCCTCTGACTGATATGTTTGTAGTTAGATGGTTCAAGACAATAAGTTCATAATAATGGATCACATCTGCGTAGAGACTGCTGGTTCTTCTACAAGGAATGTTTGTTTCATCTACCATTCCCAACTCTATTCAAGGAAAATATGGCATATATTTAAGCCACAATATCTGTTAGACAAATGGATCTGGAATTGATAGAATCTGTTGGGATAGAATTGTAGTTGGAAACTACAATTGTCATCTTAAACCCAAATGGGTACAGCAGGTATTATTTATATTTGTAAATAAACCTGTCAATAGAGGGTCCTACTAGCTGGAATATTTCTTAAATTGTTCATCTGAAAGAAAATCATGTCTGGATTAATATTGTTCTTCAAACATTGTGTAATGAATTTATCATAAGCATTTTAGGACATAAAATAGTTAAAATGTTGGATAATGTATTTGTAGTTTTTTAAATATGATTTGACACTTAGTCTCTCTTTACCATCACAGGTCTGCAGCAGAAGCCCTCAAAGCAAAAGGGATATTATCATGAGTAGATGTTTTATTTTAATCCTTGCTCCCCCCCCCCCGCCAATATTACCTCAATTCCTACAATGGCTATAGTGAAAAGCAGCTCTTGAATTCTATAGAAAAAGATACTGTTGGATCTACCATCAAACCCTACCACCCCATTGACTTTGCCAGATAGGGGAATACAAACACAAACCTGTGCAACTTTGTAGGGCCTGGCCAATGTTGACATCTGAATAGAGACATCCCTGTCAGCTCCATCAACAAGTGCCAAAAGGTTTTCCTTCCTTCCACAGCTGTAGTTGGGAACATTGGCTTCTCCAGTAGAGAGCACATCCATCAAGGCATCTGAAGTCCCACGGGTGTTCATATAGTTGTCATGGATGCTGCAGCCAAGTGTGAGATTGTAGGGGTGGTGGTGCTTTTTATTAACCATTTCAATATTGAAAATCACACGTGGTATACAATTTTTCCGATAAGATAAACTAGTGTAAAACCATGCTCATATTAGTATTAGCATCATCATCAGCAACAATAAAATACTTTTTTTCTCTATTTAATTCACTTTTTCTTCACAAGCTAAGTCTTAAGCTATTATTGATCCAAAGCCAGAGGCAAATGATAGTCAATCATCACCCTTTAATGTTTGTGAGTGTGGAGAAGATAGAAGGGACATAGTCCTCCAAAAGGATTAAACCCAGAAATTCACCACTATTTGTACTAATTTTCTTTTTTTAAAAAACAAAGTTTTATTGGTTTTTTTAGAAATTTACAGGGAAAAAGGTAGTGGAAAAAGTATACAAATTTTGGCAGTTGCGAAGTGCAGTAGGTGCCCCCTCCCTCCATACTCATAATATACATCTAAACAAAAATCATTAATACATAGTAGTATATAGTCAGCATGTTAATTCAATTGGTAATTTCGATCAGTTTATGTCAAAAAGATTTTCTTGTTTATTTTTGTGATCTGAGCTTTCTTGGTATTGCCCCATCTCCCCCCGCCGACAGCAGTACTAATTTTCATCTGCCCAGTAAACAGGCTGCAGAATAATTCAGTCACTAAGTAGAACAATCCTATAAAAGGAAGAGGATTTTTGATAAGCAGCCAGGAAAAGCTGTTGTAAAAACAAGTCATCCTCTATTCCTATAAAAATCAGGCATAGAATATCAATCAGTGGTTATAAAAATATGGAAACGAGCTGGGTGGGGGAAACTACAACAATCACTACTTTCAACAAAACTCACTACTCAAGTCATGAATTGAGGATTGAACAGAGAAACATAAATAATGTGGACTTTTTTTCAGGTTTCATTTGCCTCATGTTTTCATTTGAGCCTCTCCCAGATAATAACACAAAAGAGAGAAGCCCTAGAAATTAAAAGGATTCCAGAAATAAGTCAGGTCCTGCAATATACGAGTAAGTAAAATAGGAGAAGAAAAAAAGAAAAGTGTTAGAACTGCAAATGGAGGGACTGAAACTCCATCGCAAAGAATGACTTACAACTGAATCTTAGAAGGAGCTATGCTGAAAGGTAATATTTTATGTGCTATTTTTGATGCAGAGACAAGTATACCAATGGGAAGATCTCCTGGCTTATAATAGCTCCACGGCTTTTCTCCATCCTGGTGGTCCAAATTCAGTGGGCATTTCTTTCTCAGCTTTCCAGAGACTGGCTGGAGCACCAGCAGCATCAGAAGCAGAAGCAGGAGGTCCATAATTCATGGGGTTGAATCAATCTCCTTCCCGTTTCTAAAGAAGAATTAGAAGCAGTCACACAGGAGGGAATATCCCATGGCTTTCCTGATTCAAACAGAGACAAACCAAGATTAACTTGGAAGAGAGAGAAAGTGCATTCAAGGTCACAGCACCTCCCTGTCCTTCTACTTGAGCCACAAAGTTTATAAGGTGTTGTATTTCTCCTTTTTTGATGCAAGATCCCTTCCATGTTGCTTCAGTCTGATGTTTACATGAAAGGCAGTCACTGGAGAAGGAGGAGGAGGAGAGGTCTCAGAGACAGGGATGGTGATAATTGCAGTGAGAAGGGACTTCTCCTCTTGGGGACCTGAACTTCTTCCATGTAAGGAAGGGAGCTTGAGAAAAGCATGTTAGTGAAAAAGCACTGTCCTTTAGCCCTTCCTGTTAGGACACGCCAGAAAGTGGTGCTGGAGCAAGATACTTCAGCAGCCAGAAAAGTAACTTCTGTTCAAAGGATCTCTTACCTCCAGAGACTCCTAGGGAAGGTCACCCAAAGCTATGAAGTTTGGTGCCACTCTAGGTTGGTGACAGTTAATTTTAGTGATGCCTGTGCTCCAATGCCATGGAAGCAATCATCATCCTTGAACCCAGCCTAAGGTTAGAATAACAGAGTTGGAAGGGACCTTTAAGGTTCTTCTATTCCAACTCCTTGCTCAAACATAAGATTACACCATTTCACACAAGTTACTGTCCAGTCCATCCATTGGCGATGATGTCTATTCCAAATTTTTACTAGCTTATCAAGAAGTAGGTTGTGGTCTATTTTGGTTTAGTTTCCTTGAAGCTTTCTGTTATCTTTCCATTCTGATAAAACCACTGAGAGCCTTTAAATTTTGAAGTTTCTTGTTTTCTTAAATACAGTGTGACGTGAGGTCTGCAGCTGAGATGATGGCAGCGCCCACACTATGGTGGATGGTGTGGTCTGAGTTCTCGCCACAACTACCAAAAATTGGTTTAGGGGACCTGGTGGCAGTTCCTTTGGATGTATAGATGCACTTGGTGTGGTAAAACTCCTGTAACATTCCCGTCTTGGAGGCTTTGTTTGAAAGTCCACCCCAGATGACCTACAAATTCTTCCAAGGGCTAGTTCAGAGTCCCTGTATTTTGACTTATCTTGGTTGATCATTAATGGACTATGTTTCTTAATTAGAGGGAGAATGTTAATATCTACAACTTGGCCTAGAAGGGAGGACTGGGAGTTTGACTGAGAGGGGAAGCTGATGGGATGGGCAGGTCCATCCTCACAATGAGGAGCATAGGATGACCAATATCCCAGGTCTATTATTTGAAAGTTGTCCCCCTCTATGGTCTTCAGCTTTCACTCTTAGTGCCTGGCTACCAGATCTTTGGTGGCTCCAGGTTCCAGCTGTTGTTTTTGAATGCCAGGTGGATGTGTAACATGGCTTCTCCTGTCCATGATGTTACCTGCCGTATCTAACGGAAGCCTAGTTGTGCCCAGCGGCGAGAAAACCTCTTCTCCATTGGAAATGTGGCCATTTATTTTGTGGGTTTGCCTCAGGTGAGAGCCCAGAGAAGTGGGGAGGGGTGGCTGTGGTCATCCATGGTTTATTATAGGCTTTCAAGAGGTTGCACCTAGTCCCTGCTGAATTAATACACATAGTTCACAGACACATTGACCAACAGGTTCAACCTCTGAATATAAACCATGAAAGTAGTCATTGGTCAAGTGACCAGGTTAAGAGGGTTGCATGGCTATGATCAGAGGCAGTCTGATGTAGTGGTCAAGGCATCAGGCTAGTCTGGAGACCATGAGTTCTAGTCCTGCCTTGGGCACAAAGCCAGAAGGGTGAACCGGGGCCATCCAAACTCTGAGTGTGCTAGAAAAGAAGCAATAGCAAACCACTTCTGAAAAACCTTGTTATCTGTGGCCTTTCTGATAGTTTTCATGCACAGCTGGCTGAGACTGTGGCCTTTCTGAGTCTGGCTTCAGTTTTGCAAAACCACCCAAATGGACTGCAACTTGCTAAGACCTACGCAGGGTGGTCTGTGTAGAAGCAGTAGGAAAGCTCCAATCTTGACCACAAATTTCAAATACTCATGAAGGCTGCAGGCAGGTTGCTAAAGCAGAAGTCCTAGAAGGCCAGGTAGGCTGCAAGAGGTGGATGTCCCTTCCTGTCAAGGGAAGGGAGGGCATGCTGGAAAAGAGGAAGGCAGATGGAGCACCCTACTTGATCTGGCTCAGTAAGCCTCAGGCATGGTTGGGAAAGGTTGAGGAAGGAGCCTCCTAGCACATGACAAAGGTGGGAGAACAGCAGGACATCACAGAAATTGGGACTTCATGCAATGGAGGTCCCATGTCAAAGCACCCCCTTCTGTTGTCAGCACAATGCAGCCCAGATGGTCAGCCAGAAAGCCCTTCAGGAGGGGAGTCTCAGGGCACCTGCAGGCTAGCAGAGCTCACCAGAGTCTAGTGTCAGACCTGGAAGCCATCTTTTACCTTGGGCCTTTTTCTACTGTGGGAAAATGGGAGAGGGGATTATATGGCCTATGGGAGATGTATATAGTCAAAATAACATTCTTTTCTCAGAGAGTCAAGGCCGTCTTGCCCTGCAGCTGCGATTGTATAAATTTATTTATTTATTTTATTTTATTTTATTGAACTTATTAGTCGCCCCCTCTCCCCACAGGGACTCGGGGCGACGTACAGAGCAATAATCAAGATAGCACCATAAAATCGTGCAGAGGAGGTAAAAATAAGTCCATAAATAAGCATACTTACAAAGTTTAAAACCCCAAAAATATTAAAAACTAAATTTCCCATTGTAAAATGACCTGGGGTGGCAAGATAGTAACGTTATGCCAGGCCGGCTTGACAAAACAGGTAGGTCTTCAGCTTCATACGGAAGGAGCGAAGATCGGTTGTTGTCCGGATGTCTGGGGGGAGGTCATTCCAAAGGGTAGGGCCCACCACAGAGAAGGCCCTACTCCTGGGCACCGTCCCCAGGCACTCTCTAGAGGACGGCACCCGGAGTAGCCCCTCCCTGTGTGAGCGAGTGGGTCGCAGGGATGTATGGGGCAGGACGCGATCCCGCAGGTAACTAGGCCCTGTGCCATGGAGCGCTTTGAAGATGGTAACCAGTACCTTGAAGCGCACTCGGTAGGCCACAGGAAGCCAGTGCAGCTCGCGCAGGATAGGTGTTATATGGGAGAATCTCGATCTCCCCATAATAACCCGCGCGGCTGCATTCTGGACCAACTGCAGTCTCCGGGCGCACCTCAAGGGGAGCCCCATGTAGAGAGCGTTACAGTAGTCCAGGCGGGACGTCACCAGCGCGTGAGTGACTGTGCGGAAGGCCTCCCGGTCCAAAAGGGGCCGCAACTGGCGCACGAGGCGAACCTGGAGGAACGCCCCCCTTGCCACGGTCGCCACGTGATCTTCTAAGGTCAGCCGATCGTCAAGGAGGACGCCCAAGTTGCGCGCCCCTTCCACCGGGGCTAATTGCTCATCCCCGATGGTCAGCGATGGAATATGCTGATTGAATCGGGAAGCCGGGAACCACAGCCACTCTGTCTTGGAGGGGTTGAGCCTGAGCCTGCTGTCATCCATCCAGACCCGTACGGCTTCCAGACATCGGGTCATCACTTCGACAGCCTCGTTGGGGTGGTTTGGGGTGGAAATGTACAACTGAGTATCATCAGCGTACAGATGGTAACTCACCCCAAAACCACGGATGATCTCGCCCAGCGGCTTCATATATATGTTGAACAAGAGAGGCGAGAGAATCGACCCCTGTGGGACCCCACAAATGAGGGGCCTTGCGGTCGACCTCTGCTCCCCCGTCAACACACATTGCGTCCGGCCAGAGAGGTAGGAGTGGAACCAGCGTAGCACGGTGCCTCCAATCCCCAACCCCTCCAGCCGGCGCAATAGGATACCATGGTCGATGGTATCGAAGGCCGCCGAGAGATCTAATAGAACAAGGATGGAGGAACAACCCTCATCCTTTGCCCTCCAGAGATCATCCACCAACGCGACCAAGGCCGTCTCCGTGCTGTGACCGAGTCGGAAGCCGGACTGGCGCGGGTCTAGATAAACATCTTCCTCCAGGTGACGTGGAAACTGCTGAGCCACCACACTCTCAACAACCTTTGCTAAAAAAGGAAGGTTGGAGACAGGACGATAATTTGCTAGTTCCTTTGGGTCCAGAGAAGGCTTCTTGAGCAGGGGCCTGACCACCGCCTCTTTCAGGGCGGCCGGCATCCGGCCCTCCCCCAACGAAGCGTTCACCAGCCCCAGTAGCCAGCCTCGTGAGCCCTCCCAGGAGGCCAGCACCAACCAGGAGGGACACGGGTCCAGTAAACATGTGGTGGCCCGCAGTCGCCCGCGCAACCTGTCCAAATCTTTGATGACAACAGGGTCAAACTCCTCCCAGCATGGTCTCTCAAGACTAGTCTCGGACGTCCCCACTGGAGCACTGGAGTGGGTCCAACCTCTCCGGATATGATCGATTTTATCCTGCAGGAACTCTCCAAATTCCTCTGCCCTGCCCTGCAATGGGGGGTCCCGCTGCTCCTGTGACAGAAGGGAGCGGGTCACCCGAAACAGGGCAGCAGGGCGGTTCTCTGCGGACGCTATAAGAGTGGCACAATACTGACGTTTGGCCACTCTTATTGCCACAAGGTAGGTCCTTATGTAGGCTCTTACCTGTGTTCGGTCAGCTTCGGAGCGGGAGGATCTCCACTTACTCTCCAGGCGTCTCCTAAGGCGTTTCATCGCCCTTAGCTCCCCATTAAACCAGGGGGCCCGGGTCGATCGTGGCCGTCGGAGAGGCCGCAAAGGCGCCACCCGGTCCAAGGCACCGGCAGCCGCACTATTCCATGCGGCTACCAGGTCCTCAGCCCGGGAGCGGGACAGGTCAGCAGGAAATGGCCCAAGCTCAGCCTGGAACCTATCCGGTTCCATCAGGCGCTTGGGGCGGAACCATCTGGGATAATCTGGTTCCGCCTCCCCGCGGTGGGGAGTAGCGCCAGGGAAGTCAAGCTGGAGAAGTGAGTGATCTGACCATGACAGGGGCGTGATGACTAAATGCCCTCTTCCCAGATCACTCGTCCACTGGTCGGAGACAAACACAAGATCCAGAATGTGGCCTCGCTCGTGAGTGGGGTCCTGAATTACTTGAGTCAGACCCATGGCTGTCATGGAAGCCATGAATTCCCGGGCTACCTCGGATGCCTTTCCCGTTGACGGCAGGTTGAAATCCCCCATCACTAGTAGTTTGGGGGTCTCAACCGCCATCTCCGCGATCCGCTCGAGGAGCTCGGGCAGGGCCGTTGATGTATGGCGGGGAGCCAGGTATACTATCAACAGGCCCAACTGACTCCCTGGACCCCACTTTACGCCCAGAGACTCACAACCAGATGTCTGCGACACAGTGAATTCTCTCGGTGCCAGATCGTCCCGGATGATAATTGCTACCCCCCCACCCCTACCTTGGGCCCGTGGCTGGTGGAATACACGGTAACCTGGAGGGCACATTTCCCTGAGGGGCAACCCCCCCTCCGGGCCCAACCAGGTTTCCGCTATTCCTGCGAGGTCCGGCTCCCCCTCTGTGATCAAGTCACTGATGAGGGGGGCCTTGTTAACCACGGACCTCGCGTTACATAACATCAGCCTAAGGCCCAGGCTCTGCTGATCCTGTCCACCTAGTCTGGAGACCATGAAATGGAAGGTATCTCCAGTTTCGGATGGTGCCTCATTGGATCATGTGATGGACATGTGGGTGCTGGGCAGGGACTTGAATTTTTGGGTGGGGAAAACCTGGAAACTTTCAGATTTGTGTTTTTCCAGATGTGTCAATATGACATCTCTAATAAAATGGAACTTTGAGGAAACTCAAGCCTTGGAGTCTTCCTTTGTTTTTGTTTTTTAAACTGCCAATAACTACAGATAGAGACTCCATACTCCAAAAGGACTGGAAACTTGAACGAGTGATTTGGCTTTTCTGTCCACTGTTGCTAGAGGGACGTTTTCATTTCTCAAAAGGAAAGCTTGCACATTTCTTCAAAAAGGAATTGCAAATTATAAATGCTCTCAACTAACACCAAAATTAATCTTAACACTAAAACTGTTTTCTATTTCAGCTCTTGAATCATTTAAGTAAGTCCTTTATCCACACGATTATCCTCTTTCAATTCTGCCAAAATCTAGAATTTTCCCTTCGTTTTAAAAACATTTTTTAAAATATTCTTTCATTGGGCTGCCTCCGATCAGAGTTTCCCTGAAAGAGAGAAGATTTTCCTCTTCAGCACTTCTGAGGGAAGAACAGAAGCCCCGCCCCTCTCTCTCCCTAGTGGCTGCCTCTGTTCCTGTCCTGCCCCTGTCGTCACAGCAACAGAGGAATAGCCAATCAAACAGGAGGGAAGAATGGTTGCCTGGGAACTCAGCCACCAATCAGCCTCCTGGAGAAGTGGTTGAACAGACAAAGACAAGGGGGGGGGAGGGGAGAGAATTTCAAATGAGGATGAAATAAAAACGGTTTTAAGTGGGATGAGATGAGAGAAATGCAGAGGGAGGGGAGGCTGAAGTCCTGGAAGAGCCTTTCCCCTCCCCCACCTAGAAATGGCTGCCCTGGAGAGCTTCTCCTCCAGTCTAGGCTCTTGGGCAAGTGTGAGCAGCGGCTGCCCAGGAGAGCCCGGACGGAGGGTCTTCAGGGGCCACGAGGGACCCCCAGGATGCCCCTTCCTCAGACCCCTAGAGGGTCCCCTCCAGGGAGACCCCCCCCCATAGCCTTTTCCTCCCCAGCAATGCCAGATCCCCCTTTGGAGACCAAGGCCCTGCATGGCTTCCCCCAGGCAGGAGCCATTCCTGCAAACACACGAAGGGAAACCGGAGCTTCACAAACCCCCATTGGCTGCGTTCCCCCTTATATGCAACTCCAAAGCCCATAAACCACGTTAGTCTCTTCCCAGAATGAAGGGGGTGAAGGTTCCCCCAGATCCCCTCCTCCTTCCTGGGCCTTTTCTATAGAGGGCAACGTGAAGAGTCTGGGCTCTGCTTCCCCCCCTCAGTGCCCTGTGTGTGGAAGAGAGTGGCAGTGGAGCATGGGTCCCCCTTCCCTCCCTTTCTTCCTTACATGGGGGTGAAATTCTTTATTTCTCTAATGTTGTGCTCTCTTCTCTCTCTCTCTCTCTCTCTCTCTCTCTCTCTCCCTCTCCCTCTCCCTCTCCCTCTCTCTCTCTCGCTCATTCTCTGTCTGCAGGTGTGATATTATTTTTAACTATGCAAATTCCTGATGACTAGTTTTTAGCATAGGTCGATTTTGTCCTTGTGGACTGGTAGTCCTTGAGTTATGACCACAATTGAGCCCAAAATTTATGTTGCTAAGTGAAACATTTGTTAAGGGAGTTTGTCCCATTTTATGACTTTTCTTGCCACATTTGTTAAGTGAATCACTCAAATAAGTAACACTGTTGTTAAGTGAATCAGGTTTCCCCATTGTCCTTGTTGGTCGCAAAAGGGGATCACATGATTCCGGGACCATCATAAATGTGAGTCAGCTGTCAAGCATCCAAATGTAAATCAGGTGACCATGGGGGGGGGGGGTCCTACAGCAGTCATAAGTGTGAAAAATGGTCATAAGTCACTTTTTTCAGTGAATTGTCACTAAGCGAATGCTTGCAAGTTGAGGACTACCAATATTGAATCAACCTTCTGTGGTGGAGCCCTTCAGCATTAACTTTCAAAACAAAGTAAATTTTGGCTCTAACTCAGTAGGAAGCCATTTCAGTTGTGTGACATGTTCAGGCATGAAATAATCCCCAGGGTTTTCTCTTCAACCTCCAAGCCAACAAATATCACACTTCTTTTCCTTCTTCAGCCACAGGTGCCGTTTATTCCCTCTGGGGACTCCAATTTCAAGCATGGAGCTTTCAAACCTCTCAATTCTTGGTGACCGATTTAATTCCATCTCTATCTTATCATTTTGAACCCTGTGGGGATTGTTTCCCTTCCGTTTCTCTCCAGAGAAAAGCCCCACAGACTCTGAGTCCAAGAACTGGTTGAATTAGCCAGGGATCTCTAGGGAGAAGGAGAATTGTTATCCTCAGGGTTTCATCTCTGCTCTTTGGCCGAATCCTCCAGGGGAGACTTTGGGCAGAGACAGAGGGAGTCAGCTGCAGTTCCCTTCTCAGACTCACCCAGAAGGCCCTAAATGGAAAATCTTTCCCGGTGGAGAACTTGGCTTTAGGCAAAAAGTGTCACTGGATGATTTCAGACTTTGGACTTCCCTCCCCACTAAAGATCAGGGCTCTCTGTCTTCCTTCACATCAAAGTGTTTTACCCTGGAGAAAATAAGATCTGAATACAAATGCAGCCATGTTTCTCCTTGCAGGGGTCACCCACCACCACGAGAGCCCCCTTTGCCATCTCCTTCCCCCAAATGTGAGCTCTTTCTTCAGGGGGTGAAAGCCTCCCCTTGACGTCCTTGCACCCCCATCGAGCTCTCTTTCTGGTGTGGAAGTGTTGGGGGTCCTGTATCCATCCAGATGTGGTTTGGTGACATCTTCCCCTCTGGCTGGAGGCCTCCCCTCTTTCGATCTTGCCCCAATGGGACCCTGCAGTGCTTGGGCCTGATCTCCATTGCCTCCTGGAAGGTGCCACCATTTTCCATACTCTGACAAGACCTTGTAGAAATGGCGGCTGCTTTGGAAGCTTTCTACCCTGATCCTCAGGCTGTTGGGAGACTGCAAACCTCTCTTGGCTCTTTCTAGCTTTGGGAATGCAGACAATGAATGGCAAGACAGGTTCAGAATGAGCTTCCTAAAAACTTCTCCTTCCTCCTTTGAACCCCTTCCTCCCCTCAAAACCCAAATTTCTTCAATAAAGAAACACAAAGGAAACCTGGGAGAGACAAACATGTTCATATTTCACTTCTCCCCCATTCTCCAGAATTAGGTGCTAAAACTAAACTCTCCACCTCTGCTCTTAAATCTCACTCCCAGTTAACAATTTGCTAAAAATACAGCATGCCTGAAACAGAATAACAGAGTTGGAAAGAACTTTGGAGGTCTTCTAGTCTAACCCACTGCTCAAGCAGGCAACCCTGCCATTTACCATCTAAGGCAAATGGTTCTCCAATCTCTTTGTAAAACTCCCCAGTGTTGGAGCACCCATAACTTCTGGAGGCAAGTCCTTCCACTGATTAATTGTTCCCACTCCCAGGAAATTTCTCCTTAGTTTTAGGTTGGTTCGAAGTTACTCACTTTGATTCCAGGGAGTCAAAGTGAAAAGGAAAGAAGGAAGCAAAGAATTTTTTTCTTCTCTGTTGGCAAAGCTAACTCTGAGTTCAGTGTTGCCTCAAGTGCCCCACCACATGTGGGGAGGTCCCCTCCCTCAGAAGAGAGGTTTCTGACCACACCTAAGGCTGCCCTGACTGGATGGGTTGGGGGGCTCCATCCGCCTTCATCTTTTCCAGCATGACCCCCCTTTCTCTTGACAGGAAGGGACCTCCACCTCTTGCAGCCCACCTGGCCTCCTAGGAATTTTGCTTTATCTCCTTCCCTGCAGCTTTCATGATATTTGAAATTCATGGTCAAAATTGGAGCTTTCCTGCTGCTTCTACAGAGACCAAACTGCCTGAGCTTAGTAAGTTGGAGCCCACTTGGCTGGTCTTGCAAGACTGAAGCCAGACTCAGGAAGGTCAGAGCCTCAGTCAGTTGTGTGTGAAAGTTATCAGAAAGACCATAGGGGAAAAGACTTTTCAGAAGTGGTTTGCCATTGTGTCTTTCCTGGGGCATCAGAGATTGGCTGGCCAAGGTTCACCTAGCTGGCTTTGTGCCCAAGGGAAGACTAGAATTCGTGGTCTCCTGGTTACTATCCTGAAGCCATGACTATAGACAGGCTCTGATCAAAGCCATACAACCCACTTAACATGGTCACTTCACCAATGGCTGCATTCACACTTGCAACTTTTAACTCTGGTTTATTTTCTGAGGTTGGCCAATGTGTTAGTGAATTATGTGTATTAATTCAGCAGGGAATAGCTGAACAATCATTTATAACAGAAATAAGCTGGAGACAGTTTTTTTCTTATAAGGGTCACATTCACACAACATTATTCACCAGGCTGAGGAAATGTTCTTGCAGCCACCCTGGGACAAAAAAAACAGTTCTAGGTGAAGCCTCCTGAAAGGCTGTCATAACCCATGGATGACCACAGCCACCTCTCCTCCACTTCCCTGGGCTCTTACCAGATGCAAACCCATAAATTAGGCAACCACATTTCCAACTGAGGAGAGTTTTCCTCCCCTCTGGGCTAGGCTTCAGTGAGACATGGCAGGAACACGATGGAAAGGAGATGCCATGTTACACATCAACCTGGCTCTCCAATTCACAGACAGCAACTGGAACCTGGAAGCACAAGCAGACACTGAGAGTGGACACTGAGGACTCTACAATAGGACGACTTTGAAATAATGGAGGTGGGATATTGGTCATCCTGTGCTCCTCATTGTAAGGTTTGACCTGCCTATTCCTTCTGCTTCCCCTCTGTACATATTAACATTCCCCCTCCAGATAGGAATCCTAATCCATCAACAATTGACCAAGTTAAACAGAGACTCCAAACTGGCCCTTTGAAGCACTTGGAGGTCTTCTGAGGTGGAGTTTTAAATAAAGCCTCAGAGATGAGAATATCACAGGAGTTGCACCATCTACAAAACCAGAGAAACTTACGTCAGGTCCTCCTAAACCAACTACTGGGTGGTTGTGGCAAAAAATCAGGTTACACCATCCACCAGACTCTGGGTGCTGCCACCATCTCAGCTGTAGACCTCACAGCACACGGTGGATGTTAAGAAACCATGAAATTTGAAAATTTAAAGGCTCTCAGTGTGGAAGAGACAATACAGAAAGTAAAAAGAAAACAAAAACAAAAACTTATATTTATTTCGTTCTATAATCATCTTTCTATTAACTAATGATACAGTCAACAGGCCTTTCCTTTCTTGTCTCTGAATCTGCTCTCATGCAAAAATTAATATTTCTAGAAAAAATGGCAAATTAAATTTCTCTTTAGTTATGAGGAATTCTAAAATAATCTCTAATTTGGGATGAATATATGGACATCCCATTGAAAAGAAAATCCCAAACTCTGAACATTAAGTTGGGGTCAAGGATAATGATTGCTTCCATGGCATTAGAGCAAAGGCAGCACTAGAGTTAAGTGGCACCAATGTAGAGTGGCACAAAATTCCTCAGCAGTCTCTGGAGGCAAAAGCCCACATTGAAGGACATCAGAAGTCACTTTTCTGGCTGTTGAGGTATCTTGCTCCAGCATCACTTTCTGGACATGTCCTAACAGGAAGGACTGTGACCACTACACAACACTGTCTCAAGAGGTCTATCTGTGATTTTTCACTGATATGTTTTTCTCCACCTGCCCCTCATCAGATGGAAGAGGTTCAGGATCCCAAAAGGACAAGTTCCTTCTCATTGTAATTATCACCTCATAGGCCTTGATACCTCTCCTCCTCCTCCTCCTCCTCCTCCTCCTCCTCCTCCTCCTCCTCCTCCTCCTCCTCCTCCTCCTCCTCCTCCTGTGACTGCCTTTGATGTAAACATCACATTGAAGTGACATGGAAGGGATCTTGTGTTAGAAAAGGATAAATACTACAGGTTATGCTTTTTGTGGCTCGAGTTACAGGACAGGCAGGAGCTCTGATCCTCTATGTATTTTTTCTCTCTTCCAGCAGAATCTTGGTTTGTCTCTGTTTGAATCATGAAAGCCATTGGATATTCCCTCCTGTGTGACTGCTTCCAATTCTTCTAATTGTTCTTTAGAAACAGGAAGGAGATTGATTCAACCCCATGAATTATGGACCTCCTGCTTCTGTTTCTGATGCTGCTGGTGCCCCAGTCAGTCTCTGGGAAAATTAGAATGAAGTGCCCACTGAATTTGGACCACCAGGATGGAGAAAAGCCATGGAGCTATTACAGGCCAGGAGATCTTCTCATTGGTATAATCGTCTCTGCATCTAAAATAACACCTGCAATATTACCTTTCAACATGGCTCCTTCTAGTCAGATTCAGTTGTAAGTCATTCACTGTGATGGAGTTTCATTCCCTCCATTTGCAAGTCTAAAACCTTATTTCTTTTTTCTTCTTATTTTAGTTACTCTTATATTGCAGGACCTGACTAATTTCTTCAATGCTTTTGATTTCCGCAGCCTCTCACTTTTGCCTTATTTTCTAGGAGAGGCTCCATATTATGAGGAAAATAAAACCTTATAGAAACCCACATTATTTTCCTCTTCCTGTTCAGTCGTCAGTTGATGACTTGAATACTAAGTTTTCTTAAAAGCAGTGATTCTTGTAGTTTCCTCTAGCCAGGCCATTTCTATATTTTTATGACTGTAGATTGATATTTATTCCTAAAAAATAACGGATTGAAAAAATAAGAGGATGACATATTTTTTTAAAAAAAAAAACAGTTTTTCTGAATCACTTATCCTCTTCCATGTATTATGTTTTTGTTTTCATGACTGAAATATTCTCCATTGGACTGATGAAAATTAGTTATGCTACAAATAATGGTATATTTCTTAATTTTAGTCCTTTTGGAGAACTATCTCCATCCTATCTTCTTAACATTCACAATATTAAAGAATGTTGGGTGACTATCATTTGTCTCTGATTTGGATCAATATTGACTTACGTCTCAGTTAGCTTGTGGAGGAAAAAAGGTTTGAATAGAGAGAAAGTGTTTAATTTTTACTATTCATGATCCTAACATTAACATGATTTTACACTAGTTTACCTTATAACAAGGTTAGGATACTACGCAGGATTTTCAATATCGAGATGGTTACCAAAAATCCCCAGCTCCTGCACAATGTCACTCTTGGCTGCAACATCTATGACAACTATGTAAACACACTTGGGGCTTCAGATGCCTTGCTGGACATGCTGTCTACTGGAGAAGCCAATGTTCCCAACTACAACTGTGGAAGGAAGGACAACCTGTTGGTTCTTCTTGATGCAGCTTTTGAAGACATCTCCATCCAGAAGTCAACATTAGTCGGACCCTACAAAGTTGCCCAGGTTTGTGTTTCTGTATCTGGTAAAGTGAGTGGATTGTTGGTTTGTGAGTGAGTGATCCAACCATTTCATCTCCATGGAATTCAACCTTTGCTTTTCATCATGGCATTTTAGGTGTCATGGTGTCAGGATTGGGACAACAATGGGGAGGGAGCAATGTGGAAAAAGAAATATTTACTCATGGCAGCCTCCCCATTGCTTTGAGGGCCTCTGTTGCATGATTGTGAAGGTGAGGAGAGGCTCTGTGTTCAATCAAAGGGTCTTCTGTACAATAGGAAGGTGTAGCACCAATGGAAAGCTCACATTTTTTCACGATATTACCCAATGTAATGATATTCTCAAATATTAATCATTTTATAAAATAATTATAAATATGTAATTCTACAAGATGGCAATTGTAATTTGTACATATGAAAAGGGAATAGTAAGGTCCCTAATTCTCTAACAGATGTTGTGTCTAAAATACATGCCATCTTCCCCTTGACTAGAGCTGGCAGTGGCAGATGAAAAGGGCATTCCTTGTAGAAGAACCAGAAGCAGATTTGATCCACTCTTGGCAATTCTGTTGCCTTGAAGAAGCTAACTATAAAAAATATCAGATAGAGGAAATAATGCCTCTGCTGCTATTTGACACAGTAAACAAAGGAATATTACAGAGGAAACTGATGGCTTTTGCAATGGAGCTCAGAATGTTGACCCTGCTCAACGTCCTTTCTACAAGCACCGGCAGTGAGAACAATTAATCAGTGGAAGAAGCTCATGAAGCTGATGGTGCTCCATTACTGGAGGTTTTCCAAAAGAGCTGGGGTTTCATACTTGGAATGGCATACGATCTGCTCTATGAGCAAAGGGTTGGACTGGAAGACCTCCAAGATCCCTTCCGTCCCAATTATTCCATGTTCTACATTCATTTGTTTGAGAGTGTGTTTTAGGACAGAGCTCCCCAATGTTTCCCAGTTTTGCAGATTGGGGTGGTGGGGGTGGTGGGGGTGTTAAAAAGGATGTTTCTGTGCAAGTGGATTATTTAAATAGACCATGTGTGCACATACTCGCACGCTGCTCAGGCAAGTGAGGATGCACTTGTGCATGTGGATGCTTACCATCCATTTCTATGGCCTCGTTGCAAACCCCTCATGGACCACTCATCAGCCGTGGCTCATTGGCTGGGGAGCCCTGTTTAAGGATCCATGAAGCCCTGAGAAGTAGGACTGATTCTTACCAGAAGCTGCCTATATGACCTTTGCTTTCATATACTGCTAAGAAGACTTGGCTCCTGTTCTCATAACAATTATTGGATTGTTATTGGATGGATTCGTAACTGGCTGAGATGGTTTTTTAACGTGTAGTCCTCAATGGAACTGCATCTACACGGAGGGAAGTATGCAGTGGAGTAGCCCAAGGCTCTGTTTTAGGCCCAGTACTCTTCAACATCTTCATCAGTGATTTGGATGAGGGAATAAATGGGGAACTCATCAAATTTGCAGATGATACCAAGCTGGCAGGAATAGCCAACACTCCAGAAGATAGGCTCAAGATACAGAAGGATCTTGACAAACTTGAACATTGGGCACTATCTAATAAAATGAAATCAATGGTGAATGAGTAAGGTTCTACATTTAAGCAACAAAAATGAAATGCACAGGTACAGTATAGGTGGTACCTTGCTCAACAGTAGTAACTGTGAAAGGGATCTTGGAGTCCTAGTGGACAACCATTTCAATATGAGCCAGCAGTGTGCGGCAGCTGCCAAAAAAGCCAACACAGTTCTAGGCTGCATCAACAGAGGGATAGAATCAAGATCACGTGAAGTGTTAATACCATTTTATAATGCCTTGGTAAGGCCACACTTGGAATACTGCATTCAGTTTTGGTCACCACGATGTAGAAAAGAGACTCTAGAAAGAGTGCAGAGAAGAGCAACAAAGATGATTAGGGGACTGGAGACTAAAACATATGAAGAACGGTTGCAGGAACTGGGTATGTTTAGCTTAAGAGAAAGAAGGACTAGGGGAGACATGATAGCATTGTTCCAATATCTCAGAGGTTGCCACAAAGAAGAGGGAGTCAAACTATTCTCCAAAGCACCTGAGGGTAGAACCAGAAGCAATGGGTGGAAACTAAACAAGGAGAGAAGCAGCTTAGAACTGAGGAGAAATTTCCTGACAGTTAGAACAATTAATCAGTGGAACAGAAATTGCCTCCAGAAGTTGTGAATGCCCCAACACTGGAAGTCTTTAAGAAGATGTTGGATAGCTATTTGTCTGAAACAGTATAGAGTTTCCTGCCTAGGCAAGGGGTTGGACTAGAAGACCTCCAACGTCCCTTCCAACTCTACTATTGTATTGTAACAATAGAGGAAGAAATTATCTGATTATTGATAAGTCAACGTCAAAAGTTATGATCTTTAGAAAATGGTATCATTGCCATTTAGGGCTATTTGATGATGAGTCAATAGAGCAAGTTCACACCTTTCCTTACCTGGGAGTATTTTTCTCTGTGATTGGATCTTGGCTCCCTCAACATTGCAGGAGGTCATTTAGACCAAAGGGACAAGTGAATGTACTATTTCTTTCTTTTTTAAAAAATCACAACTATGCAGCTTCCTTAACCTAAATTATCAAAGTCAAAGTCATCCTCTGAGAAGAATCTTAAGGATGGAGAAAAGAACTTTAGCTGCTGCCCTCAGAGCTGAATGGGGAATGTATACAATTGATAAAGATAAGGGCATGCATTTTTTTCTATAAAATTAATGATATGCAAACTGTCAGAGTCTCAAAACTCTATTAGAACAAACAGATTTCAATTTAAAAGTTCTTGAAGAATACAACTGATAATTTTTTGGGAACTGTGGTCTCCCTAACTTTTTACAATAGGAGAAAAATGTTAAAAAATCAAGGTTGGCAAAACAGAGAAAGATCATAGCTCTACTCAGTAAGGTTGGCATATTGAAATGCATCAGGTGCTACAAATGAACCTTCCAAGTATTGAGTTGAACCTTCCAAATCCCTTAAAGTGAACATACTTTTATTTATGGAGGTTCAGAGATAGAAGACATAATACATCTATTACTTGAATGTTAATTATAGAAGAAAGCAGGAGATCAACTTCTTGGACTGCACCTATTGGGATCCTAATATTAAAAAATGTATTTCCTGGGTGCTCAGAATTCAAAAAATACATATAATAAAACCATTTGTGGAAGTAAATTGTGGTCTGATTGTTGTAAATTCAGGGGTCATAAAAATAGTATTTTCATTCTTTATGCTTTTTCTATTGCACTATTTTATTTAAAAGAAATCTACATTCATATGTTATTTTGTTAATGTTCTGCCTTTTACATTCTGTATCTTGATATTGTCAGGGTTCCAAGTAACACCCACCAAAGGAAGAAAGCTCTGAGATCAGCAATTCCTCCAAGCTCCATTTTATTAGAGATGTCATATGGGCACATCTGGGAGTTCTAGGTTTTCCCCACCCAAAAGAAAGTCAAAGATCCATCCTTTGCACCCACAAGTCCCTCACATGGTCCAATCAATCCACCATCCCAACTTGAGGAACCCCCAGTCACGCCCCTCCTGGTGCAAGCTAGACGTCCTGGATTCCCAGAGAAAGGAATGTTGTTATGGCTATATATTTCCACGACTCCTTGTAGCTCCCACCTCCTGTTTTCCCAGGCTCTAAATGTGGCAGCCCTGGAGCTTGAAAGCAAAGAAAAAGAAGGCTTCCAGAGCTGGTAGATATGTCCATATGACTAATCAACAAGAAACTGTTTTAATATGTACAATACAATACAATAGTAGAGCTGGAAGGGACCTTGGAGGTCTTCTAGTCCAACCTCCTGCCTAGGCAGGAAACCCTATACCGTTTCAGACAAATGGCTATCCAACATCTTCTTAAAGACTTCCAGTGTTGGGGCATTCACAACTTCTGGAGGCAAGCTGTTCCACTGATTAATTGTTTTCACTGTCAGGAAATTTCTCCTCAGTTCTAAATTGCTTCTCTCCTTGATTAGCTTCCACCCATTGCTTCTTGTTCTATCCTCAGGTGCCTTGGAGAATAGATTGTGTATGAGAAAAAAGTTGGATTCATTAAAAGCTAAAAATTGTAACTTGGTAAGACCCTAAATGTAACAGAATTATTCACTGCTTTTTTTAGGTCGGTGAAAGAATTGCTTCAGAGGCTCTGAGTGATAAAAGTCAATTCCCTTTTTTTCATCCAATGCTCCCCAAAGAAGGATTTCAATACCCAGCAATTCTCAAACTGCTCCTCCATTTTGAATGGACCTTGATTGGTCTCTTTGCTCCGGACACAGAGAAGGGAGAGCATTTCATGAGGACTTTTACTCCTATGCTTCTCAGGAATAGAATTTGTGTTGTTATATCACAACAGTTCTCAAAAAACATGCACACAGCACCCCTCAGGAATGCCATCTCTAAGTGGAAGCAAGTTAACGTCTTTGTTCACTTCATAGAGTTTGATAACATTTGGGACAGAATTCGTCCCTTCCATTTTATACTTGAAGGTTTCCCAAGACCCATTGAAGGGAAGGTCTGGATCATGACAATGGTTGGGACATATTCAATAGATAAAGAGCGTATTCTCAAGCATATCCATAGTATTTGGAGCTTTCCTTTTCAGTGGCGAAAGAGAAAAGACAATGCCTTTAAAGATCCTTTCTTTGTGGAACCTGAATTTCAAAATGAGTATTTCCACTGTTCTGTTTCAAAACACACCTTTTCTGTCAAAGGCCGAAGAAGATGCAACCAGAAATCCCCACTGGAGACCCAAAAGAAACAGAATCATATGCGGATTTTAAATACAGGTGATGCTTACAATGCCATTAAGATACTGGCTCATGCTTTAAATGCTGCTTCCAAATCCAAGAGGGGAAGAGAGAAGGGAGAAGAGAGGTTGGGGTCTCCAAGGCTGCAGCCATGGAAGGTAAGGGGTCCCCACAATGATCCATCAGACTAAATTCCTTTTCAAAGTCTTTGATGCTCTTTCATTTTATGTCAGTGTTCCAAATATCATGCAGAATTAAATCAGAGTCCAAGGCAGACCTATCCTTAAAGTTCCAATTTAATAAGTCAGACATGTTGGCACATGTGTAGAATCCCAAATGTAAAAGCTTCCTGGGATTCCACCCAGTTGAAAGTTCATGATCTTATCCCCACACCCATAAATCCATCACATGGTCCAATCTTCTTCGGCTATGCTGGCATTTACACCCATCTAGTTCCGGTCAGATTCAGAGGTGCGAAGACAAAAGATGACCTTGGGCTTCTAGAAAAGAATAACAACAGTACATTGCACAATTCTACTCCTTTCTATTCCCCCCTCCCAACTATTACACTAATGAAACAGCACAGTGAAATAAAAGAGAGTGTGGCAGGCCAAAGATCCGAAAAGGAATATAACTGCCGGCCTGACATCTTAGTTGTTTAAGATCATAATGTTCTGTACAACAGGGACGTGTGGTCAGGGGAGGCAGGGGAGGCAGAGCCTCACCTCTCTTCATGAAATAATAGTATATAATATTATATATACACACACAATATTATAATATTATATACATCCGTCCGGCCGCACATGGGAGCTCGGAGGCAGAAATGTTGTTGGCGCTCCCGGATGACAAAGCCACGAAAGCGACTGGGGGAAGGTTCTCGAGTCGCTTTCGTGGCTTTGTCAGCTGGGAGCGCCAACAACATTTCTGCCTCTGCAGCTCCCAGGCGCGGCCAGACGGATGTAGCCAGAGCGACGCTGAGGCGGTCCGGGTGGACGAAAGAGCGAGCGAGCGATGGAGGATCAGGCAGCCTGATCCTCGGTCGCTCGCCCACCAGACTGCCTCGGTGCCACTCTGGCTACCTCCGTCCATCCGCGGCCACAGCTGCAGAGGCAGAAATGTTGTCGGCACTCCCGGATGACGAAGCCACGAAAGCGACTGGGGAACAACGAGAACCTTCCTGCCTCTGCTGGACTTAGTGCACTCCTCGCGACTGCAATATACGTCCAGAAGCAGCTTTTGTGGCTAATGGGGTTTGGGCTTCCACTTCTGGACATCTATTGCAGTCGCGAGGAGCGCGCAAAGTCCAGCAGAGGCAGGAAGGTTCTCGTCGTTCCCCAGTCGCTTTCGAGGACTGCAGAGCACGAGCCGGCGGAGCACACTCAGGAAGGCGGGGAATGGGATCACGTGTGCTGGAGGCTGAGGCAGCCTCAGCCTCCAGCACACATGGTCCCATTCCCGCCTTCCTGATGATGTCACCAGCCTCACCAGCCATAAACCTCACCGCACGTCACTGCTGTATAACATCTTGTACTTACTGGAAGAGCCCTGCATCCTCCCTTCTACAACCAAGAAGTTTTGTATATTCAAAAAAAGGTTCCCAGCCTTTTTCTGATTTTAAGCTCCTGTAAACCAAGATGGCTCTTCTCCTTGTGCTCTTTTCTCAAGACAAAAAGCAGCTCCTTTGATCTCTTCCTCGCCTTCTTTGTCCTTCCCTAAAGCAGATAAAAATTTTCTTCTCCAATAGTGGTTCCTTCAAGAGGACTTTTATGATTCAACTGGGTCATTAATGACATTATTGTCAAATTAATAATATGGTTATCATATCGTTAAAATGTTAATACTACTTTATTATAATCAGTAATCATTCCACACGTAAAAATTAGAATATCGTGCAAAAGTTCATTTATTTCAGTAATGCAACTTAAAAGGTGAAACTAATATATAAGATAGACTCATTACATGCAAAGCAAGATAGTTCAAGCCGTGATTTGTCATAATTGTGATGATTATGGCTTACAGCTCATGAAAACCCCAAATCCACAATCTCAGAAAATTAGAATATTGTGAAAAGGTGCAATATTCTAGGCTCAAAGTGTCCCACCCTAAGCAGCTAATTAAGCCATAACACCTGCAAAGGGTTCCTGAGCCTTTAAATGGTCTCTCAGTCTGGTTTGGTAGGAATCACAATCACGGGAAAGACTGCTGACCTGACAGTTGTGCAGAAAACCATCATTGACACCCTCCATAAGGAGGGAAAGCCTCAAAAGGTAATTGCAAAAGAAGTTGGATGTTCCCAAAGTGCTGCTATCAAAGCACATTAATACAAAGTTATGTGGAAGGGAAAAGTGTGGAAGAAAAAGGTGCACAACCAGCAGGGATGGCCGCAGCCTGGAGAGGATTGTCAGGAAAAGGCCATTCAAAAGTGTTGGGGACTTCTACAAGGAGTGGGCTGAGGCTGGAGTCAGTGCATCAAGGGCCGCCACACACAGACGGATCCTGGACATGGGCTTCAAATGTCATATTCCTCTTGTCAAGCCGCTCCTGAACAACAAACAACATCAGAAGCGTCTTACCTGGGCTAAAGAAAAACAGGCCTGGTCTGTTGCTCAGTGGACCAAATTCCTCTTTTCTGATGAGAGCAACTTTTGCATCTCATTTGGAAACCAAGGACCCAGAGTATGGAGGAAGAATGGAGAGGCAGACACTGCAAGATGCTTGAAGTCCAGTGTGAAGTTTCCACAGTCTGTGTTGATTTGGGGAGCCATGTCATCTACTGGTGTTGGTCCACTGTGCTTCATTAAGTCCAGGGTCAACGCAGCCGTCTACCAAGAGATTTTGGAGCACTTCATGCTTCCTTCCACAGACAAGCTTTATGGGGATGCTCACTTCATTTTCCAGCAGGACTTGGCACCTGCCCACACTGCCAAAAGCACCAAAACCTGGTTCAATGACCGTGGGATTACTGTGCTTGAATGGCCAGCAAACTCACCTGACCTGAACCCCATAGAGAATCTATGGGGCGTTGCCAAGAGAAAGATGAGAGACATGAGACCGAACAATGCAGAAGAGCTGAAGGCCGCTATTGAAGCATCCTGGTCTTCCATAACACCTCAGCAGTGCCACAAGCTGATAGCTTCCATGCCATGCCACATTGAGGCAGTAATTGCTGCAAAAGGGGCCCAAACCAAGTACTGAGTACATATGCATGCTTATACTTTTCAGAGGTCCGATATTGTTCTACGAATAATGTGAGAAAAACTGCAAATGAAATATTTGTATTTTTCTTTGGTTATTTGTGTTATATGTATCATATAATTAACAATTTTAGTCAATTATATTGTCAGTGTTTCAAGTAATGCACCCATTGAAAGAAGAACTCTGAGGCAGGTAGATTCCTCAAAGAGCAGTTTATTGGATACATCATATTGACACAATGGTGAAAGCTGACTCTGAAAGGTACCACAGTTTTCACCTAATTAAAAAATGAAAGTCCCCCCTGTCCCCCCAAGTCATCAGTCACAGTGTCCAAAAAATATGCTGGCAGGTTGTTTGGTTACTCCACTCCTCCTCTCTAAGCCACCTGTTGGAATGACCTTGGTTCCCACAGGAAAACTTTTTTTTCTTTTGACAGCAAAACCCCAGCTATCTAATTTTCCCCTTCCTTGTCCCCTCTTCTGCCTTGTGGCAACCATGAAGCCAAAAAAATGGCCTCAGCCAGGTTCACTTCAAGGTTGACATATATCTTCTCTCTATACTTTTGGTTAATAATACTAAGTGATTGAGAATTATTACTGAACCTTTGTTCTTGAGTACTGAATATATTAGCAACACTTGTTCTCCCAAAGTTAAACAACCAAAAAAGAAAGATTCGAATGTAAAAAAAGTAATGTGAGAAAAGGGAAAAAACCACAGATTTCTGTTTTTTAAATTCCTGGATGTTTCCATTCTAGTTCCACCCATTTCTAAAGAAGAAGGAATTGTACAATCTTTCCATGTTTAAAGTCTACTTGGATCCAAATGGAGAAGTAGCAGCAGATCTGTGGATCATTATTAAGTTGGTTCTTCCCAAGGAGGATCCCAGAGACATGCATTTGGGGAATTTTGAAAGGCAGAGACTGATAATCAACCAAGCTACTTTGTCACAACTAAAGTTGCTCAACAAGGTGGGGAAAATATTGATGTTTTTTCTTCATTTTTCCAAAGAATCAGGACCCTTTTGAAGTGGGCTAACCCTAGTCAAAAAAAAGTGGGTAATCTGCACTGAGAATTGAATGTGGGAAGTAAAACATCTATAATTTTCTTAGACAGATTGGGGGCCTTCACATCTATTGACCAAAGTATCCTTCAGATGCTATAATACTGAAGCTATTGTAAGCTGATTTACCTATATCCAAAATGAGATTTGGGCTGATTATTATTTAGGACACAAATCATTGCCAATTAATGTCTCTTTTGCAATTTATCACCCTAAAACTGGTGAGAGAGGGCCTCATATGCTGAGGAACTTCACGTTAATAGCTTCACATTGACTTTTGTCCCTGTCTTCAAATATTAGAGATGAAGGCAATTCTGTTAACCAGAGTCTTACTTCAGTTTTGGATTGAATCCAATGAAATGAAATCAAGATTGGATGGAAGTTCTGTTGGTCCAATTAGAAAATAACAGAATAACAGAGTTGGAAGGGACCTTGTAGTTCATCTAGTCCAACCCCCCTCTAAAGTAGGAGACCCTCCACCATTTATAACAGATGGCATTCCAGTCTCTTCTTGAAAGCTTCCAGTTATGAAGCTACCACAACTTCTGAAGGCAACTTCTGGTCCTTTGGTTGATTGCTCTTATTGTCAGAGAATTTCTCCTTGTTTACAGGTTGAATCCATCCATTATTCCTTGTCTGGCCTTCAAGGGTTTTGGAAAATAGCTTGACCCCCTCCTCTCTGTGGCAGCCCCCCAAATATCATCCTTCTCTTCACTAAACTAGCCATGCCCAGTTCCTGCAACTGTTTTAGCCTCCAGCCCCCAAATCATCTTGGTTGCTCTTCTCTGTACTCTTTCCAGAGTCTCAACATCCCTTTTATAGTGTGGTGACCAAAATTGGATCCAGGATTCTAGATGTGGTCTTACTAAGGTTTTATAGAGTGGTATTATTACCTCATGGGATCTTGATCAAATCCTTCATTACCTGGCTAGAGTCAGGGTCTCCTAAATTTGCAGACCCATAATGTGTGACATAGTTATGCATGTCTCTCTTTAACCCCACTGGGATAGTGGAATTTAGGAAGGAGGTCCAAGGCTTTCAGTTCACATGAAATAGTAAGGACTGGCCTGATGTGAGCTTATTTATCCATTGATTGATTAAATTTATTAGTTACCCATCTTACTATGATAACGGCTTGAAAACTGAAGAACTCAAGCCTGACTTTGGTGCAAAGGAATCCTGATATCAGAAGTAATAAGGGACAATTTCAAGGGAAACATTGCTTAAATTTAAGCTTTGGCTTTTAAGAGTGCACTACAGTTTTTGAAACTAGTCAATCAGTGTTAGTTTTAGTTCACCAGCATTTTAGCCATATAAATTGAACAAATAAATATACAAATAAAGAGCATATTATTTAAGGTTGTCAGTCCTTGTTTTTAAAGGAATTCGTCCTTTGTATCTTAAGTGGGGGAGAGTTTTGGATTGCTTTCAAAGGAAGCAACTTTGAAATGTTTCTTCCAGAAAAAAAGTGTTCCAGATCCCACTGGTCAGATGTTTCTTTCTTCATCACAGTTTTCTTCTAATAAACCTAGTGAAATAAACCTGTAATAAATCTTTTACGGTAAAGTTTACTTTAAAATGAGATATCTTATTTCAAAATCATGCTTATATGAAGAATAGAGGAATGCATGTTAATTCCACTGTTAGGCAGAACCTTCTGGTTGTCACTTGATGCTTAAATCTTTTCTCAATTTCATCCCTTCAGACTTTGTTAAATAGAAAGGTACATTTTTTGCTATCTGATACGTCCCGAGAAAAAAAGGAGGAACTAACTGGGGAATCTGCCTGCAATTGTATCTCCTGCAACCATTTGAAAGATTTTTGGGCAGAAGGAAGAATGAAAACCAAACTGATGTCTCATCATAAAGCCATCAAGCAGATATTTCCCACCTTTTCATATCCTTTCTATTTTCCTTAATGTTAAATATTGAGATACAAAGAGTTACAACACCAACAAAAAAAGAATATAGTCCTGGTTTTGAAAGGGAAAAAAGTCTAACATGCTGTGTTACAACAACTTTTACCCTATGTCCAGGATTTTAGAGCAATTGATTTAGAGCCTAGTTGCTGGGTCAATCATCAATATCTGAGTTCAAATATTCCTGGGAGAAACGTATGTCTAGCATCTGTCAAAAGTTAAAATTAAAACAAGCAAACAAACAAACTCAAAGTCAGTGAAAGATAAGAATCTGGTGGATTATCTCACAGAAGGGAGTTTGTGGCACCAGATATTTCTTCTTTTAATTTGAATTTGTTCTTGTTCTTGGTTTTTTTTTTCCACATTGTATATATTGGGGAAATTTTTGCTGGAACATTTGTATATACTATTTACTGAGGCTTGCCTGTCCCTCAGTATCAAATCTCATCTAAAGGTTTTCTTGAAATTTGAAAGACTATAAATAAAATATTTACTTTGCTTTCTCAGATACTGAAAAATGCACCAAATGCCCAGATGAACAATATCCAACCAAGAATCGAGTCAAATGTATCCCCAAAAAAATAACCTTCCTGTCCTATGAAGAATATTTGGGCATAATCCTTGTGTTCTTTGCTCTACTCTTGTTCCTAACTGCAAGCCTTGTTTTAATCATATTTCTTAAATATGTAGAAACTCCCATTGTCAAAGCCAATAACCGGGACCTCTCCTTCATCCTCCTGATCTCCCTCCTGCTTTGCTTCTTGTCCTCATTTCTCTTCATTGGCCAGTCAAGGAAAGCCACCTGTCTTCTCCGACAAACAATGTTCAGCATTGTCTTCTCAGTAGCTGTGTCTTCTGTGTTGGCCAAAACAATCACAGTGGTGCTGGCTTTCCTGGCCTCAAAACCAGGAAACAGGATGAGAAGATGGTTGGGGAAGAGCTTGGCCAACTCAATCATCCTTTCTTGTTCTGGTGTCCAAATTTTCATTTGTGCCATGTGGCTTGGAGTTTCTCCCCCATTCCCAGATTCTGACATGCGCTCCCAGCCTGGAGAGATCATCCTTCAATGCAATGAAGGCTCTGTTACCATGTTTTATGTTGTCCTCGGCTACATGGGTTTCCTTGCTGTCATTTGCTTCATGGTGGCTTTCTTCGCCAGGAACCTGCCTGGGGCCTTCAACGAAGCCAAGCTGATCACTTTCAGCATGCTGGTCTTCTGCAGTGTCTGGGTCTCTTTCCTGCCCACCTACCTGAGCACCAAAGGAAAGTCCATGGTGGCCGTGCAGGTCTTCTCCATCTTGACCTCCAGTGCTGGACTGCTGAGCTGCATCTTCTTCCCCAAGTGCTATGTTATCCTCCTGAGACCAGATCTAAACACAAAGGAACATCTAATGATAAAAGTAGGGAACTAATAGTGAAATTGTTTCTTAGACTCGTGACAATTAATTATTGATTCCAATTTTTGATGTTGATTTATATGTTTCATTTGCCTCTTTTGACAGAACAATAAAGTTGGAAGGAATCTTGGAGGTCTTCTAGTTCAACCTCTTGCTCAGGAAGGAGACCCTATCCCATTTGAGACAAATGATTATCTAGTAACTTTTTTAAAGCCTCTATTTGTACCTTATCCATCACTTTCTTCTCCCTGTCTCCTCCCCTTCCCTACCTCCTTTCTTCCTTCTGTCATACTTCCCTTCTCTACTTCCCCTTCCTCTCTCCTTCTCCTCCCTCCCCTTTCCACTCCTCATTTCTCTCCTCCTCTCCCCCCCTTGCCCTCTCTCCTATCCCTCTCTTCTTCCCTTACCTCTACTTCCCACTTTTATCTCATTTACTTGGTGTATTTCAGCTTCTGAGCAAGCTCCATTTTATGTTGATGGTATTTATAATTCCTTTTCAATATGCATATTTAATTTTAACATGTATTCTCCTCCTTTTAAAAAAATAGAACAAAAAAGTATACATACATAGTTATTGTGCTTTTAACCCCCCCCTCCCCGAGCCTACTTTTGGCCGAGATGTAGACCTGGTTACAATTCCCTGCTATTCTCATCATTATATTTATATAATTATACGTCCTTACACACCCCCAATTTGTGATTCTGTCTTTAAATCTCAAGAGTTTCCCATTGTAAGTATATTTCATGTTCCCTCTCCATTTTTCCATATTTTTGATTAGATTAATCTTAATTGTCTATAAATGGCAATCCTCGCTGTTCAATGTTCATTACAATTACCTTAATCTATTATATAAGATAACAAGCGGTAAGCATCTCACTTTATTCATCATCTTAAAAATTCTATATACGTCCATGTTTCATATATTTTAATTCATGCTTAGTTATCCTTCTATTGTCGTATTCAATCAATTAGCAACTCAGTTTAATTATCATGTATAAAAGTGAATCAAAAACCTCTGCTTTACAAACTTCCCATATCAGTTTCATATTTATCCATATTCCATAAATTTAAACTTTATTTAGCTATCTTTCCATTATCATATTCAACCAATTAACAACTCCATTTTACTGCCATATTTAGGAATAAAGCCCTTATCTTTATATTTCCCCATATAACAGTTTATAGTTGTCTGATTTTTCCTAGTAAGTCTTTTGTCCCAGTTCTCTGTTCCTGCCTTCTCCCTTTTCTTTGTTTTGACACAACCACTCTCTTCAATTTTCCCCAGGCCACCATCAAAAGAATATTTTATGTTTCTCCTTGTTGGGGCATAATCTTCTACTTCAATTTTCCTTATGCCACTAACAACGTCCAAAACCTCTTTTGTCTGGTTTTTATTCCCTTTTGTTGGGACACCTCCTCTTTTTACAATTTTCCCTACACCTCTGCCAAGACCAATGGAGTTTTTTGTCTGCTTTTTATTTCCCTCCATTTCTACCCCTTCATTGTCTTGCCCCCCCCCCCCCTTCTTCTTTGAATTCTTCTTTAGATATCTCCTTCTCTGGATTCAGAATTTAGGCTTGATTTTAATGATTTTATTAATGATTGCATATTTTTTATAATTTCACATAGTTCTTCAAATTCCCAGTTTTCCATGATGTCCAGTTCCAAAGTTAGAGTTAGTAATACAGTTCTTATTTCAGATTTCTGATCCACTTTAAATTTATCTACTTCAGTTGCTGTGGGGAAGAGCAATAGGAGCCCTCTTGGTCTTTTGTTCTTCCTTAATGTCCAGTTCCAAAATTGCAGTTAGTTATACAAGCCTTATTTCGAGATTCTGGTTTAGTTAATTCAACTACTGTGAAACCGGAAGAGAAGCTGGGGCCATCTTAATCTTTTGCAGAGAGAAAAAAAAAGGAAGGAAGAAAAAAAACAACCTTCGTATTTCCCAGTTCTTGACTCTGTTATTATTCTTTCCCTTCCCACCTTCCAGGTCCCATAGATTATAGCTGCTCAAAATATATCACTTGGAACAAACTTGCAAACAGCCAGATTAGGGTGTTTCTCTTTGCCTCCTGCTTTTCCAAATTCTGATTTATGGCAGTTGGTTAATTAAAACTTCCCGCACAGTCAAGGTTAGGTTGTCAGTTATCAGTAAAAAGAAGTGCTTTTTTTCTTGATTTTTTGGAGTTGCTTAATATCAGTTGGAAAAAATTGAAACAAAGTAAATCCTTCGGAATATTGATTTCTATTTCAAATCCAGATTTAGAGTTTGTATTTGAGTGGGTTTGTCACTTCTCTGCTTTCTCCCTTTCTGTCTTGATTTGTTTCCAACAAATAGCTTTGTGGTGGGGGGGGGGAGGCTAGGGTTTCAACCCTCCATTTCCTTTTCTTTCTTTCTTTCTTTTTGAAAAAATCCTGATCAGACCATCAATATTATTTATGCTCTCAGGATTTCTTTGCCTTTTCCAGGTTTAATTTACAGCTGTGGGTTAGATAAGTTTGGCAGGACTCCAACCTGCAAGGGACTTGTTGCCTCCCTCTGGATCTAATGAGACGCTGCCCTCTTTGTCCCCCCTCCAGGGGGGGTTCTGATCCAAAAATGGATCCCCGAAGTTGGTTTGTCAGACAGGGTTCATGTGAGATTCTTCAGAGCTCACGTCCCCCACATCTGTCCAGCTGAAGAACTTCCTGTCGACTGTAACCTATATGCTTCTATGGTGGGAATTTGGGAGAGGGGAATGACAGTTGAAGGAGTGCAAAGCAGTTTGGAACCAGTTCGTGCCAGGCATTTTCATGGTCGTTCACCCTGAGTGTGGAATTTCACCAGCCCAAACACCTCAGCATTTCCCAAAACATCTCAGTGATGTCGGATTGGCTAAAGATGGACTAGACATGGGGGAGGGATGGGGAACTGAGGGTTTGTTTTTTGAATTGCTACATGGGAACTTCAGATTCCTCCTGACTTTACTGCAGTCAGCATTTTAAAATAAAAGTTCTTTTCACTGCAGAAAAATGGAGTTGAGAGTTTTACTTTCTGAAGGGATCAGACTGGGCCAGGTCTGACATTAAGCGGAATCTGATATGGTGGTCAACCCATAGAGGACATCATCTCCACCATGGGGACCACACACATGATATTGGCTCAAGGGTGAAATCAGGGGGAGATTGACCGCTGGAGGAAAACTTTGAAGAGGGACTGGATCTTTCTGAATAGACAGGAGAGGCAAAAATCTGTGGCAATCTGCTGAGATCCAGCTGGTCTCTGGGCATTGGGCAAAAGAAGGAATTGGAGGGGAAGCCCATTGGGATGAATTTCACTCATGGAAGCTATGGCAGTTGCTGGCAGGAACAATGAGTGGAGCTGGAGGATTTGGAGGAGGAAGAAGAAGAGGGTGAAGAATTCGACCAGGGTGACTGGATGATGGAAGAAGACATCAAGTTCATGCGAGGGGCTTTCAAAAACCTAAAGGTGTGTAAACACCAGGCCAGGGCCATGCAACCTGATGACCTCCAGATGCAATGGGAGCCTGAGCAGCAACATCCCCCACCACAGCCAGCACCTCAGCCAGCCCAATGGCAGCAGCGGCCACTGCTGGTCCAGCACCAGGAGCTGCCACCTGTATCACCCCCTCTGCAGGGATAGCCAAAGGGAGGAGGACCACCTGCAAGACACTGCAGTTGGGTGTGAAGTTTAACAGGGATCCCCAGCAACTGGGGTTCTTCCTGACCAAGGCTTGGACCTACATGCAGGAGTATGGTCTGGAGAGGACCACTGAAGGTGCCAAGGTCAGATGTGTCACAATGGACCTAGAAGGTGTTGCAGCACAGTGGATGATCATCCTCCACAATCGCAACACTCTGGAGCTGAGAAATTTCAACTGCTTCCTGGCTGCACTCCATAAACATTTGGAGGACTCCCTGGCCGATTGCAAATCTAGCAATCACATCAAAACCATGAGCCAGGGTAGGAGGGGAGTGGCTGAGAACACACAAGAACTTTGTGACCTAGTGTCAGGGTTCCAACCGATGCCCTAATTAAATCATGAGCCTCAAGCCAAGATTCCAAAGAAATCCAGTTATTTATTAGGAGATTCATGTCGGCACATTCCAACTCTGACCTCACTTAATTTACATCCCGGCTCTTACCCTGTTTCCCTCCCCCTCCCCCAAGGTGTGTCATCAGTCACATTCTCCAACGAAGCAATTGTCTCTTTGCAATCCTGTCATCAAAGGATGGAGGGAGGGAGGGGGACAGATGAGCAATAACCTTGAATGCTTCTATGGTGGGAATTTGGGAGGCGGGAATAACAGTTGAAGAAGTGCAAAGCAGTTTTGAACCAGTTCGTGCCAGGAATCAATCAATTGATCAATCAATCAATCAATCAATCACCAAAGATACATCAATAAGAGCAATAGACCTAATCTTGAGGTAGTTGGGGCCCTCTGGATCTCCATGGAAGTTCTTCCACAAGGCAGAGGAAGCCAGAGACAAGGGCTGATTTCTGGTCCAACTAGATGATGTGGTTTCATAGAGGGGATGCTAAGAATATCTCTCTGCTTTCCCTGCCCTAGGCCATATTGGAGGCCAAAAAGTTATTCACTTAATACATATCCACTTTCTGATGAATTCTTCACACACATTTAACCAGGGTGTCAGGTTCCCCCCTCCCTCTCCCTCAGCTCCAGTGTTGCAACACTGAAGCCTCATAAATGGCCTCGGTCAGGTCAGCGTCAGGGTTGACACAAGGACTGTAGAGTATCAAACAAATTAGACAAGTTTTATAGAAGGTGGGTTTTTTTTAGGTTTACTTGCCTCGATCAGTTGAACAGTGTCAGTGAAAAGAAAAGAAAAAAATGGCTATTAAAGGTCATGGAAGGTTAGAGGTCAGAAAGCCTATTCCAGAAAGTAGGAACTTTAAGGAGCGACATTTTCAACAACTACAGGTCCCTGTGTCCTTGCATTGTCTTCCTTTAATTCGGGCAGGAACTAAAGGCTTCTTTATTCCTTTGAATTTTCTCTCGTCTAGCTCCTCAGTTTGATAGGGAGTATCTGCCAAAACTCTTCCAAAATTTCCTCCTTTGACACTTTTTCTTTGCTTCTTTCCTCTGAGCTCAACCATTTCTTGCCTAGATCTTCCAACTTTGTCCACATTCACAAATCCCTTTGGGTTTTTGCCATAGGTGTGGCTCCTAAACCTCTGCCTGTAAGGAGAGACATCATATTTATATAGGATTAATCTCTTTGACATGAGAGTAATCCACTCCTCCTCTTGCTGGAAGAACTACTATAAGCCCTCAGGGCATTTAGCATTAAACATGGGGCAGGCCATTCACTCTCAGGCTGTTTACAAGAAGTAGAAATTTTTTTTGAACATGGTAAAATGAGCTTCTGAGTCTTCTATGCTGAATGGAAAAACCCTAAGCTCAGAAAACTGACTCAACAATGGCAGAAAACCCCTGAGGAAATCATCTTCATCATCTTCTCATTCTTCCATTTCACACTCTCCATTGTTCAGAACCATCCTGACACTGTGTAGATCAGCCTGAGCTGCCTTCCAAAGCTGCCTTCAGGTGTATTTATTCTTTTATTGGATTGTGGTGCTCTGCCCAGAACCACTGTCGGTGAGATGTCTGGGCATATAAATTTGATTAGCCAATCAATCACACATTATCATCAACAACCGTGACAGACCTAGCCTAAATCTGAGATAGTTGAGGGCATCTGGATCTCCAGGGAGGCTCTTCCACAAGGCAGGGGATGCCAGAGAGAAGGGCTGATTTCTGGGTCCAACGGGATAATATGGGTTCATTGAGGGGGTGCCAAGAATCTCCCTGTACTAGACCTGTTGTGGGCCATGTTGGAGGCCACAAAATTAAGGACTTAACCCACTCAATTTCCTAACAGATTCTTCACACAGATGTCACCAAGGACTATAGAGCATCAAACAAATTAGACAAAGGTTATAGATGGTGGATTTTATTAGGTTTCCTTCCCTAGATCAGTTCAACAGGTTTCATATTATATCTAAAAATGTTATGCTATCCTAATTTTACCTACGTCTAAAAATGCACATATTTTATTGTATTTTACACACTGTTTCCTGAACACCATCATCTTCTGGATTCTTTTATTGTTTAGTTCCACACTATAAACAAATAATGGCTTTTCTTTCATGAAGAAAAATATCGACTTTTTTCATAACTGAAATGTCCTAAAAGTAGAACCCAAAGTCAAACTTTTGATGACTACAATGAATAAAAGGGATTTTCAGGGATTTTGTTCTGGTTTGGAACTTTGTAAGAGAGAAGAATGTCCTATGAACTAAAACAGCCCCCCATCTCTTAACAAAGGCAACCAGAATTAGCTGTATCCATATTGAGGATTGACATTTCAGCCTCATGCCAAAAGTCTCTCTTGAGACTGGAATGTATTGAGAGATTTTCTAAGGGCTGTTTGGGAGAAAGTTCTCCTTTCTTATTCCTGGGCTCATTTTCAGAGTTTCACCTCTTTTGTGACTCCTCCCATTCGGCATCTGCTTGTTGACTCCCTCAGAGTTTAGAGAGATGATGTCTCTTCTTGTTGCCATTATCCAAATACAATACAATACAATACAATAGTAGAGTTGGAAGGGACCTTGGAGGTCTTCTAGTCCAACCCCCTGCCTAGGCAGGAAACCCTATACCGTTTCAGACAGATGGCTATCCAACATCTTCTTAAAGACTTCCAGTGTTGGGGCATTCACAACTTCTGGAGGCAAGCTGTTCCACTGATTAATTGTTCTAACTGTCAGGAAATTTCTCCTCAGTTCTAAGTTGCTTCTCTCCTTGATTAGTTTCCACCCATTGCTTCTTGTTCTACCCTCAGGTGCCTTGGAGAATAGTTTGACTAGAAGACCTCCAAGGTCCCTTCCAACTCTACTATTGTATTGTATTGTACATATTAGAACAGTTTCTTGTTGATTAGTCATATGGACATATCTACCAGCTCTGGAAGCCTTCTTTTTCTTTGCTTTCAAGCTCCAGGGCTGCCACATTTAGAGCCTGGGAAAACAGGAGGTGGGAGCTACAAGGAGTCGTGGAAATATATAGCCATAACAACATTCCTTTCTCTGGGAATCCAGGACGTCCAGCTTGCACCAGGATGGGCGTGACTGGGGGTTCCTCCAGTTGGGATGGTGGATTGATTGGACCATGTGAGGGACTTATGGGTGCAAAGGATGGATCTTTGACTTTCTTTTGGGTGGGGAAAACCTAGAACTCCCAGATGTACCCATATGGTCTATAAGAAAACGAAAATTTATATTTATATCGTTCTATAATCATCTTTCTATTAACTAATGATACAGTCAACAGGCCTTCCCTTTCTTGTCTCTGAGTTTGCTCTCATGCAAACATTGATATTTCCAGAAAAAAATGGCAAATTAAATTTCTCTTCAGTTACAAGGAATTCAAAAATCAGCTCCCATTTGGGATGAATATATGGAAATCCCATTGAAAAGAAAGTCCCAAACTCCTAACATCTTAATTGGGTTCAAGGATAATGATTGCTTCCATGGCGTTAGAGCAAAGGCAGCACTAGAGTTAAGGGTCACCAATGTAGAGTGGCACCAAACTCCTCAGCAGTCTCTGGAGGCAAAGACCCCATTGAAGGAGAATAGAAGTCACATTTCTGGCTGTTGAACTATCTTACTGCAGCACCACTTTCTGGATATGTCCTAACAGGAAGGAATGTGACCACTACACAACACGTCCCCAAGGGGTCTATCTGTGATTTTCACAAATATGATTTTCTCCACCTGCCCCTCATCAGATGGAAGAGGTTCAGGATCCCAAAAGGACAAGTTCCTTCTCATTGTAATTATCACCTCATAGGCCTTGAGACCTCTCCTCCTCCTCCTCCTCCTCCTCCTCCTCCTCCTCCTCCTCCTCCTCCTCCTCCTCCTCCTCCTCCTCCTCCTCCTCCTCCTCCTCCAGTGACTGCCTTTGATGTAAACATCACATTGAAGTGACATGGAAGGGATCTTGCATTAGAAAAGGATAAATACTACAGGTTATGCTTTTTGTGGCTCGAGTTACAGGACAGGCAGGAGCTGTGATCCTCTATGTATTTTTTCTCTCTTCCAGCATAATCTTGGTTTGTCTCTGTTTGAATCATGAAAGCCATTGGATATTCCCTCCTGTGTGACTGCTTCCAATTCTTCTAATTGTTCTTTAGAAACAGGAAGGAGATTGATTCAACCCCATGAATTATGGACCTCTTGCTTCTGTTTCTGATGCTGCTGGCACCCCAGTCAGTCTCTGGGAAACTTAGAATGAAGTGCCCATTGAATTTGGGCCACCAGGATGGGGAAAAGCCATGGAGCTATTACAGGCCAGGAGATCTTTTGATTGGTATAGTCATCTCTGCATCTGAAATAACACTTGCAACGTTACCTTTCAACATGGCTCCTTCTAGTCAGATTCGGTTGTAAGTCATTCACTGTGATGGAGTTTCATTCCCTCCATTTGCAAGTCTAAAACCTTATTTCTTTTTTCTTCTTATTTTAGTTACTCTTATATTGCAGGACCTGACTAATTTCTTGAATCCTTTTGATTTTCCACAGCCTCTCTCTTTTGCCTTATTTTCTAGGAGAGGCTCAAACCAATATTATGAGGAAAATAAAACCTTATAGAAACCCACATTATTTTCCTCTTCCTGTTCAGTCCTCAGTTGATGACTTGAATACCAAGTTTACTTGAAAGCAGTGATTCTTGTAGTTTCCTCTAGCCAGGTCATTTCTATATTTTTATGACTGTAGATTGACATTTATTCCTAAAAAATAAGGGGTTGAAAAAATAAGAGGATGACATATTTTTAAAAAAATAAACAATTTTTTTCTGAATCACTTATCCTCTTCCATGTATTATGTTTTTGTTTTCATGACTGAAATATTCTCCATTGGGCTGATGAAAATTAGTTATGCTACAAATAATGGTATATTTCTTAATTTTAGTCCTTTTGGAGAACTATCTCCATCCTATCTTCTCAACATTCACAATATTAAAGAGTGATGGGTGACTATCATTTGTCTGTAATTTGGATCAATATTGACTTACGTCTCAGTTAGCTTATGGAGGAAAAAAGGTTTGAATACAGAAAAAGTGTTTAATTTTTACTATTCATGATCCTAACATTATCATGGTTTTACACTAGTATATCTCATTACAAGGCTAGAATACTACGCATGATTTACAATATTGAGATGGTTACCAAAAATCCCCGAGTCCTGTACAATCTCACTCTTGGCTACAACATCCATGACAACTATGTAAACACACTTGGGGCTTCAGATGCCTTGCTGGACATGCTGTCTAGTGGAGAAGCCAATGTTCCCAACTACAGTTGTGGAAGGAAGGACAACCTGTTGGTTCTTCTTGATGCAGCTTTTGAAGACATCTCCATCCAGAAGTCAACATTAATAAGCCTCTACAAAGTTGCCCAGGTTTATGTTTGTGTTTCTGTATCTGATAAAGTGAGTGTGTGAGTGAGTGAGTGATAGATCTAACCATTTCATCTCTATGGAATTCAAACTTTGCTTTTCACCATGGAATTTTAGGTGTCATGGTGTCAGGATTGGGACAACAGTGGGAGGGAGCAGTGTTGTAAACTGAAATATTTACTCATGGCTGCCTCCCCATTGCTTTGAGGGCCTCTGTTGCATGATTGTGAAGGTGAGGAGAGGCTCTGTGTTCAATCAAAGGGTCTTCTGTACAATAGGAAGGTGTAGCACAAATGGAAAGCTCACATTTTTTCATGATGTTACCCAATGTAATGATATTCTCAAATATGAATTAATAATTTTATAAAAGAATTATAAATATGTAATTCTACAAGATGGCAATTGTAGTTTGTACATATAAAAAGTGAATAATAAGGACCCTAATTCTCTAACAGATGTTGTGTGTAAAATACATGCCATCTTCCCCTTGACTAGAGTTGAGAGTAGGTAGATGAAAAGTGCATTCCTTGTAGAAGAACCAGAAGCAGATTTGATCCACTATTGGTAATTCTGTTGCCTTGAACCATCTAAGTATAAAAAAATATCAGTCAGAGGAAAGAATGCCTCTGCTGCCTTTATAGCAGTTGACACAGTAAACAAAGGAATATTACGGAGGAAACTGATGGCTTTTGCAATGGAGCTCAGAATGTTGACCCTGCTCAGAGTCCTTTCTACAAGCACCGACAGTGAGAACAATTAATCAGTGGAAGAAGCTCATGAAGCTGATCCTGTTCCACTACTGGAGGTTTTCCAAAAGAGCTGGGCATTCATAATTGGAACGGCATACGATCTGCTCTATGAGCAAAGGGTTGGACAGGAAGACCTCCAAGATCCCTTCCATCCCAATTATTCCATGTTCTACATTCATTTATTTGAGAGTGTGTTTTAGGACAGAGTTCCCCAATGTTTCCCAGCTTTGCAGATTGGGGGGTGTTGTTGTTAAAGGGGACGTTTCTGTGCAAGTGGATCATTTAAATAGACCATGTGTGCACATGCTCGCTCGCTGCTCAGGCATGTGAGGATGCGCCTGTGCATGTGGATGCTTGCCATCCATTTCTATGGCCTCGTTGCAAACCCCTCATGGACCACTCGTCGGCCGTGGCTCATTGGCTGGGGAGCCCTGTTTAAGGATCCATGAAGCCCTGAGAAGTAGGACTGATTCTTACCAGAAGGTAAGACCAGGGTGCTGCCTATATGACCTTTGGTTTCATATACTGTTAAGAAGACTTGGCTCCTGTTCTCGTAACAATTATTGGATTGTTATTGGATAGATTCGTAACTGGCTGAGATGGTTTCGTAACATGTAGTCATCAATGGAACTGCATCTACATGGAGGGAAGTATGCAGTGGAGTACCCCAAGGCTCTGTTTTAGGCCCAGTACTCTTCAACATCTTCATCAATGATTTGGATGAGGGAATAAATGGGGAACTCATCAAATTTGCAGATGACGCCAAGCTGGCAGGAATAGCCAACACTCCAGAACATAGGCTTAAGATACAGAAGGATCTTGACAAACTTGAACATTGGGCACTATCTAATAAAATGAAATTCAATGGTGAAAAGAGTAAGGTTCTACATTTAGGCAACAAAAATGGAATGCACAGGTACAGTATAGGTGGTACCTTGCTCAGTAGTAGTAACTGTGAAAGGGATCTTGGAGTCCTAGTGGACAACCATTTAAATATGAGCCAGCAGTGTGCAGCAGCTGCCAAAAAAGCCAACGCAGTCCTAGGCTGCATCAACAGAGGGATAGAATCAAGATCACGTGAAGTGTTGATGCCGCTTTATAATGCCTTGGTGAGGCCACACTTGGAATACTGCATTCAGTTCTGGTCGCCACGATGTAAAAAAGATGTGGAGACTCTAGAAAGAGTGCAGAGAAGAGCAACAAAGATGATTAGGGGACTGGAGACTAAAACATATGAGGAACGGTTGCAGGAACTGGGTATGTCTAGCTTAAGAGAAAGAAGGACTAGGGGAGACATGATAGCAGTGTTCCAATATCTCAGGGGTTGCCACAAAGAAGAGGGAGTCAAACTATTTTCCAAGGAACCTGAGGGTAGAACAAGAAGCAACGGGTGGAAACTAATCAAGGAAAGAAGCAACTTAGAACTGAGGAGAAATTTTGTGACAGTTAGAACAATTAATCAGTGGAACAGCTTGCCTCCAGAAGTTGTGAATGCCCCAACACTGGAAGTCTTTAAGAAGATGTTGGATAGCCATCTGTCTGAAATGGTATAGGGTTTCCTGCCTAGGCAGGGGGTTGGACTAGAAGACCTCCAAGGTCCCTTCCAACTCTGCTATTGTATTATTGTATTATTGTATTAAGTGTGAATGCAGCCATTGGTGAAGTGACCAGGTTAAGTGGGTTGTATGGCTATGATCAGAGTTTGTCTATGGTCAAGACTTCAGGATAGTAACCAGGAGACCATGAATTCTAGTCCTCCCTTGGGCACAAAGTCAGCTGGGTGAACCTGGGCCAGCCAATCTCTGATGCCCCAGGAAAGACACAATGGCAAACCACTTCTGAAAAACCTTTTCCCCTACGGTCTTTCTGATAACTTTCACACACAACTGACTGAGGCTCTGAACTTCCTGAGTCTGGCTTCAGTCTTGCAAGACCAGCCAAGTGGGCTCCAACCTACTAAGCTCAGGCAGTTTGGTCTTTGTAGCAGCAGCAGGAAAGCTCCAATTTTGACCATGAATTCACTCATGAAGGCTGCAGGGAGGTTGATGAAGCAGAAGTCCCAGAAGGCCAGGTTGGCTGCAAGAGGTGGATGTCCCTTCCTGTCAAGGGAAGGGAGGGCATGCTGGAGAAGAGGAAGGCCAATGGAGCCCCCTACTTTTGTCTGGCTCAGGCAGCCTCGGCATAGTTGGAAAAAAGTCTCTCTGAGGGAGGAGCTCTTCTAGCACATGAAAAGGATGGGAGAGCAGCAATACATCACAAAAATCTGGGGTTGAGACAGTGGGGGTTCCATATCACAGCACCCACTTCTGTTGTCAGCACAATGCAGCCCAGATGGTCAGCCAGGAACCACTTCAGGAGGCGAGTCCCAGGCACCTGCAGGCTAGGAGAGCCCCCCCAGAGTCTAAGGTGCAAACATGCTTGCATTAGGGCAGCCTCAGCACACCCAATATTGGTGGGATCCCCTCAGTCCCCTTTGCAGGACTCAACTGCAGAACCCCTATGACTGTGTTGGGTGGGTGTCCCACCAGGTGGCTGACAGTTGTGTGTTCTCTTCAGAATTGAGCCAAGTGGGTCAAATTCCATAGACCATCATAGAACTGTGTTCATAGAAATGTCCATAGGCATCTCTGCAGTAGTTTTAGCAAGGTGGGCACATCTCAGCCTGGCACTGCCCAAGGGAGGTGCAAAGATGTTGATCTTCAGAGGGAACCAGATGAAAAAAAATAGCTTCCTTCTCCCTGGCATCTTCAAAGAAATCTCTAAAGAGCAGGGGACTCATCTTTGGTCAGCCATAGAATCCCTGAAAATAAATGTTAAAAAAGGTGTATCCCATTTCATACATCCCAATAGCGATGGAGCAGGTCCTCATGCTAAGCCAGGATCTGGTGTTTTGGCATGGTCCATTATGTCTATGTAGCAGTTCTCTTTCCTTAACCTAAGTTAAGGGTGTTAACTAGGATTTACCACATGACATTGGTGATAGCCAATGAAGTAAGTTTGCACACAAGACTGAGGGGGGAAAACAAAGCCCAGACCCATTGTGGATTTTTCCCCCATGGAAAATTCCCCCCATGGAAAATTCCCAGGAAAGAGGATGGGATCTCAGGGAATCCTCACCCTCCCCTCCATTCTGTAAAGAGACTAACGTGGTGTATGGGTTTTGGTGTTGCATTTTAGGGGGTTTGTGAAGCTTTGGTTTCTCTTTGTGTGTTTCCAGGAAAGGAGAAGGCGAGGGGGCTCTGAGGAAGGGGCATCCTGGGGGTCCCTCGTGGCCCCTGAAGACCCTCCGTCCGGGCTCTCCTGGGCAGCCGCTGCTCCCACTTGCCCCAGAGCCTCCACTGGAGGAGAAGCTCCCCAGGGCAGCCATTTCTAGGTGGGGGAGGGGAAAGTCTCTTCCAGGACTTCAGCCTCCCCTCCCTCTGCATTTCTCTCAGTTGTTGTTTTTTTTTCTCTTTCTCATCCCACTTAAAACCGTTTTTATTTCATCCTCATTTTAAATTCTCTCCCCTCCCCCTTTGTCTTTTTTTCTTCAACCTCTCCTCCAGGAGGCTGATTGGTGGCTGAGTTCCCTGACAACCATTCTTCCTTCCTGTTTGATTGGCTGCTGTTGGATTGCCATGACGACAGGGGCAGGCCAGGAACAAAGGCAGCCACTAGGGAGAGAGAGGGGCGGAGCTTCTGTCTTCCCTCAGAACTGGAGGGGCTGAAGGGGGAAATCTTCTCTCTTTCAGGGGAAGCTGCTCATATGAAGGACAGAATCAGAGGAAGAGAAGATCCAAGAAACAATTTTTAAAGTGTATTAAAAAAATGAAGAAAAAATTCTTTGAAGAAAAATAGGAAACAGAAGTAAAAACAGATAAAAAGGAGGAAGATGCAGTGAAATTGGGCATTAAAGGAAAATAGTGTGGATAAAAAGCTTATAGAAATTAGAGAGCGGAAATAGAAAATGGTTTTAACATTAAGATTAATTTTGGCATTAGTTGACAGGGTTCATAATTTATAATTCCTTTATGGGGAAAAAAACATTGAAGCTTTTCTTTTACGAAATGAAAATTCATCCACATCTACTGCAGACAAAAATGTGTTCAAGTTTCCAGTCCTTTCGGAGCATTGAGTCTCTATTAATTGCAGCAACAATTTGAGGCCAGGTGCCCTGACAATTTGACCACCAGGTCCCCAGCAGTGGGAAGAGATTTATGTTTCCTTCCCTGTTTTATTGTTTGATTGCCTTTTTGCCTTTCCCTCCCTGAAGGAAAAACAGGCAGAAGACGGAGGCTGAGCTCTCTGACTTACCAACAATTGATATCCGTTAGATATGAATGTCTACACTTCCTTTTCAAAGTTTCTCAAACTTCTTGGGTTGTTTTCCCCTTGAGGATTCCTGAGGAAGGTAGATGGAGCCCCCAACCCATCCAGTCAGGACAGCCTTAGGTGTGGTCAGGAATCTCTTTTATGAGGGAGGGGCCTCCTCACATGCGGTGGGGCAGTTGAGCCACCCTGAACTCAAAAGTCAGCATGGCCAACAGAGAACAAAAATTTTCTTTGCTTGCTTCTTTCCTTTTCTCTTTGACTCTCTGGAATCAAAGTAACTTCGGACCAACCTAAAACTAGGGAGAAATTTCCTGGCAGAGAGAACAATTAATCAGGGGAAGGACTTTCCTACAGAAGTTATGGGTGCTCCAACACTGGGGAGTTTTACAAAGAGATTGGACAGCCGTTTGTCTGAGATGGTAAATGGGAGGGTTGCCTGCTTGAGCATCTATTTATTTATTTTTATTTATGTATTTTAATTTGTCAACAAGTACAAGGAAACAAGTATGAAAAAGACATGAAAAAAATGGCACAAATAAATGGATATAAATAAATAAAACATAAAAATAAACACACAAAAAGAGTACATATAAATGGGACAGTAGGACAGGGATGGTAGGCATGCTGGCCCACTTATGCACACCCCCTTAGGGACCTCTTAAGAAATGCATAAGGTCCATGGTAGAAAGCTTAATGTAAAAGGTATGGGGATTATAGGAACTAACAACAGGATTGGGTGACGTATTCCACACGTTTACTATTCTATTGCTGAAATCATTCTTCCTGCAATCAAGATTAGAACAGATTATATTTAGTTTGTATCTATTGATAGCCTTTGTGTTATTGTAGTTGAAGTAAAAGTAGTCATTAAGAGGTAGGACATTATGGCAGATTATCTTGTGCACTAAGCTCAGGTCGGAATGTAGACGGCGTAGTTCAAGGTTATCCAGGTCTAAAGTTTCAAGCTTGGTGGTATATGGAATTTTATTATGAGCAGAGGAGTTGAGTACACCTCTTGTAAAATACCTCTGGACCCTCTCTAATGTATTGATGTCAGAAATGCAGTGTGGGTTCCAGGCAGGTGAGCAGTATTCAAGTATAGGTCTAGCAAAGGTTTTATATGCCCCAGTTAGCAGCATAGCAACTAGGGTTGCTGATATAGGGTTAGACTAGAAGACCTCCAAAGTTCCTTCCAACTCTGTTATTCTGTTTCAGGCATGCTGCATTTTTAGAAAATTGTTAAGGAGGACAGAGATTCAAGGACAGAGGTGGAGAGTTTAGTGTTAGCACCTAATTCTGGGGGATGGGGGTGAAATATGAACATGTTTGTCTCTCCCAGGTTTCCTTTGTGTTTCTTTATTGAAGAAATTTGGGTTTTTGGGGGGAGGGAGGGGGTCACAGGAGGAAGGGGAAGTTTTTAGGAAGCTCATTCTGAACCTGCTTTAGCATGCAGTGTCTGCTTCCAAAAAGCTAGAAATAGCCAGGAGAGGTTTGCAGTCTCCCCAAAAGCCTGAGGATCAGGCTGGAAGGCTTCCAAAGCAGCAGCCATTTCTACAAGGTCTTCTCAGAGTATGGAAAATGGGGGCCACTTCCAGGAGGCAAGGGGGATCAGGCCCAAGCAATGCAGGGTTCCATTGGGGCAAGATCGAAGGAGGGGGGGCTCCAGCCAGAGGGGAAGATGTCACCAAACTACATCTGGATAGATACAGGACCCCCAACACTTCCACACCAGAAAGAGAGCTCAATGGGGGTGCAAGGATGTCAAGAGGAGGCTTCCACCCCCTGAAGACAGAGCTCACATTTGGGGGAAGGTGATGGCAAAGGGGGCTCTGGTGGTGGTGGGTGACCCCTGCAAGGAGAAACATGGCTGCATTTGTATTCAGATCTTATTTTCCTCAGGGTAAAACACTTTGATGTGATGGGAGACAGAGAGCCCTGATCTTCAGTGGGGAGGGAAGTCCAAAGTCTGAAATCATCCAGTGACACTTTTTGCCTTAAGCCAAGTTCTCCACCAGGAAAGGTTTTCCATTTAGGGCCTTCTGGGTGAGTCTGAGAAGTGAACTGCAGCTGACTCCCTCTGTATTTCTGTGTCTTTTCCTAAATAAGATAAAAAAAGGAAAGCGATGGAAATCTGATCAATCAACAAAATCGATTGGTTCCTGAAATACAGGAGTAGGCAGAATAAGGAGAAAAGAATGAAAGAGTTAGAATTGCAGATGGAAGGAATAAAATCCCATTCTACTGAATAACAAGTAAGACTGATTATAAGGCAGCAGGTTGAAAAACAACATTTTGTCTTTTAGTGTTACTGCACTGGTGACCATACCGATCAGATGGTCTCCTGGCCTGTAGTAGCTCCATGGTCTTTCTCTATCCAGGTGCACCATATTCAGTGGGCACTTCATTCTAAGCTTCCCAGAGACTGACTGGGACACAAGTGCCATGGAAAGGAGAAGCAGGAGGTCCATAATTCATGCAGCTGAATCAATCGCCTGTTTCCAAAGAAAAAGATGATTTCAAAGCACTCTCAGAGAATGGGATATCCAGGGGCTTTTTTTTTTCAAACATAAAGAAATTGAGCTTTATCTGGAAGAGAGGGAAAGGTACATTCAGCAGCACAGCCCCTGCCTGTCCCAAAGCATGTGCCACCCCAGGCATTTATCCTTTGCTGATGCAAGATGTTTTGCATGTTGCATCAGAATGATGTTTACATCAAAAGTAGTCACTATAAAAGTAATAGGTCTCAAAGACCGAGATGGTGAAAATGATAGTGAGAAGCAACTTCTCTGAGGACCCTTTTATTTATTTATTTATTTCTTGGATTTCTAAACCGCCCCCTCTCCCAAAAAGGGACCCTGAACTTCTTCCTGATCCCCAAGTGCAAAGGGGAGGCTGATGAAAGCATGTTAGTGAAAAATCACAGGTACATCCCTGAGGGCACTTTTCCGTAGTCAGAAAATGTCCACTGTGAAGCTGGAAGAAGATAATTCAATAATCAGGGAATTGACTTCAATGCAACCCATTGTAGGCAGAAATTGCTGGGGAAGGTCAGGAATTTGGTGCCACTCTGGGTTTATATAACACTTAAGTGTATTCCTGTCTGTCTTTTAACCCCAAGGAGGCAACTAGTATCTACAAACCATCCATACTATTATGAGTATAACCTGTTTTTGTTTTGCTTTTCTATTACACCTCCACAGGTTAACCCTAAACTGAAGCTGATTTCTTGGCCAGAATTGTAATTTCAATTCCCATACATTCTAGCAATATCAACTTTTGGATGAGAGCTGAGAGATGGGGAAGTGAGCTCCTATGGACTGTATAGTTGGGTCAACAGGGAGAAAGTTATAAGGCAGATAGGAATATTTTCCCCCTTGATACTCTCTTTGTTGTCCTTCACATTCATGAAAGAGAATCAGATCCTTCATATTGTAGGATGAAAAAGAAGGTCAAACTCCAATCTGGGGGAAAAGCGCTAGAAATAAAAAGGAGGCTGATTTGGAAAGAAGGATTCTGTTTATTGATTAGCAGAATCAACAAGAGCATCTACCGGGAGTTCTGGGACAGTGGACAAATTAGCTTGATGAGTGCAAGGGTTTTTTATACAGTTTACAGTATTTTGTAATTTTGAGGTTTGCTTTGTGTGTTTTTATTATTTGATTGGTGGAGGGTTAATCCTATTATGTCCCAAAGGTCGTGTCTTTCTTAATTGCATCAGCTGGAACTGAAGGTGTTTTGTTTATGAATAGATTGGTGTGGATTTTTTAATAGGCACAAAATATCCATCTCTGAAGACTTCAGGCATCTGCTGGAGGCTGTTGGGGCTGCTTTCTGACTTTGTTAAGGTTTTTCTCCATTTCTCCTTTGGGGAAAATATAATATTCTGCCTCTTTTAATATCCCCAAAAATATTTATTTGGGGGGGGGGCTTCCCACAATATTTTGAAGTTTCTTATTTTATCAAATAAACAGTGCACTGTGAAGTCGCAGCTATTAATGGAGGAGTGGTTGGTAAGATGGCCAAAGTCATTTTGGAGCTTCAGCTCTGCCACACTGGAGCTGAGGGATAGGAAGGGGGGGGATTAGAGATAGCTGGGATTGGGTAGTCAAAATAAAATACTTTCTCTTGGGGACCAAGGACGTTCTCACGCCTGGTTGGAGGAAGGAGGAGTGATGTCGCCAGACTACTAGACAGCGCCTTGACTGGACCACGTGACTGATTGTTTGGGGTTGAGAGGAAAACTTTTACTTTTAATAAGGTGAAAAACGGTGGAACTTTTCAGAGTCGGTTTTCACCAAATCTGTGCCAATATGATATTTCCAATAAAGCTATTCTTTGAGGAATCTACTTGCCTTGGAGCTTTGCTTGATATGGATCTATCACTTGGAACCCTGACAGCTAGACTTGTTTTCTGCTGGGGAGGCCCATGTTCCTAACTTTGGCTGTAAAAGGCAAAAGTAGCTTTTCGTTATCCTTGAAGGTGTTGAGACTGACATCTTCTCTGAGGTGGCCACCATGTTCTCCACCTACAAAATCCCATAGACATGTCCACAATGTTCTGTAGCCTCTTTCACACACTGCGGGGATCAGTAGGAAGAGATGGAACAACTGAGCAGAAGGAGCAGATCAGCACTCACAGTGCCTGCATTTCTATCTGCACTCGGAGAAATCATTTCGTTCTTCATAACAACCAACATCTTTATAATGATTTTGTAATAATTTACAATAATGACCCATGATAGCACAATGGTTAGAATGCGGCATCATGTTGATGATGCTGAGATCTTGAGTCCAAATTGAAAGATCCCCAATTGCAAGTTAAACTATCGTGCAACTAAAATAATGGCATTATTACAGCCCCCTGCAATTATACAATTATTTCTGTCATATCAACAAGACTCCCATTGTACAAATGTCATCTTTAAAATACTTTGATAGGGTATTTCTAAGCTAAGGGCACAGGATAAATAGGATAACTGACCTACTCAAAAAAACTAAGTGGCCATCTTGCAGTTTGCTGGACAAGGATGGAAGACACTATTGTCCAACTACCCTTTAATTTTTCCAAGCAAAATCATTGGCCCACACAGATATGGAGAACATCATGTATCATATTCAAGGGTTGTACTCTTGGAAAATTTTAAGGTGTCAAATTTCATATTTCCACATTTCATCTGGTCATAAGCTGCTCTTTTGTATTCAGGTCTGGCCTCAGAATGATACTATAGAACTTGGGGATGAAGATGCAGCCCAGCAGACCAGCACTGGAGGCCAAGATGGAGAAGACCTGCACAGCCACCATGTATTTCCCCTTGGTGTTCAGGTAGGTGGGCAGGAAGGAGACCCAGACACTGCAGAAGACCAGCATGCTGAAGGTGATCAGTTTGGCTTCATTGAAGGCCCCAGGGAGGTTCCTGGCCAGGAAAGCCATTGTGAAGCAGATGACAGCCAGGAAGCCCAGATAGCTGAGGGTGAGGTAGAACATGACAACAGATCCTTCATTGCATTGCAGGATGATCGCTCCAGACTGGGAGTGAAGGTCAGATTCAGGGAATGGAGGAAAAACTCCCAGCCAGATGGAACAGATGATAATTTGGACACTAGAACAAGAAAGGATGATAAAGTTAGCCAAGCTCTTCCCCAACCACCTCTTCACCCGATTGCCTGGTTTTGTGGCAAGGAAAGAGAGCACCACTGTCATTGTTTTGGCCAAAAGAGAAGAAATGGTAATTGAAAAGATGACGCTGAAAACCGTTTGTCGGAGAAGGCAAGTGGCTTTCCTTGGTTGACCAATGAAGAGAAGAGGAGACAAGAAGCAATGCAGGAGGGAGACCAAGAGGATGTAAGAAAGATCACGGTTGTTGGCTTTGACAATGGGAGTTTCTCGGTATTGAATGAATATAATTAAGAAAAGGACTGCGGTTAGGAAGAAAAGTAAAGAAAAAGAGACCAGGACGATGCCCAGATGTTCTTCATAAGACAGGAAGGTTATAACTTTGAGAATACATTGGACTCATTCCTGATTTGGATATTGATCATCTGGACACTTGGTGCACTTTTCTGTATCTGAGAAAACAAAAAAACCAATATTTCATGAACATTCTGTCCTTTACATGTCAAGTAACATCTTTTTGAGATACCAGCTGATACCAGCAGCATTTTGAAAAAAATATTTCTTAATAACTGCTCAATAGGAAGATAGGAAGAACATTGTTTTGTAAACCATATAGAGCTAACATCTGTGAAATTGGGGAAAATCTTAGGGCCAATATGGTTTTATGCGTATTCTGCAGAATTTTCATGGTAACCCAGGTTACTAGAGGTACCGTATTTTTCAGACTATAAGATGCACCAGAGTATAAGACACACCAAGATTTTGAAGTGGTAATTTTTTAAAAAAATGTTTGCCCCCCCCAGCGCCCAGGAGCATTCTGCAGGCCTCCCAAACCCTCTGCATGCCCCATTTTTTCGTGAAAAAGGGGCATGCAGAGACTGTGAGAGGCCTGCAAAGTTGCTCCTGAAGGCCGGGGAAGGCAAAAATGTAATGTGTGGTGGGTTTGGGAAACGGGCCTGTTTTTTGCAAAGAAAAGGGGGGGCATGCAGAGTGTTTGGAAGGCCTGCAGAGTGATCCTGGGGGCTTGGGTGGGCAAAAACAGCCCTGTTGTGTGAAAAATGGGCCCATTTTGTGCTCATTTGTGCCCTCCACAGCCCCCAGGACCACTTTGCAGGCCTCCCAAACCTTCTGAATATCAATTTCTTTTGGAAAATGGGAAACCCTGGGGCGGGGTTTCGGGAGGACAAAAATGCTGTAAGACACACTCAGAGTTTCACCCTCTCTTTTGAGGGAAAAGGTGCATCTTATACTTCGAAAAGTATGGTAAATAATAAATCAATTCATCTTAGAAGGCACATTTATTGGATCCTTCCAGATGGTTCCAAAACCTTACGGGACTCAAAGGATGCCTGCCTCGTGAAATCTAGTTGGCTGGAAGAGAAAGGTAGTCCTGCAAATAGTCTGGAATGACTAATGGGACCAATGGTAACATTGGTGTAATGAGGTGCACCCATAACTGTCCATGCTACATACTCATTGTGGACCAAGATACCTCTCAGTGATCCACAAGGGGAGGCCCATGTAGTTGCAATAATCTTTCCAGGAATTGGTCATAATTCTCTAAGTTTCAAAGAACTCAGATGTTCCTAGAAAGATAAATGTGGAAGGATAGATGCAAACTAAAAAGCAGTATTTTCTCTGGCAGTAGCAAAACTTGTCCAATATGCCATACTCTCCAATCCCTTCACTATTTTCATTTTGATAAGAAATCATGCAGTTTGAAAATAAACAAAAAAAAATCAGTTGAAATTCATTCTGTCCTTTAACGTTCACTTTTATGAAAATTGTGCTTGATGAATCCACTTCCTCAAGGCCTTCTCTTTTCTTTGGTGACACCCACCTTCCTGAGTGGAGATGGTCCCCTCTGGACAAGGAACACAGTCGTAGCAGCTCTCCTTCTCGCTTCTGCTTGACAAATCCAGGATGGCATTTTTCCACACATTGGGACTGAGGCAAAGGCTAAGTAGAAAAACAAGGAATGCCAAAGAAAATACATTAGTATTAACCATCCTGACATGCTGACGTACTCTTGAAATAAAAGGGACTGCTGAGTTTCTAGTACTATAATGATATGAGGTAGAGGTGAAGTCATGAGGACATGTCCCTCAGAAAGTGTAAGTCAGGAATCTTTTGCTGCAGAATGTATGAACTGTTTGAGGGAACTTCTAAGGCCCAGCTAGGTATCCAAGACAAGGTCCTTTCTGTTGAAGAACTACAATTAGGTAACAGCAATTGGCTTGGAAGAACAAACCTATATTTCTTATTAGTTAAATTTGGAGCTCATTTTCTTCCCAGAATGACTTAAAGTAGCTAACAATCAAGATAAATAATTGCATTTAAGTGTTTTTTTTTAAATGAAGTTTCTTCTCACAAGTCATAAACCAAATCTAAGCAACATTTTCTTTTAAATTGTCCCTCATTTATTCAGATATCAGGAAAGGCTTTTCTTTGAGTCAAAATCATATTTCAATGCTTTAAATTTCTGGCTCAGGATGTTTTCACTCAACAATCGAGTCTTTTTGATTCCATGTCAACAAAAATTTTGGGACCTCCTTCATAGGAGCAGAAGATTGGAATAGATTGGAAAAGCCAGGTCTGGGTTTCTTAGAAACTTCTTGCCTTGCCTTTCTATGGGACACTGGCCCCAAGCAGGACAAGGTGAATCCCAGTTCCAAAGCTTATTTTCAAGTGGAACAAAAGGACCTCTCTCCAATCTTGATTCAACTTCATCACATTCAGTCTAAACCTGAATTCAGGCATTGATCAACCAAGTTGCCATCTTGTTTGCTATTTGAAGATAAAGAAGAAGTGGATCGCAATCCCTAGTGCTTGAGGGATTGGCCATCTCTTACCATTTTCATGGGTGAGAACTTTTTGGAAAATAGGGAAAAGACACCAATATTTCTCCTACCCTGTTGTGCAACGTTAGCCATGACAGATGATATTGGTGGATAATAAGTCTCTGCTCTTCAACAGTCACCAGTTTTCTGTTCATGTTGTTCTTTTTGGGGAGAAACAGCCAGGCAGAGATACTCATATCAGCCTTTAAATCTCCATTTTGGTCCAAGTAGAGTTTGAATTGAGAAAAATTGGAAAACTCATTTTTCTCCAGAAAAGGATGGAACTAGAATGGAAACAACCAGGTATTTCAAAACCCATACCTACAGGAATTTATTTTAAAATGCATGTTTAATTTTTAAATTAGCAGTGTTTGACATTAAACTATATATGTCATGTTCTTGTGGACATTCTTGCTTAAGCGATTAGATTGGCCAAACTTGTTGTAGTCCCATTAAAGCCAAGTAGTTTGATATGGTTCCCCTCCTTCTCCTTGTTATTTCTTCTCAACAGGAACTAAGAATAATGGATCCTTGTCAGGACCCCTTACCTGCCACGGCTGCAGCCTTGGAGCCCCCAAACCCCCTTTGCTCCCCTTCCTTCTCCTTCTGGATATGGAGGAATATGCAGCATTCAAGGCATGGGCCAGAGTCTTAATGGCACTGTAGCAATGGTGCTTATTCCACATCTTTAACTGTCCCTGTTGGCTCTCCAGTGGTGATTTCTCAGTGCATCTTTTCCGGCCTTTGACAGAGAAAACTTGCTTTGAAAAAGAGCAGAGAAATGACTGCCATAAGGGTGCTTCCACAAGGAAAGTGAGTTTAAAGGCATCCTTTATTGGCTCCTTTTTTCTCTCAAAGTCAACAGTCCAAATACTATTCACATATCTGAGAGCTGTGTGGTAACTCAGTGGATATATTGAATCGAGTGTTGTGATCCAGACTTTCCTTTCAATGGGTCCGGGCAAATGTCTAAGTATACTATGAAAAGGAAGTATTCTTTCCAAAGCAGCGCCATGTTCTATGTAATGAATATAGACATTGACTTGTCTCCACTTAGAGAGGCCATCGCCGTGGGGTGCTGTAAGTTGAGTTGTTGAGAATTGTTGTGATATAACAACACAAATGCCATTCCTGTCAAGCAAAGGAGCCAAAGTCCTCATGAAATTATCTCCATTTTCTGAGTGTGGAGCAAAGAGACCAACCAGGGTCCATCTGAAATGGAGGAGCACTTGGACAATTCCTGGGTAGAGGACCCCTTTTTTGGGCAAAAAACTATGATAAAAGGGCAATTGACTTTTATCATGCAGCAAATCTGAAAATAATTCGAAATTGATCTGAAAAAAAACAATGAAGAAGATGCATTATATTTGGGGTCGAGTCGATTCCAAAATATTAGTTTAAAAGAAATGCTTATTAGAAATACTTAGTCAGTCCAGTGCCTGATCCTATTCCAATAGTTTATTGTTGATTAGCCATTAACCCATATGAAAATAAAGAATAAAAATACATAATATTAATAAGACTGTATATAACAATAGTATAAAAGAAAATGTGAAAAAGAATAAGAATAAAGAATACAAATCATATTTCTCTATCACCACTACATTTCCGATCCACATATCCCTATGTCCACTGAAATCCTTTGTTCAAATAAAAATTAAAGATTTTAAATTTTGACCCAATAGGAACTATTTATTTTATTGTAAGGCTCTAAATGATCTAAAGGATCTAATCCAAGTTACTGATCTCTTTCTTATATAATTTATAGTCAAACAATACATGAGTTTGGTCTCTCTCCGGGACTCAGCAAACACAAGTCTCTTCATTTCAAGGCTCTTGATTGAATCTTCCATATTTAACATTTGTATCCAGTGCTCACATCCTGCTTGAATAATGACCATCTTAAGATATCCAGGCCTTTCTGCATCGAGATACTTGCCGATTTGGAAGTACATTTCTGTATATGTATATGTATTTGTGTATGTATATGTATTTGTGTTACAACCCCTGGTATGCCCAAATATGGGAGGGAGCTCACTCCTCCCTCTTCGGCTCATCACAGAAAACCATCCAGGCAGAAACCCATATTTTTATTTTTAATGTTGCCTTTTTTTATATTTGTGTTGTATTTGTGCTGATAAATAAATAAGTGAGCTCCCTCCCATATTTGGGCATACCAGGGGTTGTAACACAAATACATACCTATTTCTCTGGCTTAGCTGATAAAAGGAGGAGAACCTGTGGTGTAGTGGCTAAGACTCCTGCCTAATATGTAACACATCCCAGGTTCAATTCCCAGTAAGGGTATGGCTAGCTGATGAGAGCTAAATAGCTTGAAATGGATCCATACTAGTCTCCCTTTATTTATTTATCAGCACAAATACAACACAAATATATATACATACATACAAACAAACACATAATTCATTTTACACTTTTTCCAATTTTAGCCCTGCTACTTTTCTTTTTGTATTTTCCTATTTCTAATTTTTATCATGTATAAACAATATCAGTTTTCCCTTTTTCTTTTTAGAGATACATCAACTTATCATTTCTTTTTCATCTATTATCAGTTAGCAATTCATGTCTTCAAATTCAATTTGTTATATGATCAGTATTTAATAAAATTACTTTACATGCTTAGAAGTACTTGTACAGTTCATACACATCCTACTTTAAAACATACCGTTACCTTACTTACAGTATTTCATCTCATTCTACTAATCCATTACCATTCTACTAATCTCCTATTCCTAAATTCTCTCTTCTCTTTTTCTTCTTTTTGTATGTCTTATATCTTTTCTTCTGAATTTTTCCTATCACTTTCCGATAGGTTATTTGAGTATTTCTCCCCCAAATTTCTCTTTCCCATCTCGCCTTATTTCTCTCTTTGTCACGTTGACAAGGAGCTCTGGCATTTGAAGTCTGCAGGACTTAAACCTATCAAGTTACAAGACTCTTGCACATCTAACCTTTTAGAAAAAATCCCCAGGGGTGTTCAAACTTGACAGCTTTAAGATTTGTGGACTTCAACTCCCAGAATTCCTCCTCCAGTCATGTTGGCTCAGGAATTCTGGCATTGAAATATGCAAGTCTTAAAGCTGTCAAGTTACAAGACCCTTGCACCCCTAAACCTTCACAACCTTCCCCCCCCCCCAAACTAAAACATTATTTTTTAAAGCATTTCCACCTGGGGAAAGTCGGAAGGGGCCACCAGCCACACACCACCTCCACTGACTTTGAAGTCTTTCTCTCATGCTGCCAAAACCCCTCAGCGCTTTTCACCTGTGGTTGCCCCTTCAACCTCCCATTCATAGAGGATACGTGGTGGTCCTCCTGGAGAGGCAGCCAAGAGGCACTTTCCCCCACCCCCCGAATAGTCTGTAGGCTGAAGAAAGTGAGAGGGGAGAGGGGAGCTGTTCTTTTTTTCCACTTCTCAGCCTGTGGTGGGAGGAGGCATGGCGGGTATCAGAGGGGCAGTGAGTACTTGGCGGCTGCTGAGGAGGCCAAGGCTTCTCCGCTTGCAATGTCTTCGTCCTGAGAGCATCGCTGGCAGCTGCTTTTCACAGCTCAGGAAGTCTGTGCTCTCCGCTGCTGCTCCTCAGCCTGAAAACACTTTCCTCCACGATCCTCATGTTTCAGACCAAGCAGTGTCAGCAGGAAGAGTGTGAGAGTGGAGCTGCTCTTTTTTTCCGTGGGGCAGAAGGAGAGTCCTCCGCTCCTGTTCCTTCCTCAGCTGTTGGAAGAAACCTGCGTGGGCTTCCTTCTCTTTGACAGCCGCATGGTTTCTAATGGGGTGCGGAGAAATCAACGTGTTAAAGAGGGAGGAAAGGTAGTCCCTAGCAGTAGCTTGACCCACCCACCCACTTCAACCAGCCGAGTCCTCTGCTCCAGCAAAAGAAGTGGGTGGGTGGGGCAAGCATGGTGCGGACAGGCGGGGATAGAGAACAAGCAAGCGGTGACCAGCCAGGTGGGGGAGCAAGTGGGGGGGCAGGCCAGGGGAGGGATTGTACCAGTACGGGGCCTCCGGAGCTCCCGGTATGCAAACAGATGCCCAATTTCTGCTAACGGTACACATGTACCGGGGCATACTGGTCAGAACCCACCTCTGGACCGCACCCTTCTTCTGCTTCTTTGTTTCAAGATGGTCTTGCGCTTCTTCTCTCCAGTAGGTGGCTTTTGTCTTTCCTCTGTACAATCAATCACTAATTTGTTGAGTCTTGCCAAAAGTCAAACCAAAAGTTCAAAATCCAAACTGCAATTGTCCTAATCTTCCCTTTAATAATTTTAGATTTTTACAGTTCCAATTTTATTTGCCACAGTCTCCTTGGGCTTGATATTTTATCACCGATAGTTTACCCCTCCTTTCTTCTGTCCTCTATGTTCTGAATGACCTTTAGCTGCTAGCTGCACTCTGGAAAATTTTTAAGTACCAAAATTAGCTACTACATTGGCCAATCTTCCTCTGTTCACTCCTCCGCTCCTGCACAATCTTGTTCCAGATGCCCCAGCTCCAGAGCAGTCATACAAAGATGGCCACCACTTCCGCCACTGATCTTCAAAGACCTTTGAGTCGGACCTGCTGGGGAGCTTGCCTGAAATGCCTCTCCTTATGCCAGCTGGGTTTTTGTGGAGTTCAGTGGAGCTCGCTGTTCTTGCCTGGAACTTCCGGAAGCTCTCTCAATGTGCCATCCTTATTGAGTATGTTTGCATCTTTCTCTGCTTCAATATCTGATTTCTTTGGGCAGCAAACCTTTTAGCTTCTTTTCCAGCTGCACAAGAAACAGGAAGATCACACCTCCTAATATAGTTTGTCAGCTGTACAGTTCAAGATGTCTTTCATTGGAATTGTCTCTTCTTTAATTGTCTCTTCTAAAACACAGATTTTGGGGAGTCTGTCAGTTTCCATAGATTTAATGGAATGCCAATAATTGGGCACTGGGCCTAAGACAGAATCTTGGATACCTCACTGCAAGCTTCTCTCCATGTAGATGTAGTGTCATTGAGGACTAGATGCTAAGTGCTCTTGGTTAGCCAAAACACTATCTAAAGCTTACTTGTCCTTCAGCAAGGAATTCTTCGTTCTGTCAGCGTTCCAAATATCATGCAGAATTAAATCATTGTCCAAGGCAAAGTGATCCTTAAAACTCCAATTTAATAAGACAGGCATTTTGGCATTATGCTGTTGAATTTCAACTCTAACGTACATCCTGTGAGTTCACCCAGTTAAAAGTTCATCATCTATCCCCACACCCCATAATTCATCACATGGTCCAATCTTCATCTTCCACGCTGGCATCTACACCCCTCTTCTTCCGGCCAGGTGCCGAGGTGCGGAGACAAAAGACGACCTTGAGCTTCTAAGAAAATCCATAACAATACATTCCACAATCCTACTCCTTTCTATTCCCCCCTCCCAACTACTATACCAATGAAACAGCATAATATATATACGTTTTAAATATGTGGCAGGCCAAAGATCCTAAAAGGAACAGAATTACAGGCCTGACAGGTTCATCTACCCACTCTCCATTCTATACAAGAGGATCTGAGCATATATTTTAGCCACAATGACTATTAGACCAATAGAGGACAGCACCATTAGGGAATTTTTTTGAATAGTTCAGCTGGCAGAAAGTCCTTCACAGGAGCTTCGTTGCTCTTCAAGTCATTTATGATTAATTTCATCATAAACACTTTTAGGGTAAAAAAAATATTTAACATGTTGGCTAACCTGCTTGTAATTTTTTAAAATAAAGTGGTTGATTAATGATAGGGATCTCTATGAATTTGTAAGACATATGTGTTTTTAATCAGCTACAATTAAGATAATCCATTTGGATTATATTATTTTTGCTAAGATTATGTACAAAAGATGATGTCCCATCTCTGCTCCATCTTCCTTTTCTTTTGAACCCAGAGCCTCTCCTCGCATTTCCAAATGTTCAGCAGAAGAACCATAATAATGATGATAATGTCATGAGACATACAAACCTGAGGGACTTTGTAGGTGTCTCCTAATGTTATGTTGACATCTGGGTGGAGATGTCATAAGAAGCTTCATCCACAAGAGCCAAAATGTTGTATTTCCTTCCACAGCTGTAGTTGGGAACATTGGCTTCTCCAGTAGACAGAATATCCATCAAGGCATCTGAAGTCAAAAGTGTGTTTACATAGTTGTCATGGATGCTGTAGCCAAGGGTGAGATTATGCAGAAGCCAAGGAGTCTTGTTGACCTCTTGAATATTAAAAATGTTGCGTAGTAGTCTATACTTATCAAAAGGTAAACTAAAACAAAATTGTTCATGTTATCATCATCATCATTAAGAGAAAAAGCAAATTATTTTCCCCATTTTATTGTTCTTTGTCTCCACAAGCCTTCTCAGTCTTAAGCCAATGCTGATCCAAAAGTTACCCATCAGCATTTCTTTTAATGAGTGTTGGGGAGAGGAGATGGAGATAGCTTTCCACTAAAGTTCAGAGCCACAAATCAAATTATTTGTAGCAGAACTCATTTTCAACTGACAAGTAACCAGGATTCAAAATTATTTAATCGTTAAAATAGAAACTATCATAATGGAAAGAGGTTTTTTTCAAATGTGATCCTGAAGAGCAATTCTAAAATATGATCATTCTCTGTTCCTAGAAGGATCAAGCATTGAATATGAATGTGGGGTTGTAAACATATGAATATGAGCTAGTCAGAGGCAAGTACAACCCATTCAATAACAATCAAAGTTGGTACTGAAGTATAGCTAAGGATTAGACCAGGAAAACTTTGGAATATGGACTTTTTTCAGGGTGTTTATTTTTCTCTCTCATCTTGGATTCAAGATTTATTCTACAAAATGACAGCAATCAAAACAATTCACGAAGTAAGATAAGTCCTACCATACAGGCATCAGTGAAATAAGAAGAAAAGAATGAGAACTGCAAGTGGAGGGAATGAAACTCCACCACAGTGAATGACTTACAGCTCAAACTGACAATGAGGTTCCATGTTGAAAGGCAACATTGTTGTACGCAATATTTTTGTTCCAGTGTTGATGATACTAATGATATGGTCTCCTGGACTGTAATAGCTCCATGGCTTTTTTTCATCCTCCTGCTTGAAATTCAGTGGGCACGTCATTCTGAGCCTTACAGAGATTGTCTGGGACACCAGCAGCAACAGAACCACAAGCAGAAGGTCCATACTTCATGTGTCTGAATCAATCCCCTCCTGTTTCTAAGAAAGAACAGTAAGAGTTAGATCAATTGAAAGTACCTTCATAATGTAGAAATTCTAGACTTTCTGGATTCAGACAGAGATAAAGCAAGCTTCACATGGAAAGGAGAGAAAATACATTCAAAGACACAGTCCATACCTGTACCTTAACCAGTGATGCATTGTGTGTGAGCCTGAGGCATTTATTCTTTTCTAATGCAAGATCCTTTCCATGTTGTTTCAGTCTGATGTTTACCTTAAAGACAGTCCCTGGAGAAGTAGCAGAAGAGGTCCCAGAGACCAGAATTTTGAAAATTGCAGTGAGAAGTAACTTCTCCTCTGTGGACCCTAGATTTTTTCCGGACTCCATTTTCAAAGGAAATGAACACCTTAAAGCAAAATCACACCCTTGGGGGAAGATCTACATGGTTGTGTAGAAGTTATGGTCCTTTCCTGTCAGGTCTTGTCCAGAAAGTGATGCTGGATGAAGATAGTTCAACATCCAGGGAATTGACTTCTGCTGTCCTTCAATGTGATGACTTCTCTTGTGGAAGATCATGCCGAGTGATGTAATATGTTGACATTCTGTGTTGGGGGCACTCAACTCAAGTGCTGACTGTCTTTCAAAAGCAAGGAAGTAATCAATATATCGTTAAACCCTTTCTAATGGTAAAACTTGGGCCTGTTTGTGAATTTCTTTTCTATTACGTCTCCAAATATGAATCTTGATTGGCGCTGATTTTAAAATTACTTGTGAATGAATTTTATTTATATTGTGAATTTTATTTCCTATTTTTTCTAGAAAGATCAAATTTGGGATGAGACTTCACTAAGCAACTTTATATTCTGAAGTCAGTTATTGTACTAAATAGACAGAGTCCTGTTGTCATGGTGGCAATTCCCACAGCATAATCCATGATGAGACTTGATTTCTTGCTACACCCTGCCAGAAACGTGGATCATCTTCTCCTTCTTCTTCTCCTTCTTCTTCTTCTCCTCCTCCTCCCTCTCCCCCTCCTCCTCCCCCTCCTCCTTTTTCTTCTTCTTTTTAGATGTAGTTGATGGAATGGTACCTCTTTGGCCTACTCATCAGTGAGATTTTTTTGAGAATTCTCTCCTTCCCCCAAAGATTGCCAAGTGCTTGGGAGGTGTGCATGGGAGTCCCCGTGTTCTTGATATCTCTGGGTCAGTTTTGTCTTGGAATTACATTTCTTATCTGGAAGGGATGAGCACTGATTTGTTCACCTTGGCCAATAAGAATTAACTGGGGGTTTGAGGGGAAGAGGAAACTGACAGGATAGGTAGAACCATCCTGACTCTGACAGGTGGAATGTGAGTTGCACTTTAGGACATCTGATCTGCGACTCAAAGTTTGCACCACTGTATGGCCCTTGGCTTCTACTCTCAGTGTCTGGCTACCATATGTTTGGTGGTTCTGGGTTCCAACTGTTGCATTTGAATGCCAGGTTGATGCCTGACAAGGTTGCTTTCATTGGATCTGTTGATCCAGGTAAGGCCTCAGTCCTGGAATGAGCAGGTGGATGGAGCCTTGGATTACACCTCCATCCTTTGCTAATCCTGTGGTGAACTTTTGGTTTACAGAGAAGCTACAGAAGATGAAACAGCTGAAAGGTGCCTGCATAACATTGGAGGAAAAGGTGAAAGGAACATGACCATACATGTGTAAAAGACCATATTGGGGATTATATCATAGTGAAACAGCAATATTTTTCCACACTCATTGTGTCTGCTGATAGCCATGCAGCAGCCATATTTAGAGGGTCCTGGTCCTTATTGGTTAGGGAGAGCAGCTTGTAACAACTGTTGGGTATCTTGCAAGATTATTCAGGCTATGTGGATGATAAAATTGATCAGACTTGCTCTGAACTAGGCAGGGAAGGTCAAGATACCTGAAGAAACATCTAGTGGTGTGACCTGGAGGGAGTTTGAGTTGGTGTCTCCTAAGGAAGTGGACATGGTTCCCTGTGAGGTATAGAAGCCCAACACAGTGCTGCTTTTTGACGTGTTTTGAACACTTGACTCCTCATCTAAGACATTGAGGAGATGAGTGATGACCTTCCCTGGATTGGGTGGATCACTTTATTGTCATTTTGAATGTACACTAATCGACATACATTAAAATGAAATTTCATTGCATACAGCTCTCTAAAGATCACCACCTCCAATAGACACTACAAAAACATGACAAAATAAAGAAATACATGCAATATTATGCATACATCAACATATATTATATGGCACAGAGAAACAAAACAATCTAGTTCAGATGTATATGTGTATCAGTGGTGGGTTGCTGCCGGATCGCACCGGATCGCGCGCGCTCCCTTTCAGAGCTCAACCTGGCTGGCGCGCTCCCTTTCAGAGCTCCACCTGGCTGGCGCGCTCCCTTGCAGCGCTCCACCTGGCTCGCGCGCTCCCTTCCGGCGCTAAAACCGGAAGTACGGTCTTGCCCCGCCCCTGGCGAAGCGACGACGCCTGGCTGCGCTCCTCCAGCTCGGCTGGGAATGGAGATGTTTCCTCAGCGGAGCGGAGCGCCTGAAAAGTCTTTTCAGGTGCTCCGCTCCGCTGTGGAAACATCTCCGTTCCCAGCCGAGCTGGAGGAGCGCAGCCAGGCGTCGTCGCTTCGCCAGGGGCGGGGCAAGACCGTACTTCCGGTTTTAGCGCCGGAAGGGTGCGCGCGAGCCAGGTGGAGCGCTGCAAGGGAGCGCGCCAGCCAGGTGGAGCTCTGAAAGGGAGCGCGCCAGCCAGGTGGAGCTCTGAAAGGGAGCGCGCGCGATCTGGTGCGATCCGGCAGCAACCCACCACTGATGTGTATCCATCCAAAGTACCTGAGGGTAGGAAAGAAGCAGTGGGTAAAAATTCATCAGGGAGAGAAGCAACTTAGAACTGAGGAGAAATTTCCTGACAGTTAGAACAATTAATCAGTGGAACAAGTTGCCTCCAGAAGTTGTGAATGCCCCAACACTGGAAGTTTTTAAGAGGATGTTGGATAACCATTTGTCTGAAGTGGTGTAGGGTTTCCTGCCTAAGCAGAGGGTTGGACTAGAAGACCTCCAAGGTCCCTTCCAACTCTGTTATTCTACATTCAATCTGCCCAGTAACCAAGGTTCAAAATAATTGAATTATTAAACTGGAACCACCATAGAAGGAAGAGGATGTTTCAAAAGTGACCCAAAAACCAGTTCTAAAAATAAGTCATCCTGTATTTCTATAAGGATCGGGAAGTAAATATCAATAAGGAGCTGTATTTGAAATGACCTCCAAGGTCCCTTCCAAATCTTATAGAATAGAATAGCAATTCTATGATGAATTTTAAGAGTTGAGCTGTGAACATGGAGTGTAACCAAACTCCACAGCTCTGGGTGACCATCCCCAGCAGTCTCTGGGGACAAAATGCCATGATAAAGGATAGCAGAAGTCAATTTCTAGATGTTGAACTCTTTTCCTCCAGCATCACTTTCTGGATATCTTCTGACAAGAAGGACAACATTTCCTGGGACGTATTTGTGATTTTTTCACTTGTATCAACTTCCAGAGGAGAAGTTGCTTCTCATCATAATTATCACTATTCTGGTGATAATGGAGATTTATTTTGTGAGTGCCTTTGATGCTATGATCGCCCAGTGCCTTAATCACTACAGCAAACTCGTCTGGTTCATATCCATACAATCCCCTTAGCCAATTCACCAATGGCTGCACTCACATATGTAACTTTTAACTATGATTTGTTTTCTGAAGTCAAATCTGTTGGCTGATGGGTCAGTGAATGATTGGAACCCTGAAGTACATTAGTTTAATGGACAGAAGCTGAACAATAGTTTGTAACTGAAATAACCAGGGACATTTTTCTTCCTGCAAGGATGCCATTCACACAACAGACTTCACTAGATGAGGGAAAATTCTCATCACCAAACTGAGACAAGAAGCAGGTTTAAGTCCAGCCTTCTGAAAGACCATAACAAACCACAAATGACAACATCCACCCTTCCTCCTCTCCCCTAAGGAAAAAAACCTACATATTGTCAAGGGCACATATCTGACTGAAAAGGGGAATTCCCCCCATCTCAGGAGGCCCAGACCCTGAGAGTAGAAGTTGAAGGCCATACAGTGGGAAAACTTTCTCACTTTCTCTGTTCCTCACTTCAGGATGGACCTGCCTATTCACTCAGCTCTCTCCTCTCACTCAAACCCCCAGTTCTCCATTCAAAGCCAAGCTGTACATATCAAGTGACAGTTCATTTCCATATGTTCTCCAGGTAAGAAGCGTAAACTCAGCAATAAATCACCCAGATAAACCAGGAACTCAGGTCTCCCAACTGCCCCTCAAAGCACATATGTGTGTGTGGAGAGAGGTGTCACACAAAGCCTGAGAGATGGGGATCTCAAATGGGGCCCATCCCACTTAGTGCATCCATAGAAGCAGAGAAAGGGCCCCTATGTATCCCTAAACCAGTTTCTTGGTAAGTCTGGCAAGAAATCCGGTCACACCATAAACCAAGCTTTGAGCACCACCACCATCTCAGCTGCAGACGTCACCCCCATTCTTTATTTAATAAACTATGAAACTTCAAAAGATAAAGGATTTCAGTGTCTTCCATGAAGGACAACAGAGAGTCAAGGAAGATAACAATTTCTATCCTTCCTGTAAATTTCTCCCTATTTATTCAAGAATACAGTCTACAGACTGCCCCTTTTCTGCTTCTTGGTCAGTTCTCATACAAAAAATATATTTATTTTTAAGATAGATCTCATAGAAAAGAAAATCACAAAGAAGACTTGCTCTTAACATTAAGCAGGGTTCAAGGGTGCAGATGGTGTCAGAAAGCAGTAGAGTTAAGTGTTGAGAACCTAGACTACTACCAGACTGCACAGCTCTGGGTGACCTTCTCTAGCATTCTCTGGAGACCATAGGCCACAATGGAGGACAGTAGAAGTCAATTCCATGGGTATTGAAGCATCTTCCTCCAGCATCACTTTCTGGACATGCCCTGACAGGAAGGATGACAACCATTGTAGAGGAGTGTCTCCAGGGATGTATCTGCAACATTTTACAAAAATCCATTTCTCCAGCTGCCCCTCTGTACATGGAGACCTTGAAGCGGTCTTGAGTACAAATTATCACTCACAATAATTATCACAATCCCAGACTTTGAGACGTCTACTCCTATTTTTCCAGTGTCTGCCTTTGATATGATGTCAGACTGAGGCAACGTGGAATGGATCTTGCATCAGAAAAAGATATGTTTCTACTCATGCTAAATACTTTGCACAATGTTTAGGATACAGGCAGGGGCTGTGCTGCTGAATGTAACTTTCTCTCTTTTCCAGATGAAGCTCCATTTGTTTCTGTTTGAATAAGGAAAACCACTGGACATTCCATTTTCTGAGAATGCTTTGAAATCATCTAACTCTTCTTTGGAAACCGGTGATTGATTCAGCTCCATGAATTATGGACCTCCTGCTTCTGCTTTTGATGCTACTTGTGTCCCAGACAGTCTCTGGGAAGCTTAGAATGAAGTGCCCACTGAATATGGTGCACCTGGATAGAATAAAACCATGGAGCTACTACAGGCCAGGAGACCATCTCATCGGCATAGTCACCAGTGCAGAAACACTAAACCACAAGGCACCATTTTTCAACCTGCTTCCTCATAGTCAGTCTAACTTGTAAGTTATTCAGTGTGATGAAATTGTATTCCTTCCATCTGCAGTTCTAACTCTCATTCTTTTCTCCTTATTCTGCTTACTCCTATATTTCAGGAAGTGATCAATTTTATTGATTGATCATTCCGTGGGTTTCCTCTTTTGCCTTCTTTAGGGGAAGAGATACAAATAAAAAGATGGAGCAGAAAAAATACTTGAAAGAAGTCCACATTATTTTCCTCTCCACCTTCAATCTGAAATTTATGACTTGAAAACTGACTTTTGTTTAAAATAGCGATTGTTGCAGTTAATCCTGACCAGCTCATTTCCATATTTTTATAACTGCTCATTGTTGTTCAATGCCTGATCCTTACAGGAACAGAGGATGAATTGTTTTTAGAATAGCTTTTCTGGGTCACTTAGGAAATACCCTCTTCCTTTTATGATGGTCGTACTTTAAAACATGAGTTATTTTGCAAACTGGGTACTGTGCTGATGAAAATTACTGCTGCTATAAATAATGGACTTTGTGATTCTTATTTGCTTCCCATTTTCTCAACATTTACAAATATTAAATGTTGATGGGTGACTACATTTGCCTCTTTTTTTGCATCAGTATTGGCTTCAGACTCAACAGTTATGTGTTGATAAAGAGGATGAAATTGGAAAAAAAGGTATTATATTACTGCTGTTGATGATGCTTGTGTTAACCAAAGCCTTTTTTTTTTTTTACACTAGTGGATCTTATACTGCCAAAGGAATAGAACGCTTTATTTTCACCATTCAAGAGATCAACAAGAATATCCAGGTCCTGTGCAATCTCACACTTGGCTACGATATTCATGACAACTATTTGAACACATTTGGCACTTCAGATGTCTTGCTTGACATGCTCTCTACTGGAAAAGCCAATGTTCCCAACTACAGCTGTGGAAGGAAGGACAACATTTTGGCTCTTCTTGATGCAACTCACAGGGAGATTTCCATCCCTATGTCAACATTAGTAGGCCCCTACAAAATCCCACAGGTTTCTGTGTGTCTTTCTCTATATAGTAAAGTGAGTGGGGTGATAGTGGGTGCATGATAGATCGAACCATATCTTCTCTTTGGAGTACAAGAGCTGTTTTTCACTATGTCCATTGTTGGTGTCATGGCTGGGAACTGGGATACACATTAGGATGGGAGCATGTATTAAAACAATCATATTCTTTCTTGAAAGCATCTCTATTGCTTTGGGGGCTTCTTGATGCATACTGGTGAAGGTGAGGAGGGGCTCTGCATCCAATCAAAGGGTCTTCTCTACAATAGGATGGTGCAACACCAATAGAAAGCTCATAATCTGTACATGATAGTCATAGCAATAGCATTTAGACTTATATATAGCTTCACAGTGCTTTACAGCCCTCTCTAAGTGGTTTACAGAGTCAGCATTTGCCCCCAACAATCTGGGTCCTCATTTTACTGACCTCAGAAGGATCGAAGAATGAGTCAACCTTGAGTCGGTGAGACTCAAACTGCTAAATTGCAGGCAACTGGAAGTCAGCAGAAGTAACCTGCAGCACTGCATTTTAATCACTGCACCACTGTGGATCTTCCATTTTTATATAAAGTCTTCATAATATTCTTTTATTTATTTTTATTTTATTTATTTTGTCAAGCATGCATTAGATAACAGATATAAGTATAAACATGATTTTGAATACATGAAATGGATGTGAATAAAAAGGAACATTAGGACGGGGACAGTTGATACACTGGTGTGCTTATGCATGCCCCTTAAAGACCTCTTAGGAATGGGATGGGTTGCCAGTAGACAGTTTAAGGTTAAAGTTTTGGGGGTTTGGGAAAGAAACTACAGAATCGGATAGTGCATTGCAGGCGTTGACCACTCTGTTGCATAAGTCATAATTTCTGCAATCAGGTTTGGAGCGGTTTCCTGTAAGTTTGTATCTATTGTGTGCTCATATATTGCTGTGGTTGAAGTTGAAGTAGTCATTGACAGTTAGGACATTCTAATAGAAAATTTTCTATACTACACTTAGGTCAGGTGGCTTAATATTTTAAAGAATGGCCAATCGACAAAGTATTCTAAGATATTTATCAAAACAAAGTTGGATTTATTATAGACTCATATTTTAGGCTTGACCTGACAATAAATATAACACAACATTCTTCATTGCTTTTCCAGATTAGTGATAAAATTGCTCCGGAGACTCTGAGTGATAAAAACAAATTTCCTTTTTTCCACTGGATGCTCCCCAAAGAAGGGTTTCAGTATTCAGCAATTGTCCAAGTGCTGCTTCATTTCAGATGGACCTTGATTGGTCTCCTTGCTCCAGGCACAGAGGAGGGAGAGAATTTCCTGAGGATTTTTCCTCCTTTGTTTGTCAGAAATGGAATTTGTGTCATTATATCAGAACAATTCTCAATGACTAGATATCCAGCACCCTTTAGGGGCTCAATCTCTAAGTGGAAGCAAGTCAATGTCTTTGTTCACTTTGTAGAACGTATTATTGTTTCAAGCACATTTCATAGTTTTCAACTAACACTTGACACTTTGTCAGGACCCATTGGAGGGAAAGTCTGGATCACCACAACTTTAGGAAAATATTTAATGTATCATCATGGGTTTTACAAATACATCCATAGTATTTGGAGCTTTGAATTTCTGCAAAAAGTAAGCCCAAAATATAGCGCTTTTGAATCTCTTTCTTTTATAGACCGCCAGTATGAAAAAAAGAATTTTCAGTGTTCTTTTTCAAAGCATGTTTTTTCTGTCAAAGGCCAGAAAAGTTGCACCCAAAAAACTCCAGTGAAGACACAAGAGAAATTGAATGGGATGCAGGTTGAAAACAGTGAATTCGTTTACTTTATCTTTATGACACTGGCCCATGTCTTGAAGGCTGCATATTCATCCAGATCCTGGAGGAGAAGGAAGAAGACCCTGGAGGCTCCAAGGCTGAAGTCGTGGCAGGTAGGGGTCCCAACAAGGATCCAACAAACTAAATTCTTCTGGAGAAGGAATCCATTAGAGAAAGAGGAGGATCTTATCAAAATCCTTGTGCTACAAAAGGCCAACAGATTTGGTTAGAACAGAATAAAATAGAGTAGAGCAAAGCAGAACAGAGCAGAGCAGAACAGAATAGAATATTTTAAAAGGATGTTTGCATTTTTAAAGATATTCCTGTATGCAGGGTTCATGATTAGCAGTATAGAATTGTTCTCTTATAAATTTGAAGGAGATTCTAAGAACTTCTGATGGCCTTAGCATCAGCTAGATATATTCACAGTATGAGTGGCCAATAAATCATTCTGGAACCAGGAAGGAAACTTTCAGCTATTTATTCCTGCAGAAATAGAGAGCCTCATGCTTGGGACAGAGATCCAAATCAAGCACCCGGAGTAAAAGATATTTATAGAAAAAGTTTATTTTGTGATTTACAATCAATCTACGTGATTTCTTTCACAAGATCAGTGTTCACACTCAGCTAATTATATTTATCCCTTTTGGTATAAGATTACATCCCCCTTCCCCAACCGGGACATTCCCTTCCTGAGATTCTTATGGATTCATTTGCCTTCTTTCCATGAGCATCTCAGTGCTGACTCACAGTCATGGGCTATTTTGATATTCACACTATAAGTGTTCTTCTCAAGTGTGGTCATCCCTTTTTAGTGCATCTTTGAAGTTCTTGTACAAAATATTATAGTCCTTGTTGCTAAAAAGGATCATTTATGAATAGGTTTGGTTTCTTTTTATGCACATTTTGTGCAATCTTGTCTAGTTAATAATAATAATAATAATAATAATAATAATAATAATAATAATAATAATAATAATAATAATAATAATAATAATAATAATAATAATAATTTATTTGTTAGCCGCACCCTCTCCCGAAGGACTCGGGGCGGCGTACAATAAAAACACATAAAATACAAAAATGGACAATACATACACAAAAATATAGACGTATACGTGTACGTGGAGGAGGTAGACAGATGAATGGAAACAATTAAAATCGCAATTTAAAATCCCCTAAATAAAATTCCAAAATTAAAAACCCGTCAGGAGCGATATAAACAAACTATGGTTGAGCCAGGCCAGCTATTTGGAAAAGGTGGGTCTTGAGCTTTACACGGAAGGAGCGGAGGTCAGAGGTAGTCCTAATATCCGGAGGGAGGTCATTCCACAGGGCTGGGCCCGCCACAGAGAAGGCTCTGCTCCTAGGCGCCACCCCTCGGCACTGTCTGGTGGACGGCACCTGGAGAAGTCCCTCTCTGTGCGAGCGAATTGGTCGCAGGGATGTATGGGGCAAGATACGATCCCGCAAGTAGCTAGGTCCTGAGCCATGGAGCGCTTTAAAGATCGTTATCAGGACCTTGAAATGCACCCGATAGACCACAGGAAGCCAGTGCAGCTCGCGCAGGAGAGGTGTCACATGGGAGTATCTTGTACTCCCCATAATTACCCGCGCGGCCGCATTCTGGACCAACTGTAGCCTCCGAGTGCATCTCAAGGGAAGCCCCAAAGTTCTTCTTTGTATTACTTTTTTTGTTGGAGTTTGTATTTTAATGTTTCAAATAGAATAAAATAAAATTTAGGGTTACATGAAAGTACCATGTAGGATAAGAAACTCCTGCTTTTAAAACTCCTGGATGTTCCTATTCTAGTTCCATCCCTTTCTGGAGAAAAATGAGTTCTGCAATCTTTCCCACTGGAAACTCTTCCTAGACCAAAATGGAGAAGTAACTGCAGACATGGACATTCAGTGCTTGGTGCCCAAGGGAGGGTTTACCAAAATGAAAGTGGGGAATATTGAAAGACAGAGACTTGTTATCAACCAAAGAAAAATTACACAACTGAAATTGCTCAACCAGGTGAGTAAAATATCGCCATGTTTTCTCTTCTTTCTTTTCCCCCCCGATTTTTATTGTTTTAATTAAACAAAAAACACACACAAAAACACTCTTCATTTCATCTTCCAGAAAGCATGCCGATTGGTTACAATTAAATTTCGTGCGTTACTACAATCATTCTTTATATTTCATTCATATTGAATTGTACATTTTAAATCAAAAATCTTTGTACCATCAATATAACAACAATCTCATTTAACTATATTTGTTTGAAAGTACTTTTGTCTAGAATCATTTATATTTATATTATAATAAATGTCATGATGGGTTATCTGTTAACGAATAAACATTTTAAAAATGAAAACATTCTATAAGCAGCTACAATGTCCTACTTATTTATCACCTAGAATTAACTAATTTTTTATTTTTATTTTTATTTATTTTTTCCCCATTCGATTATGTTTTATTTGGGTTTCACCATTCTTAACTTTCTTATTTTACCCATAACTATTATTTTTAAGTTTTGTTACATTCCTTCGTTGATTCTTATTTCTTTCCTCCATCCACCTATACCATTTATCCCATATCTGGTAGAATTCTGACTCTTCTTTTCCCTGAATTTCTTTAGTTAGTTTGTCCATTTCATCACAGTCCATAACCTTTCTTATTATTTCATCTTCACTTGGAGTTAGTTTGTTTTTCCATTTCTGGGCATAGGCAATCCTTGCCACCCTTATTATATGTAGTATTAAATACTGGATTTCTTTTTTGTATTTCACAGACATTATTCCTAATAAGAAGATTTCCGGTTTCCATTCTATTTTAACTCCTGTTATTGCTTCCAGCCAATTTTTGATCTTTTTCCAAAACTTTTTAGCCTCCTCACAGGTCCACCATAAATGGTAATATGTTCCTTGTATCGATTCACATTTCCAACATTTTGGGGAGGTATTTGATGATATTTTAGCTAACCTTGTTGGTGCCAGGTGCCATCTATAAAACATTTTATACTGGTTTTCCTTGTATGCAACTGAGAGTGTCATTTTTAAGTTTGTTCCCCAAAATTTTTCCCATTTGTCTAATTCAATATTATATCCAAAGTTCTGCGCCCATTTTATCATTTGTTCTTTCACAATTTCCTCTTCCATTTTATACTTCAGGAGAAATTTATATATTCTCCCTATCATTTTTCTATCTGGGCTTTGAATGATTTTATCCAATTCGTGTGGTTCTGTTTCAATGTCATATAATTTGGTATCTTTATTGTATTTAGTTTTGATTTGAAGGTAAGTTAACCAATCAACTTTCATGTTCTGTTCTGCCAATTCTTCAATTGTTTTTAAGTTTCCCTGTCTATCAATTAAGTCTCTATATCTTCGCATTTTGTTCCAATCTATAAAATTTGGATGAATCATCCTTTCTGTCGGTGATAGCCAATTCGGAATTTTCACATAGTGGTTTTTTTTTAATTTTGAGCCATTTTTGCAATAATGCTCTTCTAATTAAATGTTTTTGAAAGCATTTGTGCATTTTATTTTTATCATCCCATAGGAATGTGTGCCAGCCTGCTTGCAAATCATTTATTTATTATTTATTTCTTCGCACTTCTAAACCGCCCCCTCTCTCAAAAAGGACTCGGGGCGGTGTACAGTCCACACAGCAAATAACAGATAAATAAGTGAATAAATATAAATATAAATATGGAGGAGGTTAAAGAATTAAAAGAACTGTACAGAAGAATATAAATATGGCTTTAGAAGCCCTAAAATCAATTACATTTAAAACAATACCCTTAAAATACCAGTTGAAAATAAATTTCCAGGAGGTAACAGTTGTAACAGTTGTAATTATGCCAGGCCAGCTAATCGAAACAGGTGGGTCTTCAATTTTTGTCGGAAGGAGCGGAAGTCCGTGGTGGTTCTAATATCGGGGGAGGTCATTCCAGAGGGTTGGGCCCATCACAGAGAAGGCCCTACTCCTCGGCGCCGCCCGCTGGCATTGCCTAGTGGACGGCACCTGGAGAAGCCCCTCCCTGTGAGAGCGAATTGGCCGCAGGGATGTGTGTGGGAGGATGCGATCCCGCAAGTAACTAGGCCCTGTGCCATGGAGCGCTTTAAAGATGGTGATCAGAACCTTGAAACGCACCCGAAAAACCACAGGCAGCCAGTGCAGCTCGCGCAGGAGTGGTGTTACGTGGGAGTATCTGGAACTCCCCATGACAACCCGCGCGGCCGCGTTCTGGACTAGCTGCAGTCTCCGGGCGCGTCCCAAGGGAAGCCCCATGTAGAGAGCATTACAGTAGTCTAGGCGAGACGTCACCAGCGCATGAGTGACTGTGCGTAGGGCATCCCGGTCCAGAAGGGGGACAATTGACGCACCAGGCGAACCTGGTGGAATGCCCCCCTTGCCACGGCTGCCACATGATCATCCATTGACAGCCGGGCATCAAGGAGGATGCCCAAATTGCGCGCCCGTTCCACAGGGGGCAACTGCTCGTCCCCTATGGCCAGCGATGGAGTCAGCTGGCTGAACCGAGGTGCCGGTAGCCACAGCCACTCAGTCTTGGAAGGGTTGAGTTTGAGTCTGTTGTCCCCCATCCAGACCCCGACGGCTTCCAAACACCGGGACATCACTTCAACAGCCTCGTTGGGGTGGCTTGGGGTTGAGATGTACAGCTGGGTATCATCAGCGTACAGATGATATTCAAATCATGGCCTTCCAGAGTCAAAATTCTTTTATTCTTTAGCTCTATCCAATCCTTCACCCATGTCATTGATACTGCCAATGCGTATAAGTCCCAATTTGGTAATGCTAAACCTCCCCTCTCTTTGCTGTCTTGCATTGACTTTAGTTTAATCCTCGCTTTTCGTCCCTGCCAAATAAACCTAGCGGTTATTTTGTTTAATTCTTGAAAGAATTTTTTACCTGGATTAATAGGTGCGGCTTGCAACAGGAATAAGATTCTTTGTAGAATATTCATTTTAATTGTCGCTATACATCCCATGAATGATAGTTGAATATTTTTCCAATTTTCTAACTCTTTCTTTATTTGTATCACTGATTTATTATATTCTTCTAATTTTTGAATTAATTTCCGACTGGATTCTAATGGGTCCTCTAGTACAAATACTAGGTCATCGGCATAAGCTTGGGCCTTATATTCTTCATTTTTGAGTCTTAAACTTTTTATTCCCTGGTCCTTCCAAATTTCATTTAATAAAATTTCCAAAGTCAATATAAACAGCAAAGGAGAGAGGGGGCATCCCTGTCTGACTCCTTTTTTTATTTTTTATTTTTTTTTAATTTTTTATTGTTTTAATTAGACAAATAACACACACACAAAACACTCTTCAATACAACTGCCAGCTAGCATGTCAATTGGTTACACTTGAGTTCCGTGCATTACTACCATCATTCTTTATACTTCATTCACATTAAATTGTGCATTTTAAATCAAAAACGATACCCACATTCTCCTTCAGCTACATTTGTTTTGAGAGTACTTTTATCAAGAGACATTTGTATTTATGTTATTCAATGGATAAACATTTTAACACCGACAACCATCAATGAGAGCTACCACATTCTGTTTATTTATCGCCTAGGATTCCTATTTCTTTCCTCCATCCACCTATACCATTTATCCCATATCTGATAGAATTCTGATTCTTCTTTTCCCTGGATTTCTTTAGTTAATTTGTCCATTTCGGCACAGTCCATCACCTTTCTTATTATTTCCTCTTCGGTTGGGGTTAGCTTGTTTTTCCATTTCTGGGCATAGGCAATCCTTGCCGCCGTTAATATATGCAATATTAAGTACTGGATTTCTTTTTTGTATTTTGTAGGTAGTAATCCTAATAAGAAAATTTCCGGTTTCCAATCTATTTTAAATCCCGTTATTGCCTCCAGCCACTTTTGGATCTTTTTCCAAAACTTTTTAGCCTCCTCACAGGTCCACCATAGATGATAGTATGTTCCATGTATTGATTTGCATTTCCAACATTTTGGGGATGTATTTGCCGATATTTTGGCTAGCCTTGTTGGTGCTAGGTGCCATCTGTACAACATTTTATACTGGTTTTCCTTATATGCGACCGAGAGAGTCATTTTTAAATTTGTTCCCCAAAATTTTTCCCATTTGTCTAATTCAATGTTGTGTCCAAAGTTCTGTGCCCATTTTATCATTTGTTCTTTCACAATTTCCTCTTCCATCTCGTATTTCAGGAGAAATTTGTAAATTCTCCCTATTAATTTTCTATCTGGGCTTTGGATGATTTTATCCAATTCGTGTGATTCTGTTCCCATGTCATATAATTTGGTATCATTATTGTATTTAGTTTTGATTTGAAAGTAGGTTAACCAGTCCACTTTCATGTTCCGTTCTGCCAATTCTTCAACTGTTTTTAAGTTTCCCTGTCTATCAATTAAGTCTCTATATCTTAGTATTTTGTTCCAATCTATAAAATTTGGGTGAGTCGTCCTTTCTGTTGGTGATAGCCAATTCGGAATTTTCACGTAATGGATTTTTTTTATTCTGAGCCATTTTTGCAATAACGCTCTTCTAATTAAATGTTTTTGAAAGTATTTGTGTGTTTTATTTTTATCATCCCATAGGAAAGTGTGCCAGCCTGCTTGCAAATCATGGCCTTCCAGGGTCAAAATTATTTTATTCTTTAGCTCTATCCAATCCTTCACCCATGTTATTGATACTGCCAATGCGTATAAATCCCAATTTGGTAGTGCTAGACCTCCTCTCTCTTTGCTGTCCTGCAATGACTTTAGTTTGATCCTTGCTTTTCGTCCCTGCCAAATAAACCTAGTAGTTATGTTCTTTAATTCTTGAAAGAATTTTTTACCTGGGTTAATAGGTGCGGCTTGTAACAGGAATAGGATTCTTGGTAATATATTCATTTTGATTGTCGCTATGCGTCCCATGAGCGATAGTTGAATATTTTTCCAATTTTCTAAGTCTTTCTTTATTTGTATCACTAATTTGTTATAGTTATCATCTTTAATTGTGGAACATTTTGCCGACACCCAGATCCCCAGGTATTTTACTTTCTTAGCTATTTGCATATTGGTTATTATTTCCAGTTCCTCTTTTTGCTTTTTGGTCATGTTTTTGGTTATCATTTTTGTTTTGTTTTTATTGATCTTTAATCCTGCCACTTCGCCGTATTCTTCTAATTTTTGAATTAATTTTCGACTAGAATCTAAAGGGTCCTCTAATACAAATACTAAGTCATCGGCATAGGCTTGTGCCTTGTATTCTTCATTTTTGAGTCTTAGACCTTTTATTCCCTGATCTTTCCGGATTTCATTTAGTAAGATTTCCAAAGTCAGTATGAACAGCAAAGGAGAGAGGGGGCATCCCTGTCTGACTCCTTTTTTTATTTTGATCTTCTCTGTTAATTCTCCATTCATCAGAACTTTGGCTGTCTGATTGTTATAAAATCCTTCTATCATTTTAATAAATTTTTCCCCGAATTTCATCTCATCCAATATTGTTATTATAAATTTCCAAATTACGTTGTCAAATGCTTTTTGTGCATCAAGGAAAACCAGTACCATTTGTTTTCCTGGGTGCGCCTCATAGTACTCTATTATATGTAGGACAGCAATGGCGAACCTTTTTTGGCTTGCGTGCCACAAGTGGGGGGAGCGCAGGGGGGTCGTGTGTGGGCGTGCCGCACCCATAATGCAACGCGCCCCCCAGTGCGCATGCGCGCACAACGTGCCCATTTTTGCATGCTTTTTTTGCCCTCCCCAGGCTCCAGAGGCTTTATAGGAGCCTGGGGAGGGCGAAAAGAGCCTCCCCCGGCCCCCGGAGGCCCTCCAGAGGCTTCAGGGAACATCCGGAGGCTTCCCTGAAGCCTTCGGAACACTTAAAACCACCCTCCGAGCAACCCGGAAGTGACTTCCGGGTTGCTCAGATGGTCGTTTTAAGCGCTCTGAAGGCTTCAGGGAAGCCTCGGGATGGTCCCTGAACAGGCACGAGACGTGCATCTCCATTGCCCGGGCCCGGATCGCCTCCGCCACGCGGCGGCTGATGCCCGGCGTCCTTGCGCCGCTCCGCCCAGCCTCTGCGCGCTTGGCAGGGCCCGGCCTTCACATCGCTGCCACCGCCGCCGCCAGGACGGGCTCGACCGAAGGGAAGTCCATCAGGCCTCGGCCGCGCCGCCCTCACCTTCTTCTCCTCCTCCTCCCCTAGCCGCGCCATCGCAAGGATTAAGCCGAAAGGGGGGGACGGGGAAAGCGAAGGGGCTTTGTTGTCCTCCTTCTCCTCCACCTTTCCCCCTCCGGCTCAAACGCGGCTCTGGGGTCCGGCAGGCAGCGAACGAGTCGGAGCCTGCTGACTGGAGGAAGAGGCTGAGAGGCAGGTCCTGTGAACGGCGGCAGCAGCGGCGGAATAGTCGCAACTCGGCGGCGGGCCGCCCCTGCTGGGAGACAAAGGAGGGGAAAGGTGGCAGGCAGCCGAGTTGCGACTATTGCCGCCGCTGCTGCCGCCATTCACAGGACCCGCCTTTCAGCCTCTTCCTCCAGTCGGCAGGCTCCGACTCGTTCACTGCCTGCCGGGCCCCGGCATCGCATTCAAGCCGGAGGGGGAAAGGAGGAGAAGGAGGACAACAAAGCCCCCTTCGCTTTCCCCATCCCCCCCTTTCGGCTTAATCCTTGTGATGCCCGCGCAAAGCCCCGAGGGGACGGATTCCTGTGCATTCCTGTGCATGGCAGGAAGGCTATAGAGTCCCCACTCTCTCCGCCGTCCAGACGGTCCCTGAAGCCTTCGGAACGCTTAAAATGACGCTCCGAGCAACCCGGAAGTCACTTCCGGTTTGCTTGGAGGGTGGTTTTAAGCATTCCGAAGGCTTCAGGAACAGTCCCTGAAGCCTCCGGGGGGGCGGGGGAGGCTCTTTTCACCCTCCCCAGGCTCCTATAAAGCCTCTGGAGCCTGGGGAAGGCGAAAAATAGGTTTTAAAAAGGTGAACTCAGCTGGCCAGCGCGCGCATGCGCGCTGGCCAGCTGACAGGGCAGCGCCTCACATGCCCTGACAAATGGCTCCGCGTGCCACTTGTGGCACGCGTGCCATAGGTTCGCCATCACGGATCTAGGATGATTCTCGTATTATTTCTAATGTGTCTATGGGGTAAAAATCCGTTTTGCTCTGGGTGTATTCGTTCATTTAAAACCTGTTTGATTCTTCCTGCCATAATTGCTGCAAATATTTTATAATCAGAGTTTAGTAATGAAATTGGCCTGTAGTTTTGAATTTCTTGTAGGCTGGTTTCTTCTTTTGGGATTAGCGATATTATTGCTTCTGTCCATGATTCCGGTATCTTGGCTTTTCCTAAAACTTCATTAAACATTTCCACCCCTAACTCTTCCAATATTATTTTATTATATTTGTATAGCTCTACCGGTATTCCATCTGGTCCTGGTGTTTTACTATTTTTCTGGTTTTTCAAGACTAGTTCCACTTCGGCTAACGTTATTGTCCTGTTTATTGCCTCCCTTTGCTCTTTTGAGATTGGTGTTATCTTTGCTGTGTTTAAATAATGCTTTATTTTATTTTCCTCCATGCTGTCTTGTGCGTATAGTTTTGTGAAGTATTTATGAATAATTTTCTTCTTTTCTTCTGCTTTGTATTGAATTCTTCTCTCATAATCTTTTAATTGATATATCATCCTTTTTTCTCTTTCATTCTTCAGTCTGTATGCCAGCCATCATCCAGGTTTGTTGGCTTGTTCAAAGTAATTTTGTCTGGCTGCTTTAATTTTCTGCGCTAATTCCTTTTGATTTATTAAGTTGAGCTTATGTTTGATTATCTCTCTTTTTTCTTTTTTAAATTTATTCTTTTGGTCTTTCTGGAATTCATCTTCAGCTTCCATAAGTTCCTTTTGCATACATTCTTGTTGCTCTTTTTATTTTCTAGTTTTTCTCGCCATGTAGGCAATCGTAAGGCCTCTTGTGTATGCTTTCATAGTGTCCCAGAGATTTTGAATTGAGGTATCTTCTCTTTTATTTATTCTAAAAAAATGTTTTAGTTCTTTCTCCAGCATTTGAGTGTATTCTGTTTCGTTTATAATATTTGAATTCATCATCCATCTTTTTCTTCTTCTTTGACCTTTCCATCTTAATTTTATTGGATTGTGATCTGCCCACTCATTTGCTTCTATTTCAATTTCATCTACTTGATTGCATAGACCAGATGAAATCCAAGCCATGTCAATTCTTGATAGTGACTGATGGGGGTTCGAATAAAAGGTATATTGCTTTCTTGTTTTGTGCTTTTTTCTCCAAATATCGTGTAATTTATATTCCATTGCCATCTCAAAAAAGGATTTGGGTAGCGTATTTTTTATTCATTTTATTTTTCTTTTTGCTTTCATAGTCCATTTTTTTATCCACTATTACATTATAATCCCCAATTAAGCAAATATTTTCATATTCTAATTCGTTTATTTTGTTGTGTAGTTTCCTATAGAATTCCTCTTGTTTCTGATTTGGTGCATATATGACTATTAATAATATCGGTTTTTCTGTTGTCTCTAATTCAATCATTAGTATCCTGCTTTCTTCATCAGAGTAGACTTCTTTGGAATTTATTTTTTCCTTTATATAGGTTGCTATCCCTCTTTTTTTTTCTGCTAGTGCTGTGTATAATTTCCCTAGTTTTTTATTTTCCAATAAGTTCTTATGCTCCCTTTTAATATGCACTTCCTCTATGCAAATTATATCTATCTTTAGTTTCTTAAGTTTCTTAAACATCTGAGCTCTTTTTTTGGTGCGTTCAGTCCATTCAAGTTTGTTGAGATAATTGTTATTTCCTGGTCCATCTTTAGATGGTTTTTTTTTTGTTGCTTCTAGTTTGTATCTGACTTTTCCCTCTCGTGCCCTCCTTTTCTGCTCTCTCTCTTTCTTGCCTCTGTTCTTCTTTCCTGTTTCTTTCTTTGTCTTCTGATTTTTCTTCCTCTTGGCCTCGACTTCCCCTTTCTAGGTCCTCTTTACTTCCTTGTTCTTCTTCCCCTGTACAGTATTTCTCATAGAATTCCTGCGCTTCTTCTATATTCTCTTATATCTTTTTCCTTGCCAAGACACCAGTACCCCTTCTGGTATCAACCATCTGTACATTATTCTGTTTTTATTTAACTGGTTTGTTAAAAATTGGTATTGTCTACGTCGTTCACGAATTCTCCGTGGAATCTGTTTAAGTGTGATCAACTCTTTTCCCTGATATATAATCGTTTTTTTGTATACCTCATCTCTGGTTGTTTTTTTGGCAAATCTTACATGCACTTCTCTTGGGAGCCTGTGTCTTCTGGCATAATTAGTATGCACTCGGTAAGCTTCATCAATATCCCCTCTCAACTCTTGTTCTTTCCTCTGTAAAATTTCAGCGAAGATTCCATTCATTTTTCCTTTCAGGTATTCCTCCTTCTCTTCCGGTATGTTTTGGAATCTTAAATAGAATGCAGCTCTTTCATTTTCAAGTCGAATTATTGATAACTCTAGTTCTTTATTCACTTGTCTATATTCTAGCTCCATTTTTTTCCACCTTCTGATCTGTTTGTTCTATTTTTGTTTCGATGTTCTGGATTTTCTGTTCATTGATTGCTGTATCTGTTCTGTATCTTTTCAATTTTGTCATCCACTGTTTTAATATTTCCTTTAAGTTCTCCCATTTCATTTTTCATTTCTTCATGGTTCCTCCTTGTCTCTTCATGATTTGTAGCTGTCACTTCTTGGTTTTTTATAAGTATCTCTTGTATTGTTTGAAGCATTAATTGCATACTTTGCATTGTTGATGCTGGTCCTGTTGTTTCTGCCATCTTTCCACCTTTCTCCAGTCCCAATGTGCTCTCAATTGATCTTTGATTTGAGGAGGGGGGTGTTGCCGAAGTCATATTAGGTGTGGGTTTTTTAATTAACTTTCCTGAGGTTGCCATTCTTATCCCCCTATTTATCCTTGTGCACAATTACATATAAGTTCTACTTTACTTCTACTTTATCAACAATATCAATGTTATCAATCTTATCAATAATTATCTATCTCAATATTTAGCAATAATTAACCTTCCTTAATATCACCTTTCAATATCTATACATTCTTATGTATTATTCCATTCTATTTTGATCCTTAATTATCATATATCTTAGAGTTATATATCCCACAGTTATCTTATACAAATTGAAATCTCTCAATTGTATCAATTATAAGGGTAATAAGTAATAAATGGTTACTGGTTTCTTCAGAGCGCAGGTTCCAATTTTGATCCACTAGGTGTCACCCTCTGTTCAGTATCACTGTTAGTGTCAATCAGTTAATACAATGAGTCCAGCTACCAGTGAAAATAGGGGTGGGTGGGTGGGTAATGAAGCCCTCTAATCATTCCAAAAGAGTAATCAGTAATTCTGCTCTCATAGCTTCTCGGCAAAAGTCTGAAAAATCTCCTTCTCAGAGCCCCCTTCTTTCCAGCTCACCTTTCTGCCAGTTATGCGTTGTTTCTCTCTTCTTTGGGTTGTCAATAATAGTAACGGATATCTCGATTTCAACTGCTTTCTCTCTTTGCTTCCTTCTTATGTGGTCGCCATTGCTCCGGTCCTGACAAAGTGGCAGGATGATTTCTTGTCCGTTTAGTGGGTTTCTCCTGCCACTGGGAGGATTTGCCTTATCACCCCAGCGTCTTCAAAGTTTCCCCCTTAATCTGTTGGTCCCTATAGGATCCACAGCACTCAAAAATGAGCCCAAACAAAGAATCTAAAGTTAGAGATCAGGAGAGCTCCCGTTCCTCAACTCCAAGCACGCTGACATCACCACAGGAAGTCCGTTTTCTCTTCTTTCTAAACATTATGGGTTAACTTTAGTCACCATGGTGGATGATCTTCACTGAGAGTTGACTATACCCTAGGAAAAAACTTTCTGGTTTTTTTTGGGTGGGGGGGGGAAGGCTTCAGTACTATTCACAAAGATGTCATTCAGATGCTAAGAACCCTGTTTTAAACTGTTTCGGCCATGACCCACATTGGATGCTGCATGATTATTCTTTAGGATACAGACTATGGATCTTTCCTATTTCTTCTATAATTTAATATCTCCATCAAACTAGTGAGAAACCTTCAGTGCTGGCAAAGATACAAACAGATAGAAGGAGCACCCATGGGATCACCCCTCTCACCTGTCATTGCAAACTTATACATGGAACATTTTGAAACCAACGCCTTAGACAAATCTGAACACAAACCCAAACTTAGGCTTAGATATGTTGATGTCACTTTCATGATTTGGCCACACGGGAAAGAAAAACTGGACAACTTCCTCACACATCTCAACAGGCTACACCCCAAAATACAATTCATCATGGAAATAGAAGCAAACAAACAACTTCCCTTTCTGGATGTCCTAATTTACAAAAAGCCCAATGGCTCCCTAGGACACACCATCTACCAGAAAAAAACACACACCAACCGCTACTTAAATGCACAATCCCACCACCACCCTGCACAGATCAACTCTGTAGCCAAGACCCTCATCTCCAGAACCAAACGCCTAGCCAACAAAGACCACCTGAAAACTGAATTACACAAACTCACAAATGTATTAATCTCCAATGGATTCCAAAGAAAAACAATCACCAGCCTAATCCAAAAGGAGACTCCCCCAAAAAACCAAGACACAGAACAGGACATTGGCATAGCCAGCCTCCCTTACATCAAAGGCACCACAGATAAAATCAGCAAAATTCTCCACAAGCACACTATCAGGACAGCCTTCACCACTGACCAAAAAATAGCCAACATCTTAAGAAACCCCAAAGACAAAATCCAGCTAGAAAACCAAGGAGTCTACAAAATACCATGCAAAATCTGCCCGGCAATATATATAGGACAAACAAACAGGAGGGTAAATGCACGCATCACAGAACACAAGAACGCAATAAGAAAAAAAGAAAAAACTTCCTCCCTTTTCCAGCCCTTAAAGCTACAGGACATGAAATCAACTTTGAAGGAGCCAGGTTAATCTCCAAAACAGAACACCTCAACAAGAGAATAATTATGGAAGCCATCGAAATAGAGAAACACCCCCACAACATGAATAAACATGATGATACCTCCCGCCTACCAAACATCTGGAAACCAGCCCTAGCCAACAAACGAACACCACCCACCACCCAAGCCGTTACAATACAAAACAACAATGCACACACAGCCAGCACCAATCACCACCAATCTACCAATCATGATACAACCACACAACCAATCATTCCATTTACTGAAACAAAGCCCGCACCCTATCCCCTCCCACCAAGATTTACAGAAAGACGGCAGCTCCGTTCCCATTTTAAGCCAAGCTTGAAGATGGCAGGTGAGATCTTGCCGAAACGTTGCAAAGACAATTTCAATCTTACACAGGAAAAGACCCGAATACAACAAAACCAGCATGTATGTATGTATGTATGTATGTGTGTGTGTGTGTGTGTGTATGTATGTATGTATGTATGTATGTATGTATGTATGTATGTATGTATGTATTTGTGTTACAACCCCTGGTATGCCTAGATAGATAGATAGATAGATAGATAGATAGATAGATAGATAGATAGATAGATAGATAGATAGATAGATAGATAATTTTTATTTTTAAAACAAACAAACACAAACAAAACAGAACATACAAAAAAAACTTTATCAATTTCATCAAGCATGTCATTTGGTTACAGGTTTTTGTGCATCAATTTTTACAATTAGAAATAACAGCACTGGTTATCCATCAAACATGACTAAGTACATCACTGTCATTGAGCATCCTGTATTCAAGTTACCATTACTCATCCTTCATTTCAAACAAACCTCATTTCCTTAAATCCTTAATTATCTATTAAGCAACAATAAATCTTTATAAAATTATAAATTCAGGTCTTACAAAAAAAATAAAAATAGTACTACTAAGAGAAAAAAGAGAGAGAAAGGATTTCCCATCGACTCGTATTGTACATCATTACTTTCAATTAACCACAATGTCACCAATCAACCCTAAGATATAGAATACTTATAGCATAACATATTCAAGTCCAGTAATAATTTCCATTGTTAATCCAAGATGTTATTAAATATTTCAATTCATGTATGTATCAATTATTCATTACATCATCATTAGTCCATTTGACATACAGGAATTTTTCCAGTATAACATGATCACTGCTTACAATTATACATAACATTTAAGTCAACCCACTCTTATACCTTAGATTCATTATTCTCCTTTATATATCATATGATCAAGCACTCTATTTCATAGCAAAAAAAGAGAAAAAGAAAAAGCTTTCATAGCAATAACTATGACTTTTTGTAATACATAAGTAAGCAATTTCATTTCCAAGTTTTTTTTATCTAACCATTGGTAAAACAAATCCCATACCTTATAAAATTGCTCGTCCTCTTGCTCTCTAATTACAAATGTAAGCTTACTCATTTCAGCACATTCCATTATTTTCCGAATAGTTTCCTCCTCTGTTGGTACTTTCTCATTTTTCCAATTTTTTGCAAATACAATTCTAGCAGCTGTTAAGACATTTACAATCAAATATATCAAGTCCTTGTTGTAAGTTTCTGGTATGATTCCCAATAAAAAGAGTTCTGGTTTTAAGTCTATGTGTTTATGTATCATTTTCTTCAACTACATGTGGATTTTAGTCCAATATCCTTTAGCTTCAGTACAAGTCCACCACATGTGGTAGTATGTGCCCGGCGTCTGATGACATTTCCAACATTTTTCCGATTAGATTACTCCTCTTTTCTTACAGTCAGCCAAAGAAAAAAATTTCCAAGTTTTGGTTGTACTAATAAGTGACCATATCTTTGTTGAATATGTATTTCTTGTAAGCAAATTATGTCTAATTTTAACTTTTCTAATTTGTGAAATATTTTCCTTCTTTTAATTGCCAAGTTAAGTCCATTTATATTAATTGTAAGCATTTTTTTCTTCCATCATTATGTTTTATATATAGGATTTATAGCTCTAGTTGATCTTGGTCCCCATTGTTCTCTGATCTCTGCACCCCCTGCGGCACCTATTTCAATAGCAATCCCACCTACGGCACCTTCCATCTTCTCAGTTTCAGTTATGGGTGTAGCTAAGAGTTGGACCAATAATTCTTCTTTCCCAGACTTCACGGCCTTTCCTCTCAGATGTTCTGTATAGAAGGCTTCTGCTTTTTCAATTTTATCAATTCTATACTTTTGTCCTCTCCACAGGAATATTAGACCTTCTGGTATCAGCCATCTATCTAAAGTAGGATTGTAGTCAGGAATTGATAGTTTTTTCTCTTCTCTCTCACCCTTCTAGGGATTTGATTTAAGACTGCAATCTCCTTGCCTTTGTATTCCAATTTTCTGTCTCTTACTTTCTGCAATATTTGTAATTTCAATGGTTTTTTGGTGAATCTTTCATGGACTTCCCTTGGAAGAGCATTTGTCATTGCATATCTTGTATTTACCCAAAATATCTCATCCATGCCATCCATTATCTTTTCTTGGGGTATCTCTAACACATCTGTCAGAATTTCAATTATTATTTGTGGGAGATTCTCTCCTTTCTATTATATTTTGAAATCTTAAGAAATATTCAGAACGTTCCATCTCCCATCCTATTATCGCACTGCTTTCTTTTTCCATTTCGCTCAATCTACTGTCGAGTTCTTCATCCCTCCTCTCTCTTTGTTCCTCTCTTTCAGCGATTTTTTGCATTCTATCTTCTTGTTTCATAATCCATTGTTGTATATTTTTCTCTTGATTGCTCTTCTCTGCATATGATCCAGTGGTGGGTTTCTACTGGTTAGGATCGGTTTGGCCAAACCGGTTGTGGTATGGTGGTCTGGGTTGTTGGAATTGGCAGCGACCCAGGCCTGCCATGCCCCTGAACCAGTTCCCTGTTTCTGCTACCATCGCCGGCATGTTTCTGCATATGCACAGAACATTTTTCAGTCAACTGTGCATGTGCAGCAATGCGCGGCTGGCAATGCGCGAAACACCCTGTCAGCGAACCGGCAGTAAACTGTTTAGGAACCCACCACTGATATGATCATGACTCTGAATATGACCATGAATGGTTACAGGTTAGGATTAGGGTTCTTATTTCTCCAAGTAAAGCCCAGACAGACTACTCAGGTAAACTTCATATCTATCTCCATTTTCCATGGATACTGTTGTGGCCCAGCAGCGGCTGGGTGAGCTGTTGGTGGAATATGACAGCGATGAACACTATGGGACTGCCCTGGAGGCTGAGGAAGACCCTGGGTGGTGTTCCGAGTCAGAGCAGGAACTTGAGATGCCTGTTGGCCACTAGGTGGCGTCTGAGTCAGGGAGCAGTTAGGAGGAACAGAGGGAGGTTGTCCCTGACAAAAGGATGTGGAGGGCTGATAAGAGGAGGCAACAGCTGTGGAAACAGACTCGCAGACGGAAATAGGATTGATTGGCCCTTCCCTGAGAGCTTATAAATGGGGCGATGGGAGAGGACTTTTGCAGGAAACAACAGTTACAATCCCAGTTTATAGTTTGAAGAATTCTGTGAGTTCCGTGAGTCTTGTTTTTCATAGAGATAATTTTTCTGGGCTCCTAGCCAAGGGGTGGTTTATCTCCCTCCTTAGTCATGGCAGACAGCCAAGCCGGCATCAGTGTAATTTAGAGGCCTGGGACAGAACAGATACTTAGGCCAGGCCTAAGTTTTTCTTTGGCATTCCTTGTTTTCCTTCTTAGACTCTTCCTCAGTCCAAATGTGTGGAAAGTTGTCGTCCTGGATTTGTTAAGCGAAAGCGAGAAGGAGAACCAATTTGCTGCTATGATTGTATTCCTTGTCCAGAGGGGACCATCTCGACTGAGGAAGGTGGGTGACACCAAAGAAAAGGGTGGGTTTGTGATTCATCCAGAGCAGAGGTGGGTTCCTACCGGTTCGGATCAGTTCAGCCGAACCAGTCCTGGTTTTCCAGCCTCAGATGCAGTGGCTCAGTGGCTAAGTCGCTGAGCTTGTCGAACAGAAAGGTCCGCAGTTTAAATCCCTAGCGCCACATAATGGAGTGAGCTCCCATTACTTGTCCCAGCTTCTGCCAACCTAGCAGTTCGAAAGCATGTAAAAATGCAAATAGAAAAATAGGAACCACCTTTGGTGGGAAGATAACAGCGTTCTGTGTGTTTAGTCATACTGGCCACATAACCACGCAGTCTTCAGACACTGCTGACTCTTTGGCTTTGAAAAAGAGATGAGCACCGACCCATAGAGTTGGGGACGACTAGCACATATGTGCGAGGGAAACCTTTACCTTTACCTTTTTATCCTTCTTATTTTATTCTCTGGAGATGTTAATAAAGGCATCTTGGAAAATGGTCCTGGTATCAATTGTCATTTCATAAAGTTGAAAGAATACAATGTTAAAGAAAGGTTTCTTTTGGGTTTTCTCAGATACAGAAAAATGCACCAAGTGTCCAGACGATCAATATCAAAATGAGGACCGAATCCAATGTATCCCCAAAGCTGTAACGTTCCTGTCTTATGAAGAACCTCTGGGCATCATCCTGATCTCCTCTACACTACTTTTGTTCCTAGCTGCACTGTTTATTTTAATCATATTCATTAAATACCAAAATACATCCATTGTCAAAGCCAACAACCGGAACCTCTCGTACATCCTTCTGTTCTCCCTCTTACTTTGCTTCTTGTCTCCTCTTCTCTTCATTGGTCAACCAAGGAAAGCTACCTGCCTTCTCCGACAAACAGTTTTCAGCAGCACCTTCTCAGTTGCAATTTCTTCTCTCCTAGCCAAAACGATTATGGTGGTGCTTGCCTTCCTGGCCACAAAACCAGGAAATCGAGTGAAAAGATGGTTGGGGAAGACCTTGGCCAACTCCATCATCCTTTCTTGTTCTACTGTGCAAATTATCATCTGCTCCATTTGGATGGGGATTTCACCCCCATTCCCTGAATCAGATCTTCACTCTCAGCCTGGAGAGATCATCCTACAATGCAATGAAGGAGCTGTTGTCATGTTCTACATCACTCTCAGCTACATGGGCTTTCTGGCGGCCATCTGCTTCACAGTGGCTTTCCTGGCCAGGAACCTCCCTGGGGCCTTCAATGAAGCCAAGCTGATCACCTTCAGCATGCTGGTCTTCTGCAGTGTCTGGGTGACTTTTCTGCCCACCTACCTGAGCACTAAGGGGAAATACATGGTAGCTGTTCAGGTCTTCTCCATCTTGTCTTCCAATACTGGTCTAATGGGCTGTATCTTCATCCCCAAGTGCTACATTATTATTTTTAGGCCAGATTTGAATACAAAGCAGCAGCTTGCAAACAGGAGAAATGTTGAAATGTGAGACACAGGAATGTCAACTCTCTATCTGTTCCCACAAGTGATACCTAGAAAATGGTCCAAGCAGTTCTCCAAGGCTTCAAATCATTAAAGGATGACTGTAAGATAGGATTGTGAGGAAAGGAAGTTCTTGGAGTAGTGGGTGGATTTTAACAACCTGGAAATATAGAAGGATTGCATATGGCAACCATCACATCCTCTTTCTCAAAACATTTTACCAAAACTGCTATGGCAAATGCAACTGATGTGTTTCTTTTTATTTAGACAATAACTGTTTCTTGACGGTAGCAACAGTAAATGGGTGGGGAAAGTAACTTGATGCTTACTAATTATGAATATTTCTTATACCACATATTAAATATGCCTATGTACTGTTATCATTTCATCTCCCTTTCCTGAAATGTAGAAATATGAGTGCATCCTTTTGTTTGTTGGACTCCCTCTCAGTATTTTTCTGGAGGAAAATTCTTCCAGTGTACACTGAATAAATAATCTGCAGTGAGTGTAGATTATTGGCTTTTTTGGGGGGGATGGGGTATCATGTACTTTTTTCTACAGAAACTGGTGCCAGCAATGAGATTCACAATCTAAACCCTGGTGAACTCTGTATGATCACAGGCATTCATATTTGAGATCTGGTCTTGTTGACAAAATACAAGGATGGAATATCAGTTCTGTCTAATTGTTTGGTGTGCCTGAGTTCATTGGAGACCAAGGAAGATGCATAATAAAGATGACATGGGCGTGTGTGTTTTGCTATAATCTCACAATTGTCACATTTCCAACTGACATACCCAACAAAAACAAGCACGTTCGAGACCTTCAGAAGTCTGAATGCAATACTTTATTGATACATCATATTGGTACTGAATTTGAAAGCCCTCCAAACCCCGTGAAGATTGTCACCAAAACAAGTTCGATGGGCCTCACATTTTTGGTGATTCAACTTCCAATTAAAATATATACCAGGGGGTAAGAACTTCTTAGCTGATGCTCTCTCTTGCAAACCACAGTATCATAATAAAAGGGAGGATTTTGTGCAGGCTATCATCCCGACCTCACAGCCTAGGGTGTTAACCACTCAACAGGCCACACCGGCACCAAACTTGTATGCCCAGGGGGAGGACCTCTCCAGAGCAATCAAAGCAGCACTCCCAAGGGACCCATGGTTTCAAGAAAATCAAACTTTATTAACACAGCAAGAGGGCTTTGCCTGGAAGGGGTCAAAGTTATATGTACCAAGTGTGGTACGGGTGGCTGTGCTGCAGCACTGCCACGATGTTTGCTCAGCTGGACATTTTGGGTTCCTTAAGACTCTGCATTTAGTAAATCACCAGTTCTGGTGGTCCCACATGAAGAGGGACATAGAGGAATATATAAGGGGTTGTGCTGTTTGCACTAACATGAAGGTTCAGCCTGGATGGCCTCCTGGACTTTTACAGTGGGTGGCAGATCCAATTCTGCCATGGGAACCGATAGCCATGGACTTCATCGTGGATTAACCGGACAGCCAAGGGAACAAGGTCATTTGGATGATAATAATGTCTATAGACTCCATGGCATCCCCAAAAGGATAATTTCAGACAGGGGAGTGCAATTCACTGTCCAATTCTGGCGTAGATTCGTGGCAATGGTGGGGTCTTCACAGGGACTTAGTACAGCCTTCCACCCTGCAACCAATGGTGCTGCAGAGAGGGCAAACATGATAGTGGAGCATTACTTGAGATGTAATGTCCAGTACGAACAGACCGATTGGGCTGAATTCCTCCCCTTTGCAGAAATTGCATATAACAATGCAGTGCATAAAAGTATGGGGTTTACCCCATTTCATGTGGCTACAGGGCAGGAGTTCATCCCAATTCCGGAGTCTCCTCAAGTGTGACCAGATGACATGACCTCGCAGGAGTGGATAGCCCAGATGCAAAAAGTTTGAAAAGTGGTGAGGGATGCGTTATGTCATTCTTTTGTCACATATAAAGAGTGCCAATAAAAGGCGGAAGGCACAAGGACCTTTCAACGTAGACCAGAGGGTATACCTCTCCACTAAATATCTCAGTCTGCTGTTGCCATGTAAGAAACTTGGGCTCAAATTCATTGGGCTTTTCCCAGTCGTGCAAGTTATTAACCCAGTCACAGTACAGCTAAGACTCCCCCCTCTACTGGGCAAAACACATCCAGTCTTCCACTGCAGCCTGCTCCGATCAATTCAGGCCTCTGATATCAGAGGAGACCTGCTACAGCCACCAGCCCTGGTTACTGTAGATGGGGAACAGCACTATATAGTGCAAGATATACTAGATTCCAGGTGGCACGTTTACAATACCTTGTTTTATGGAAAGGTTATTCCCCCATCAGAGGCATCTTGGGTTCATAGCAAGGTCTGTAAGGCACCCCACATGGTAGCGAGATTCCACTGCAGACATCCCAGATAACCGGGGGAAGGGGTCCTTCGTCTCCTAATTGACTGTAATTGTTAGCTCCATAGATAGTGTCTCTGTGGTAGGAGGCTGCATGTCAGCTCCAGCCAGCCCAGAGGCCTGGAGCTGCCATTAAGGGGAGGAAAGTGGGCCAGCTGCCAAGACTCACCTCCCTCCTCCACAAGCTGTCTAGCTGAAGAAACTACAAAGCTCATGCTAACAATCCATGATTAATTGCTGGATGGTTTTCGCTCTGGGTCACAAGGTAATGGGTGTGTGCACACATGGGGTGCAGTTTATCTTAATTACGAATATAACAATAAAAGATGGTGGGAAGCACAGGGTGGCAGCTCTGACAATTTATTCATTGCCTTAATGCTTTGTTGGTCAGTTCGTGCTGTAGGAAGAAGATAAAACACTTTCAAACCATCTCTGTGTTTGGCTGTTTTCATTAATCCTTCGGAACCTGACAAAATAAAAATGATCCAAGAATTCCCTATGCCACCAGGCTGAAAATTTTGTGTTTGGACAATCTGGAACTGTGCTGCCTGCGGTATAATTTAAGCACACTACACAAAATTGTCTGTTACAACATCTTACCTGTCAATGACTTCTTCAGCTTTAATCCCAATAATACACGGACAAACAATCAATACAAACTCAAAGTAAACCGTTCCAAACTTGATTGCAAAAAATATGACTTCAGCAACAGAGTGGTCAATGCCTGGAATGCTGTACCTGACTCTGTTGTTACATCCCCAAACCCTCACAGCTTCAACCTTAAACTGTCTACTGTGGACCTCACCCATTCCTAAGAGGTCCATAAAGGGGGCGTGCAAAAGTGCACGAGCGTGCCTACCGTCTCTGCCCTACTGTCTCCATTTATTTGTACTCATTTCCTTTATTCATGTACATGTTTGTATTTATATCTGCTATCTTGTATGTGTTTGAGAAATTAGTAAATACAAAACCAAATGCAAATACAGTGGAATAAGAAGAAAGAAGAAGAGTGTTAGAAATGGAAATGGAGGGAACGCAACTCCATCACACTGAATGACTTACAGAGAAGAAATATATCAAGCCCCATTGAACTGTAACAACTGAAGTGAAGGCTTTCTTGCAGTGACAACCACTCTAATAAGATATTTTCCTGCCTTCTAGTAGCTCCATGGATTAACTTTGTCCTGCAGCTTCAAAGTTGGAGGGCATTTTGTTCTGAGTCTTCCAAAGTTTCTCTGGCTCAGCACAAGCAACAGCATGAGAAGCAGAAGCAGGAGGTCCATGTCTCCTTGGGCTAAGTGAGCCACTTCTCTGTTTCTAAAGAACACTAAGAATTAGAAGAATCAAAGTACTCTCACAAGATTGAAATGCCAGTAGCTTTCAGACACAGAGAAACAAAGATTTACTTGGAAAGGAGAGAAAGGACATTTAAGAGCACAGTTGCTCCCCAGTAAAGATCAGGGCTGTCTGTCTTCCTTCACATCAAAATGTGCCACACTGGGGAAAATAAGAGCTGAATGCAAATCCAGCCATGTTTCTGCCTGCTGAGCTCAACCCTCACCAAAAGGGCCCCTTTTCCTTCTCCTTTCCCCAACATTCCCTTGTGAATGTCCCCATGGGAGAGAACCGTGGACCCTGAATCCAAAAGCAGATCATACAGAAAGCTTTCAACCTTAGGTGAAAATAGACTGCATTGGCCATCACATAGATGGTTTGTGGTGAATCCGGGTGAGTTCACACAACACCCTTAACTAAGGTTAAGGAAAGAGAACTGCTACATTGGCATATTGTGCCATGCCAAAATAGATAAACAAAACGCTGGGCTTAGCACGATGTTCCGCTTTGCACATTTGCAGAGGACAAGATTCCAAGCTACTGCAATGTATGAAATACTTCTTAAAATCTCAGTAATATTTTCAGGGACTCCATGGCCAACCAAAGATGAGTCTCCTTCTCCTTAGAGGTTTCTGTGAAGATGCGAGGGAGAAAGAAGCCACAGAGGAACTGCTAAGAGGTCCCCCTAAGCCAACGTCTGGAGGGTTGTGGCAAGAAATCAAGTCACACCAATGCCGGGTTCCTACCGGTTCAGCCCAGTTTGGCAGAACCGGTAGTAGCTTGGCAGCCTGGTTTGTTGGAACTGGCAGACACCAAGGCCTGCCACGCCCCCAAACTGGTTCTCCCAGCAGTGCCATCTTGTTTTTGGCTTCTGTGCATGAGCAGAGCAATTTTTGTTGTACTGCACATGCGTGCACAGTGTGCATCAACTCACACATGCAGTACAGCCCAGAGCGCACCGGCAGTAGCAGTTGCCAAAACCCACCACTGGGTCCCACCATCCACCACACTATGGACACAGACCATCTGAGCTGCAGACCTCACAGCTCACTGTTTATTTAAGAAACCAAGGAACGTCAAAGCCCCTCAGAATGGAAAAACAACACAGAATTTGTCAAGGGAACTGAAACAAAATTCACTACCAACTCTATCATTTTCTCTCTCTTACTCAGTGTTGTGGTCCACAGGATTTCATGTTCCTCAATCTTAGATCTCATGAAACAAAAAGATGTTTCTTGAAAAGAGGGCAAATGAAATTTCACTTCATTTACAAGTAGTTACAAATTCAGCTCCAATTTCAGATGAATCTATGGAGATCTCATTGAGAAGAAAATCCCAAACAGGCCCCATCCTTAACATTTGCTGGGTTCAAGGATAATGATGGCTTCCATGATTTTGGAGCACAGGGAGCACTAGAGTTAAGGGTCACCAACCTAAAGTGGCATCAAACTCCATAGCTTTGTTTGACCTTTCCTAGCAGTCTCTGGAGACAAGAGACCACATTGAAGGACAGCAGAAGTCACTTTTCTGGCTGTTGATATTTCTTGCTCCAGCCCCACTTTCTGGATGTGTCCTAAGAGGAAGGAGTAAGGCCACCACAGAACAAAGCCTCAATGGGTGTATCTGTGATTTCTCACAAATATGCTTATCTCCAGATACCCTTCCTTACATGGAAGAAATTCAGGGTCCCAAGAGGAGAAGTTCCTTCTCACTGTTATTATTCCTATGCCAGCCTTGATATCTCTCCTCCTACTTCTCCCCTGACTGTCTTTGATGTAAACATCAGACTGAAGCAACATGGAAGGGATCTTGCATTAGAAAAGGATAAAGGCCACAGGTTATGCTCTTTGTGGCTCAAGTTATGGGACAGGGAGGAGCTGCCCTCTTGAATGTACTTTCTCTCTCTTCCAAGTGAATCTTGGTTTCTCTCTGTTTGAATCAGTGAAGCCACTGGATACTCCATCCTGTGACAGTGCTTCCAGTTCTTCCTTAGAAACAGGAAGGAGATTGATTCAGTTCTATGAATTATGGACCTCCTGCTTCTGCTTCTGGTGCTGCCGGTGTCCCAGCCTGTCTCTGGGAAACTGAGAACAAAGTGCCCACTGAATTTGGAAAACCAGGATGGAGGGAAGCCATGGAGCTATTATAGGCCAGGAGATCTTCTCATTGGTATAATCATCTCTGCATCAGCAATAAGACATACAACATTTCCTTTCAACGTGGCTCCTTCTATTCAGATGTGGGAGTAAGTCATTCACTGTGATGGAGTTTCATTCCCTCCATTTGCAGTTCTTGCACTCTTTTTTTCTTATTTTACTTATTCCTGTAATGCAGGACCTGACTAATTTCTTGAATTCTTTTGATTTCCACAGACTCTCACTTTTTTGTTTTATTGTATGAAAGAGGCTCATATCCAAACATAAGGAAAATAAAACCTGAAAGAAGTCCACATTATTTTCCTCTCCCTGTTCAATCCTAAATACATGACTTGAATACTATAGAACCTCTGGTCACGAACGCTTCTGGCCATGACCAAATCGGGCTGTTTTTTGTAAGGGCCAAATTTCCTGTTATTTGTTTACAAAGAAAAGTGACCCACATTTGGCCCCTGAATTAATTTTGCATTACTTTTGGTTAGGTTCAGGTCATGACCAAATCGGATTGCGACCAAAGTTATGGAACAAATTACGGCTGGGGCCAGAGCTTCTATTGTACTGAGTTTTGTTGAAAGTAGTGATTGTTGCAGTTTCTCCTGCCCAGCTCATCTCCATATTTTTTATAACCTCTCACTGATATTCTGTGCCTGATTCTTATAGGAATAATTTGTTTTTAGAACAACTTTTCTGGATCACTCATCAAAAATTCTCTTCTATTTATGATTGTTCTACTTAGATGATTATTCTGCAACCTTTTACTGGGCTGTTGAAAATTAGTACTTCTACAAATAATGGTTTATGCCTGATTATTTTACTTTTTAATTTTTTTAGTGTATGTCTGATTTTTAATCCTTTTGGAAGACTATCTCTATTCCATCTTCTCAATACTAACAAATATTAGAGGGCGATGGGTCACTATAATTTACCTCAGGTTTTGGATCAATATTGGCTTAAGTCTCAGTTAGTTTGTGGAGAAAAAAGGATTAAATAGAGATAAGTGTTTAGTTGTTGCTGTTGATCCTAATATTAACATGAGCATGGTTTTACAGTCCTATTATTTATGTAACAGAAAGAATGATTTTCAATATTGAAATGGTTAACAAAAAACCCCAACTCCTGCACAATCTCACACTTGGCTACAACATCCATGACAACTATTCAAACACATTCAGAACTTCAAATGCCTTGCTGGATGTTCTCTCTAATGGAGAAGCCAATGTTCCCAATTACAGCTGTGGAAGGAAGGACAACCTTTTGGTTCTTCTTGATGGAGCTCTTGAGAACATCTCCATCCAGATGTCAACGTTAGCAGGCCCCTACAAAGTCCCACAGGTTTGTGTTTGCATTTCTGTACTTGATAAAGTAAGAGGGGTGTTGGTTTGTGAGGAATAAATCCAACCATATCTTCTCTATGGAATTCCAGAACTGCTTTTCACCATGTCATTTGTAGGTGTCATGACTAGGGATTGGGATGTACAGTGAGGGGGGGAGCAATGATCCAAAGAAACATATCTTCTCATGACTCCTTCCTCATTGCTTAGAAGTCTTCTGCTGCATAATTGTGAAGGTGAGGAGAGGCTCTGTGTTCAATCAAAGGAGCTTCTGTACAATAGGAAGACACAGCACTGATTGAAAGCTCACTTTTTAAAAGTCTGATTAATAAACAGAGCTTTACTGGATTATCTTTCCTATTGTTGATAAATCAGTATGTACTGTATTATGAACCTGTAAGAACCACTAACCTTGATTAACCATTTTACATAAAACTACAAATATGTTATCCATGCTGTTAATTATGTTTTACCCTGAAATGCTCATGATCAAATTCATCATAAAAGGTTTTAAAAACAAAGTTTCCAGGGGAGATTATTTTCTACCAGCTGAACAATTCAAGAAATATCCCAACTAGTGGGACTCTATATTGGCAACTTCATTTACACATATCAATAATATCTGCCATGCCCATATGGGTCAAACCTAATTCCGATAGATAAAGACAGGGAATAAAAAGCACCCTAGCAATTCCAGGCCCAGATCTCTAACAGACATTGTGACTAAAATATCTATCAGCTTCCCCTTGAATAATGAAAAGTGCATTCCTTGCAGAAGAACTAGATTTGACCCAGTATTGACAATTGTGTCGTCTTGAACAATCTAACTCTAAAAATATCAATCAGAGGAAATAATCTTTTGCTGCTTTTAGAGTATTTGCTACAACAAAGTAAGGAACATAGAAGAAACTGATGGCCCTTAAATGGAACTCAGAATGTTGACCCTGCTCAACGCCCTCTCTACAAGCACTGACCATGAGAACCATTAATCAATGTCACAGGTTGTTCTAGAAAATCTCCCAGATCCCTTCCATCCCAATTATTGCATGTTCTTTGTTCATTTGTTAGAGAGTGTGATTTGGGCTCAATGGAGCCCTGAGAAGTAGGACTGATCCCCACCAGAAATTAACACAAGGGTGCTGCCAATATGACATTTGGGTTTCATATACTGTTAAGAAGACTTGGCTCCTATTCTCACAAGAATTATCTGATTATTGATAAGTCAAAATCAAAAGTTAGGGTCTTTGGAAAATGACATATTGCCATCTAGGGCTATTTGATGATGAGTCAATAAAGCAAGTTCACACCTTTCCTTACCTGGGTATTTTTCTCTGTGTCTGGATCTTGGCTCCTTCAACATCAAAGGAGCTCATTTAGACCAAAGGGACAAGAGAAAGCACTGTTAAAAGAATTTTAAAAAAATCATAGCTATGGAGCCTTGTTAGTCTGAATTATTAAAGTACAAAAGGCCAAAGTTACCACCATGCATTTATATTGAGCTGAACTTTGGGATTTAATTTATATCACTACTTGAACAAATTTGATCACATCACCTGAGAAGTATCTTGCGGGTAGATAAAAGGACTTCAGCTGCTGCTTTCAGAGCTGAATTGGAAATTTCTACAATTTATAAAATTAAAGACTATAATTGTTTTTTCTAAAATTAATGGTATGGATAGAGACACAGTCCAAAAAAATATGTTAGAACAAATAATTTTCAATTAAAAAGTTCTTGAATTGTTGCAAACCGTATCAGGAACTGTGGTCTCTCTGTCTTTATGCAATTGGACAAAAAACTAAAAAAGGAATTCAGAACAATTCTGTGTTTTATATTCTGTATCTTGATATGGCTTAGTGACAAATCAACAATAAACTGTTCTGATATGTGCATGAGAAAAAAGCTGAGTTTATTAAAATCTAAAAAATTTGACTTGATAAACCCTAAATATGACACAGAATTCTTCATTGCTTTTTCAGATCAGTGATAAAATTGCTTCAAAAGCTCTAAGTGATAAAAGTCAATTCCCTTTTTTCCATCCAGTGCTCCCCACAGAAGGATTTCAATACTCAGCAATTGTCCCACTGCTCCTCCATTTTGAATGGACCCTGATTGGTCTCTTTGCTCCAGACACAGAGAAGGGAGAGCTTTTCATCAGAATTTTTACTCCTATGCTTGTCAAGAATAGAATTTGTGTTGTTATATCACAACATTTCTCAGCGACTGGACCCACAGCAACCCTCAGGGATGCCCTCTCTAAGTGGAGACAAGTCAATGTCCTTGTTCACTTCATGGAATATGAGTTCCCCTTTGACAGAATTCTTCCTTTCCATTCAATATTTGAAACTTTGCCAGGACCCATTGAAGGGAAAGTCTGGATCACAACAATGGTTGGAGTACATTTTATAACAAAGGACAAGCGTCTCAAATACGTCCATAGTATTTGGACCTTTCCTCCTCAATGGCAAAGAGATAATGCCTATAAAGGTCCTTTCTTTGTAAAACGTGAATTTCAAGCTGAGTGTTTTCACTGCTCTGTTTCAAAACACATCTTTTCTGTCAAAGGCCGAAGAAGATGCACCCAGAAAGCACCAGTGGGGACCCAAGAGAAAGAGAATATGATGCGGATCCCAAATGACTGCTCTGCTTACAGTGCCATTAAGATTCTGGCTCATGCCTTAAATGCTGCATCCAAGTCCAAGAGGAGAAGGGAGAAAGGAGAAGAGAGGTTGGGGGCTCCAAGGCTGCAGCCATGGAAGGTATGGGGTCCCAACAGGGATCCATCAAACTATAAATTCCTTTCAGGGTCTTTGGGACTCTCTGGGCTTAGTTGTTCAAGATCTTAAGCTTTTGTATAAAATCTTATTTTATTTTATTTATTCTTCGCATTTCTAAACCGCCCCCTCTCCCAAAAAGGGACTCGGGGCGGTGTACAGTCCACACAACAAATAACAAATAAAGTACAAATATAAATATAACTATAAATATACGTATATATGTGGAGGAGGTTAAAATTAAGAGTGCTGTACAGAAGAATAAATATGGCTCTAAAAGCCCTAAAATCAATTAAAATTAAGACATTAAAACATTACCCTTAAAATAACCAGTTGAGAGTATGCTTCCGGGAGTTCATAGTTGTAACATTTATAATTAATTATGCCAGGCCAGCTAATCGGAACAGGTGAGTCTTCAATTTTTGTCGGAAGGAGCGGAAGTCCAAGGTGGTTCTAATGTCGGGGGGGAGGTCATTCCAGAGGGTTGGGCCCATCACAGAGAAGGCTCTGCTCCTTGGCGCCGCCCGTTGGCATTGCCTAGTGGATGGCACCTGGAGAAGGCCCTCCCTGTGAGAGCGGATTGGCTGCAGGGATGTATGTGGGAGGATGCGATCCCACAAATAACTAGGTCCTGTGCCATAGAGCGCTTTAAAGATAGTAATCAGGACCTTGAAATGCACCCGAAAAACCACAGGTAGCCAGTGCAGCTCGCGCAGGAGCGGTGTTACGTGGGAGTATCTAGACTTCCCCATGACAACCCGCGCGGCCGCGTTCTGGACTAGCTGCAGTCTCTGGGCGCGTCCCAAGGGAAGCCCCATGTAGAGAGCATTACAGTAGTCTAGGCGAGACATCACCAGTGCGTGAGTGACTGTGCGTAGGGCATCCCGGTCCAGTAGGGGGCGCAATTGGCGCACCAGGCGTACCTGGTGGAACGCCCCCCTCACCACGGCTGCCACATGGTCATCCATTGACAGCCGGGCATCTAGGAGGACGCCCAAATTGCGCGCCCGTTCCACAAGGGGCAGTAGCTCGTCCCCTATGGCCAGCGATGGGGTCAGCTGGCTGAACCGAGGTGCCGGAAGCCACAGCCACTCAGTCTTGGAGGGGTTGCGTTTGAGTCTGTTGTCCCCCATCCAGACCCCGACGGCTTCCAAACACCGGGACATCACTGCGACAGCCTCGTTGGGGTGGTTTGGGGTTGAAATGTACAGCTGTGTATCATCAGCGTACAGATGGTATTCAACCCCAAAACCACGGATGATCTCGCCCAGCGGCTTCACATATGCATTGAACAGAAGGGGCGAGAGGACCGACCCCTGCGGCACCCCACAAGAGAGTGGCCTCGGGGTCGATCTCTGCCCCCCTGTCAACACATATTGCATCTGGCCAGAGAGGTAAGAGTCGAACCACCGTAACACGGTGCCTCCGACTCCCATCCCCTCCAGCCGGCGCAGAAGGATACCATGGTCGATGGTATCAAAAGCCGCTGAGAGATCTAATAGGACCAGGATAGAGGAACAACCTCTATCTCTGGCCCTCCAGAGATCATCAACCAACGCGACCAAGGCTGTCTCCGTGCTGTGCCCGGGTCGGAAGCCGGACTGGCGTGGGTCTAGATAATCGGATTCATCGAGGTGACGTGGAAACTGCTGCGCCACCACATTCTCAACAACCTTCGCCAAGAAAGGGAGGTTGGAGACTGGACGATAATTAGCTAGCTCCTTTGGGTCGAGTGAAGGCCTCTTGAGTAAGGGCCTCACCACCGCCTCTTTCAAGACGGTAGGTAAGGATCCCTCACCCAACGAGGCGTTCACCAGGCCCAGAAGCCAGCCTCGTGTCACCTCCCAGGATGCCAGTACCAGCCAGGAGGGACACAGGTCCAATGAACATGTGATGGGTCACAGCCTTCCACGCAACCTGTCTAAATCCTCGGGGGCAACAGAGTCAAACTCCTCCCAGAATGGACTCACAAGACTCACTGTTGACGGCCCATCCAGACCACTGGAGGGGGGCCATCCGCTCCGGATCTGAGCGACTTTGTTCTGCAGATATTCTCCAAACTCCTCTGCTCTTCCCTGTAAGGGTGCCCCCGCGTCTCTTGCACCAAGAGGGAGCGGGTGACCCTAAACAGGGCGGCAGGGCGGTTATCCGCAGACGCAATAAGAGCGGCACAATGTCTACGTTTGGCCGCTCTCAATGCCACAAGGTAAGTGCGTAAATAGGCTCTTACCTGTGTTCGATCAGACTCGGAGCGTGAGGACCTCCACCTGCTCTCTAGACGTCTCCTCTGGCGCTTCATCACCCTCAGCTCCTCGGTATACCAAGGAGCCCGGGTGGGTCGCTGCCGTAGGAGAGGTCGCAAAGGCGCAACCCGGTCCAAGGCCCCAGCCGTCGCCCTATTCCAGGCGGCCACTAGGTCCTCAGACCGAGCGCGGGTCAGGGCTACAGGTAACGGCCCAAGCTCCGACTGGAACCTAACTGGTTCCATCAGATGCTTGGGGCGGTACCAGCTTGGACAGACTGATTCCGCCTCCTCGCGGTGGGGGGTAGCGCCAGGGAATCTAGCCGGAGACAGGAGTGATCTGACCATGACAGGGTAGTAATGTCTAAGTCACCTATTCCCAGATCACTCGTCCACTGCTCAGATACAAAAACAAGGTCCAGTGTGTGGCCACCTTCATGTGTGGGGCCCTGAATTAGTTGGGTCAGGCCCATGGCTGTCATGGAAGCCATGAACTCCCGAGCCACCTCGGATGCTGCTCCCGTCGACGGCAGGTTGAAATCCCCCATAACCAAAAGTTTGGGGATCTCCACCGCCGTCTCCGAGATCAGCTCGAGGAGCTCGGGCAGGGCTGCTGACGTATAGCGAGGAGCCAAGTATATGATCAGCAAACCCCACTGCCTCCCTGGGCCGCATTTCACACCAAGTGACTCACACCCGGGTATCTGAGAAACAGTGAACTCCCTCGGCTCTAGACCATCCCGTATAACCACCGCCACCCCTCCACCCCTACCCAGGGCCCGGGGCTGATGAAATGCATGGAAACCTGGTGGGCACATTTCCACGAGGGGTAAACCACCCTCGTGACCCAACCAGGTCTCTGTTATTCCTGCAAGGTCCAGCTCCCCCTCAGAGATCAACTCATTAATGAGGGGGGCCTTGTTGGTCACAGACCTTGCATTGCAAAGCATCAGCCGCAGGCCCTGTCTCTGTAGTTCCCGACCACCTAGGTTGCGGGGGTTGGTACAAACGACCGGGCGTAGCCAGCAGCCACGTTCTCCCAACCGACCTTGTGATCTTCTCTTGTCCTCGCATTCCCCCCTCCAATATTGTACTTATTGGAAGAGAGCCGTGTTTTCCCTTTTACAACCAAGATGTTTTCTATATTTGAAAAAGTGCTCCCAAACTCCTTCTGATTTTAAGCTCCGGTTAACCAACATGGCTCTTCTCCTCTTTCCTTAAGGCTAAAAATTGATCTCTTCCTCCCCTTCTTTGTCCTTGCCTAAAGCTGATGAAAATTTTGTGCATTGTCTTCTCCAAGCGTGGTGCCTGTTAGGAGACCCGGAATGGATCCACTGTGTGATTCATGACATTATCAAATTAGTAATATGATTATTATCAATTCATTAAAACATTACTATTACTTTATTATAATCAGCAACCACTCTACATATAAAATAATATTAGAAAAACTACAAATGAAATCTTAAAAGAAAGATGTAGATTGTGGCCGCCATTCATTTGTGTTATACCAAATGTAATGATACATCAAGTCCTAGGAGCTCAAAATTAGTTTCCAACTCGATTTGACATATGCACCTCTCTCTATTTCAAAATCATATTTTTAAATTCTTTCTTTCTTTCTTTCTTTCTTTCTTTCTTTCTTTCTTTCTTTCTTTCTTTCTTTCTTTCTTTCTTTCTTTCTTTATTCGATTTATCAGTCACGCCCTCTCCGCGAAGGGACTCGGGGCAACGTACAATCAAATATATAGTCGTGTGGCATGGAGGAGGTAAATACATCAACATTTAACAATTCAAATAGAAATAAAAGCCACAAAGTTAAAATAAATAACAGTAAAATTACAACAATTAAAACAGTTAAAATACCCAAGAAATTTAAATTTACAGTTTAAAATTGCCAGGGAGGTTAGAGAGTTCTAATTAAGCCAGGCCGGCTAGTTGGAACAGGTGGGTCTTGAGTTTCGTGCAGAAGGAGCGGAGATCAGTCGTTGTCCTAATGTCTGGGGGGAAGTCGTTCCAGAGGGCTGGGCCCATCACAGAGAAGGCCCTACTCCTGGGCGCCGCCCTCTGGCACTGCCTGGTGGACGGTACCCGGAGGAGTCCCTCTCTGTGAGAGCGGATTGGTCGCAGGGATGTATGGGGCAGGATACGATCCCGCAAATAACTAGGTCCTATGCCATGGAGCACTTTAAAGATGGTGATTAGCACCTTGAAGCGCACCCGGTAGACCACAGGGAGCCAGTGCAGCTCACGCAGGAGAGGTCTTACATGGGTGAACCTCGTTCTCCCCATAATTGCCCGCGCGGCCGCATTCTGGACCAACTGTAGTCTCCGGGCGCATCTCAAGGGGAGCCCCATGTAGAGAGCATTGCAGTAGTCCAGACGGGACGTCACCAGTGCGTGAGTGACTGTGCAAAGGGCATCCCGGTCCAATAGGGGGCGCAATTGGCGCACCAGGTGAACTTGGTGGAACGCCCCCCTCGCCACGGCTGCCACATGGTCTTGAACTGTGAATTTTTAAAGGAGATCAAAATAACTTGTTTCTGTAATACAAATCATGATTTATCTACTTCCTTTTTCAATGAAAATATCAAGGAAATAATGACCAAGGTCCAATTGTCTTTTATAACTCCCCAATTTTATCAGTAACATTAAAATTTATTTGAGTACAATTTTAAACACAGTTATGTCCACTTAATTATCATTCCATCCACTGCTCAATTAAGAAGATCCCCATTCACCCCATCAGGAAGGATTTTGTTGATTCTTTGCTAAAATCAAGTTATACCACCAGCATTCACACAGTTTAATAAGTAAGTGTGATGATAGGTGGGAATGAATTTGGAGGATGAGAGAAAGAGATGCTGAATAGGGAAGGTTTGGATAAGATGTGGGGGAGGAAACCAGCAGCTGCATAACAGGCAGAAAAAGAAACTCAGATAAGTTCCTCCCTAATTTGACCATCAAAAGAGTTCATTAAATGATTTGGACCTTCCCATTGTTAATATAGCCTTACAAGAAAATAGAATTAGTTCATCTGGTCATCCCCCTCCCCCAACTATTCTACTTGAATAACAATTAGCCTTGCAACTATCTTCTTAACAAATCCTTGCTTTCTGCTAATCACCCTGTTGTTTTCAAGGAGTTTATGAATACTCTAATTATTTGTGTTTTTTCTTCAATTGATTTGTGACTTTTCCTAAAATGTACCCTATGATTGAAAATTTTAGTCAATTAGGTATATTGTCAGTGTTTCAAGTAATGCACCCATAGAAAGTTGAACTCCAAGGCAGAGAGATTCCTCAAAGAACAGTTCATTGGATACATCATATTGGCACAATGGTAAAAGCCAACTCTGAAAGGTCCCACAGTTTTCACCTAATTAAAAAAATGAAAATTCCTCCTGTCCCCCCAAGTAATCAGTCACATTGTCCAATAAAGGTGCTGTGGGTTGCTTTGTTACTCCACTCCTCCTCCCTAAGCCACCTGTTGGAATGTCCTTGGTTCCCACAGGAAACCTTTTTTGGTTTTGAGGCAAAACCCCAACTATCTAATTTCCCTCCTCCCTCTCACCTCTTCTGCCTTGTGGCAACCATGAAGCCAAAAAGATGGCCTCAGCCAGGTTCACTTCAAGGTTGACATATATCTTCTCTCTATACTTTCATTCAATATACTAAATGATTGAGAATTATTACTGAACCTTTGTTCTTGAGTTTTGAAGAAGTGGCAACACTTGTTCTCCCAACTCACAATATTTAGAAGTTAATCAACCACAGAAGAAAGATTCAAATGTGAAAAAATCATGTGAGATTGAAAGAAAAACAAGATTTCTGCTTTTTATATTCCTGGATGTTTCCATTTTAGTTCCATTCATTTCTAAAGAAGAAGGGATTGTACAATGTTTCCCTGATGAAATTGTACTTGGATCAAAATGGAGACCTAGCAGCAGATCTGTGGATTGTTGGTAGGGTGATTCTTCCCAAGGAGGATCCCATCAACAAGCATTTGGGATCGTTTGAAAGGCAGCGACTTATAATTAAACACGATGCTTTGTCACAGCTGCAGTTGCTCAACAAGGTGGGGAAAATATTGATGACTTTTCTTCATTTTTCCAAAGAATTAGGACCCTTTTCAAGTGGGGAAAACCTAGTCAAAAAAGTGGGTATCCTGCATTGAGAATTTAATGTGCGGAGTAAAACATCCAAAATTATATTAGATAGATGAGGGGAATTCAGTTCTTTTGACCAAAGTATCCTTCAGATGCTACAATTCTGAAGCTGTTATAAGCTGCTATAATGCTGATTCACCTATATCCAAAATGAGATTTGGAGTGATTATTATTTAGGACACAAATCATTGTCAATTAATGTCTCTTTTGAAATTCATCATCCTGAAACTGTTGAGAGAAATCATATGTGGAGGAACTTCACATTAATAGCTTCAGGTTCAATTTTTCTTTGTCTTCAAATATTAGAGATGAAGGCAATTCTGTTAACCAGAGCCTGACTTCAGGTTTGGATTGAATCCAATGAAATGAAATCAGGATTGAATGGAAGTTCTGTTGGTCCAATTGGAAAATAACAGAATAACAGAGTTGGAAGGGACCTTGTAGGTCATCTAGTCTAACCCCCCTCTAAAGTAGGAAACCCTCCACCATTTATAACAGATGGCAATCCAGTCTCTTCTTGAAAGCTTCCAGTGATGAAGTTCCCACAATTTCTGAAGGCAACTTCTGTTCCATTGGTTGATTGCTCTCACTGTCGGAAAATTTCTCCTTATTTCCAGTTTGAATCTCTCCTTGTTCAGTTTCCATCCATTATTCCTTGTCTGGCCTTCCGGTGCTTTGGAAAATAGCTTGACTCCCTCCTCTCTATTCAGCCGCTCAAATATGATCCGTCTATTCACTAGACTAGCCTTGCCTAGTTCCTGCAACTGTTCATTGTATGTTTTAGCCTCCAGTCCTCTAATCATCTTGATTGCTCTTCTCTGCCCTCTTTCTAGCGTCTCAACATTTTTTTATTGTGTGGTGACCAAAACTGGATGCAATGTTCTAGGTGTGGCCTTACTAAGGCTTTATAGAGTGGTATTAGTACCTCACGGGATCTTGATTGAATCCCCCATTGCCTGGTTAGAGTCAGGGTCTCCTAAGTTTGCAGACCCATCATCTGTGCCATTTTTTAATCAGCTGAGACCATAGTTATACATGTCTCTCTTTAACCCCACTGGGATAGTGGAATTTAGGAAGGAGGTCGAAAGCTTTCAGTTCACATGAAATAATAATGACTGGTCTGATGTGAGCTTATTTATCCATTGATTGATTAAATTTATTTGCTGCCCATTTTACCATGATAATGGCTTGGAAACTGAAGGACTCAAGACTCACTTTGGTGCAAAAGAATCCTGATATCAGAAGAAATAAGGGACAATTTCAAAGGAAACATTACTTAAATTTGAGCTTTGTCTTTTAAGAGGGCACTACAGTTTTAGAAACTAATCAATCAGTTTTAGCCTTAGTTCACCAGCATGGTAGCCATATAAATTGAATAAATAAATATAGAAATAAAGAGTGTATCCTTTAAGGTTGTCAGCCCTTGTTTGTATGGAATTTTTCCTCTGTATCTTAAGTGGGGGAGAGTTTTGGATTGCTTTCAAAGGGAAGCAACTTTGCAATATTTATTCCAGAAAGAAAGCTTTCCAGATCCTACTGGTCAGATGTTTCTTTCTTCATCACAGTTTTATTCTAATAAACCTAATGGAATAAACATTTAATAAACCTTTTACATTATTGTTTACTTTAAAATGATATATCGTATTTCAAAATCATACTTATATGAAAAATAGAGGAATGTATGTTAATTCCACTGCTGAGAGGAACCCACCTGTTGTCATTTGATGCTTAAAACTTTTCTCAATTTCATCCCTTCAGACTTTGTTAAGTAGAAAGGTCCATTTTTTCCTACCTGATATGTCCCAAGAAATAAAGGAGGAACTAAATGAGGAATCTGCCTGCACTTGTATCTCCTGAAACCATTTGGAAGTTTCTAGAGATTTCGTATTGGCCTAAGTGAAGCCTAAAGAATATTTGGGTAATGTTCATGTTTACCTCCATCTTACATGAATAATGAACCTCAACATATTTCCTTTGGCATTTCTTCTTTCTCTTCTCAGTCTCTGCCTCAGTCCAAATGTGTGGAAAAATGTCAGCCTGGATTTGTCAGGAAGGCTCGAGAAGGAGAGCCAGTTTGCTGCTACGACTGCGTTCCTTGTCCAGAGGGGACCATCTCCACTCAGGAAGGTGGGTGACATTATGCATTTTAAAGAGAAATGAATTTTTGATGGTTTTGTTCTTAATTTTCATGGTGTCCTATTATTACCACAATGGGAGAGATAAGAAAAAGATTTTGAAGGATGAGGTAGGAAGAAGGAGGTTGTGAATTGGTTAGGAAATCTCTTTTATTTGCCAATTTGGATGTGTTCTTCAATATTTATCTTCCTTAGGAACATTTGAATTCTTTGTAACTTGAGGAATGGTTTTAGTTTAATGAAGTTTGCTCACTCAAACCAACTTTATACTACAGGCCAAAAGATACGTCAGTCCTATATTTAATCAATTACTATTTATTAAGATCATAAAATGTTTCTCTCTATATATATATAAACTCAGGAAGGTGCATTTTAAGGAGAAATGAAATTTTGATGGTTTTGTTCTTAATTTTCATGGTGTCCAATAACTTCCATAATGTGGTGAGATAAGAAAAAGATTATGAAGGATGAGGTAGGAAAAGGATGTTGTGAATCGGTTAGGAAATCTGTCTTTTATTTGTCAATTTGAATGTATCCTTCCATATTTATCCTTCTTAGATAGATCTTTCTATGAATTCTTTGTAATTTGAGGAATGGTTTTAGTTCGAAGGGCTTTGCTCACTCAAACCAACTTTATATTACAGGCCAAAAGATTCATCAATCATACATTTAATCAATTAATCTTTATTAAGATCATAAATCCTAATAAGCTGAACTATCTAATTAGAAGGAACAATTGAGGGAGAGATTTTGAGTTTAAGGAACAATTAAAATCAGACAGATGTCTCATCATAAAACCATCACGTGGATATTTCCTTCCTACTTTTTCTTATCTTTCCAATTTTCTTATATTGTTAAATATTGAGATACAAACAGTTATAACACCAACAAAAAAGGAATATAGTCCTGCTTTTGAAAGGGAAAAAAGTCTAATATACTGTGATAGGATTAAAAAGAACAGAAAGTGGTGGGGGGGGAGAACTAATAAAAGATCAATCTACTTAATATCCATTGATACTAACGTTGAACTCATTCTCCATTTAAAATTGTTGCCCAAATCTAGTAAATGGATTCAGTTCCTCTTCTTGAATTATTTCATGAATTAATCTTTCTTAAGATATTTTTATTTTCAAATTTATTTATCAAATTTATATGGCTGTCTATTTCACACAAAGAGACTCTTGTTGGCATACAATTAAAGCAATAATTAAAAATTAAAACAATGAGAAATAAACTCCAAGAAAGGAAGAGAGGAATGCATGAAGATGCTACCAACTATGCAACCAGCACGCAGAGCTCTGTTACCAGGTGATTCCCAGGGCTGTTGACAGAATCACATTTTCAGGGGTTTCTAGAAGGCCTTACAGCTTGGAGGTACTCCCTAATCCAGTGTAGTCAATGAGTTTTAACTGGAAGAGGCTGTATAATCTTCCTGAAGTAGGCAGTGTTACAACCCTTCTCAAGAGGCTCTCCATGGATCCAACCATGTTAGCCAACTTTTACCCTGTGTCCAGGATTTTTACAGCAATTGAATGAGAGCATAGTTGGTGGATCAATCATCAGTAACTGAGTTTAAATATTCCTGGTAGAAACATATGTCTAGCATCTGTCAAAAATTAAAATTAAAACAAACTAACTAACTAACTAACTAACTCAAAGTAAAGTCAGTGAAAGAGAAGAATCTGGAGGATTACCTCAGAGAAGGGAGTTTGTGCCACCAGATATTTCTTCTTTAAACTTTATTTTCTTCTTGTTCTTGTTTTTATAGTTTTATACACTGGAGATTTTTTGTTTGGAGTGTATATACAATTTACTAAGGCTTTCCCATCTTTCAGTATCGCATCTCACCCAAAGGTTTTATTGAAATTTGAAAATACTATAAAAGAAATATTGCTTTGTTTTCTTAGATACTGAAAAATGCACCAAGTGCCCAGATGATCAATATCCAATCAAGAACCAAATTCAATGTATCCCCAAAAGAACCATCTTCCTGTCCTATGAAGAACATCTGGGCATCATCCTCATCTCCTTTGCCCTACTCTTGTTCCTAACCACAGTGTTCATTTTAATCCTATTCCTTCAATCCTTAAAAACTCCCATTGTCAAAGCCAACAACCGAGATCTCTCCTTCGTCCTCCTGATCTCCCTCCTGCTTTGCTTTTTGTCCCCCTTTTTCTTCATTGGTCAACCAAGGAAAGCCACCTGTCTTCTCAGACAAACAATGTTCAGCATTGTCTTCTCAGTAGCTGTGTCTTCTGTATTGGCCAAAACTATCATGGTGGTGCTGGCCTTCCTGGCCTCAAAACCAGGGAACAGGATGAGAAGATGGTTGGGGAAGAGCTTAGCCAACTCCATCATCCTTTCTTGTTCTGCTGTCCAAATTTTCATCTGTGTCATGTGGCTGGGAGTATCTCCCCCATTTCCAGACTCTGACATGCACTCCCAGCCTGGAGAGATCATCCTTCAATGCAACGAAGGCTCCGTCACCATGTTTTATGTTGTCCTCAGCTACATGGGTTTCCTAGCTGTCATATGCTTCACATTGGCTTTCTTGGCCAGGAACCTTCCTGGGCCCTTCAATGAAGCCAAGCTGATCACTTTCAGCATGTTGGTCTTCTGCAGTGTCTGGGTCTCATTCTTGCCCACCTATCTGAGCACCAAAGGGAAATACATGGTAGCCGTGCAGGTCTTCTCCATCTTGGCCTCTGGTGCTGGGCTGTTGGGCTGTATCTTCTTCCCCAAATGCTACATTATCCTCCTGAGGCCAGATCTAAACACAAAGGAACAACTAATGATAAAAGCAGAGACCTGATGATGAAATTGTTTCTTCGATTAAAACATTTAATTTTTGATTGCAGTTCTTGGTTTTTATGCTTCATTTGCCTCTGTTTGAAAACTGATGTTATTTAAAACTGAAGGAGATAAAAATAGTTATTTTAATAATAATAATAATAATAATAATAATAATAATAATAATAATAATAATAATAATAATAATAATAATAATATGTAATAAGTAATCAAACAATAAAATAAGTTGACTATTAACTGATTCATCTACACTAAACCTTCTCCTCCTGACAGAACCAGACCTTGGGGGAATTGAAGTACCAATTCTGAAAGAACCATGAAGGAGATGAGGTTGAGACACTCCTAACTAACTCTGAAGATACCAGAGCTCTATTTGGGTTTGATGCTCTTTTTCATCAATCTCCCTTCAGTTCAGCTCCAGATCAACTTTCACCCTTTTCGTCGGTTCCTCTCTCTTAGCCTCCCATTCCAGCTTATCTGGGCTGAGGTGCTGAACAGACTTTCTGCCTTCTAGTAAAGAATCTTCGGTAGCAGAGACCTTCATAGACTGTGCCTTTCTTTTTTTTATATATATAAAAAAGTTTTATTGGTTTTTTCAAGTATTTTGGGGGAAAGGGTACATAAATGTGGAGAAAAATTTTGACAGCTACATCATACGGAAGCTGGTACTTCCCCGGAGTCTTACATCTCTCTCTTATTTTATATATATCAAAATATCATTATAACATACATATTAGCAGTTTAACTTCAAATTCTTTGACATCTTCAACCATACTTTATATCACTTCTAACCATTTCATTGTATTAACAATTGCAATGTGTTTTAAAATCATTTCTGTGACCTAAGTCTCATTGCTGTCTCTTCTCCCCTGTCTGTTGGCTGAGCCATGGCTCCTCCCCTCTTCATGTCCTGTGCACTGTCTCTTGTTTCATCTAGGAGGTTCTTGTGTTTTTCCATGAAGGCTTCTGCCTCCATTACTGTATTAATTCTCACTCTACCCCCCTCCCAGAAAATCAACAAGCCTTCTGGAATTAGCCACCTAAACCAGATATTTTTTGCATATAATTTTTTAGTTAAAAAGAAGAATTTCTTCCTCTTATCTCTTATTCTTTTTGGTATCTGTTTCAGAATGGTTATTTCTTTGTTCTTATATCTTAAAGGTTCCCCCCTTTGAACTCCTATAATCTCATCTCTTGTAGTCTTTCTAAAAAATTTAACATGAACTTCCCTTGGAACATTGTGTGTTTTAGCATATGCTGAGTTGGTACTGTATATCAGATCCATATCCCACCCTAGCTGTTGCTTATCTCTTTTAATATAATCGGTTAGCATTGTTATCATAATCTCCCTTAAGTCTTCACCCTCCATTTCAGGTATGTTTTGAAATCTAAGAAAAAGAGACATCCTTTCAAATTCCATTTTTTCCATATAATTCTCAATTCCAACATTTTTTTTTTGTAAAGCCTTCATCTCTTCTCCCACCCCCACAGCCCCCTCCTCCAGAGCATCTATTTTCTGGCTATTTTGTAAAGTTTGTTGTTTATTCTCTCTGAGTTCTTCCCTTAAGTCAGCCAGCTGTTTTTTTTATTTCATCCTGCCCCTTTAAGATTGACTGGAACATCAGAATACAGTCTTTAATCATATCTCCAACATCATAAAAAACAGAGTCTTTGGCAAGCAAGCGCAGCTAGGTCACCCATTCATCCACAGATTCACCTCCACACTGGTTTCTCTCATAAAACAGTTTTCTCTGCACTGTGGAGTTTTTTCTTGGGTTGCAGGATGCTTCAAACTTTGCAAACAGTAACAGTATATGGAAAGCTTCCATATATTTTTTTCATAAAGAAATTATAAATTATGAACCCTTTCAACAAATGCCAAAATTAATCTTAATGCTAAAACCATGTTCTATTTCAGCTCTTTAATTTCTATAAGCTCTTTATCCACACTGTTTTCCTTTAATGCCCAATTTTATTGCATCTTCCTCCTTTTTATGTTTTTAGTTCTATTTCCTATTTTCCTTCTGTCAAAGACTTGATTTTTTTTTCTTCAATTTTTATACACTTTAAAAAACGTTTCTGAAATCTTCTCTTTCCCTGAATCTGCCCTTCATATGAGCAGCTTCCCCTAAAAGAGAGAAAATTTCCCCCTTCAGCCCCTCCAGTTCTGAGGGAAGACAGAAGCCCCGCCCCTCTCTCGCCCTAGTGGCTGCGTCTGTTCCTGGCTTGCCCCTGTTGTCATGGCAACCCAGCAGCAGCCAATCAAACAGGAAGGAAGAATGGTTGCCTGGGAACTCAGCCACCAATCAGCTTCCTGGAGGAGAGGTTGAACAGACAAAGACAAGGGAGGAGGGAGAGAGTTTCAAATGAATACAAAATTAAAAGGTTTTAAGTATGATGAGAAAGAGAAGAAGAAAAACAACTCAGGGAAATGCAGAGGGAGGGGAGGCTGAAGTCCTGGAAGAGCCTTTCCCCTCCCCCACCTAGAAATGGCTGCCCTGGAGAGCTTCTCCTGAGGCAAAAAATGTCACTGGATGATTTTAGACTTTGGATTCAGGTCTCTCTGTCTTCCTTTCACATCAAAGTGTTTTATCCTGAGGAAAATAAGATCTGAATGCAGCCATGTTTCTCCTTGCAGGGGTCACCCACCGCCACCAGAGCCCCCTTTGCCATCACCTTCCCCCAAATGTGAGCTTTGTCTTCAGGGGGTGGAAGCCTCCCCTTAACATCCTTACACCCCCATCGAGCTCTCTTTCTGGCGTGGAAGTGTTGGGGGTCCTGTATCTATCCAGATGTGGTTTGGTGACATCTCCCCTCTGGCTGGAGGCCTCCCCTCCTTTGATCTTTCCCCAATGGGACCCTGCGTTGCTTGGGCCTGATCCCCATTGCCTCCTGGAAATGGCCCCCATTTTCCATACGCTGACAAGACCTTGTAGAAATGGCGGCTGCTTTTGAAGCCTTCCACTCTGATCCTCAGGCTGTTGGAAGACTGCAAACCTCTCTTGGCTCTTTCTAGCTTTGGGAATGCAGACACTGCATGCTTGAGGCAGGTTCAGGATGAGCTTCCTAAAAACTTTCCCTTCCTGCTTTGAACCCCCTTCCCCCCCCAAAAAAAATCTAAATTTCTTCAATAAAGAACACACAAACACACACCCAAACACACACACACACACACACAATGCTGGGAGAGACAAACTTGTTCATCTTCCACTCCTCCCCCAGCCCCGAATTAGGTGCTAAAACTAAACTGCCAGGGAATTCCTCCTACTTCTAGGTTGGTTCCAAATCAGTTACTCTGACTGCAGAGTGAAGAAAGTAGAGAGAAGGCAGGAAGGAAGCAAAGGAAACATTGTCAGTGAGGTCAGTGTGTCTCAACTGCCTCTCTGCATGTGAGGAGGGTCCCTCCCTCAGAAGAGAGCTTTCTGACCCCACTCCCAGGCTGCTTTGGCTGGATCGGGTTGGGGTCTCCGCCTGCCTTCCTCTCCTCCAGAGACCCCTCCCTGCCTTTGCCCAGAAGGCACATGAACCTCCTGCATCCCCCACCTCTCTCCCCCTCACTCATGGCTCTCCAGGACCCTTCATGGCCCCACTTGCTATTAGGGCTTCTCCTTCAAAGAAACATTTTCCAAGCATGCCTGAGCCAGGTCAGGTACGGGATCCACCTGCCTTCCTCTCTTCCAGCCCACCTTCCCTGTCCTTGACTGGAAGGGACATCAACCTCCTGCAGCCCTGTGTGGCCTTCCAGGAGCCCTGCTTCCTCCTCAGCCTCTCCACAGCCTTCATGAGGACTTGAAACCACTCTCCTGGTCAGGATTGGAGCTTCCCTGCTGCTTCTTCTTCTTCACAGAGCAACCAGATAAAAGCTCCACCTAATTTCAACAATTTGGAGTCCGCTTGGCTGGTTTTGCAGGACTGAAGACAGAGTGGGGAAGGCCATAGCCTCAGCCGGCTGGGTGTGGAAGATATCAGAAAGATGATAGGTGACAAGGCTTTTCAGAAGTGGTTTGCCATTGACTCTTTTCTAGGGCTCTGACAGATTGGCTGGTCCAGGTTCACCCAGCTGACTTCCTGCCCAAGGCAGGACTGGAACTCATGGTCTCCTTGTTATTCCCCTCATGCCTTGACCATAGTCGTAGCTATGCATCTCACTTAACCTGGTCAAGTCACCAATAGCTGCGTTCACACTTGCAACTTTTAACCATTGTTTATTTTTGGAGGTTGAACCTGTCAACTGATGGATCAGTTAATTATGTCAGTATTAATTCAGCAAGTGGCTGAAGAATCGTTTTTAAGAGCAATATAAACTGGAGACATTTTTCTTCCTGTAAGGGCCACATTCCCACAGCATGAATGCTTCACCAGGCTGGAGTTTATCAATACCAAAACACGGGGACTCTGGATTATAGCTTGGAAGCACTTGGAGGTCATCTGGGCTGGAATTTCAAACAAAGCCTCAGAGATAGGAACGTCACAACAGTCACACCATGTGCATCTATGAAACCTGAGGGTCTGTTCCCAGGTCCCCCCAAACCAAATTCTGGGTGGTGGCGGCAAGAAATCAGGTTATACCATCCACTGAAATGTGGGCACTGCCACCATCTCAGCTGCAGACCTCACAGCTCAGCATGTATCTAAGAAACCAAAAAAATATATATCAAAATTTAATGGCTGTCAGTGTTTTTATCAGTATGGAAACACAACTCAGAAAGTGTCAAGGAACAAAAAGGAATATTTCCATCCATTCTGTGATTTTCTCTCTCTTCATCAATGATGCAACCTCCCATTGTCTTCCTTGAGTTTGGGAAGCAGCTCAAGTCTTTTCTTTTGAAGATATATTTTTATTCCTTACATATAAATGTACTGAATACAGTGTAATTGTCCTGGAATTCCTCTTACCATTAAACAAAAATAAAAACATATGTACTATTTTAAACAGTGCTGGTGTTGTACAGGAGTTTCTGACCATCACATGATCATAAAAACAATTCAGGCTGAAACTCTATATCAGGGGTGAAATCTAAAAACATTTCCTTCCGGTTCTGTGGGTGTGGCTTGGTGGTGGTGGGGTCATGTGACTGGGTGGGCGTGGCTATGTGGTCATGTGACTGTGGGGTCAAAATACAGAAAATCCCTTTAACAATGCCCTGCTGGAGCAGGGGCTGGACTAGATGATCTCCAGGTGCCTTCCAGCCCTGGATTACTTTGCTCTTTCAAGGTATCCTCTGAAGCTGCACCTAGTGCCTGGTTTGTGGTCCTCCCTCCCTCTCCTTTTTCCCTTCCTCTCTTCTTTCTTTCTTTCTTTCTTTCTTTCTTTCTTTCTTTCTTTCTTTCTTTCTTTCTTTCCTTCTTTCTTTCTTTCACAGCATGCCCATCCCACGTTGTTTTTGGCCTAGCAGCCTTCAGGGAAGCCTTCTGGGAGTAAAAAAGGACCCCCCAAACCACCAACCCTGGTTTTGGCCTAGCAGGCCTCAGGGAAGCCTCCAGGCTGCTTTAATAGCCATAGTAATAGCACTTAGACTTATATGCCGCTTTACAGTGTTTTACAACTCTTTCTGTTAAGTTGGCAAGAACGCAGGCGGAGGCGTGAGGAGAATTACAACTGATTTATTAGCAACAAGACACAGTTGTCAACATTACAGGAGAGAAGCCAGGAGCTGTCCCTGCCTGACAGCTCTTTATATGAAGCTGTCAGACAGGGCAGCCAATCAGGACGCGGGGATTGCCCGCGTTAGCCAGGTCGCGTCTGATTGGCTAAGACGCGACCTGGCTGTTGCTGGCAGAATACAGAGGGAGTCCTGATGTCATGCCAGGACTCTATACCCCTTCCCCCCCAGCGACGGCGCATGTGCGTAAGTTGCACATGCATAGTCGCGAAGATAAGCTGGGCGGTGCCGGACCTGCCCAGAACGCCTCAGTGTTGCTGGCGTCGCCGACGGGAAAGGAGGTGCCCGTGGTAGCTCCTCCCGCAAGGGAGTGGAGCTCCGGGCGCCATCTTTGAGGCCTGCAGCACAGGGAGGAGACTCAACCAAAGGTAGGCAGGGCCGAGGGGGCGCGGCCGAAAACGGGCTTGCGACGGGGCTAGGCTGAACACTCATTGGATAGGATTGGCCTGATTCAGGGAAGGCCAAAGGTGCGGGCAGACCCGGAGGAAACCGCCCGTTGGGGTGGACGTTCTCTGCTGCGGACGGCCAGGAGGCGGCGTCCGAAGGAAGAATATTCGGGGATAACTGGACGTCACTCATTGGCCATGGTGGAAGGGCACCATAAGGCAACGGTGGTAGGGCGCTGTGAGACAACTCTGCTGCTGATGGGGCAGGTGGAGTGATGCCGGCGGTCGACCTCGCAGGCCTGTCGTTGGATCCGGACAACTGGCGGCGCCTCAGTTGATCCAGGTGGCGCCGCCATTCGGTCCCATCAGGTAACTGGACCCTGTAGGAACAGGGACCGGTTATGGAGGTGATGGTGGCAGGCACCCACCTGGCATCCCCCGAGAACGCCTGCGCCCAAACCGAGTCCCCCACTAAGAAGCTACGGGGAGGGGGGCCCAGGTTGCCAGGCTGTTCCTTGGAATAGAGTGGGTGCAGCCTATCCAAGGTGGTCCGCAGGCGCCGGCCCATCAGCAGCTCGGCTGGAGACCTTCCGGACAGGGGGCAAGGAGTGGCATGCTGTACCAGTAGGTAAGCAGCCACCCTTGAAGGCCAGTCACCTCCTTCCATCCTGCCCAATGCCTCCTTGGCAGAGCGGACGGCCCGTTCCGCCCTGCCATTACTAGCGGGATGGTAAGGAGCGACTGGGGCATGGCGGATGCCCTGCGAGGCCAGGAAGACCTGGAACGTGGTGGAGGCGAACTGCGGGCCGTTGTCCGAGACAATGACGTCCGGCAATCCGTGGGTGGCGAAAAGCCTAGTCAATTCTCTGACTGTGGCCTCTGCTGTGGTGGACCTCATGAGGATGAGTTCCACCCAGCGGGAGTAAGCGTCCACCACGACCAGGAACACCTGGCCCCGGAACGGGCCCGCGAAGTCCAAATGTAAGCGGGACCATGGTCCCCGGGGCAGTTCCCATTCCCTGGGTGCGGCTGCCGGAGGCGCCGGCCGGGAATGCTGGCAGGGAGAGCAGCCGGCCACCCAGGATGCAATCTCATCGTCCATCCGGGGCCACCAGACATAGCTGCGAGCAAGGGCTTTCATTCGCACTATGCCTGGATGGCCTTCGTGGAGGCGAGACAGCACCTGGTGGCGAAGGCTGGGTGGAATCACCACCCTGTCACCCCACAGGAGGCACCCACTGTGAAGTGACAGCTCCAGCTGCCGGGCCTTGAAAGGACGGAGGTCTTCGGACACCGGCCCTTCTGGCCAGCCCCTCAGGACCCACTGGATGACCTGGGACAGTGCGGGGTCTGCCCTGGACTGGGCGGCCACTTCCCCAGAGGAGAGCGGCAGCGCCCAGTCGGCTATGGCCAAAACCGACAGGCAGGGCACTGTCGGGGGGTCAGTCACAGGGAGCGGGCAGCGGCTGAGGGCATCAGCATGCCCTATGTGCCTCCCTGGCCGATACTGTAGGGAGTAGCTGTAGGCAGCTAAGAATTCCGTCCACCGAGTCATCCGTGGGGACAGGATGGGGGGGTCGGCTTGTCACCGGCCAGAAGCCCAAGGAGAGGCTTGTGGTCAGTGAACAAGGTAAAGTGCCGCCCATATAAGTAATCGTGGAACCTTTTGATCCCAGACACTGCAGCCAGAGCCTCCTTGTCAATCTGGCTGTAGTTGCGTTCCGCAGAAGTCAGTGTCCGGGAATAAAAGGCAATGGGGGCCTCTGAGAAAGAGAGAAGGGGGGAGAAAGGGAGAGGAACAGAAATTAGAGAGTTGGAGGGAGAGAAAAACAAGAGAGAGGGAGGGAGGGAGTGATCCATTTCCCACAGAAAAACTGGGAGCCACAAAACCCAGGTAGGTGCGGCTGTGTGGGCCATGTGACTGGGTGGGAGTGATGTTGAGTTGGCCACACCCACCTAGGTATTCTGGGTCCCAGTGTTTTCTGTGGGAAATGTTTCCAAATGGCTCTTTGAGTATTTAAAATTGCAGACCCTGGCCTAAGTGAAGCCCAGAGACTTCTTGGGTAATGTTCATGTCTACCTCCATCTTTCATGAATGATGAACCTCAACATATTTCCTTTGGCATTTCTTCTTTCTCTTCTCAGTCTCTGCCTCAGTCCAAATGTGTGGATAAATGTCAGCCTGGATTTGTCAGGAAGGCTCGAGAAGGAGAGCCAGTTTGCTGCTATGACTGTGTTCCTTGTCCAGAGGGGACCATCTCCACTCAGGAAGGTGGGTGACATTATGCATTTTAAAGACAAATGTAAGTTTGATGGTTTTGTTCTTAATTTTCATGGTGTCTAATTACTACCACAATGGGAGAGATAAGTAAAAGATTTTGAAGGATGAGGTAGGAAGAAGGATGTTGTGAATTGATTAGGAAATCTCTCTTTTTTTTTTGCCAATTTGGATGTGTCCTTCCATATTTATCTTTCTTAGGAACTTCTGAATTCTTTGTAACTTGAGGAATGGTTTTAGTTCAATGAAGTTTGCTCACTCAAACTAACTTTATATTACAGGCCAAAAGATACATCAATCATATATTTAATCAATTACTCTTTATTAAGATCATAAATTGTTTCTCTTTATAAAGTTTTTTTCATTTTTATAACATATAATCACATATATACTATTACATAGCCAAAATTGTATTGTATTATTAATTCAGCTTACCATCAACTCCCAAAAACAATTATTGGCTCTTAAGCTCTCCATATACCATATTTGTACGTTATCCATCACTTTCATCTCCCTCTCTCCTTCCCCTTCCTTTCCTCCTTTCTTCCCTCTGTCATCCTTCTTTTCTCTCCTTCCCCTTCCTCTCTCTGTTCCACTTCTCCTTTCTCTCCTCCTCTCTCCCCCCGCCCTCTCTCCTATCCCCCTCTTCTTCCCTTACCTCTCTCCTCTACTCCACATTCTTTATCTCATCTACTTGGTGTATTTCAGCTTCAAAATATTTGTATTTCTTTTGTTGGGGCGTAACCTCTTGCTTCAATTTTCCTTAGGCCACTGACTGCCTCCAAAACATCTTTTGTCTGCTTTTTATTCCCTTTTGTTGGGACACATCCCCCTTTTACAATTTTCCCTATACCACTGCCAAGCCCATGGAGTCTTTTGTCTGCTTTTTATTTCCCACTGTTTCTACCCCTTCCTTGTCTTTCCCCCCTTCTTCTTTGCCTTCTTCTGTAAATACCTGCTTCTCTGGGTTCAGAATTCTATTTAGGCTTAATTTTAATTATTTATGCATATTTATTTTATAATTTTATGTAGTACTTCAAATTCCCAGCTTTCCATGATGTCCAATTCCAAAGTTACAGTTAGTTATACAGTTCTTATTTCAGGGTTCTGGTCCACCTTAAATTTATCTACTTCAGCTGCTGTGGGGAAGAACAATGGGATCCATCTTGGTCTTTTGTTCTTCCTTAACGTCCTGTTAGTTATACAAATCTTATTTCGAGGTTCTGGTCCACCTTAAATTTACTTAATTCAACTACTGTGAAAATGGAAGAGAAGCTGGAACCATCTTACTCTTTTGCAGAAAAAAAAGGGGGAAAAACCCCTTCGTATTTCACAGTTCTTAATTTTGTTATTATTATTTTTCTTACTACTTTACACCTCTCGTTGGTTATAGCTGCTCAAAATATATTAATTGGAACCAGCTTGCATACAGCCAAAACTTGGGTATGTTTCTTCTTTGCCTCCTGCTTTTCCAAGTTCTGATTTATGGCAATTGGTTAATTAGAATTTCCCACACAGGCAAGATTAGGTTATCAGTTGTCAGTGAGGATATAGTGTTTTTTTCTTGATCTTTCTCCCTTGTTACATTCCACTCCACATTAATTCGTGCTGCGTATGTTAGTTAAAAGACACTTGGACAAAGTAAATCTTCACTCTCCTAGACTCCTTTAAAAACACAATCTTTTCAAGTCCAAAACCAAATTTAGCGTTTGTGTTTGAGTGGGTTTGTCACTTCTCTACTTTCTTCCTTTCTGTCTGAGTTGTTTCAAACAAATGGCTTTTTTGGGGAAAGGGGGCTAGTTTTTCAACCCTCCATTTTCCCTTTCTTTCTTTTTTTAAAAAAATCCTGATCTGACCATCAATATTATTTATGCTCTCAAGATTCTCTGCCTTTCCCAAGTTTAATTTATGACTGTGGGTTAGATGAATTTTCTTACTGGTCTTTCATCTCTTCCTCACACTCCTGTTCATTTGCTTTGGCTGGAAGTCAGCTTCTTGTTCAGCCATGTTGCCATGCTGCTGCCCCTACTCCGATTCAGAAGGCAAATCTCCGACATGCAATGGGCCTGTTGCGTCTCCCTGGGTCTGATGAGACGCTGGCATTTCTTCACACACCCCCTCCAGTAGAGTTCTGATCTAAAAAAGATCTTGGAGATGGTTTGTCAGACAGGGTTCATGTGAGGCTCTTGAGAGCCCTCCCACTCCAACATCTGTCCAGTTGGAGAATTTCCGGTCAACTTCCGGTCATAAATCCTAATAAGTTGAAATATTTAATTGGGAGGAACAACTGAGGGAGAGATTTTGAGTTGAAGGAACAATGAAAACCAAAGAGATGTCTCATCATAAAACCGTCAAGTGGATATTTCCTTCCCACTTTTTCTTATCTTTTCAATTTTCTTTTTTGTTAAATATTCAGATGTACGAACAGTTATAACACCAACAAAAAAAAAGGAATATAGTCCTGATTTTGAAAAAGGAAAAAAAAGTTGAACATGCTGTATTAGGATTCAAGATAACAGAAAGTGGTGGTGGTGGTGGTGGGAAACTAATAAAAGATGAATATACTTAATATCCATTGATACTAATGTTGAATTCATTCTCTATTTAAAATTGCTGCCCAAATCTAGAGAGGATGGATTCAGTTCCTCGTCTTGAATTCTTACATAAATTAATCTTTCTTAAGATCTCTTTATTTTCAAATGTATTTATTAAATTTATATGGCTGTCTATTTCACACAAAGTGACTCTTCTTGGCATACAATTAAATCAATAATTAAAAATTAATATCATGAGAAATAAACACTAAGAAAGCAAGAGAGGAATGCCTCAAGATTCTACCAACTATGCAACATGCACTCAGGGCCCTATTACCAAGTGATTCCCAGGACTTTTGAAAGAATCACATTTTCAGGAATTTCTACAGCTTGGAGATACTACCTAATCCAGGGTATATAATGGGGCTGTGCTTTTATCGCCAGCTAGAAGAACTTATCCTGGATCGATCAGGGACTTTGCGGTGTCCCTGAGATCAAAAGGATGCATTCTTCCCGTTCACCATCTCTGCAGGACTGTTTAGATCCGATTGGACTACCCAGCGATAAAAGTTTCGGCAGCGATCTCAGAGCATTGAGATCACATGTCCATCTCATAGCGACGTTGGCTCCTCCTCCTTTTAGTTTTATTTTCTTGTTGTTCTTGTTTTTATAGTTTTATATACTGGGAGTTTTTTTGTCTGAAGTGTATATACAATTTACTAAGGCTTTCCCATCTTTCAGTATCACATCTCACCCAAAGGTTTTATTGAAATTTGAAAGACTATAAAATAAATATTATTTTGTTCCCTCAGATACTGAAAAATGTACCAAATGTCCAGATGATCAATATCCAAACAAGAATCAAGTCAAATGTATCCCCAAAAGAATCATCTTCCTGTCCTATGAAGAACATCTGGGCATCATCCTCATCTCCTTTGCCCTACTTTTGTTCCTAACCATAGTGTTCATTTTAATCCTATTCCTTCAATCCCTAGAAACTCCCATTGTCAAATCCAACAACCGGGATGTTTCCTTCATCCTCCTGATCTCTCTCCTGCTTTGCTTTTTGTCCCCCTTTTTCTTCATTGGGCAACCACGGACAGCCACCTGTCTTCTCCGACAAACAATGTTCAGCATTGTCTTCTCAGTAGCTGTGTCTTCTGTGTTGGCCAAAACTATCATGGTGGTGCTGGCCTTCCTGGCCTCAAAACCAGGAAACTGGATGAGAAGATGGTTAGGGAAGAGCTTAGCCAACTTCATCATTCTTTCTTGTTCTGGTGTCCAAATTTTCATCTGTGCCATGTGGCTGGGAGTTTCTCCTCCATTCCCTGACTCTGACATGCACTCCCAGCCTGGAGAGACCATCCTTCAATGCAACGAAGGCTCCACCACCATGTTTTATGTTTTCCTTGGTTATATGGGTTTTCTAGCTGCCATTTGCTTCACAGTGGCTTTCTTGGCCAGGAACCTTCCTGGGGCCTTCAATGAAGCCAAGCTGATCACTTTCAGCATGTTGGTCTTCTGCAATGTCTGGATCTCCTTCCTGCCCACCTACCTGAGCACCAAAGGAAAGTCCATGGTAGCCATGCAGGTCTTCTCCATCTTGGCCTCTGGTGCCGGGCTGTTGGGTTGCATCTTCATCCCCAAGTGTTACATTATCCTCCTGAGACCAGATCTAAACACAAAGGAACAACTAATGATAAAAGCAGGGACATGATTTTGAAATTGGTTCTTCAGATTATAACATTTAATTTTTGATTGCTTGTTGGTTTATATGCTTCATTTGCCTCTTGTTTGAAAACTGATGTTATTTAAAATTGAAGGAGATAAAAATAGTTATTTTAATCAATGTAATAATAATATAACAATAAATAATCAAACAATAAAACAAGTTAACAGTTAATATTTGTATTTTAAACCAATTGGTAGCCCTTCTTTTCCTCATCACACAAGTTAGTCAATATTTGGCTTAAGCAATCCTTTAAGAGAGGAGATATATGAACCATATCCTGGGTTTTTGACTGCTTTTAGCGTGGTAGGTATCTTCAGAGTTAGCTAGGAAGACCTCAACCTCATCTCCTTCATGGTTCTTTCAGAATTGGTATTTCAATTCCCCCAAGGTCTGGTTCTGTCAGGAGGAGAAGGTTTAGTGTAGATGAGTCAGTGTTGCAATTTCCAGAGCTCTATTTGGGTTTGATGCTCTTTCTCATCAATCTCCCTTCATTGAAGCTCCAGATCAACTTTCACCCTTTTCATGGGTTCCTCTCTCTTAGCCTCCCATTCCAGCTTCTCTGGGCTGAGGTGCTGAACAGACTTCCTGTCTTCTGGTGAGGAATCTTCTGTAGCAGAGATCTTCATAGCCTGAGCCTTTCTGAAAGGTTTGGCATCTAAGTATCTTTGTCACTTCTCAGCTGTGTGATTGTCCTAGTACTACCTAGCCTGTCTATCATTGGCAGTTTTTCGGATGGGGGGGGGAATAAAGACCTGTGGTTGGTATTTGACCTTTGCTGATTGTCAGATGATTTTTTAAAAGAAAAAACCTCTTGATTCCCTATTTACCCCCAAGTGTTCAATATCCCACTTCTACCACCATACAATAATGGAAAATGAGCTACTTCAGTTCTGAAGAGACCCAACTGTGGGGGAGCAGCTATTGGCCAATTTGCTCTCCTTGCTCTCTCCCTTCCTCCATCCAGCCCTCTGGGGAACCAGAAGAGGATTGAAGGGAAAATCCTCACCCATCTTGAATGCATGTAGTTAGCGTGTAACCTCTGACAGCTGACAGTGGAAAGAAATTATTTGTCTTAAAGGAGGGGAAATTCCTCTAATCTCTGGTACCTTCCGATGTTCAGTATTTTACTACTTGTGGAATGGGATGTAGGATACAAAACAAGTAATGAACTGTTACTGCACTGTTTATTTGCATGCTCTGGTGGGAGTCCCTCAAATAACATGGAGAGAAGGCCCCACAGAACAAAGAGTTGTATTCATATCATCTCAAAATGACAGGAGAAATTAACACATAAGAAGCAAATCATGTAAGCACACAGATGTAAGTATTCAGAGGTAAAGGGTGTCAAGTTACTATATGTCAGTGAGTTCAAGTTCCTTCTTCTGGGAAGGAAGGACTAAGGCAAAACAAAAAGCAAAACAAATGAGCAATAAAACAGGGAAGAAAACCTAAATCAAAAGGAGGAGGTGTTAGATATTAACATATATCGGGAGAAGTCTTCCCTCTGGTCCGCTCCTACAGCGGGAAACAGGTATTCCTCTGATTGGTCAAGAGCCATGCCCAATCCCTATAAAAGGGGAGCCCTCCGACCACAGAGCAAGCTGGATCACTATTACTACTAATAAAGAGCTGTTAAGTCACTTCGTGTCCGCAGTCTGTCCCCCGTTGCCCAGATCTAACATTGGCGACGAAGGTGGGATTGAGAGACAGATAGGACGAAGAACGCTACCTCCAGAATCTCCGGATTTGATCCAGCCCAGGAATTCGGCAGCAATTCCGACAGCCATCTCAGATCACCGCAGCGCGGCAAATTCAAACCGAGAAGATGGCGATGCACGCTCCCCCCGCTCCTTTCGACCCAGCAAACGACGAATGGGAAGCCTTCATGATTCGCTTCGAGTGTTTTCTCGAAGCAAACGAGTACACGGGGATCACCGATGCAAGGAAGAAAAACATCTTCCTCGGCTACTGCGGAAAAGAAGTCTTCAATACGGCCAGAGACCTCACCGCACCTACTCCAATACAAGCAGTTTCATGGGCGACGCTGCAACAGACTTTGCAAACGCATTACGCGCCAAAACCTTCCCGCCATGTCTGCCGAAAGGAATTCAACATGAGGACTCAGAGGGCGGGAGAATCCATTAATCAATATGTTGCAGCCCTACGAAAAGCAGCAGCCCACTGTGAATACAGGGATTTGGATGAGCACATCTTAGACCAGCTCATCTGTGGAATAAGAGACATGTCTGTGCAAAAGAAGCTGTTGGCAAACCCAAATTTAACCCTACAATCAGCGTTAAACGAAGCAAGAGCGTCAGAATCAGCGGAGAAATCATCGGTGACCATACAACGAGGGGCCAGCGCAAGCCAGCCAGCACCGAGACAAACCAGAGTTCACTACGAGGACACAAGCCCCGACTACGAAAATCCCGAGTTCGAGGACAGTCACCTGATGCAGAGCAGTCACTTGAGGCCTGGGGGGAGACCCGGATCCCGTTTGCCGCCCTGCGCAAGCTGCGGAGGGAATCACCCCAGGTCTACTTGCAGGTTCAGGAACGTTGTTTGTTCGCACTGCAACAAACTTGGGCACATCGCACGAGTGTGCCGGAGCGGAGTCCCTGCCTCACGGCAGCCACCCATGTACCGCCAACAGAAGCCCAACCCAGGGGCTTGGCGAAATCAAAAAGGGCGCCCAGAGAGAAATCCACAAGTGTTTACCCAGAGAGAAAATTTCCAAAGAGCTGAACGAGCGTATTCCCAGAGAGATTACTCACAAGGAAGTGAGCGAGCGTATCCCCAGAGAGAATACACACAGAGAGCTGAAAGAGCGTTCTATCAAGACGCTCAACAAGAGTATTTTCAGGATGTAGATGATGAGATAGAGTTGACCCAGAGAGAGGAGTTGCGAACGTATCTCACCACAATACATCAAGTCCGCCCTAAGCGGCCCAAAAGGCTGAGAGTCACAGTCCTCTTGGAGGGCTCACCCTGCGAGCTAGAAGTCGACACAGGATCGACCCTGACGATCATTTCATGGGCATCCATGAAACAGGCTATCCCTAGCCTCAGAAAGAGCCAACTACACGCTCCAGACGTCCTGCTACGAGACTACCAGGGGAACCAAGTCCCCATCGTGGGCCAAGGCACATTCCACATCCGTTTCAAGGACATCGAAGCCCAGCTGCCCGTGACCATCGCCAGCGCGCCATTGCAGAACCTTCTGGGGCTTGATTGGTTTGAAGCCCTGGGGTTAGAAGTCACCGGGATCAACGCCGTAAGAAACAGCAGCGCTGAACAGATTTTTAAGGAATTCGAGGATGTGTTCAGCCCCGGTCTTGGTAAGTATGTGGGTAAACCAATATCATTCAATTTAGACCCTAAAGTGGCGCCAATCCGACTTAAACCGAGACGAGTGCCTTTTGCACTCCGCCCTAAAATAGACAAAGAGATAGATAAGTTAGTGGAGCAAGGAATCCTTGAGCCGGTAGATCACGCGCGCTGGGAAACGCCCATCGTGACCCCAGTCAAGCCAGACGGATCAGTCCGCATCTGCGCGGACTATAAGTGCACAATTAATGTCACGCTACAACAGAGCGCATATCCTGTGCCAGTAGTACAGCACTTATTGCACTTGTTGGGACCAGGAAAGGTATTTGCAAAGTTAGACATGGCACAAGCTTACCAGCAACTGCCAGTTGATAGCGCCACAGCGGAGGCCCAAACTATAGTGACGCATAGAGGAGCATTCAGATGCAACCGGCTACAATTTGGCGTAAGCATTGCCCCAGGATTGTTCCAGAGCGTCATGGAACGACTGTTGCAAGGGATACCAGGAGTCGTCCCCTATTTTGACGACATCTTGGTGTCCGCTGCAAATGAGGAGCAATTAAACAAAAGAGTCAGAACTGTTTTGGCCAGAATCAGAGAGAAGGGTCTCCGCCTTAAAAAAGAAAAATGCCAAATTAACGTGCCTAGCGTAGAATTCCTGGGTTATAGAATAGATGGTCAGGGAATACACCCCACTTCAAAGAAAATTAAGGCGATCCAGGACGCCCCCACACCACGGAATCAGACAGAGTTGCAGGCCTTCCTCGGATTACTTAATTTCTACAGCGTTTTTCTGAGACAGAAGGCGACCGTTGCTGAGCCACTACACCGTCTACTCCAGAGGAACGCACCATGGAGATGGGGACGAGCCGAAGCTGCAGCTTTCGCCGGGGTAAAGCGCCTGCTCACCGCTGACTCACTGCTGGTTCAATACAGTCAGACCCTACCGCTGGTATTGACCTGCGACGCATCGCCCTTCGGAGTTGGAGCAGTCCTCAGCCACAGGATGCCCGACGGAAAAGAAGCACCCATTGCTTTCTACTCTAGAACTCTTTCATCGGCCGAAAGGAACTACAGCCAAATGGACAGAGAAGCGCTGGCTGCCGTAGCTGGTGTAAAACGTTTCCATGAATACCTCTACGGCCGCGACTTTGAACTGATCACAGATCACAAACCGCTGTTGGGACTTTTGGCGGGAAACCGCCCCACTCCAGTCTCCCTTTCTCCACGCATGACCAGGTGGACTGTTTTCCTGGCTGCGTACTCCTACAAGTTAATTCATCGACCGGGCTCCACTCTAGGACACGCAGACGCGCTCAGCCGTTGCCCATTACCAGACATTTTGCCAGACCCCACTCCAGAAGTACCGGTATTGCTCATTGACTGTTTGGATTCGGGACCGGTTTCGTCCTACGATGTTGCAAGGTTCTCCTCTAAAGACAATGTAATAAAGCAAGTGCAAACTTGGGTATGGAGGGGGTGGCCGAAGGGAAATGTGGGCCCGGAATTCAAAATGTTTTGGTCAAAACGGGACGAACTCTCAGTATTACAAGGATGTTTGTTGTGGGGGGATCGAGTTGTTATTCCTTATGTTCTACGAAAAAATGTATTAGATGCTTTGCATATGGGTCACCCGGGGATCGTGAGAATGAAAGCGTTAGCAAGAAGTTACGTGTGGTGGCCTAACATGGACAAAGAAATAGAGGAGTGGGTGGCCACTTGCGACCCATGCCAGGAGTCGAGACCAGCACCCCCGGAAGCGCCCGCCACAGAATGGGAGAAACCCAAGGCACCCTGGTCACGTATACACATTGATTTTGCAGGGCCATTCCAGGGCCAAACATTCCTCATAGTTGTAGATGCTTATTCTAAATGGCTAGATGTGGTCCTAATGACGTCAACCACGGCAGAGGCAGTCATAAAGGTTCTTCGGCGGCTCTTCGCCACCCATGGTCTACCAGATCTGTTAGTATCCGATAACGGGCCCCAATTCACGGCCATGCAGTTTGAAACATTTTTAGCGGGGTTGGGAATCAGGCATGCCCTCATCGCGCCATTCCATCCAGCATCCAACGGGCAGGCAGAGAGAATGGTGCGATTCGCAAAAGAAGCCCTCGCCAGGATGGGTCCAGGTGATTGGCAAACACGCATTGACCATTACCTCCTCATTCAACACATTACCCCGAGCGCAACGACGGGTAGGAGCCCCGCTGAACTACTCATGGGCCGTCGCCTACGGTCTCACCTAGACCGGCTCCACCCGAATTACTCTGCCACGGCTCCCCCAGACGCTACAAGTAAGGTCCGTTTTTTCAGAGTAGGGGATTCAGTATACGCTCACAACTACACGGGGGGAACATTATGGATGCCGGCAAAGGTCATTGGCATCACGGGTCCTCGATCGTACTTGCTGGAGCTAGAAGATGGGCGGAATTGGAAAAGGCACATCGATCAACTTCGGGGTCGCCTTGCACACTCCAACATTAGGGATGAAAACGAAAGTTTCCTGTCTACAGAGAGCCAACCGCAGGAAAACTCCATCGCAGGAAACAACGACACCGGCAAGCGAAGCGCGGAACAGGACAACACGCACACAGCTGAGAAACCCCCAGTCAACGCAGCCGAACAAGCTCCGGAATGCCCAAACAACGAAAGCGAAAAACCTCCAGAACAGGAAATAAGAAAAGCACCCGATCCTGCAACTACTTCAAACCAACACGCACCCAGTCCTGCAAACACTTCAACCCAACCTGAATTACGACGTTCCTCCCGAGCAAGACAAACACCAACCTACCTAAAGGACTATGTCACCTACCATAACGTCCCATCTAGGAGGGGAGGGGTGTTAGATATTAACATATATCGGGAGAAGTCTTCCCTCTGGTCCGCTCCTACAGCGGGAAACAGGTATTCCTCTGATTGGTCAAGAGCCATGCCCAATCCCTATAAAAGGGGAGCCCTCCGACCACAGAGCAAGCTGGATCACTATTACTACTAATAAAGAGCTGTTAAGTCACTTCGTGTCCGCAGTCTGTCCCTCGTTGCCCAGATCTAACAGGAGCCACTTTGATAAAGCCAACCCCCCCAAGAAGAAAGCATTTTCCATTGCAAACCTTTGGGATTGTTGTATTGATAGAAGAAACATTGGCCTTATATTGCTTGATGGCAACTTGATTGAATCAATTCCATTTATCTAAGACCTGATTTTTCCCACAGTCCTGTCTCCCCATTTGACCTCTAGGAGGGTCACCATATGGATCTCCCAAGAGAACGGGGGTTAGCCTTGCACTCTCCTGGAAACAATAACTCAAAAGTCCTAAACGTTGCCCTGAGCAGAGTAATAGGATAATGGCAGCCAGGAGAATTGGGAATTCTAGAGCCAGGTTTCATAGCCCACCTGTCCCAGGCAAGCTGAGATCATCCAATTCTAGAAACTCCTGGAGGGATTGTTGTGTGATTCGCTTAGCTAAAGCTCCCAAATCCTGCATGGTAACTTTTATTTGCAAGGAATATTTTGTGAGTTTAAAGCAGTGGTCCTCCAACCTTTTAAACAGGAGGGCGATTCATGGTCCCTCAGATGTTTGAGGGGCCGGACCGGCTCGGTGAACATGGCTAGGTGGTCATGTGACTGGGTGGGTGTGGCCCCATTTAGCATTCCATTTGCCTTTGTCCCTGCTGTACTTGCCCCTCCCCTACTCACCCACTGGCCCTGGATCATATGACTGTGAAAAACATCCCAAAAGCCTGTTTTTAAAGCATTTTTAAAGACTTTAAAAGCACTGATTTACAAGCTGGCAGTAGAGCTCCTTTTCAAGCCAGCAGCAGCCCCTCTCCTACTCACGCACCAGCCCTGGATCATGTGGCTGCACTGGCCAGATCCCCCCTCAGTCAGCTGGCCCTCCCCAACACCCTCCGGCCTTACCTTCGGGCAGCAGCCGTGTGATCAGAAGTGCAGCTTAAACAGTGAAATAACTAAGCAGAAGTGCAGCCGGAGTAGATGCTCGCTGGAAGATAAGGCTAATGGTGAGGGGAGGGGTGAGGGGAGGGGCTGAATCCCATCACTCCGAAGGCTTAATACTTTGATTTTGAAGGCCGCATCCGGCCAAAGGGCCATAGTTTGAGGATCTGAAAACTCCTCATAATCACAACAGAAAGTCAATGGCCAAGATGTTCTTCAAAATTTTTCCTTCAGGGAGGGAAAGGCAAAAAGGCAATCAAACAATAAAACAGGGAAGGAAACATAAATCTCTTCCCAGTCCTGGGGACCTGGTGGTCAAATTGTCAGGGCACCTGGCCTCAAATTGTTGCTGGAATTAATAGAGACTCAATACTCCAAAAGGACTGGAAACTTGAACACATTTTTGTCTGCAGTGGATGTGGATGAATTTTCATTTCATTTCATAAAAGCTTCAATGTTTTTTCCCCATAAAGGAATTATAAATTATGAATCCTTTCAACTAATGCCAAAATTAATCTTAATGTTAAAACCATTTTCTATTTCCGCTCTCTAATTTCTATAAGCTTTTTATCAACACTATTTTCCTTTAATGGCCAATTTAACTGCATCTTCCTCCTTTTTATCTGTTTTTACTTCTGTTTCCTATTTTTCTTCAGTCAAAGAATTTTTTCTTCTTTTTTTAAATACACTTTAAAAATTGTTTCTTGGATCTTCTCTTCTTCTGATTCTGCCCTTCATATGAGCAGCTTCCCCTGAAAGAGAGAAGATTTCCCCCTTCAGCCCCTCCAGTTCTGAGGGAAGACTGAAGCTACGCCCCTCTCTCTCCCTACTGGCTGCCTTTGTTCCTGGCCTGCCCCTGTCGTCATGGCAATCCAACAGCAGCAAATCAAACAGGAAGGAAGAATGGTTGTCAGGGAACTCAGCCACCAATCAGCCTCTTGGAGGAGAGGTTGAAGAAAAAAAGACAAAGGGGGGAAGGGAGAGAGTTTCAAATGAGGATGAAATAAAAACGGTTTTAAGTGGGATGAGAAAGAGAAGGAAAAAAACAACAACTGAGAGAAATGCAGAGGGAGGGGAGGCTGAAGTCCTGGAAGAGCCTTTCCCCTCCCACACCTGGAAATGGCTGCCCTGGGGAGCTTCTCCAGTGGAGGCTCTGGGGCAAGTGGGAGCAGTGGCTGCCCAGGAGAGCCCGGCCGGAAGGTCTTCGGGGGCCACAAGGGACCCCCAGGATGCCCCTTCCTCAGAGCCCCAGAGGATCCCTCCAGGGAGACCCCCACCCTCACCTTCTCCTTTCCTGGAAACACACAAAGAGAAACCAAAGCTTCACAAACCCCCTAAAATGCAACACCAAAGCCCATAAACCACGTTAGTCTCTTTACAGAATGGAGGGGAGGGTGAGGGAAGGATTCCCTGAGATCCCATACTCTTTCCTGGGAATTTTCCATGGGGGGAATTTTCCATGGGGGGAAAGTTCACAATGGGTCTGGGCTTTGCTTTCCCTCCTCAGTCTTGTGTGCAAACATACTTCATTAGCTATCACCAATGTCATGTGGTAAATCCTAAGCTAACACCCTTAACTTAGGTTAAGGAAAGAGAACTGCTACATAGACGTAATGTACCATGCCAAAACACCAGATTCTGGCTTAACATGACGACCTGCTCCATCGCTATTGGGATGTATGAAATGGGATACACCTTTTTTAACATTTATTTTCAGGGATTCTATGGCTGACCAAAGATGAGTCCCCTGCTCTTTAGAGATTTCTTTGAAGATGCCAGGGAGAAGGAAGCTATTTTTTTTTCATCTGCTTCCCTCTGAAGATCAACATCTTTGCACCTCCCTTGGGCAGTGCCAGGCTGAGATGTACCCACCTTGCTAAAACTACTGCAGAGATGCCTATGAACATTTCTATGAACACAGTTCTATGATGGTCTATGGAATTTGACCCACTTGGCTCAATTCTGCAAAGCACACACAACTGTCAGCCACCTGGTGGGACACCCACCCAACACAGTCATAGGGGCTCCGCAATTGAGTCCTGCAAAGGGGACTGAGGGGATCCCACCAATATTGGGTGTGCCGAGGCTGCCCTAATGCAAGCATGTTTGCAAACACCTTAGACTCTGGGGGGCTCTCCTAGCCTGCAGGTGCCTGGGACTCGCCTCCTGAAGGGGTTCCTGGCTGACCATCTGGGCTGCATTGTGCTGACAACAGAAGGGGGTGCTTTGATATGGAACCCCCACTGTCTGAAGCCCAACTTTTTGTGATGTATTGCTGCTCTCCCACTCTTTTCATGTGCCAGAAGGGCTCCTCCCTCAAAGAAACTTTTTCCCAACCATGCCGAGGCTGCCTGAGCCAGACAAAAGTAGGGGGCTCCATCTGCCTTCCTCTTCTCCAGCATGTCCTCCCTTCCCTTGACAGGAAGGGACATCCACCTCTTGCAGCCCACCTGGCCTTCTGGGACTTCTGCTTCATCAACCTCCCTGCAGCCTTCATGAGTGAATTCATGGTCAAAATTGGAGCTTTCCTGCTGCTTCTATAGAGACCAAACTGCCTGAGCTTAGCAAGTTGGAGGCCACTTGGCTGGTCTTGCAAGACTGAAGCCAGACTCAGAAAGGTCAGAGCCTCAGCCAGTTGTGTGTGAAAGTTATCAGAAAGACCATAGGTGAAAAGATTTTTCAGAAGTGGTTTGCCATTGTCTTTTTCCTAGGGCATCAGAGATTGGCTGGCCCAGGTTCACCCAGCTGACTTTGTGCCCAAGAGAGGACTAGAATTCATGGTCTCCTGGTTACTATCCTGAAGTCTTGACCATAGGCAGGTTCTGATCTGTAGAACCCATTTAACCTGATCACTTCACCAATGGCTGCATTCACATTTGCAACTTTTAACCATGGTTTATTTTCTGAAGTTGAGAACTTGTTGGCCAATGGGTTAGTGAATTATGTGTATTGATTCAGCAAGGAACAGCTCAACAATCATTTATAACAGAAATAAGCTGGAGACAGTTTTTTTTCTTGTAAGGGCCACATTCACACAACATGCTTCACCAGGCTGAGGAAATGTTCTTGCAGCCACCCTGGGACAAAAGACAGTTCTAGGTGAAGCCTCCTGAAAGGCTATCATAAACCATGGATGACCACAGCCACCTCTCCTCCACTTCCCTGGGCTCTCACCAGGCGCAAACCCACAAATTTGGTGGCCAGATTTCCAACTGAGGAGAGTTTTCCTCCTCTCTAGGCTAAGCTTCAGTGAGACATGGCAGTAACACGATGGACAGGAGAATCCATGTTACACATCATCCTGGCATTTCAATTCACAGACAGCAACTGGAACATGGAGCCACAGCAGACACTGAGAGTGGAAGCTGAGGACTCTACAGTGGGACAACTTTCAAATAATGTACCTGGGATATTGGTCATCCTTTGCTCCTCATTGTAAGGATGGACCTGCCTACTCTTTCTGCTTCCCCTCTCAGTCAACCCTCACCCCCATTTCTCCCTTCTAGGCCAAACTGTACATATTAACATTCCCAGTCCAGATAAGAATAATAATCCATTTACAATTGACCAAGATAAACCAGAACTCAGGAAGTCCAAACTGGCCCTTTGAATCATTTGGAGGTCTTCTGAGGTGGAGTTTCAAATAAAGCCTCAGAGATGAGAACGTCACGGGAGTTGCACCAAGTGTATCTACAAAACCAGAATTCCCCCCAAACCAAGTTATGGGTGGTTGTGGCAAAAAATCAGGTCACACCATTCCACCACACTGTGGGCACTTAGTTGCAGACTTCACAGCCACCATCTTAGTTGCAGACTTCCCAGCACATTTTGGTTGTTAACCACCTGAGGGTAGGACAAGAAGCAATGGGTGGAAACTAATCAAGGAGAGCAGCAACTTAGAAGTAAGGAAGAATTTCCTGACAGAACAATTAATCAGTGGAACAACTTGGCTCCAGAACTTGTAAATAATCCAACACTGGACGTTTTTAAGAAGAGATTGGATATCAATTTGTCTGAAGTGGTGCAGGGCTGCCTGCCTAAGCGGAGGGTTGGGCTAGAAGACCTTCAAGATCCCTTCCAATGCTGTTATTCTAATCTATTCTGTTCTATTCGATTCCATGAAACTTCAAAATTTAAAGGCTCTCAGTGTGGAAGGGACAAAACAGAAAATGAAAAGGAAACTAAAGCAAACTATTCTATTCATTATTCTATAATCATCTCTAATTAGCCAATGATGCAATCAGCAGGCCATCACTTTCTGGTCTGCTCCCATGCAAAAATCCATATTTGTATGAAAAATGGCAAATTAAATTTCTCTTCAGTTATAAGGAATTCAAAAACCATCTCCAATTTGGGATGAATATATGGAAATCCCATTGAAAGGAAAATCCCAAACTCTTTTAACATTAGGTTGGGTTCAAGGATCATGATTGCTTCCATGGCATTAGAGCAGAGGCAGCACTAGAGTTAAGTGGCACCAATGCAGAGTGGCACAAAACTCCTCAGCAGTCTCTGGAGGCAAATTGAAGGACTGGCTGTTGAGGTATCTTACTGCAGCATCATTTTCAGGACATGTCCTTACAGGAAAGACTGTGACCACTACACAACACTGCCCCAATGGAACTATCTGTTATTTTTCACTCATCAGATGGAAGAAATTCAAGATCCCAAAAGGACAAGTTGCTTCTCATTGTAATTATCACCTCACATGCCTTGAGACCTCTCCTCCTCCTCCACCTCCTCCAGTGACTGCCTTTGATGTAAACATCACATTGAAGTGACATGGAAGGGATCTTGTATTAGAAAAGGATAAATGCAACAGGATATGCTTTTTGTGGCTGAAGTTACAGGACAGGCAGGAGCTGTGATTTTCAACGCACTTTCTCTCTCTTCCAGGTATATCTTGCTTTGTCTCTGTTTGAATCAGGAAAGCCATTGGATATTCCATCCTATGTGACTGCTTCTAATTCTTCCCATTGTTCTTTAAAAACAGGGGGGAGATTGATTCAACCCCATGAATTATGGACCTCTTGCTTCTGTTTCTGATGCTGCTGGTGCCCCAGTCAGTCTCTGGGAAACACTGAATTTGGACCATCAGGATGGAGAAAAGCCATGGAGTTATTATAGGCCAGGAGATTTTCTCATTGGTATAGTCCTTTCTGCATCTAAAATAACACTTGCAACATTACCTTTCAACCTGGCTCCTTCTAGACAGATTCAGTTGTAAGTCATTCATTGTGATTGAGTTTCATTCCCTCCATTTGCAAGTCTAACTTCTTCTTCTTCTTCTTCTTCTTCTTCTTCTTCTTCTTCTTCTTCTTCTTCTTCTTCTTCTTCTTCTTCTTCTTCTTCTTCTTCTTCCTCTTCCTCTTATATTGCAGTACCTGAGTAATTATTTGAATCCTTTTGCTTTCCACTTTTGACTTATTTTCAAGGAGAGGCTCCAATCCAAATTATGGGGAAAATAAAACCTGAAAGAAATCCGCATTATTTTCCTTTTCCTGTTCAATCCTCAGTTCATGACTTGAATACTAAGTTTTCTTAAAAGTAGTGATTGTTGTAGTTTCCAGGTAATTTCTATATTTTTATAACTGTAGATTGATATTCAATCCCTTATTTTTTAGGAATGGAGATGACATGTTTTAGAACAGCTTTTCTGAATCGCTTATTAAAAGTCCTTTTTAATAAGTGATTAAAAACAAAATGCTTTTGTTTTAATGACTGAAATATCCTGCAACTTCATTACTGGACTGATGAAAATTAGTTTTGCTACAAATAATAGTACATTTCTTAATTTTAGTCCTTTTGATGAACTATCCCCATCCTATCTTCTGAACATTCATAATATTAAAAACAGTGATGGGTGACTATCTTTTGTCTCTGATTTGGATTGATAATGATTTAAGTCTTGGTTATCTTGTGGAGGAAAGAAAGATTAAATATAGAAAAAGTGTTTAATTTTTGCTATTTGTGATCCTAATATTAACATGGTTTTACACTAGTTTACCTTTTGAAAAGCAAAGAATACTATACATGACTTTCAATATCGAGGTATTTAACAAAAATTCCCGGCTCCTGAACAATCTCACCCTTGGCTACAACATCCATGACAACTATTCAAACACACTTGGCACTTCAGATGCCTTGCTAGACATGCTGTCTACTGGAGAAGCCAATGTTCCCAACTACAGCTGTGGAAGGAAGGACAACCTTTTGGCTCTTCTTGATGGAGCTTTTGAAGACATCTCCCTCCAGATGTCAACATTAGTAGGCCCCTACAAAGTCCCACAGGTTTGTGTTTGCGTTTCTGTATCTGGTAAAGTGAGTGGATTGTTGGTGTGTGAGTGAGTGAGTGAGTGATAGATCCAACAATTTCATCTCTATGGAATTCAATCTTTGCTTTTCATCATGGCATTTTAGGTGTCATGACTCGGGATTGGGACAACAGTGGGGAGGGAGCAATGTGGAAAACAGAAATATTTACTCATGACAGCCTCCCCATTGCTTTGAGGGCTTCTGTTGCATGATTGTGAAGGTGAGGAGAGCCTCTATGTTCAATCAAAGTGTCTTCTGTACAATAGGGAGGTGTAGCACCAATGGGAAGGTCACCTTTATTTCATGATACTAGCTAATGTAATGATATTCTTAAATATGAATTAATCATTTTATAAAATGATTATAAATATGTAATTCTACAAGATGGCAATGCTAGTTCCCATATATAAAAAAGGGGAAGAAAATGGACCCTGGCAATTCCAGGCCCTTTTGTCTAACAGATGTAAGTAAAATCTATGTTAGCTTCCCCTTGAATAGAGTTGAGAGTCGGTAGATGAAAAGTGCATTTATTGTAGAAGGACCAGCAGTCTTAAGCAGATGTGATCCACTACTGACAGTTGTTTTGTCTTGAAACATCAGACCATCTAAAAAATATCAGTCAGAGGAAAGAATGGTTTGCTGTCTTTATAGCATTTGACACAGTAAACAAAGAAATACTATGGAAGAAACTGATTGCCCTTAGAATGGAAATCAGAATGTTGACCCTGCTGAAAGCCCTTTCTACAAGCACCGACAGTGAGAACAATTAATCAGTGGAACAGCTTGCCTCATGAAGCTGTGTGTGCTCCATTGCTGGAAGTTTTCAAAAAGAGCTGGGCATTCATAATTTGAATGATATACAATCTGCTCTATGAGCAGAAGGTTGGACTAGAAGACCTCCAAGATCCCTTCCATCCCAATTATTCCATATTCTATGTTCGTTTTTTTGAGAGTGTGTTTTAGTACAGATTTCTCCAACGTATCCAGTTTTGCAGACCAGTGGAGGTGGGGGAAGAAGAGGGGATTGTTCCATGCGAGTGGCTGGCTTGAATGGACTGTGAGGATGTGTCGCACACTTGATGGCCATTTCTGGGGCCTTGTTGCAAACCCCTCATGGGCTTCTAGTGGGCTGTGACCCATAGGTTGAGGTACTTTTCTCTGTGGATCTTGGCTCCCTCAACATCAAAGGAGGTCATTTAGATGAAAGACACAAGTGAATGCACTGTTAAAACATTTTTTTAAAAAAAATCATACCTATGCAGCTTTTTTGGCTTGAAATATTAAAGTGCAAAAGGCCAATGGACTTACATTGAGCTGAACTAATGTACTTACCATGCACTTACATTGAGCTGAACTAATGCATACACTTACTAAAACTGAGAAGATCTTGACAGTGGATAAAAGGACTTCAGCTGCTGCTCTGAGAGGCGAATTGGGAATTTATACAATATATAAAATTAGGACATTTTTAAAAATAAAATTAATGATATGTAAATTGTTGGAGTCTCAAAACTCTGTTAGAACAAACAGATTCCAATTAAAAAGGTCTTGGAGTGTACAATTGACACTTTACTTTACTTTACTTTATTTGCACTTATAGACCGCCCCCTCTCCCAAAAGGGACTCCGGGCGGTGTACAGTCAATACATAAAAGATACATAGCATAAATAATTGAATAATTAAATAGTTATACACATTATATTAGGAACTGTGGTCTTCCTTCCCTTTTTACAATTGGAGACAAAACTAAAAAAATTGCTGCACAAAAAATCCCAGATTTTCAAAACAGAAAAAAATATAGCCATCCTCAGTAAGATTGGCATATTTAAATGCATTAACTGCTACAAATGTACCTTACAAATTGCCAAGTATTGACTTAAATCTTCTAAATCCCTTATTGGGATGCTAATATTAATACAATACAATACAACACAACACATCACAATACAATACAAAACAATAGCAGAGTTGGAAGGGATGGTGTATATATAAACAATACAATAGCAGAGTTGGAAGGGACTTTGGAGGTCTTCTAATCCAACCCCCTGCCTAGGCAGGAAACCCTATACCGTTTCAGACAAATGACTATCCAACATCTTCTTAAAGACTTCCAGTGTTGGGGCATTCACAACTTCTGGAGGCAGGTTGTTCCACTGATTAATTGTTCTAACTGTCAGGAAGTTTCTCCTCAGTTCTAAGTTGCTTCTCTTCTGGATTAGTTTCCACCCATTGCTTCTTGTTCTACCCTTAGGTTCCTTGGAAAATAGTTTGACTCTCTCTTCTTTGTGGCAACCCCTGAGATATTGGAACACTGCTATCATGTCTCCCCTAGTCCTTCGTTCTATTAAACTAGACAGTTTAGACAGTCTATTAAAACAACATATTTCCTGTGTGATCCGAATCCAATGTTTATACATAATACAGGCCTTTTTGGGAGGAAATTATTTATTTATTATTTATTTATTTATTTGTGCTTCTAGACCGCCCCCTCTCCCAGAAGGGACTCGGGGCGGTGTACAGTCCATAGAGAATATCACAAAAATACAATAAAAAATTAAATATTAAATATGTACAGTTTGGAGGAGGTTAAAATGCAATTAAAAGAACTGTACAAAGCTGAATAAATATAATTTTTTAAAATCCCTAAAACAGACACAACAGATTAAAAACCCTAAAATAACCAGATAATAATACATTTGCCAGGAGGGACAGTTGTAATTATGCCAGGCCTGCTAATCGGAATTAATTCAGTTGAGGTCCTCATAAGTGGTCTGATTGTAGTAAATTTGGGGGATGATTTTAAAAATACACTATTTTTATTCTTTATGCTTATTCTACTTTACTTTTTTATATTTAAAAAATCTACTTTTACATACAGTCCTATTAATGTTCTGCCTTTTATAGTCTGTACCTTGATGTAGCCTAATGACCAATCAATACGAAACTGTTCTAATATGTGCATGACAATAAATTTGGATTTATTAAAAGCTAAAAATTGCTACGTGATAGGACCCTAAATGTAACATAGCACTCTTCATTGTTTGTTTATTTTTTTCAGATCAGTGAAAGAATTGCTTCAGAGGCTCTGAGTGATAAAAGTCAATTCCCTTTTTTCCATCCGATGCTCCCCAAAGAAGGCTTTCACTACCCAGGAATGGTCCAAGTGCTCCTCCATTTCGAATGGACTTTCATTGGTCTCTTTGCTCCGGACACAGAGAATGGACAGCATTTCATGAGAACCTTTACCCCTATGCTTGTCAGGAATAGAATTTGTGTTGTTATATCACAACAATTTTCAGCAACCGGAAATACAGCAGCCCTCAGGGATGCCCTCTCTAAGTGGAGACAAGTCAATGTCTTTGTTCACTTCATAGAATTTTCTCCCCTTTTTGACAGAATTCTTCCATTCCATTCAACATTTGAAAGTTTGCCAGGACCCATTGAAGGGAAAGTCTGGATCATGACAATGCTTGGAGCATATTCAATGAGAAAGGGCTGGTTTCTCAAATACATCCACAGTATTTGGACCTTTCCTCTTCAGTGGAAAAAGAGTTGGAACAATGATGATGCCTATATAGAGCCTTTATTTCTGGAACCTGAATTTCAAGCTGAGTATTTTCACTGTTCCGTTTCAAAACACGTCTTTTCTGTCAAAGGCCGGAGAAGATGCACCCAGAAAGCACCAGTGGAGAGCCAAGAGAAACAGAATAGGTTGCGGATTGGAAATCCAGGTGTTACTTACAGTGACATTAAGATTCTGGCCCATGCTTTAAACGCTGCATCCAAATCCCAGAGGAGAAGGAAGACGGGAGAAGAGAGGTTGAGGACTCCAAGGCTTCAGCCATGGAAGGTGTGGGGTCCCAACCACAATCTGGGGGGAAAATGAACCCACAGCTGCATAACAGACAGAGGAAGAAACTCAGAGAAGGTCCTCCCTAGTTTTTTTTGACTGACAAAAGAGGTGGTGAAAGATTTGTACTTTCACACTTGCAAGACACTTTTAATGGTCTTCCAATAAAACAGAATTAGTTCATCTGGTCATTTTTCCTGCTTGGTCTTCCTGAATGAAGATTAGCCTTGCAACTTTCTTCTTAACAACTTCCTGTTGTTTTCAAGGAGTTTATGAATACTCTAGTTATTTGGGGTTTTTTTTTCCAATTGATTTGTGATCGAAAATATTTGCTAAAATTGACAATTTCTGTCAATTATATCTTCTCACTATATCGTTTGTCAATATAGTATTGAGAACTATTGATGAACTTTTGTTCTTGAGTTTTGGAGATAGTGGCAACGTTTGTTCACCCAACTTATAACATTTGCAAGTTAAACAACTGTAGAAGAAAGATTCAAATGTAAAAAGAGTATGTGAGATAAGAAAAAAAGATTTCTAACTTTAAAATTCCTCGATGTTTCCATTCTAGTTCCATCTCTTTCTAAAGAAGAAGGAAATGTACAATCTTTCTTTGTTGGAGGTGTACTTGGACCAAAATGGAGACCTAGCAGCAGATCTGTGGATCTATAGTAGGGTGATTCTGCCCAAGGAGGATCCCATCAACAAGGAATTGGGGAGTTTCGAAAGGCAGAGACTTATAATCAAGCAAGATACTTTGATATACTTAAAGTTGCTGAACAAGGTGAGAAAAATATTGTTACTTTCCTCCCACCCAAAACTACAATCCATTTCAAGTGGATTAAACTACCGTGTTTCACTGAAAATATGACCTACCCAACAAGTGACTCCTAGCTTGATTTTTCCACGTACGCCCAATATAGGCAACACCCCCAAAATAAGCCCTAATTAAGACCCTGCCCACTCCAAGGTGCACGGGTAAAAATTAAGCTAGGATGGGGATGGAATGGTGGTGGAGCTGCCCTACTACTTACCTTCATATAGTTGAAGCCAGGCCTCCCACACCTCAGCCCACTTCTTCTGCAACCAGCAAGGGTTTTCTGAAGACCCTTCCTACCCAGAGCTCTCCCTCCTGACCCACGGGAGGCATCAAAGGATCCCTGATTCACCCTTTTTGAAAGGCACATTCTCATGACCTCACTTCCATCTCCCCTCACTAGAGTTTTAGAAACTAGTCAGTTTTATTTTTGGTTCACTAGCATGGCAGCCATATAAAGTGAATAAATAAATATACAAATAAAAAAACAACGCCTTTAAGGTTCACAGCCTTTATTTGAAATGATTTTTTCCTTTGTATCTTAACTAGGAGACAGTTTTGAACTATTTTCAAAAGGAGCATTGCAATGTTTTATGTACTCCAGAAGAAATATTTCCAGAATTTACTGTTTCTTTCTTATAACTAACTAAACTAACTAACAAAATTAATTAATTAATTAAAAATAAATTAAAAATAAATAAAATTTTGAATAAATAAATTGAGCTATCAAAGTTACATCCATCAATCATTCAGTTAGTCAGTTAATCTTTATACAGATAATACATGGAATAGAAATTCAATGCAGCTTTTACAATAAAGTTTAGTCTAAAATTTAAAATAAGTGGATATCTTACTTTAAAATCATGCATGTATGAAGAATGGAGGAATGCATGTTAATTCCACTATGAGGAGGAACCAACTCGCTGTCACTTAAATGCTTAAATCTTTTCTCAACTTCATCCCTCCAGGCTTTATTAAGTAAAAAGATCCATTTTTTGCAATCTGATATGCCCCAAGAAAAAAGAGGAAATAAAGGAGGCATCTGCCTGCAATTGTATCCCTGAAATCATTTGGAAGTAGTCACGGATTTCATATCATTCTATCTGAAGCCAAAAGACTACTTGGCTAATTTTCCTGTCCACCTCCACGTTACATAGATGGTGATTGTAACATCTTTCTTTTGCCACTTTTTTTTAATTTTTCTTCTCAGTCTCTGCCTCAGTCCAAATGTGTGGATAAATATCAGCCAGGATTTGTCATGAAGGCTCGAGAAGGAGAGCCAGTTTGCTGCTACGACTGCGTTCCTTGTCCAGAGGGGACCATCTCCACTCAGGAAGGTGGGTGACACCCAGTGATGTGCAGTCAGGGGAGGCAGGGGAGGCACAGCCTCACCACTGTCATCATGAAAAGAAAAAAAATGCAAGGAAAAAGGCGAGAGTTGATGTCAGGCTGAGCTAGTTGCTGCCTCACCGTGGGTGACTCTGCTTAACTGTTTAAAAAAGCCTCTTAAAAAGTGCCCTCTACTGTGAGGCAGGAGAACTGTATGCCTCATCTAGTCTGACTTTAGGCATTTTATGATCACTCGAGCAGAGTTAAGCAAGGATTAAAAGCTTAAAAATTCCTGATGTAGGTGAGGCACGCAGTTCTCCTGCCTCATAGTAGAGGGTGCGCGTTTGGACGGGGCTTCTTCAGAGGACCCGAGGCAAGAGCAGAGTTGAAATCCTCTCTGAAGCAGCTGGAAAAGGTATTTGTGGGTCGGAGGGAGGGGTAGGAATTCAAACTTCAAAGTGTAGTTTGATTGCAGGCAGAGCCACGTTGCCTTTTCAAACCTGTAATCAGTGAAGCTGGGCTGGATCCTGCTGGGGCTGGGGCAAAGTGTGTGTAGTCCAATCCAACTTGTGTGTGTGTGTGTGTGTGTGTGTGTGTTTGTGTGTGTGTGTGTGTGTTTGAGAGAGGGGGAGGGAGGGAGATGGAGGAAGGAGGGGAAGGGAGAAGAAAAGTAAAAGAAAGAAGGAATCTTCTTTTGCAAAGGAGAAAAAACAAATGCTGTCGTTTTAAATCGGAACTGAGCATGCCAGGCTATGGAATTGAGTTGAAGTCCATAAGTCTAAAAAATTTTGAAACCCACCACTGGATCAGTGCCTCACCAGCCATAACCCTCACTGCACGTCACTGGTGAAAACTTTGATATGATTTTAGATCAATGTGCTTTGCTCATCCAAACTTTACATTATAGGCCAAAAGCTTCATCTATCATACATTTAATCAATTACTCTTTATTAAGATCATAAATCCTTATAAGCTGAAATATCTAATTGGTAGGAACGATGGAGGGAGAGAAGTTGGATTCAAGGAACAAATGAAAACCAAACAGAGAATTCAGGATAAAAACATCAAGTTGATATTTCCTTCCCACCATTTTTATCTTTCCAATTTGTGTTGTTGTTAAATATAGAGATAAAAACTGTTATAAATACAGCAAAAAAGGAATATAGTTGTGGTTCTGAAAAGAAAAAAAATGCTAACAGATAACAATCTCAGTTCCTCCTCTTGAATTCCTTCACCATTTAATCTTATTTAAGATCTCTTTCTTTTCAAATTTATTGATCACATTTATAGGGTTGTCTATTTCACACAAGGTGACTTTTGGTGGTACACAAATACATTACAAATTAAAACTATGAGGACTAAATGCTAAGAAAGCAAGAGGGGAGTACATAAAGATGCTATCTTTCATGCAACCAGCACACAGGGCTCTCTTGTCAGGGGATCCCCAGGACTTTTGGAAAATGTCACATTTTCAGGGATTTCTAGAAGGCCTCCGTAATTTGGACATGCTCTCAAATTCAAGATAGTTAATGATTTTTAACTGAAAGGGACTGAACAATCTCCCCTGAAGTAGGCAGGGTTGCAACCCTTCTCAAGCAGAACTCCATGGATCCAACCATGTTAGACGCTTTTTCCCCTGTGTCCATTCTTTTTAGAGCAGTTTATTGAGAGCATGGTTTGAGACTATGGATCAATTAACCGTAATGGAGTTTAAACATTCTTGGCAGAAACATATGTCCATCATCTGACAGAAATTTAAGAAAAAAAGAGAGAAAGCATTTGGTTTCTTATCTCAGAGAAGGGAGGTAGTGGCACAAGATTGCCTCATGAATGTGTGGCAGCAGCTAAAAAAGCTGATACAATCCTTGGTTGTATAAACAGAGGCATAGAATCAAAATCACATGAAGTATTAGTACCACTTTCTAAGAGTTATGAAGACCATGCATGGAATACTTTGGGATGCAAAAAATCTGTTCCCTAAAACATTGCCACTTTATGAGTCCTCAGAAGCCTACCTTTTCTGGTGCAGCTCCTGCCCCATTGGACCCACTCCCCCCTGAAAGTCAATAGCCCCCATCCTCTTAAACTTCTGGAGACTTGTTACTTTTCCCAGGGATTTGGTATAAGGTAAGGTCAGTGCAGGATAAGCAGTTACCCATCTGGTTAAGCAACCTAGGTTCCCACAGGACGGTCTCTCATTGATGTCTGGAACTGGCACTCCACAGGTGGCTCCTCCCCCCACTGTCTTTGTGGCAACTGAAAAGCAGCAATAGTTGCAATCAATGAACTTTAGCTTTGAAGTTGACAAAGGGACAAAGGTGGAACCTGATATTTCTTCTTTTCATTTTATTTTATTATTGTTGTAGTTTAATTTTATTTAGTTGTCCTTTTTGTTTGTACGTATTCAGGGATCTTTTTGCTCCAGTGTAAGAATGTACCATTAGTGATGTTTTCCTGTCTCTCAATGTCACCTCTCTCAAAAGGTTTTCTTCAAATTTAAAAGACTATAACATAAATATTATTTTTCTCAGATACTAAAAAATGCATCCAATGCCCAGATGAACAATGTCCAACAGAGAACCGAGTTGAGTGTATCCCCAAAAGAATAACCTTCTTGTCCTATGGAGAACATCTGGGCATCATTCTCATCTCCTTTGCTCTACTCTTGTTCCTAACCACAGGGGTTATTTTGATCATATTCATTTAATCCCTTGAAACTCCCATTGTCAAAGCCAACAACCGGGACCTCTCCTTCATCCTCCTGATCTCCCTCCTGCTTTGTTTTTTGTCCTCCTTTCTTTTCATTGGCCAGCCAAGAAAAGCTACCTGCCTTCTCCGACAAACAATGTTTAGCATTGTCTTCTCAGTAGCTGTGTCTTCTGTGTTGGCCAAAACAATCACAGTGGTGCTGGCTTTCCTGGCCTCAAAACCAGGGAACAGGATGAGAAGATGGTTAGGGAAGAGCTTGGCCAACTCCATCATCCTTTCTTGTTCTGGTGTCCAAATTTTCATTTGTGCCTTGTGGCTGGGGGTTTCTCCTCCATTCCCTGACTCTGACCTGCACTCCCAGCCTGGAGAAATCATCCTTCAATGCAATGAAGGTTCTGTCACCATGTTTTATGTTGTCCTTGGATACATGGGTTTCCTCGCTGTCATTTGCTTCACAGTGGCTTTCTTGGCCAGGAACCTGCCTGGGGCCTTCAATGAAGCCAAACTGATAACTTTCAGCATGCTGGTCTTTTGCAGTGTCTGGGTCTCTTTCCTGCTCACCTACCTGAGCACCAAAGGAAAGTCCATGGTGACCGTGCAGGTCTTCTCCATCTTGGTCTCCAGTGCTGGACTGCTGGGCTGCATCTTCTTCCCCAAGTGCTACATTATCCTCCTGAGACCAGATCTAAACACTAAGGAGCATCTAACAATAAAAGAAGGGAGCTGACAATGAAATTGCTGCTTAGGAACATAACATTTAACTATTGATTACAATTGTTGTTAGTTTATATGCTTTGTTAGCCTGTATTTGACAGTTTACATTAGTTAACACAAAAAATAAATAATAGTTATATTAATGAAATTAAAATCTAATATAATCACTAAACAATAATATAAATTGTTGATGTTTGCCTTTTTTAAACTATAGATAACCCTCCTTTTCCCTCAGCACACTGGTTCGCAAATATTTCCTTTAAGCAACCCTTGAAGAGAGGACACATATAAACCATGTCCTGGGCTTTGGACTGCTTTAAGCTTGGTAGGTAACTTCAGAGTTAGTTAGGAGGGTCTCAACCTCATCTTCATGGTTCTTTCAGAATTCAGAATCAAGTGTAAGATCCAAAGCAATCATTGAATTCTTTCTGCAGTGATTTTCAGCATGTCCTGGTGGGACTCCCTGAAATAATTTTGAGAGTCAGCCCTCACACAACAAAGGGATGCACTCATATTTATGCATTTCAGAATGGAAGGATAGACTAATGCATAAGTAACAAATGATATAACAAATGATGAATAAATGAATAAATAAATAAATGCAATTATTATATTATTGCCAATAAAGAAAATAGGTGGGATGAAACCCACAAATGGAATATAGGGCTTAGAGGGATTTAAATAATTTAAAAGAAACAGCCCAAATAAAAGAGGAGCAGGAGTTGCATTATATATAAGAAATAACGAAATGTCTACAGGAATAAAACACAAGAATGATGAAAAGTGTCTTGAATTCATTTGGGTCAATGTAAAAGGTGTATATTGTAAGCCACCCAACCAAACAGAGGAAAATAGATGAACTTTTTGCTAGTCAATTAACTACCATGTATAAGACACACCGGAGTTTAAGACGCACCAAGGTTTTGAAGTGGCCATTTTAAAAAAAATGTAGGTAGGTAGATAGAGGGATAGAGAGGGAGAGAAAGAGAGATATACGGTAGGTAGATAGGGAGAGAGCAAGAGAAGTTAGGTAGGTAGGTAGGTAGGTAGGTAGATAAAGGGATAGAGAGAGAGAGAAATAGAGAGAGATAGAGAGATAGAGTGTCGGTAGGTAGGTAGGTAGAGGGATAGAGAGTGAGAAATAGAGATATATAGAGAGAAATACAGTAGATAGGTAGGAAGAGAGAGAAAGTAGGTAGGTTGGTAGGTAGAGGGATAGAGAGAGAGAAATACAAGATAGAGAGAAATACAGTAGATAGGTAGAGAGAGAGAGTAGTTAGGTAGGTAGGTAGATACGTAGGTAGGTAGATAAAGGGAGAGAGAGAGAGATAAATACAATAGGTAGGGAGAGGGAGAGAGTAGGTAGGTAGGTAGAGAGATAGATAGAGAGAGAGTAGGTAGGTAGAGGGATAGAGAGAGAGTAGGTAGGTAGAGGGATAGAGAGAGAAAGAGAGAGAGAGAAATACAGTAGGTAGGTAGGGAGAGAGAGAGTAGGTAGGTAGATTAAGGGAGAGAGAGGAGAGAGAGAGAGATACAGTAGGTGAGGTAGGGAGAGAGAGAATAGGTAGGTAGGTAGTGGGATAGAGAGAGAGTAGGTAGGTAGAGGGATAGAGAGAGAAAGAGAGAGAGAGAGAAATACAGTAGGTAGGTAGGGAGAGAGAGAGTAGGTAGGTAGTTTAAGGGAGGGAGAGAAGAGAGAGAGAGAGAAATACAGTAGATAGGGAGGGAGGGAGAGAGAGTAGGTAGGTAGATTAAGGGAGAGAGAGGAAGGAGAGAGAGATACAGTAGGTGAGGTAGGGAGAGAGAGAGTAGGTAGGTAAGTAGGTAGAGGGATAGAGAGAGAGAAATAGTGAGTGAGAGAGAAATACAGTAGGTAGATAGGGGGAGAGAGAGTAGGTAGATAGATTAAGGGAGAGAGAGAAGAGAAATAGAGAGAGAGAGAGAAATAAAGAGAGATAGAGAGAAATAGAGTAGGTAGGTAGGGAGAGAGGGTAGATAGGTAGATTAAGGGAGAGAGAGAAGAGAGAGAGACAGAGAAATACAGTAGGTAGGTAGGGAGAGAGAGAGTAGGTAGGTAGAGGGATTCCATGGATGAGAATCCTCAAGGGGAAAACAACCCAAGAACTTTGAAAAGTAAGCGTAGACATTCATATGTAAGGGATATCAATGTATTGTAAGTCAGAGAGCTCAGCCTCCGTCTTCTGCCTCTTTTTCCTTCAGGGAGGGAAAGGCAAAGAGGCAATCAAACAATAAAACAAGGGAAAAAACATAACTCCCCAGTGGCCTCATCCTGGGACTTGGTGGTCAAATGGTCAGGGCACCTGGCCTCAATTTATTGCTTGTCAAGGGATTGATACAGACTCAATACTCCAAAAGGACTGAAAACTTCAACAGATTTTTGTCTGCAGTGGATGGGGAGAAATTTTCATTTCACACAAGGAAAGCTTCCATATTTTCCCCATAAAGAAATTATAAATTATGAATCCTTTCAATTAATGCCAAAAATTAATCTTAATGCTAAAACCTATTTCTGCTCTCTAATTTCTATAAGCTCTTTATCCATATTAGTTTCCTTTAATTTCCCATTTTACTCCATCTTTCTCCTTTTTATCTGTTTTTAGTTCTCTTTCCTATTTTTGTTCTGTCAAAGATTTGGATTTTTTTCTTCATTTTTTTATACACTTTAAAAAACGTTCCTGGAATCTTCTCTTCCTCTGATTCTGCCCTTCTTATGAGCAGCTTCCCCTGAAAGAGAGAAGATTTCCCCCTTCAGCCCCTCCAGTTCTGAGGGAAGACAGAAGCCCCGCCCCCTCTCTCCCCCTAGTGGCTGCCTCTGTTCCTGCCCTGCCCCTGTCATCATGGCAACCCAGCAGCAGCCAATCAAACAGGAAGAAAGAATGGTTGCCTGGGAACTCAGCCACCAATCAGCCTCCTGGAGGAGAGGTTGAGGAAACAAAGACAAGGGGGGGGAGGGGGGAGAATTTCAAATAAATACAAACTTAAAAGGTTTTTAAGTGGAATGATAAAGAGAAGAAGAAAACAACTGAGAGAAATGCAGAGGGAGGGGAGGCTGAAGTCCTGGAAGAGCCTTTCCCCTCCCCCACCCAGAAATGGCTGCCCTGGAGAGCTTCTCCTGAGGCAAAAAGTGTCAGTGGATGATTTCAGACTTTGGATTCAGGGCTCTCTGTCTCCCTTCACATCAAAGTGTTTCACTCTGGGGAAAATAAGATCTGAATGCAAATGCAGCCATGTTTCTCCTTGCAGGGGTCACCCACCACCACGAGAGCCCCCTTTGCCATCTGCTTCCCCCAAATGTGAGCTCTGTCTTCAGGGGGTGAAAGCCTCCTCTTGACGTCCTTGCACCCCCATCGAGCTCTCTTTCTGGTGTGGAAGTGTTGGGGGTCCTGTATCTATCCAGATGTGGTTTGGTAATATCTTCCCCTCTGGCTGGAGGCCTCCCCTCCTTCGATCTTGCCCCAATGGGACCCTGCAGTGCTTGGGCCTGATCCCCATTGCCTCCTGGAAGTGGCCCCCATTTTCCATACTCTGACAAGACCTTGTAGAAATGGCGGCTGCTTTGGAAGCTTTCTACCCTGATCCTCAGGCTGTTGGGAGACTGCAAACCTCTCTTGGCTCTTTCTAGCTTTGGGAATGCAGACACTGCATGCTGTGGTGGGAGGTTCAGGACGAATTTCCTGAAACTTTTTCCTTTCTTTTACCCAATCTTTCTCCCCCCAAAACCAACATTTCTTCAATAAAGAACACACACACACAAACACACACACACACACACACACACACACACACACAAGCCTTAGAGAGACAAACTTGTTCATCTTTGACTCCTCCCCCAGCCCCGAATTAGGTGCTAAAACTAAACTGCCAGGGAATTTCTCCCTACTTCTAGGTTGGTTCCAAATCAGTTACTCTGACTGCAGAGTTTAAAAAAAGTAGAGAGAAGGCAGGAAGGAAGCAAAGGAAACATTGTCAGTGAGGTCAGTGGGGCTCAACTGCCTCTCTGCATGTGAGGAGGGTCCCTCCCTCAGAAGAGAGCTTTCTGACCCCACTCCCAGGCTCCCTTGGCTGGATCGGGTTGGGGTCTCCACCTGCCTTCCTCTCTTCCAGAGACCCCCTCCCTGCCCTTGCCCAGAAGGCACATGAACCTCCTGCATCCCCCACCTCTCTCCCCCTCACTCATGGCTCTCCAGGACCCTTCATTGCCCCAGTTGCTATTAGGGCTCCTCCTTCAAAGAAGCGTTTTCCAAGCATGCCTGAGCCAGGTCAGGTACGGGATCCACCTGCCTTCCTCTTTTCCAGCCCACCTTCCCTGTCCTTGACAGGAAGGGACATCAACCTCCTGCAGCCCTGTGTGGCCTTCCACGACCCCTGCTTCCTCCTCGGCCTCTCCACAGCCTTCATGAGGACTTGAAACCACTCTCCTGGTCAGGATTGGAGCTTCCCTGCTGCTGCTTCTTCACAGAGCAACCAGATAAAAGCTCCACTCAATTTCAGCAATTTGGAGTCCGCTTGGCTGGTTTTGCAGGACTGAAGACAGAGTGGGGAAGGCCCATAGCCTCAGCCGGCTGGGTGTGAAAGATATCAGAAACATCATAGGTGACCAGGCTTTTCAGAAGTGGTTTGCCATTGACTCTTTTCTAGGGCTCTGACTGATTGGCTGGTCCAGGTTCACCCAGCTGACTTCCTGCCCAAGGCAGGACTAGAACTCATGGTCTCCTCATGCCTTGACCATAGGCGTAGGTATGCATCTCACTTAACCTGTTCAAGTCACCAATAGCTGCATTCACTCTTGCAACTTTTAACCATTGTTTATTTTTGGAGGTTGAATCTGTCAGTTGACGGGTCAGTTAATTATGCGTATTAATTCCGGAAGTGGCTGAAGAATCATTTTTAGGAGCAATAAACTGGAGACTTTTCTCTTCCTGTAAAGGCCACATTCACACAGCATGAATGCTTCACCAGGCTGGAGTTTATCAATACCAAAACACGGGGACTCTGGATTATAGCTTGGAAGCACTTGGAGGTCATCTGGGCTGGAATTTCTAACAAAGCCTCAGAGATAGGAACGTCACAACAGTCACACCATGTGCATCTATAAAACCTGAGGATCTGTTCCCAGGTCCCCCCAAACCAAATTCTGGGTGGTGGCGGCAAGAAATCAGGTCACACCATTCACCACAGTTTGGGCACTGCCACCATCTCAGCTGCAGACCTCTCAGCACAGCATGTATCTAAGAAACCAAATATATATATCAAAATTTAATGGCTGTCAGTGTTTTTATCAGTATGGAAACACAACTCAGAAAGTGTCAAGGAACAAAAAGGAATATTTCCATCCATTCTGTGATTTTCCCTCTCTTCGTCAATGATACAACCTCCCATTGTCTTCCTTGAGTTTGGGAAGCAGCTCAAGTCTTTTCTTTTGAAGATATATTTTTATTCTTTACATATAAATATATTGAATACAGTGTAATTGTCCTGGAATTCCACTTACCATACAACAAAAGTAAAAACACATGTACTATTTTAAACAGTGCTGGTGTTGTACAGTAGTTTCTGACCATCACATGATCATAAAAACAATTCAGGCTGAAACTCTATATCAGGGGTGAAATCTAAAAACATTTCCTTCCGATTCTGTGGGTGTGGATTGGTGGTGGTGGTGTCATGTGACTGGGTGACCGTGGCTATGTAGTCATGTGACTGTGGGGTCAAAATACAGAAAATCCTTTTAACAATACCCTGCTGGAGCAGGGGTTGGACTAGATGACCTTCAGATCCCTTCCAGCCCTGGATTGCTTTGCACTTTCAAGGTATCCTCTGAAGCTGTGCCTAGTGCCTGGTTTGTGGTCCTCCCTCCCTCTCCTTTTTCCCTCCCTCTCTTCTTCTTTCTTTCTTTCTTTCTTTCTTTCTTTCTTTCTTTCTTTCTTTCTTTCTTTCTTTCTTTCACAGTACACCCACCACACGTCGTTTTTGGCCTAGCATGCCTCAGTGAAGCCTCCAGGCTGCTTTAATGGCAATAGTAATAGCATTTAGACTTATATGCCATTTTACAGTGTTTTACAACTCTTTCCTGTTGGTTTACAGGGTCAACAGGATCAACATATTACCTCAGCAATCTGGGTCCACATTTTACTGACTTCAGAAGGACGGAAGGATGAGACAACCTTGAACCAGTGAGAATCGAACTGCCGAACGTCTGGCCTTTGGCAGTCAGCAGAAATAGCCTGCAGTCCTGCATTCTAACCACTGTGCCACCATGGCTCTTTCATCAGCCATAAAGGGCGTGAGTCTAAGCTAAGGCAAAGGCTGAGCTCTCAGTCCTAAGGATCCTGTCCACTTCCTGAGGTCCAAATGGTTCCTCTCTCCCCAGAGAACCCATCCCTCACAAGGAATCTCCTCTGGGCCTTTTGCCCTGGGCCACCTCGGTTGCCAAAAGGCCATTGAATTAATACACTCCGTTTTCTGACCAATTCTTTACATCCCTGTGTTGGCAGGGGGGCAGAGGTCGACCCTGAGGCCATTCACCTGTGGGGTGCCACAGGGGTCGGTCCTCTCGCCCCTTCTGTTCAACACATATGTGAAGCCACTGGGGGAGATCATCCGTGGTTTTGGGGTCGAGTATCATCTGTACGCTGATGATACTCAGCTGTACATTTCCACCCCAAACCACCCCAACGAGGCTGTCGAAATGATGTCCCGGTGTTTGGAAGCCGTCGGGGTCTGGATGGGGGACAACTGACTCAAGCTCAACCCCTCCAAGACTGAGTGGCTGTGGTTACCGGCACCTCGGTTCAGCCAGTTGACACCATCACTGGCCATAGGGGGCGAGCAATTGCCCCCTGTGGAACAGGCACGCAATTTGGGCGTCCTCCTAGATGCCCGGCTGTCGATGGATGACCATGTGGCAGCCGTGGCAAGGGGGGCGTTCCACCAGGTTCGCCTGGTGCGCCAATTGCGCCCCCTACTGGACTGAGATGCCCTACGCACGGTCACTCATGCGCTGGTGACGTCTCGTCTGGACTACTGCAATGCCCTCTACATGGGGCTTCCCCTGGGACGCGCCCGAGGACTACAGCTAGTCCAGAATGCAGCCGCGCGGGCCATCACGGGGAGTACCAGGTACTCCCACATAACACCTCTCCTGCGCAAGCTGCACTGGCTGCCTGTGGTTTTTCGGGTGCGTTTCAAGGTGTTGATCACCATTTTTAAAGCGCTCCATGGCACAGGACCTAGCTACCTGTGGGATCGCATCCTACCGCACACATCCCTGCGACCAATTCGCTCTCACAGGGAGGGACTCCTCCGGGTGCCGTCCACTAGGCAATGCCAGCGGGCGGCGCCAAGGAGTAGGGCCTTCTCTGTGATGGGCCCAGCCCTCTGGAATGACCTCCCCCCCGACATCAGAACTACCACCGACTTCCGCTCCTTCCGACAAAAACTAAAGACTCACCTGTTTCGATTAGCCGGCTTGGCCCACTCATAGTTTTATCTTACCTCCTGGCAGATATTTTAATTGGGAATTTCTTGGGTAATTATTTTAAATTTAATTTTTTGGGGTATTTTTAGGGGTCGTTTTTTAAATACTGTTTTTTTAATGCTTTACTTGAAGGTACAGTTTTTATAGCCTCCTCCATTTAAGTATTTAAGTATTTGTGTATTTATGTATTCATTTTTATGCATTCCATTTGTGTTTTAGCCTGACTGTACACCGCCCCGAGTCCCTTTTGGGAGAGGGGGCAGTCTAGAAATACGAAATAAAGTAAAAGTAAAAGTAAAAGTAAAGTAAATCCATCTAACCAAAGGTTGTGGAGCATGGGTGTCAAGCTAACTGGGTCACATTGCCATCATGTGACATTTCACGACTTTTTCCCCTTTGCGGAGCTGGGGTGGGCGTGGCCTGCACATGACTCCATTTTGACACCCCTGCTATAGAGAATTAAATAAAGTGAACAAGTCTTATAGATGGTAGATTTTATTCCATTTGATTGCCCAGACCTCCTCAACAGGTTTCCAAGGTTTTACATCTAAAACTGTTATGCTGTCCTAATTTGACCTATTTATTAATTTATCTCTAAAGATGTACATATGCTGTTGTATTTTTCTCTCTCTCTCTCTCTTTTCTTAGTGGTCCCTGAAACACTTTCTGGTTTCTTCTATGGTTTAATTCGACCTTTACAAAGAACAGAGTATTTTCTCTCTATTGCAGAACAATAACTATTTTTTTTCAAAGTTGAAATACTCCAATAATAGAACATGAACTCAACCTTTTATGAATAATGAATAAAAGTCATTTTATTCATATAAAATAATGAATAAAAGTCATTTTCGGGGATTTTGTTCTAGTTTGGTACATTATAAGAGAGAAGAAGTAGTCATAGAAAGAAGAGCAGGCACCCATCTCTTCATAAAGGGAGCCAAAGTCCACCTTAAAGCAGGATAAATTGTATCCAGATTGAGGATTGACATTTGAAATTCATCCCAAACTTCTCTTTTCAGGGTGGAAAGTATCAAGAGATTTTCTAAGAGACCTTAAGGGAGCAGCTTCTCTCTCACTCCTGGGCTCATCTTCAGAGTTTCACCCCATTTGTTACCCCTCCCATTGCACATCTGCCTGTTGACTCACTCAGAGTTTAGAGAGACGATGTCTCTCCTTGTGGTCATTATCCAAATCATAGTGATTTATTTCTTCTCTTGGTGCTAAATCTCAAAAGACATTTTGGAAAGCTTCAAGGTGTCATACAGAGAAAGCCATAGGATGCTTCTACTTTGATAGTACAACAAAGCCTTTTTGGCCAATGTCTTTGCACTGGAAAATCTGGGAGCATAAGTGGCCCTGGAGAAAGAGAGAACCTTGAAGGCTTTTAAGACAGGCAAGAGCTGCAAACATGAAGCCTTGTCTGACTCTGCCTGGATTAGGAAACTTCCGGACCTTCAGTCTTGGAAGTGGGCTTTAGTTTCTTCCACCTCTTCCTATCATCTTGCCTTCAAAGCAAGACTGGAGACTCCATCAGGAGCACAAGTCATGTTGTTGCTTCTGCTGCTTCTGCTGCCCCAGGAAGTTCTGGGAAGTCTCAGAGCCAAATGCATCCTGACTCTGAAGAGGGACGAGGTGCATCCAAAGAACCATTACAAGCCAGGAGATTTTGTCATTGGTGGCATTGTCTCTGCAACAAAGATGCTTCTTCTTCCATTAAGCTTCAACAAATCTCCTTTGACTCAAATTTCTCAGTACGTCAAAGTTCCTGCTCAAAATTAGGGCCTCTCCATTCCACCCTAAGTTCTAAAGTTCCAGCGCCTCTTTTACAATGAATCTGTTTGATTTGTTTGATTTGCTAGTTCTTCTCTCTTTCTGTCTCATTTCATCCTTGGATCATTTTTTTCAGCTGATGAACCTGATCTGAAATTCTCAAATAAATAACCAGTAGAGGTTTTCTATTTTTCTTGACCTTGAAGAAGCAGCTTCTGCTTTTCTTGACATCCTCTCAGCAGAGTTGGACTTTGGATGGAGAAGAGAAGGTGGTTCTTTTCTTCTACAACTCTCATGCCCAATAAGGTCATCAGCTCTGGTAGAAAAATGCAGAAATATTGTTGTTTTTTCCTCTGAAGTAAAAATGATATATCCTCAATTTTATTCTGTACCACCTGTTAAATGAATGGATCCCATTTCAGAATTGACTTTTCTTAAATGCCTGAATCCCATTTGAGTGATTGCCAGTATCTTTATCATACAATGAATTAAATGTCAACTAAGTCTCTATTGTGGACATATAAACACCTTCAGCAACTGAGCACTTATCCCATTTGTTAACAGCCATAGTTGCTCATTTTTTTGTGCCATTGTGGGTGTCTCTGTATGTTCCCTTTCCAATTGTCACTCTTCCAATAGTTAATTATTAGAAAAGATAAATAGGCAAAGGGACTGAAAGAAATGGAAAAGCAGTCTGAAATCTTAATCAACAGCAAGAATAAGGATAACATGAAGAATAAGCTAAAGCTAAATTTAAAACTGAATTATGTACAGATGGTGAACATGTAATTAACAAAAATGTATAAAGTTTTAAGCATTTGAAACAGAAGATGAACAAATTCAATTTGCCTGACTGAATGCACTGTTAAATTTGGAAATTCAATACAGAGAATTTGGGTAACTGGTATTTAATTTGCACTCTGTCATAATTTAAGAGAATGATTGTTTTTTAATAAAATGATCTATTCTTGGTATACGAGACCAGAGACATTATCAAAACCGTGTAAAACATATTTCAAACAAAAGCAGGAATTGTGAATAGCATGGGGGAACATTTTACCATGCAGGGTGGATTTGTGAGAAAACTAAGACATTTTAGATACAAATTGGCACAAAAATGCCAAGAATTAGAAAGGCTAAAAATTATGAAGAAACCAGAAATCTTTTTTATTGGGACTTCAGAACAATGAATTAAAAAGCATTCATAGCAGATGGATTTTACATATGGTAACTGCAGCAATGTTGCTGTATGCTCAAGGATGGAAGAACCATGGAATTCTCAGAGTGGGGGGCTAGATTGTGAAAAAATGTAGAATTTAAAGAAATGAAAATTTATCTGTTGAAAAGAAGGTTGGAAATCAGGTTATTTTTCTCTCCTTTATTTCTTACATTCTCCTTATTTATTTATTTTTTTCTTTTGATTAATACTTTATTTTATGGAAAAATTCTTAATAAATTTAAAACTAAAAAAGAGTTAGGTAAATAATACTAGATAAACTAGATAAACTCAGAAATAATATACATTCAGTGTAGAAAAATAAAATAAAAATGGAAAGAGTCCCACTGTTCCATTCAGATGGGTGAGATTTTTGTGGGGAGGGAGAGGGAGAGATTTGAAAATGCCTCCAAACCTCTCAACCTTAAATGGATTAGAAATACAATTGTTGAAAGAACAGTTAAATGACATGTTGCTTTCATTGATTATGTCCTGATATATTAATGCTTTCAGGGAAGCATTAACAGAGTACTGGAAAATCCTGTCCTTCCTTTTTGCGATCCAAGCGATCAACAAGGATCCTAACATTTCGTTCAATGTCACCCTGGGATACAACATCTATGACAATTATTTCAAAGCACATATGACCTCGGAGGCTTTGCTGGACCTGCTTTCGGAGGGAAAGGCCAACGTTCCCAACTACAGCTGTGGAAGGCAGAGAAATACAGTGGCTGTTCTGGAAGAGGCTGACACTGACATCTCCATCCAGATTTCGACCATGTTGGGAACCTACAAAATCCCACAGGTGTTTCTTTGTTGGGAAGACCATTTGTAGACATGCAACATACAGCCACACAGCCTCTCTTGTAAATGAAGAGCAAAGTTCTATTGTGGGAATTGCATGAAGTAAGGATGGAGGTTCTATCAAATGGCAGAGAAGGAGCAGAGAAGACAATCCTCTCCCTGGCACACTCTTAAAGCAGATTGTACAACTCTTCTGAATGTGTCTAGGGAAAGTTCTTCATTACAAGGAGTGAAACAATTCCTCCATTAAAGCTATTTTCCCCTCCTGCTCTTCAGTAAAATAGAGTTTATTTGTTTTCCTTTTCAGATCAGTTATAGTTTTGACTCCCAGATTCTGAGGGATAAAACTCAGTTTCCTTTCTTCTACCCCCTGCTTCCTGCGGAAGGAGCCCAGTACCCAGGGATGGTCCAGCTTCTCCTCCATTTCAGGTGGACCTTGGTGGGTCTCCTTGCTCCAGACACTGAAAATGGACAAAGGTTCATGAGGACGATGACTTCTATTCTGGTCAGGAATGGCATTTGCCCAGTTATATCACAAATCTTTCCCACAGCTGTTGGGGACCCCGATATATACATACAACAATACCTCAGGTGGAGAAAAGTGAACGTCTTTATTTATGGTGCAGACATGAATACATGTGCTTCAGGGTTTAAAATTATGCATGAGATATTTGCATTTCTTGCTGGACCTCTTAGAGGAAAAGTTGTGATCACGACAATCCGCTGGAGCTTCAATCGTTATTTGAAAAATAAAAGTATTTCCTTTCAATACTTCCATAGCATTTTTTCCTTTCTTATGAAGACAAATCAAATGGCAAACGATGATTGGTCTATAGAGTTTTATGATTCCATGAGGCGCTTGGTAGAGAACTCTTTCTTGTGCTCCTACACCAAGGATGCCTTTTCGGTAAAAGTCTGGAGACGGTGCAAGCAGAAAGTAGACCTGGAAACTCTGAGGAAAGAGGAACAGGATCGGATCCTGACTCTGGACAGCTATTTCATTTACAACACAATCCGGGCTGTGGGACGGGCCTTAAATACAGCTTATTTATCCAGATCCAGGAGGACAACATTTAAAAATATTAGAAACTTCAAAATTCCAGTGCTGAAGGCCTGGCAGGTACTTATTTTCTTTTTCACAGCTCTGGAGTTGAGAATCAATTTTACAATTGTAACAACTGTGTAACTATTCTGACAATAGTAATAATTTAATCAGAATATAGAAAAATCAAATTGAGTTCCATTTTTCTATTGGTCTCCCTGTTGCTTTCATTTTATCTTGCTCATTTCTAAAACATAGAACAACAGAGCTGGAAGGGACCATGAAGGTCATCCAGTCCCACCCCCTGCTCAAGCAGGAGACCCTATACCATTTCAGACCAATGGCTGCCCAGTCTCTTCTTAAAAGCCTCCAGTGATGGAGCAACCACAACTTCTGAAGGCAACCCATTCGATGGGTTCATTGTTCTCACCATTAGGAAATCTCTCCTAAGTTCTAGGTTGCTTCTTTCCTTAATTAGTTTCCACCCATTGCCTCTTGTCCCGCCTTCAGCTGCTTTGGAAAATGGTTTGATCCCCTCATCCTTGTAGCAGCCCCTCAAATATTGGAAACCCCCTCATATCCCCTCAGTTCTTTCTTTCACTAGACAAGACATACCAAATTCCTGTAGCTTTTCTTCATATGTTTAGCCTCCAACTTCTTTTCTTTTGTTTTGTTTTTTAACAAAAGCTTCTTGCTAACTTCTGATTTACATTCAGCTCTTTTACCTTGGACTCTTTTCTTCACAAGCAGGAGCACTGCCCCGTCCCACCGAACCTCAGAAAATGTGCTGTCCATATTAGGCAGTTAAACACTCTGATCCTCTCACTTCCTGGGCTGCCCCTCTGCTCCAAAGGAGACTTGACTCAGAGGGGTCTCATTCCTGTGCTAAGACCCCCCCTTTGGATTCCTCTTCCCCTGCTTTAAACTCTCAGCAGGATCTGAGACGTCAAAAAGTGGTAAACTTCTTCGGGCCAAGAAGCTAAGAGGGCTAAGGTCAGTTCACAAGGTGAAAGGTTTAACTAGGAGAAATTCTAGAGGAAGCAAGAGTGAAGGACATTCCATAAAACATTCTGTGGATGTTGCATAAAATTGCACGGAGGTGACCTTAACTGGTGTGAGAGAATCATCTTTCCCAGTGAGGATCTGGGGTCTCATCTCCAAATCAAATAGCTCATCTATCACTTCAATGCAAGGAGATAATGCAACATTAGTAAGCACAACATGTTACTAGAGCAAAAGCTCCGATAGGTAACCCCAAGGTGAGCCAAGATTTTGCTCTTCCTATCTTCCCATTGATAGTTAAACAGTTCTTTATAGCCTTGTTCCTCTGTGGGGCATTTTATTTCATGTTGCCCTCACTGGCAGAATTCTTTCAATGTGCTTGTGCACTGCATCCCCTTCCTTCAGGGTCTTAACTTTGGACCTCAGTAGCTCACACTGTGTGTCTCCTTTCCTAAACTTCCCTTTGGTTTTCAAATCTCCCTCTCTGGAGTGACAGTTATGAATGGGGAGAGATAAAGGACAACTTTTATCAGTCTTTGCTTTGAATGGTCATGTTTAGGCCTTTTAATAGATATTTTATTGCATATTCCTCAGTACAGATCATTCCAGTACAAACTGAGGATTTTTTTTGCCATAGAGCTTTGTATGTCCTTTGTAACATGGTCATTTTTTTTCTTCCATTCCAGCTTCATTCCTTCCTTCAAAACTCTCAGTTTTATAATAATTGCATCAATGGAGTATATTTAGATCAGAATGGAGAGCTGGTGGCAGACCTGGACATTATGCATTGGGTTATTTTATCTAATGTATCTATTATATTTGGAAGTCTAGAAAGAGTGGGGTACTCAGATTTCAAGTTGATGATCCTCCAGAATGCTACTGCAGTGATGGAAATGCTAGACAAGGTGGGGGAAAGACTTTATTCAACCCTTTCTGAAGGCCTCACCAAGAGGATTGCAGAATTGGGGCAGGGATGTCATTTCAGTTTTCCCAGAGAGGAATCATCTTCTTTGGTTACATGTTCAGCTGTCTGAGAAAAAATATCCTTACTTCCAGTTAATAGTCTATCAGTTTTCTGTGGGGGAGAAAGACTTAAATCATAGGGCAACATTATTTCCTTCTCCAAAGCAAAGAATCCTTCCAACTTTCCCTTGAGTATGTACATGACAAGAGTTACAAAGATGATTGGGGGACTGGAGGCTCAACTGTATCATCAACGGTTGTGGAAACTGGAAATGCCAATTCAAATGAAAAGGAAGATTAGGGGTGACATGATAGCAGTCTCCCAATATTTGGGGGCTGTCACAGAGAAGGTGTCAACCTATTCTCCAAATCATCAGCAGACAAGGAAAGAAGTAACAGATGGAAACTGATCAAAGAGAGATCCAAGCAAGCAAGAATTAAGGAGAAATGACCCATCAGTAAGAACACTTAATCAGTGGAACATCTGGCCTAGAGAAGTGGTGGGTGCTCCACCACTGGAGGGTTTTAAGAAGAAATTGGACAGCCATTTGTCCATAATGGTATAAGGTCTCCTGCTTGAGCAAGGAATTAGACTTGAGGACCTCTTCAAAGTTAGCAAAGAGAAGCCTTGAACTGGAGAGCTCCAAACTTTTCCTTTTACTTCTTTTAGGAAATACAATAATTCATTTGTGGATTTTTTAAATTTTCCCATCTCTGCCCAGCCCTTCCCTACTTCCAGATGTGTGGAAAGCTGTTCTCCTGGATTCATGAAGGTGGCTCAAGAAGGGAAGCCCATCTGCTGCTACAATTGTCGCCCATGTGCAGAAGGAACCATCTCCACCATGGAAGGTGAGTGACAGCAGGAGAAAGTCTTTTTGGGAGGACGATAATGCTGACATTTTCCATGAACATTTTTTCCTGAGGTTGACATTCCATGGGTTCTTCTAGAGGCTCTTCTTTAGATCCATTATCTCACTCCTGACCTAAAAAGAGGAGAGGAGAGGAGAGGAGAGGAGAGGAGAGGAGAGGAGAGGAGGGGAGGGGAGAGGAGCTAACGTCCTTCTTGACCCTGTGCAAAGCTGTTGTTGCTTATAGAAAATAGAGGAAAGCGTTTTAATATCCTCACTCCAGATCCAATTCATCTTCACCTCTACCTAATGTTATTTAGCTCCGTGACAAAAGGGCTGATTATCCAATTCAGCTGGCATAAAGCTACACTAAGCAATCTCTCACATGTCTTCATCCCATTATAAACTGATTTCTATTGCTGCCTTAAGACATTGACAAAAGGCTGGGCTCCAATTTTCAAGAGGTTCAGCAGTGAAAAGGTAAAATGGTAGGACTTCCTTCCTTCCTTCCTTCCTTCCTTCCTTCCTTCCTTCCTTCCTTCCTTCCTTCCTTCCTTCCTTCCTTCCTTCCTTCCTTCTCTCTCAATGTTCATTGATGAAATGGTGACATCAAAAAAGAAAAGACATATTTAACTGTTCTAACTGGAGAGAAATGAAGATACACAAACTGTCTTCACCAACACAGTTATTCACAAGAAAAATAATGTTACCCAAAGAATGCATTTGATTAAAGGACATGTTTATGGGACTTTAAATCTTGCTCTTTTTCAGATGCAGAGAAATGTACCAAATGTCCAGATGATCAACATCCAAACACCAAGCGAGTTCACTGTATCCCCAAGATTAAAAGTTATCTTTCTTACAAGGAAAATCTGGGGCTCATCCTGACTTCCATTGTTTTCCTCCTCTCTTTAACCACAGGCTTTGGCTTGGGGATCTTCATTAAATTCATGGAAACCCCAATTGTCAAAGCCAACAACCGGGACCTCTCCTACATTCTCCTGGTCTCCCTCCTGCTTTCCATCTTGACCTCCTTCTTGTTCATTGGCCGGCCAAGGAGGGTGACCTGCCTCCTCCGACAAACAGCCTTCAGCATTGTCTTCTCCATTGCCATTTCTTCCATCTTGGCCAAAACGATCACAGTGGTGTTAGCCTTCTTGGCCACAAAACCAGGAAATAAAGTGCAGAGATGGTTAGGGAAGAGCTTGGCCAACTCCATTGTCCTTTCTTGGTCTGGCCTCCAAGTTGTCATTTGCATCATCTGGTTAGGCACTTTCCCCCCATTCCCTGACTCTGACCTGCACTCCCAACCTAGAGAGATCATCCTACAATGCAACGAAGGTTCTGTCACCATGTTTTATGTTGCCCTTGGGTACATGGGCTTCCTGTCTGCTGTCTGCTTCACGGTGGCTTTCCTGGCCAGGAATCTCCCTGGGGCCTTCAATGAAGCCAAGCTGATCTCCTTCAGCATGCTGGTCTTCTGCAGTGTCTGGGTGTCCTTTGTGCCTGCCTACCTGAGCACCAAGGGGAAGTATACGGTGGCTGTTCAGGTCTTCTCCATCTTGGCCTCCAGTGCTGGACTGCTGGGCTGCATCTTCATCCCCAAGTGCTTCATTATTATTTTTAAGCCAGATCTGAATACCAGAGAATATTTGATGTCAAAATAAAAAAAATGACTGTAACAAATCTATTACTTTTCAAAAATGTCATTTAGTAGGCTTGATTACCAGGTTTTGATCATTTAATGTTTATTTGTTTATTTATTTATTAAAGCTAAATGCTGCCCATTTTGGCTACAGATGGCTCTACACTCTGTCAAGGACCTTGGAGTACTCGTATCAAATGATCTAAGCACCAAAGCTCTCTGTAACAGCATTGCCAAAAAGGCATTAAGAGTTGTTAACCTAATCTTCTGAAGCTTCTTCTCCCGTAATATTGTACTGCAAACTAGGGCATACAAAACCTTTGCTAGACCAATCCTCAAACAGAGGTTGTTTGTCTGGAATCTACACTGTATATCAGACATTAACACAATTGAGCGAGTCCAGAGGTATTTCACAAAAAGAGTACTCTACTCCTCTACTCGCAGTAGAATACATTATGCCACCAGGCTCGAAATTTTGGGCTTGCACAACTTAGAACTATGCTGCCTACGGTCTGACCTTAGTGTAGTACACAAAATAATCTGCTACAACGTCCTACCTGTCAATGACTACTTCAGCTTCAACCGCAATAATACAGAGTGCACAATAGATGCAAACTCAAGGTAAACCTCACCAAACTCCATTGCAGAAAATACAACTTCAGAGGCAGAGTGGTCAATTCCTGGAATGCTCTACCCGACTCTGTGGTTACATCCTCAAACCCCCATAACTTTAGCCTTAAACTGTCTACTGTTGACCTCAGCCCATTCCTAAGAGGTCAGTAGGGGTGTGCATAAGTGCTCCAGTGTGCCTAACATCCCTGTCCTAATGTCCCCAATTATCTGTACCCATTTCCTTCATGTTTATTCTTATTCCTGTTATCTTGTACATGAGTGACAAACTAAATAAATAAAACAGTAAAAGGCAAAAGAAACCTCAAGAGAAAAGAAAACTAAAGATTAAAATAATTAATAGTAGCAGTAAATGTGATTTAAAATTGACAGATATGGGATGGAAGGGAGCAAGATTGACATGAGAAGGAGGTATTCCTCTAATTCCTTAAGCTACTCATATTTATTTTTCTCTACATTCCTAAAGAAACTGATCACAGTACAGCAAAACTCCTTTTCCACGTTTTAAACATTTTATTAGGTTACAAGATACAAAATACAAAAGTAAATAGGAAAGCAATGGGGAAAAGGAGGAAGGGTTGGAAAAAAGAAAAAAAAAGTGTTGACTTTTGATGGCATTAACATCAAACTTTGTGCTTCTTCATAGTAGTATAAACTAGCCATTTCTATAAGCATCTATCAATCTAACTGGTAAAACCCCAAATCAGACTTTCATTTTTTTCACCTCAAGCTCAAAGTTCAAAGTGGTCTCCATGTGGAAACAAGGATTCTTATATTCTTTTCTTTCATCCAAATAGTCAATTTAGCCATTTCTGGCAACCTCATCAGCTCCTGCAGCCCTTCGTCCACGGTGGGAATCAAAGTGTCCTTCCATTTTCATGCCTACAATAGTCTTGGTGAATATTTTATCTAGGATGATCTGTTTATTCCAGACGTTACCAATACTTACAACCGATAACCCACTCAAACAATGGCAGAAGGATCTTTCCCAGTTTACATGGCAAGGGAGGGGGGGAACATGAATTAGATATAAGCTACTGCGAGATGCTAAGGAAAGAGAGGGGGTTTGGGTTTAGCAGGCTTGAAATTGTATTCCGATGGAGGCTGTCTGGCCTGGTTAAAAGAGTGGGTGAAGCTCTAGAACAAGAGGTTACTTGAATTAGAATCTCAGCCCTGGAGCCATCTTGGAACATCTTCAGGGTTGCCACAGAGGCTGGATGGAGCTGTGGGAAAGGCAGGGGGGGAGTAGAGATTACCTGGTGGAATACAGAGCCAAAATAACATTCTTTCTTCTTGGGACCAAGGACACTCTCAACAGCATGTGGAGGGGTGTGGATGGGAGGCTTCTGGGATGAGGGGAGAGAGGCTTGATTGGGGTATGCAATGGTTGGGTGCAATGGCCGGGGGAAAGAACTTTGAATTATGAACTGGGTGGGGAAAACCTTGGGAACTTCAGAGTCGGGTTTTCACCCGCTGTGCCAATAGGACCTGCCTAATAAATCTATGCTTTCAGGAGTTTGGATTTCTTCTGCTTCTGTTACTTAGACTCTTGACATGGAGGGCCATGAATTAAGGTTTGGATGTCAGGGCTATTTGTGGTATGATAAAACTAAGGTTATTGTTGATTTTAAACATCACTTTGTTAGTTGTGCCATAGTAGGATTTTGGAATAAATATAAAACAAGGCTCTCTACGAAATTGCCTCTTTGGGTGTCACCCCAGCAAGCTCTTTAAAAAGAAGAAGAAAGGGTGGGGAAGCCAGACTGGTGGACGTATGGCAAAATTCTACCTTTCAACTCTGGTGACCCTGTCGTAAAATCGAGGGCAGAACGTCAATCAGAAGGTTATGATGGGTGCCATTGGTTTACATGCCAACATCTGAAAGAAAGATTTAAAATGGATAAAAAGAGTTATGAGTTTGATTTTGTTAAAAATGAATCTGAAATCTTACTGTGTGAAATGATAAACTTATTATTGCTAAGATTTATAGAATGTTCGGCTGTTCAAATCCCTAGCGCTGGATAACGGAGTGAGCTCTCATTACTTGTCGCAGCTTCTGCCAACCTAGCAGTTCAAAACCACGTAAAACATGCAAGTAGAAAAATAGGGACCAGCCTTGGTGGGAAGGTAACAGCGTTCCGTGCACCTTCGGCATGTAGTCATGCCGGCCACATGACCAGGGAGACGTGTTCAGACAGCGCTGGCTCTTCGGCTTTGAAACAGAGATGAGCAGTGCCCCCTAGAGTCAGGAACGACTAGAACACATGTGTGAGGGGAACCTTTCCCTTTACCTATAAAATGTTATTGAAACTGAACTTTGAAAATGAACATCTAATACGTTGTCTGATTCAGTGGGAAAGGAATTTTGGATGTAATCTGATGCTTGAACCATGGGAAAATATGTGGACGGAGGGTTTAAAATTTACAATTTAAACTACAATTTAAAAGAAAAAATTCATAAGATGATTATCTCTGGTATCTAACCCCATGTAAGTTATTTAAAAGGTATAAAGGTATTTCAAATGTATGTTGGAAGTGGCAAAGTAAAGAAAGGACTTTTTATCATTTAGGGTGGACATGTAACAAAGCAAAGATATTTTGGAGTAAGATTCATATTTTAACACAGAAAAGTTGGCCATTGGCCATGCAAAGAGCATAACCGAGCAATGAATAAACTGATGAGTTTTAAGTTAACCTACAAACCCTGCCGGGAAAGAGTAAACCTTTCACTTCGAGAATGTTCTCTCCTGTAGAATCCATGTTTTCCATTGTTGACGCCTCAAATGTCATCAATGTCTTTTATTGTTTGATCACTTGCTATATTGCAAATGTATGTATCATGTGTTTCTCTACCCTATAAAAAGACTCGACTCCTTTCCTCCTTTAATAAATGCTTTTTGCTTGGCTTGAAGGTTAAAGTATCTCTTCAAGGATCACATTCTAATCAACTCATTATTAGGTTATCCAGAGCCAAATGAGATGGGAGGACCTGTTATCAGAATGGATGGTCTCCTTATGCTTTGCCAGTTGCTCTGTTGTATTCTGGAATCTGAGTAGACACCTCAAGGTCAACTGTGCAAGAGCTAGAAAGACTCTGTGAAAGAAACACAAAGCCACTATGACATCCAGCCATGGGAACTAGAAGCTGCAGCTGCTAACGGAGCCTCTGGCAAGCCCTGTGCTATGCAGCCTCCATTGGCTTTGCAGACAAGCACCATCCAAAACTGATAGAAAACCAGCATCCCAGAACAATACTCACATATAACAACACTAATATAACAATGGACTTTCAGTGGCCCCCTTGTGATAGACTCTGAGCCTCCAGGTTGGGACTGTAGAGCCAAGTCAATATCCATAAATGAGCTGCACAGCAGTTCTTCTTCAAACCCAAAGGACTACCTTGCAGCAGAAATGAAATGTGTTATACAGACTAAATGAAGGATGAATGCACAATTCTCCTATATTTCCAGTAGAGAATCCACCCACTTTTGGAAAGTTCTCTCATTTCTTTAGGCCATCTGAGATCAACCAGGTTCTCCAACTTTTCCCAATGTCCACCTGGGTTGCAATCTCAAGGGAAAAAAATATTTGAACCTAAGAATGACCTGGGATGCTGTGCTGGACCTGCTCTCAGCTGGGGAGGTAAACGTTTCTTACTACAGTTGTGAAAGGCAGAAGGACCTTTTCAGTGTCCTTGAAGGGACTGAGACTGAGATCTCCTCTCAGACTGCCAACATGTTAACCATCTGGAGAATCCCCCAGTATGTCCATATCATTCTACAGCATTCTTCCCATGTTGTAGGTAGAGACCACATTTCTTTATAATAATTTTTTCTTTCACTGTGAAAAAGGCAGCTCCCAGTTGCATGCTATTAATGCCCTATTTCCACCCTCTGTTTCAGAAGAAAAAAAAACATTCAGTGATGTTGATGTTTCTATTAAACAATATGTATGTAAAACATTTAACTTTTCTAATTCCAAAAACCAATTTTCAGAGGAAGGCTGGACAAGATGGCTGCAGAAAGATGACTTGCACTTCCCTCAGGAAGAGATTGAAGTCCCCTAAGACTGCATTTAGAGTAATGGAAATTTTAGGGACCCCCACCAACTATATATTTCCGGCATATCATCAAGATTCCCATTGCACAAGATTCATGTTTAGAAAATCTGGATGTGGCACCTCAGGCCTCAGGTAGGCTAAGGGTACTGGATAAATATTGTGCCTTAAGGATCCAAAGAAGTTTAGTATACATTAGGGAATTTTACTGTACAACATTGGGGAAAATATATATTAAACACCCTTTAAATATTTCAAGCAATATGTATACTTATGTATGGAGATCAGCTTATATATGGAGAGCAATACTTAAGTGTTGGGAGCAGTTTGGACACTTTTCTAGACATGGATGTTGGTAATTGCTAAGACTTCAAATTCCTCACTCTCACATATCTACATTTCTTCTTGTTGTAAGTTGCTCTTTTATATTCAGCTCTGGCTTCAGGATGATAATGTAGCACTTGGGGATGAAGATGCAGCCCAGCAGACCAACACTGGAGGCCAAGATGGAGAAGACCTGAACAGCTACCATGTATTTCCCTTTGTTGCTCAGGTAGGTGGGCACAAAAGTCACCCAGACACTGCAGAAGACCAGCATGCTGAAGGTGATCAGCTTGGCTTCATTGAAGGCTCCAGGGAGATTCCTGGCCAGGAAAGCCACTGTGAAACAGATGAAAGCCAGAAATCCCAAGTAGCTGAGGGTGAGGTAGAACATGAAAACAGAGCCTTCATTGCATTGCAAGATGATTGATCCAGACTGGGAGTGAAGGTCAGATTCAGGGAATGGCGGAGAAACTACCAGCCATATGGAGCAGATGATAATTTGGACACTAGAACAAGAAAATATGATGGAGTTGGCGAGGCTCCTCCCCAACCATTTCTTCACTCGGTTGCCTGGTCTTGTGGCTAGGAAAGCCAGCACCACTGTGATTGTCTTGGCCAAGAGAGAAGAAACCGCAAATGAGAAAATGATGCTGAACACTGTTTGTCGGAGAAGGCAGGTGGCTTTCCTTGGTTGACCAATGAAGAGAAAAGAAGACAAGAAGCAAAGCAGGAGGGAGGCCAGGAGGATGTAAGAGAGGTCCCGGTTGTTGGCTTTGACAATGGGAGTTTCTTGGTATTTAATGAAGATGATTAAAACAAAGCCTGTGGTTAGGAAGAAGAGTAGGGCAAAGGAGACCAGGATGATGCCCAGATATTCTTCATAAGACAGGAAGGTTATAACTTTGGGGATACATTGAACTCGATTCTCATTTGGATATTTGTCATCCGGACACTTGATGCATTTTTCTGTATCTGGGAAATCATAGAGAGAATCCTAACACATTAATGCGTTGTTTAATGTGCTTAAACTCCATGGGAATCTATGTTATTACAGGTAAGTAATACATCAGTTAATGTTTCTAGGTGCAGTTTATGAGTTCTGCTGTAAGACTCTAGATCCAGAGGTTACCTAGAGTTTATGAGATCTAGTTTAGTTGGCCAAGAATGCTAGTCATGCAAATAATCTGGAATGGCTACTGGAAACAGTGGTGATACAGTGTGATGCACCCATAACTGTTCCAATTGTGAACCAGAGATACCTCCTTAGTTGTCCTCAAGGGGAGGCCCATGTAGAAGACATTCCAATAATAATTTCAGTAGGTGGATCTAAGACAATTCCTTACATTTCAAAGAACTCACATGCTACTAGAGAGGTAAATGTGGAAGGACACATTCACGGTAACGAACAAAGGAGATATTTTCTCTGAAAATAATAAAGCTTGCCCAATCTGCCACTCCCTCCTAACTCTTCCCAGTCTTTCCTTTCATGTCTGTTGTTATGTTTCTATTTTGATAAGAAATTGTATAGCTTGAAAACAAAGAAGAAAACACTTGCATTCCAAGGCATCTTTTCACACTGACTTCCATGGAAAAGTCTCTGGATAAACCCACTTCCATAGAGGCCTGCCCTTTTCTTTGGTGTCACCCACCTTCCTGAGTGGAGCTGGTTCCCTCTGGACAAGGAACACAGTCATAGCAGCAAACTGGCTCTCCTTCTCGAGCCTTCTTGACAAATCCAGGCTGACATTTTTCCACACATTTGGACTCAGGCAGAGACTAAGCAGAAAAAAACAAGGAATGCCAAAGAAAATGTGTTATGACTTATCATCCATGGAACATGGAGGTAGACAAAAACATGAGCCAAGTAGTCTACTGGGTTCGCTTTGGTAAATATTAAATCAATGACTGATTTCAAAGATATATAAGTGATAAAACTATATAAGCCCTCTGTGAGAGAAAGGGGTGGGTAAGTATGAAATATAAACAGATGAACTAAGCAACTGACTAACTAAGGCACAGCTGTCAAACTTCCAGCCAGTGGGCCAGATGTGACACCTGCTGACCATGCCATGCTGGGTCTAGCGAAGGAGAAAAAAGTCCTGATACGTCACATGATGCAGCTGTGATGCCCTGTGTTTGACACCCCTGAATGAAGGCATATTAATTTCCAATAAAAGACTTTTGCATTTAACAAAGTCTGGAGGGAAGCAATTGAGAAAAGATTTAAGAGTTTAAGCAGCAACCATTGGATTCCTCCTGATGACCGTATTAACATCTATTCCTCCACTCCTCCTACACCCATAATGTTAAAGTATGATGATCTACTCATATTAAAATTTAGAATAAAATGCATGGTAAAAAATTATTATTATTTTTATTCTATTCTATTTATTAAAATAAAACAATGAAAAGAGAAACCTCAGATTTGGAAAGTTTCATTCTGGGTTATAGCAAAGTTTCTTTCTTTTTTACTTTTTACTTTTATTTCGATTTTTATACCGCCCCCTCTCCCCAAAGGGACTCGGGGCGGTGTACAGTCAAATAAAAGACATAAAGTGCAAAATACAAACATATAAACATAGAAATGTAGAAGAGGAGGCAATAAGACACTGTACAAAGTAAAGTAGATAAAAACCATATTCCTTTCCTTTGAAAGTAGCCCAAAACCAACTTTCAGTTAAGACGTCAAAGAAAATTTCCTTACAAATGAGGTCTGTCAACCTTAAAGGAGATTTCTCATTGTTTAATTATACATTTAATAATTCAGATCACTGGTAATCTAGGAATAAATTCTGCCCAGTTTCTAGAACTGTAGTGAAGGGTAAATTGCTGCACATGGGACATGAGTAAGAGCCCATTGTCAGAAGGAGATATTTTAGAGACCAAGCTAGCTGTAGCCAAGAAAAGATCCTTTCTGTTGAAGAACTGGCATGTAACAATAGTAATGTAAAACCAACTGGCATGAAACAATAGTAATGTAAGACCTATTATTCTCTCCGGTAGAGTTTCTACTTCCCACATTTAATTTCTAAGGAGAATTCTCAAGGAAATCTTAGGGAATAGACTTAGTCCACTTGAAATGGGTTATCAGGCTTTGGGGGAAAAAGAGAAAAGACACAAATATTTCACTCACTTTGTTGAGCAACTTTAGACGTGACAGATGATTTTTGCGGATAAAAAGTCTCTCTCTTCTAATATTCCCCAGTTGCACCATGATGGGATCCTCCTTGGGGAGAACCAGAAAGCTTGCTATGCCAAGTTCTCCTGCTACATCTCCATTTTGGTCCAAGTAGAGTTTAAAGTGGGAAAAATTGCAAAACTCATGTTTCTTCAGAAATGGATGAAACTACAATGGAAATAAGGAGGAATGTTTAAAGCTGAACTCTTGGCTTCTTATTCCTCATGGTCCTCTCACATTTGAAATTTTCTAACTTTCAGTTTCCTAACTTACAAATATGCTTAATTAGTAGAACAAGTGTTACCACTATCTTCATAAGTGAACAAAAAATGTTTAGCAAAATTTGTCAATAATATATTGATAAAATAGGTTGACAAAACACAATTAATGCAATTGGTCACTTATAGAGAACATGCCAGAGCAGGTGCCAATTAAATTGAACAAACAAAAAACAGATTAATCCAAAGACCAAATAAAAGAGGAGGTAGAGTTGCACTATGTATGAAATAACTAAATGTCTACAGAAATAGAGTACAACAATGATGAAAACTGCCTGGAATGCATCTTGGGTCATTGTAAAAGGGGTGTGTGACATTGCCATAGGTGTATAGTATAAGCCACCCAACCAAACAGAGGAAAGAGATGAACTTTTTGCTAGTCAGCTAACTATGTTATGATGGAAGCACATCACAATAGCAATGGAGGATTTTAACTACCCTGATAACAACTGGAAGACAAACTCTGCACTAAGTGGAAGATCAAACAGGTTCCTGACAAACCTAGCAGACAACTTTGACTCCCAAAATGTAGAGAAGGGAACAAGGGGATCAGCCATATCGAACCTAATAGAATCAAGATCACCTGAAGTGTTAATACCACTTTATAATGCCTTGGTAAGGCCACACTTGGAATATTGCATCCAGTTTTGGTCGCCACAATGTAAAAAAACATGTGGAGACTCTAGAAAGAGTGCAGAGAAGAGCAACAAAGATGATTAGGAGACTGGAGGCTAAAACATATAAAGAACGGTTGTTGGAACTGAATATGTCTAGCCTTATGAAAAGAAGGAGTAGGGGAGACATGAAAGCAGTGTTCCAATATCTCAGGGTTTGCCACAAAGAAGAGGGAGTCAAACTATTTTCCAAACACCTGTGGGTATAACAATAAGCAATGGGTGGAAACTAATCAAGGAGAGAAGCAACTTAGAACTTAGAATTTTCCTGACAGTTAGAACACTTAATCAGTGGAACGACTTGCGTCCAGAAGTTCTGAATGCCCAAACACTGGACGTTTTTAAGAAGATGTTGGATAACTATTTGTCTGAAGTGATGCTGAATTTCCTGCCTAAGACAGGGGTTGGACTAGAAAACCTCCAAGGTGCCTTCCAACTCTGTAATTCTATTCTATTCTATTCTATTCTATTCTATTCTATTCTATTCTATTCTATTCTATTCTATTCTATTCTATTCTATTCTATTCTATTCTATTCTATTCTATTCTATTCTAAACTCTTTGAAAAGAACAGGGCGATTAACAGAAAGCAGAGATTGTTCAAGTTGAAAGTTTGCCTGGTTAATCTTCTCCTTGGTAAAACAGACAGGAAACCCAATAGATTGCGTGAGTGATGGTCATATAACTTGGTTTCAGCAAACTATAGAGAAATGGGTTAGTAATGATTAGGAACATAGTTATGTGAGGTTAGATGGTATAATTAAGTGAATGAAAACTTTCTTCAAAATTTTACTATTTTTTTAAAATTGTTGAGATGTTTCTCATAAAACTGGGAAGATACAAAAAATAATTTATCCTCTCATCAACTTTTCTGCTTTCACTGACCTAGTAGAACTGATCAAGCACTGTGATGCAAAGTTTGATGCAGGATGCATGCCAACTCTCAGAGAGACTTAATTTGATTTGATTTAAACACTACAACGAGTTTCAAGAAAAAAATATTTATGATGTCTTCAGAGAGAGAGAGAGAGGTGCATGGGTAAAAGGCAGTAGGAAAATATCTGATTTTTAGCAAATAGGACTTATCAAATGATGGCATCCTCAACAACAACATTAACCATGCATTGAAAGAAGAGTGACCCAACTTGTAGGAATATTTGTGAAAAGGATCACAAAACACTGGATGATTGCAAACCAATTGTGAGTCAGCAGTGTGATGTTCATGAATGGGAGGCAAGTGCATCCATAAGAATCTCAGGAAGTCCATGTTGTGGTTTGGGGAGACCCTCACTTAATACCAGGTCCTGTTGCAGGCACCACATTTGGGGAAGATATTTCACAAAAACTGGATAAGCTTTAGGAATTGGCAAAGAAGCCAAGGAAGAGATCAAAGGAGCTGCTCATAGCCTCAATGAAAGACAACCATGAGAAGAGCCAAGTTAATCTATGGGAGTGGAAAATAATGAAGCTTGCAACAGCTTCTTCACCTTACACAATCTCTCAGTTGGAGACGGGAGGTTACAGCATACTTCCAATAACTGAAATATGGTACAAAGAAGCTTAAGGCCCCTTTGCTGTTATTCCAGTGTCTGGTACATATTGAATGAACCCAGTGACAAGAGAGGATATTCTGGATGAATGAAAGGAAAAATATCCCAAGAGGGGGAGCAGTTTCAGAACTGAGCTAGTAAAGCAGAGAAGTACACTCTCTCTTTACTCATTGTCTTAATGCAAAAAGATAGCAATCATCAGCCAGAAAAGCTTTAACTGGCATTCTTGCAGAGAGGAAGGGTTGAGCTAGATAGACTAAGGTGCCCTTCAAATTTATCAAGGTAAAATTTGATTTTGATTTTTGATTTTATTAAATTTATAAACCGCTCCCTCTCCCCGAAGGGACTCGGGGCGGTGCACAATCAAAAGTTAAAACACCATAGACGTATACATATACATAGGCATTTACATAGAGGAGGCATCAAAACCCATAAAACCAATTACATAAAATCTATACAATAATGATAAAATAAAAACAACATTAAAAACTACCCTAGAATTTAAAATAACTGCCAGGAGGATTAAAGGAGGAGGAGGAGCTTCCGGAGGGAATGGCGGCCGGCTTGTGAGCTCCGCATGATTGCGGGGGGGCCTCCCTGATGGGAGGGGTGCTGCCGGCCCTCTGTTCCATCTTGAGGGCCGGAAATTTGTCGATGACACCCCGGCTTCGCCCTGGCCTTGGGCTGGACCACCAGGGTGGTCAGATAGCCAGACGGAGAGGCAGAAACGCGCTAGCTGGTGCTGGGGCTGGCAATTGCCAGCTCGTGTGTAGAACGGAACGGAGCAAAGCAGAATGGAGCAGAATGGAGCGGTGCGGCGGCAGCCCGAGGAGGAAAGGAATGCCAGACAACCCATGCAGCCCAGGCGGCGAAGGTTTGGCAACGGCGGTGGTGGAGGTGGTCAGAGATGCCGAACACCAGACCTTTCGGCCGCCATGAATCCCGGACCAGTGGGGGGGCCGCGAGAGGTGAGAACGAGGCCCGGGGCACCAAAGAACGCTAGCAGATCAGCGGGAGGACTGCAGGGAAGCTCAGGGAAGCCGAGATGGCCCTGTGGGCTCGGGAACAACAGCCCCGGGCAACCGGGTTGCCGAGGAGACAAATGGCCACTCATGTCTGAGACTGGATAGAGATGCTTGGGAGACTGGTGGCCATTTGCTGAAGGTCTGACTTTTTACCCTTCCATCCTTGCTGACAACTTCCCTCCCTGTTCAAATTACTATCTTGACTATGGCTTACCTTAACGCCCTGCTACAAACTGCTCCCTAGTACCACCTTGTTACAAACTGCTCCCCAGTACTCCTTGAGACTCCACCTGTAAACAATTCTGGCTAGCCGGCTAGCTCACCAACGTACCCTTTCCATGCAGGGTAAGGACAACCATCATCTGCATACCCCTTTTGTGGGGTGCCCTGGCTTATGAACAAACCTATGATTTTAACTACAGCACCCGAAAATGAGCTCGCCCCTATGACAACCTATGAACTCTATACATTCAAGGTCAGACCTACTACTACTGCGAGAGTCCCCCCTCTCGCAGGTATGGCCCTCAGACCTTTCAAGGGCCCACCTTGATGACGGGTTTGTTAACCCAGAGAGGTGGAGGAAGCGGAAATTAAGGGGGTTTTTAATCAATCATTTTTTAACAGTTTTAAGGGGTTCCAGGGCAGGGGGGAAGGGGATTCAGGCCAGGAGGGAAAGTAGAGCCAGGCAAACAGGTGTGGTCGGGAGGGGAGGGAGCGGAGTGGGGGAGGAGGGGGAAAATAGCATTCCAGTACTGGGCTCTGTCATACCAACGGTCGTGGGGAGGGGTGGGTGCGAGGACAGACTAAGAACCTGCAGTCAGTTGGGAGACCGTGGTTGTTGGTTACACCCGGTCGCTTGTACCAACCCCCGCACTCTAGGTGGCCAGGATCTACAGAGCCAGGGCCTGAGGCTGATGTTATGCAATGCGAGGTCCGTTGTTAACAAGGCCCCCCTCATTAATGATCTGATTTTGGAGGGGGAGCCGGACCTCGCAGGAATAACAGAGACCTGGTTGGGCCACGAGGGAGGTGTACCCCTCGTGGACATGTGCCCACCAGGCTATCGAGCATTCCACCAGCCACGGGCCCAGGGTAGGGGCGGTGGGGTAGCGGTAATTATCCGGGAAGACCTGGAGCCAAGAGAATTCACTGTGCCACAGACATCCGGGTGTGAATCTCTTGTCGTGAGATGGGGCCCAGGGAGACAGTTGGGCCTGCTGATTGTATACCTGGCTCCTCGCTATACATCAGCGGCCCTGCCTGAGCTCCTCGAACTGATTGCAACAGTGGCAGTTGAGACCCCCAAACTTTTAGTTATGGGGGACTTCAACTTGCCATCGGTGGGAGAAGCATCCGAGGTGGTTCGGGAGTTCATGGCTTCCATGACAGCCATGGACCTGACTCAATTAATTCAGGGTCCCACACATGAGGGAGGCCACACACTGGATCTTGTTTTTGTCTCTGACCAGTGGACGAGTGATCTGGGAATAGGGGACTTAGCTATTACTCCCCTGTCATGGTCAGACCACTCACTTCTCCTACTTGACTTCCCTGGTGCTACCCCCCGCTGCAGGGAGGCGGAACCGGAAGGCATTAGATGGTTCCGCCCCAAGCGCCTGATTGAACCAGATAAGTTCCAGACGGAGCTTGGGCCACCTCCTGTAGACCTGACCCGCCCCCGGATAGAGGACCTAGTAGCCGCCTGGAATAATGCGGCCGCCGGGGCCTTAGACCCAATTATAGTTTTATCCTTTGAATTTGAATTTGAATTTATTAGATTTGTTAGCCGCTCCCTCTCCACAAAGGGACTCGGGGCAGCGTACAATAAATAAAAACACATATTATACAATTAAAACATTTCACGGAGGAGGTGTCAAAATCGCATAGTACAATACATAGGAATAGTCATAATAAAATTAAAATTAAAATACCCCAATATAAAATTACAAATTTAAAAGATTGCCAGGAGGATAAAGATGGAACTATAATTGAGTCAGGCCGGCTAGTTGAAAAAGGTGGGTCTTGAGTTTTGAACGGAAGGAGCGGAGGTCGGTAGTAATCCAAATATCGGCGGGGAGGTCATTCCAGAGGGCTGGGCCCATCACAGAGAAGGCCCTACTACTGGGCGCCGCCCGCTGGCATTGCTTAGTGGACGGCACCCGGAGGAGTCCCTCTCTGTGAGAGCGAATTGGTCGTAGGGATGTATGGGGCAGGATGCGATCCCGCAGGTAACTAGGTCCTGTGCCATGGAGTGCTTTGAAGATGGTAATCAACACCTTGAAACGCACCCGGTAAACCACAGGTAGCCAGTGCAGCTCGCGCAGGAGAGGTGTTATATGGGAGTATCTAGTACTCCCCATAATCACCCGCGCGGCTGAATTCTGGACCAACTGTAGTCTTCGGGTGCATCTCAAGGGGAGCCCCATGTAGAGAGCATTGCAGTAGTCTAGGCAGGACGTCACCAGCGCGTGAGTGACTGTGCGAAGGGCGTCCCGGTCCAATAGGGGGCGCATTTGGCGCACCAGGCGAACCTGGTGGAATGCCCCCCTCTCCACGGCTGCCACATGGTCATCCATCGACAGCCGGGCATCTAGGAGGACGCCCAAATTGCGCACCCGCTCCACGGGGGCCAGTTGCTCGCCCCCAATGGCCAGCGATGGGGTCAGCTGGCTGAACTGGGGCGCCGGTAGCCACAGCCACTCCATCTTGGAGGGGTTGAGCTTGAGTCGGTTGCCTCCCATCCAGACCCGTACGGCTTCCAAGCACCGGGACATCATTTTGACGGCCTCGTTGGGGTGGTTCGGGGTGGAGATGTACAGCTGCGTATCATCAGCGTACAGATGGTATCCGACCCCAAAACCATGAATGATCTCACCCAGCGGCTTCATATATGTGTTGAACAGGAGAGGCGAGAGGACCGACCCCTGCGGCACCCCACAAGTGAGCAGCCTCAGGGTCGACCTCTGCTCCCCTGCCAACACGCATTGCATCCAGTCGGAGAGGTAGGAGCAGAACCACCGCAAAACGGTGCCCCTCACCCCCAACCCCTCCAGCCGGCGCAATAGGATACCATGGTTGATGGTATCAAAAGCCCCTGAGAGGTCTAATAGGACCAGGATGGAGGAACATCCCCTATCCCTGGCCCTCCAGAGATCATCCACCAACGCGACCAAGGCCGTCTCCGTGCTGTGACCGGGCCGGAAACCGGACTGGCGCGGGTCTAGATAATTGATTTCCTCCAGGTGACGTGGGAACTGTTGTGCCACCACACTCTCTACAACCTTCGCTAAAAAGGGAAGGTTGGAGATGGGACGGTAATTAGCTAGCTCAGCTGGGTCCAGAGAAGGCTTCTTGAGTAAGGGCCTCACCACCGCCTCTTTCAAGGCGGCCGGTAAGGACCCCTCACTCAATGAAGTGTTCACTAGCCCCAGGAGCCAGCCTCGTGTGACCTCCCAGGATGCCAGTACAAGCCAGGAGGGGCACGGGTCCAATAAACATGTAGTGGCTCGCAGTCGCCCACGCAACCTGTCCATATCATTGGCGGCAACAGAGTCAAACTCCTCCCAGAGTGGTCCCTCAAGACTCGCCTCCGACATCCCCCCTAGCCCACTGAAGGGGACCCATTCATTCCGGATTTGAGCGATTTTGTCCTGCAGATATTCCCCAAATTCCTCTGCCCTGCCCTGCAAGGGGGCTTCCCGCGGCCTCTGTGACAGGAGGAGCAGGTCATCCGAAACAGGGCGGCAGGGCGGTTGTCTGCGGACGCAATAAGAGCGGCACAGTGTCTACGCTTGGCCACTCTTAATGCCACAAGGTAGGTCCGTAAATAGGCTCTTACCTGTGTTCGGTCAGAAGATCTCCATCTGATCTCTAGGTGTCTCTTGTGGCATTTCATCACCCTTAGCTCCTCGGTAAACCAAGGGGCCAGGGTGGTTCGTTGCCGCAGGAGAGGCCGCAAAGGCGCAACCCGGTCTAAGATCCCGGCAGCCGCACTATTCCATGCGGCCACCAGGTCCTCCATCCGGGAGCGGGTCAGGGCTACAGGAAGTGGCCCAAGCTCCATCTGGAACCTATCCGGTTCCATCAGGCGCCTGGGGCGGAACCATCTAGGACGTTCTGGTTCCGCCTCCCCGCGGTGGGGGGTAGCGCCAGGGAAGTCAAGCCGGAGAGATGGTATGATGCTAATCATAAAGAAAATGGTATAATGCTAATCATAAACACATACATAAAGGAGTTTGTTTAAATTGAACAGATCCTTTTAAAATAAGCAGTGCTTACTATCAAAATTAATCAGTTCTGGCTCTTTGGAACATTGTGCTCTTAGTGGTTGGATTGGTGAAATCTGTTGCCTTTTGTAGTACGAGGAAATTGAAATGGTTTCCCTCCTTCTCTTTTGGATTCCTCCTCCAAAGGGAACTAATTGTGAGGGATTCTTCTAGGAAACCCTTACCTGCCATGGCTGCAGCCTTAGAGCCTCCAACTTCTCTTTACCCTCCTTCCTTCTCCTGGATCTGAAGGAATACGCAGCCTTCAAGATATGTGCCAATGTCTTAGCAATACTATACATCAAGAAGGCATTATTCATTTTGATCCTATTTGATCCCGGTTGGGACTTCAGTGTCACTTTCTGGGAGCATCTTCTTCGGCCTTTGACAGAAAAGACGTGCTTTGAAAAAGAACAGGAAAAACACTGAGCTTCAAAATTGGGGTCCAGAAAGAAAAAGGGTTCAAAGCCATCATCTTCTGGCCTTTCTTTCCCCACAAAAGCAAAGTTCAAAATGCTATGCATATATCTCAGAAGTCTCTGCTTTTTCACAGGAAATATTCCCAAAGTTGTGGTGATCCAGACTTTCCCTTCAATGAATCCTGGCAAATCTTCAAGCGTTGAATGGAACAGAGAAATTCTGTCCACAACGGACTCAAATTCTATGAAGTGAACAAAGACATTGACTTGTCTCCACTTAGAGAGGGCCTCCCTGAGGGGTCCCGTAGATCCAGTTGTTGAGAATTGTTGTGACATAACAATACAAATTCCATGCCTGACAAGCATAGGAGTAAAAGTCCTCATGAAATTCTCTCCCTTCTCTGTGTCTGGAGCAAAGAGGCCAATCAAGGTCCATCTGAAATGGAGAAGCAATTGGACCATTCCTGGATACTGGATCCCTTCTTTGGGGAGTAACGGATGGAAAAAAGGGAAATGATTTTTATCACTCAGAGCCACTGAAGAAGGTTTAAAAGGCATCTGAAACAGCAATAAAGAATTCTGTGTTATATTTGAGGTCACATAAATCCAAAATGTGAGCTTTTAATAAATCTATCTTTCTTCCAATGTGTAAGTTAAAAAATATTATTGTTGTTTAACCATTAGACTATCTCAAGATACCAATTAATAAACACAGAATAGTGACTGTACATATAAAGGGAATAGAAGAAACAAATGAAGTAAAAAGGAATAAGAATAAAAATGCAAATTATATTTGTTTATTTACCCCTACAATTTATCACAATCAAATTAATGTCTGTCTGTCTAAACTGAATTGTTTTGTTCCAATAAAGGTTCATATTAAATGTAATATTTGAATTATGACCACACCAGGGGTGGGTTTCCAATTTTTTACTACTGGTTCTGAGGGCGTGGTTTGTTTGGTGGGCGTGGCTTCATGGTCATGTGACCAGGCAGGCATGGCTTCATGGTCATGTAACTGGTTGGTCATGTGATTGAGTGGTCATGTGACTGGGTGGGTGTAGCTGGTTAGTCATGTGACTGGGTGGGCATGGCCAACTTGACATAACTCATATCAAGGGGGAACCTTGCCTGGCCTCTCCCCATCTCAAACCATCAATGAGATACAATTTCCCTGTCTATTTATTTACTATTTCTGAGCATCCAAAATATACTATTAAATGCTATGTATACTTCCCATAGGTATATATACATATTGCATAGTACAGAGTGTGTATAGCAAACAAAATCTACTATATTATCTACTATATATACTATATGTTTATGTACACACACACACACACACACACACACACACACACACACACACACCTCTTCTAAAACTATACACATTCAACCTCACTTACTGAATTTGGAAAAACACACCCAAAGTCCACTTTCTGCCACACATTTAACTACAACTTCTGCACATTAGAACATTACACACGCCTTCAGATGTTCTTCCCTAGCCTGCATATGACTGTTAGAGGCAGGAGATGCCATGGATTGAGTAAAAAGTGGTGGAACTCATCTAACAACGCTCTTCCTTAGCAACCAAAATGTTGGATTCAATTGTGGTCATAAGTCAAGGACTACTTCTGCCTTCCTCTGCATGGCAGCCTTGTCCTAGTAAACTCCTTCTCCTTTCTGACAATTTTCCTCTCTGTTCGAGGCACCAAAATAATGAAGACAATATAAGGTTTCCTGCTGGAGCAGGTGGTTGTACCAGATGGCCTCCAATGTCCCTTCTAACTCTGCTATTCTATGATTCTGTAAGGATCTTCTGCTGGAGCAGGGGGTTGGACTAGATGACCTCCGAGATCCTTTCCAGCCCTGAAACAGCTGTGCTGTTTCAAAGCATCTTCTGAAGCCATCTCTAGCGCCAGGGTTTGTGGCCCTTCCTTCCTCTCCTTTCTCTCTATCTCTCTCCCTTCCTTCCTTCCTCTCTCTCTTCATGTATTTATCTGTCTATCCATCCATCCATGCAACTATATGTCATTCATTTTTCCCTCCCTCCCTCTTTCCCCTTCCTTCCTTCCTTCCTTCCTTCCTTCCTTCCTTCCTTCCTTCCTTCCTTCCTTCCTTCCTTCCTTCCTTCCATATAGATTCCATACAGCTTTTTGAACCCTTAAGGCAAACCAAATACAAGTGGTCCTTGCTTAATGGCCGGTTGCTTAGCAAGTGTTCTAATCTACAACTGACCTCCCCAGAGCTACTTGACCTGTTTTTGGAGTTTTGACAGCCATGGACACACATATTTATGACCAATTACAACATCCCACACAGTCACAGATACAGTCACATGTCATGGAGGTTTTCTAGGTTTTTAGCCAGTTTCCAGCAATTCCTTCTGGTTTCTGGTTTAAAATGCCCATTGGGGAAAATGGACTTGTTTAACAACCACAGTGTTTGCTTAACGACCACAAGGTTCATTTGAACAGTTCTCTCTCCCTCTCTCTTTATCTCTCTCTTTCTCTCTTTTTCCATCTCTCTCTGTTTCTCATTTCTCTCTTTCTCCCCGTTCTCTCTCTCTCTCTCTCTCTCATTCTTTCTTTCCCTCTCTGCTTCTCATTTCTTTGTTTCTCCCCCCCTCTCTTTCGTGTGTGTGTGTGTGTGTGTGTGTGTGTGCGTGCACTTGCGTGCGTGGGTGCAAGCCTGATAGAGGACAGAGCCATCCACTTCCCCAGCACAGAAGGGGTTTTGCGGCCCTAAGCACCAACATCACAACTTCCCATTCCTCTTTTCCTCCCTCCTGTTGCGTTCACGCTCTCTTCTTCTTTTCCCCTCCCCCACGAGCTTGCCATTTCCCTCGCAGATCCTGCAGGGCTTGAGACTTTTCCCTCTCCTCTTTCCCGAGGCACAGGCTTTAACAGAGGGGAAGCAAAAGCAAACAAGTTGTTTTAAGCAGCACATTCACTACTTCTCATTATGTATTTCATGGAAATATTATAATATTGGTTAAGATCATGAGCGAAATGTGAGCTTTCCATCAGTGATGCACCTTCCTATTCTACAGAAGTCCCTTTGATTGAACACAGAGCCTCTCCTCACCTTCACAACTATGTAGCAGAGACCCTCGAAGCAACGGGGATGATGTCATGTCTCTTTGGATCCTTGTTTCTTCCCCACTGCATTTCCCAATCCCAGCCATGACACCTACAATGGCTGTACTGAAAACCAGGTCTTGAATTTCCATAGGAAAAATATAGTTTGGGTATATTGCTGATCCCCAACCTCCCCATGTGCATTACCAGATAGAGAAACGCACACAAACCTGTGGGACTTTGTAGGGGCCTCCTAATGTTGATATCTGGGTGGAGCTATCCCTGAGAGCTCCATCAAGAAGAGTCAAAATGTTGTCCTTCCTTCCACAGCTGTAGTTGGGAACATTAGCTTCTCCAGTAGAGAGCATGTCCAACAAGGCATCTGAAGTGCCAAGTGTGTTCAAATAGTTGTCATGGATGTTGTAGCCAAGGGTGAGATTGTGCAAGAGTTGGGGGTTCTTGTTGACTTCCTCAATTGCAAAAATAAATTGTATGGTGTTATCCTTATTAGTATCTAAAATTCTGTAAAATAATGCACATGTTATCATAAACATCATCTGCAACAGGAACAATTCTTATTCAGTCCTAAGCCCAAATAATAGGCAAATTATAGCCTTCAACATTTATCTGTTATGAATATTGAGAAGATGAGATGGAGATAGTCCTGTATCAGAGTTAAGAATCACAAATACACCATTATTTCTAGAACTACTCACCTAAATCTACCCATTTCCAGGATTTAAAATGACTGAATCACGAAAAGTAGAATCTCCATAAAAGAAAAAAAGGATGTTTCATGAGTGACCCAGAAAAGCAGATCTATAAACAAGTCATCCTCTATTGATATAAAGATCAAATGATGAATATCAATTGGCATTTATAAAAATATGTAAATGGGTTGGGCAGAGGCAGCTATGATCATTTTGATAAATATTTTAAATAAAAGTCATGATTCAAATGTTGAAGTCAGAATTTGACAGGGAAGAGAAAATAATCTGGACTTCTTTCAGGATTTTTTCCTGCCCAATCTTTGCATCTGTGTCTCTCCCACAAAATAAGACAAAAGAGGGCAGCTAAAGAAATCAAAGTGATTCAGGAAAGAAAAGAGGTCCTGCTATTAGGAGTAAGTGAATAAGAAGAAAAGAAGGAGAATGTTAGAACTGCAAACGGAAGGATTTGCAATTCCATCTCACTGAATGACTTACTGGTGAGACTGACTAGAAGGATGTATGTTGAAAGTCTGCATTATAGGTGATATTTCTGTTATCGTTGTCAATATACTAATGAGATGGTCTCCTGGGCTGTAATAGCTCCATGGTTTTTGTCTATCCTGAAGGTCCAAACTCAGTGGGCACTTCATTCTCAGCTTCCCAGAGACCGGCTGGGACACCAGCAGCATCAGAACCAGCAGCTGGAGCTCCATAATTTATGGGGATGAATCAATCCCCCTTCTTGTTTCTAAATAAGAATGAGAAGAAGACTTTGGAGAAGTCAAAGAACTGTCACAAGATGGAAATGCCACTGGTTTTCCTGATTCAGTCACAGAGAAACTGAGCTTCTCCTAGAACGGAATGGAGATTTGAGAACAAGGCCACTGCCTGTCCCAAAACCTGTGTCTCAAACAGCAGGACCTGAAGCATTTATACTTTTTTGATGCAAGTTCCCCTTCATGTTGCTTGAGTCTGATGTTTACTTCAAAGTCCATCCATGGAGAAGTGGCTTAAGAGGTCTCAAAGACAAAGGTGGAGATAATTACAGTGAGAAGCAACTTCTCCTCTGAGGATTTTTAATTTCTTCAGAGCTCCATGTGCAGAGGAGCTGTGTGAGAAATGCACGTTAGAGAAAAGTCACAGAAAAACCCACAACAAGTCCAGAAAGTGATGCTGGAGGGAAAAAGTTCAATACTCAGGGAATTGACTTTTTTTTGTCCTTCCATGTGGTGTCATGTCGCCCAGTGTGTTCTGGGGAAGACCCCTCAGAATTTGGTGACATTTTAGGTCAGGGATGTCAAATTCACATAGTCATAGCATCGTGACGTATCACAACTTTTCCCCCCTTCGCTAAACCAGGCATGGGAGTGGCCAGCGTGTGATGCATTTGGCCCATGGGCCTCAAGTTTGGCAGCCCTGTTCTAGGTTGAGCTTCCTGTCTTCTAATACCAAGAAAGCAAACATTGACCTTCAACCCTGCCTAGTGTTAGGAATGGGGCCTATGGTTTTATTTCCTATTAGATTCCATATATCAATCCTGAAATGGGCTGATTTTAAAATTGGTTGTGCGCGAAGAGGAATGTATTTCTCATCTGTTCTAGAAATATTAATTTTTGGATGACAGCTGACTAAGAGACAGGAATAGGACCACCTGTGGATTGTGCCATTTGGTAAATAGGGAGAAAGTTGTACAGTGGACAGAAGTTGTTATTTTGTTTCTTTGAAACTCTCTCTACTATTCTTCAACATTTATGTAAGATACTGAAATCCTCTATATTTTCAAGTGTCTTAATTTATTAAGTAAACTCTCGGCTGTGAGGTCTGAAGCTGTGATGGCAGCAGTGTCCCTAGTAGGGTTAATGATGAGACTTGATTTCTTGATACATTAACCCAGAAGATGGTTTGAGGGATTTCAATGATCCTTTTTCTTTTTGTGTAAACAGGCTTTGTGTGGTGGGGCCCATCTCTGAGACTGTGTTTGAACATGCCCCCAAAGATTGCCAAGTAGGCATGGTTAAGAGTCCCTGGGTTCACGTCTTTTTTGGGGTATAGAAAAGTGGGGATAATTTCTCTTATCTGGAGGAAGGGATATTGATACTTACACCTTGGCCTATAAGAGTTGACTTGTGCTTTGAATGAGAGAGGGCAGCTGTTGCAATAGATAGGACCATTCTGAGAGTGACAGATGGAAGGTGGCCCATACTTGTTGGCATCTGATCTATTACTCAAAGTTTACCCCACTCTATGGCTTCTACTCAGTGCCTAGCTACCAAATTCCGATTGTTGCTTTTGAACACCAGGTTTATGCATAAGAAGTTTTCTTTCATAGGATTTGTGAATCCAGGTACGTCCTTGGCAATTACCTGGAATGGGCAAGTGGATTGGGCCTTTCAATCACATCCCCCATGTGGTAATCCTTGAGTGTAATTTGGGGTCAAAGATGAAAGACTTGAAGGAGTCCGTTGAAGGCAAACATAAAGGCGATGTGATCAAACATGTTAGGATAATCCTTTCAAATTTCATGGAGATATGGGCCATGAAACTCTAATGTTTTCCCCACCCTGATTGTGTCTGCTAATAGTAATGTAATTTATCTAGGATGACCTGCTTCTTATTGGTTAGGGAGATCCACTCAGAACATCTGCTGGGCCTCAGGGAGATTTATTGAGGCTCTCTGGACGATGAAATTATTGAGATTTGTGCTGACCTGGTCAGGGAAGGTCAAGACCCAAATCACTTCCTGAAAATCTTGCCAAAGTCTTTGGCTCAGCTCCACCTGGGGTCTTTCTGAAGACCTTCACACAATTGGCTGAGGTTGTGAACCTTGCTGTGCTCGGCTTTGTCCTTGCAAGTCCAGCCAGGTGGCCTCCAAGTCGCTAAAATTGGGCTGCAGAGAGGTGACAAGAAACTCCTGATTCTGACAAGGAGAATCATGGGTTTCCAGTCCTCATGAAGGCAACTGGCTGGCAATGAAGCAAGGGTCCTAGAGAGCCAAGAGTGACAGGAGGGCTACTGGAGGTCAGCAAGGACAGTCTGGAAGAGAGGAAGGCAGGTGGAGCCACAAACCTGACCCAGCCCTTTGTGTGGTCAGAAATCTCTCCTTTGAGGGAGGGGCGGTGGTGGGTTTCAATTTTTTAAGAACCTCTTCTGTAGGTGTGGCCTGCTTTGTGGGAGTGGCTTGCTGGGCATGTGACTTGTGGGAGTGACTTGCCAGCCATGTGACTGAGTGGGAGTGGCCAACTTGTAAAATGTGGTGAAACTCATTTAACAACTCTCTTGCTTAGCAACCAAAATGTTTTGCTCAGAAACTCTGGCATTTGAAGCACGCAAGTCATAAAGCTGTCAAGTTACAAGACCCTTGCACCCCTAACCCTTTAGTAAGAAAAACCCCAGGGGTGTTCAAACTTGATAGCTTTAAGACTAAGGTTTAGATAGGACTCTTAGAGGCGGGCGGGGCGATTGGTGAGCCAGCCAATCAGTGAGTGGTGGGAGGGGCAAGCATGGTGTGGACGGGTGGGGGAAGGGAGCTGGAACCGGTTCTAGATTTTTGGAACCTCTTCTATAGAAGAAGTTAGAACTGGCAGGAACCCACCCCTGGGGAGGGACCTCCTCACATGCAGCTGAGCCACAATGACCTCAAAGTCAGCATTGTCAACGCAGAGGGAAAAAAATATTTCCTTCCTTCCTTCCCTTTCTCCACTCTTTGACTCTCTCCAGTCAAAGTAAGACAGATTTCGAACCAACCTAGAACTAAGAAGAAATTTCCTGAAAGTTGGAACAATGAATCAGTGGAATGGATTCCCTCTAGAAGTTGTGGGTCTTCCAACACTGGAGGTTCCTAAGAAGAGATTGGACAACCAATGGGAGGGTTTCCTCCTTGAGCAGAGAGTGAGACTAGAAGACCTCCTAGGTCCCTTACAACTCTGTTATTCTGTTATTCTCCTTCAGGCAGGCGATATATTTAGCACATTAAGTTATTAAAGGAGGTAGAGATTTGAGGGCAGAGGTGGGGAGTTTCATTTCAGTACCTATTTTTTTCTGGAGGTTGGATTTGAAAGATGAACAAGTTTTTCTCTCTCTCAGGTTTCTGTGTTCTTTATTGAAGAAATTTGGGTTTTGGGAGGAGGAAGGGGGTCAAAGGAGGAAGGGAAAGTTTTTAGGAAGCTCATCCTGAATCTGCCACTTTAGCATGCAGTGTCTGGTTTCCCAAAGCTAGCAAGAGCCAGGAGAGATTCCAACAGCCTGAGGATCAGGGTGGAAAGCTTCAAAAGCAGCCACCATGTCTGCAAAGTCTTCTCAGAGTATGGAAAATGGTGGACACTTCCAGGAGGCAATGGGGATCAGGCCCAAGCACTGCAGAGTCCCATTGGGGAATGATCGAGGGGAGGCCTCCAGCCAGAGGGGAAGATGTCACCAAACCACATCTGGATAGATACAGGACCCCCAACACTTCCACACCAGAAAGAGAGCTCAATGGGGGTGCAAGGACGTCAAGGGGAGGCTTCCACCCCCTGAAGAAAGAGCTCATATCTGGGGGAAGGAGATGGCAAAGGGGGCTCTCATGGTGGTGGGTGACCCCTGCAAGCAGAAACATGGCTGCATTTGTATTCAGATCTTATTTTCCCCAGGGTAAAACACTTTGATGTGAAGGGAGACAGAGAGCCCTGATCTTTAGTGGGGAGGGAAGTCCAAAGTCTGAAATCATCCAGTGACACTTTTTGCCTAAAGCCAAGTTCTCCACTAGGAAAGATTTTCCATTTAGGGCCTTCTGGGTGAGTCTGAGAGGTGAACTGCTGACTCCCTCTGTCTCTGCCCAAAGTCTCCCCTGGAGGATTTGACCAAAGAGCAGAGATGAAACTCTGAGGATAATAATTCTCCTTTTCACTAGAGATCCCTGGCTAATTCAACCAGTTCTTGGACTCAGAGTTTGTGGGGCTTTTCTCTGGAGAGAAACGGAAGGGAAACAATCCCCACAGGGTTCAAAATGATAAGATAGAGATGGAATTAAACCGGTCACCAAGAATTGAGAGGTTTGAAAGCTCCATGCTTGAAATTGGCCCAGAGGGAATAAATGGCACCTGTGGCTGAAGAAGGAGAAGAAGTGTGATATTTGTTGGCATGGAGGTTAAAGAGAAAACCCTGGGGATTATTTAACACCTCAACATGTCACAGAACGGAAATGGCTTCCTACTGAGTTAGTGCCAAAGTTTACTTTGTTTTGAAAGTTAATGCTGAAAGGCTCCATCACAAAAGGATTAATGCAACAGTATGAGCAGGAATCCCCCCCCCCCAAAAAAAAACACCAAAATGTGTTAATTAAAATCTAGTCATGGGGGCTTTGCATTTGTTGGAAGGAAAACCCATCTGGTTCAGTTCCCAGCTAAGGCACTGCAGATAAAAGGGAGGCTGATTGGAAAGAAAGGTTCTCTTTATTGAGGGAGCAGAACCACCAACCACAAGTGATTCTGGGCAAATGGAGTTTAGGGTGGGAGGGTTTTTATCCCCTCTTTGCCCCTTCTCTGAGCTTCCTGTTCCTGTGCAAGGACATGTCCTTTAATGGTCCATGGGCTTTTGTCAGATTCCTATGGGCTCATGGCTGGCTCTGTAGGCCAAAGGGGGGATGCAAATCCCAGGCCTTTGTCTGAGCTGATTTTGTGGACCTTTGGCTGAATCCTGTGGCTGATTGTTCCTGCCTGAGCCAGTCTCTCTGCAATGGGAGAAATGAAGGATGCCTTTCACCCCACAGGAGGAAGGGAGGGAGGGAAGGAAGGGGGACCCATGCTCCACTGCCACTCCCTTCCACCCATAGGGCACTGAGGGGGGAAAGCAGAGCATTGGGAGTTTTTGCCTCTTTATCATAACACTTAAAACCCTTTTTATTTTATCCTTTTTTTAAATTCTCTCCCCCCTCCCCCACTTTTGTCTGTTCAACCCCTTCTCTCTGAGGCTGATTGGTGGCTGAGTTACCAGGCAACCATAGACTCTTCCCTCCTGTTTGATTGGCTGCTGCTGGGTTGCCATGATGACAGGGGCAGCCCAGCAAGAGAGGCAGCCACTAGGGAGAGAGAGGGGGCGGGGCTTTTATCTTCCCTCAGAAATGGAGGAGTTGAAGGCGAAATCTTCTCTCTTTCAGGGAAAAAACTTCCTCAGATACAGCCCCGGATAGGAAAATATGAAATAATATTTTTTTAAAAAAAAATTTAAATGAAGGGAAAAGACCTTGAGAGAAGGGAAAGGGGAAACAGAAACTAAAAACAGATAAAAGATAGGAAGATGGATGTAAAATTGCACAATAAAAGGAAATAGTGGGGATAAGGAGCTTATAGAAAGTAGCTGAAATAGAAAACAGTTTTAGTATTTTAGTAGGAAGATTAATTTTGGCATTTGTTGAAAACACTTATAATTTACAATTCCTTTTTTGAATAAATGTGTAAGGTTTTTCTTTTAGGAAATGGAAATGTCTCCCCAGCGACTGTAGACCGAATAGCAGAATGACAGTTGGAAGGGACCTTGGAGGTCTTCTAGTCCAACCCTCTGCTCAAGCAGGGGGCTCATTGTTCCAACTGTCAGGACATTTCTCCTTCATTCTAGGTTGGGTCTTTCCTTTACAGGTTTTGGTCACCACATGACCAAAAAAGATATTTTAAAACTTTGGAATAAGTGCAGAGAAAAGTGAGATGACTAAAGGCCTGGAGACATATGAAGAAGGGCTGCAGGATTTGGGTTTGGCTAGTCTAGGGATAAGAAGGACTTGGGGAGGGGATAGGATAGCAGTGTTCCAGTATTTGTGGGACTACCACAAAGAGTAGAGAGAGTCAATCTATTTTCCAAACCACCAGAAGGCAAGACAAGAAACAATGGATGGAAACTAATCAAAGAGAAAAGAAATTGGAAATCAAAGAGAAACCTCCTAATTAGGACAATTAACCAGTGGAATGGCTTGTCTTTAGAGGATGTAAGTTCTTCAGCACTGGAGACATGACAGCCACCTATCTGAAATGGTATAGGGTCTCCTGCTTGAGCAGGGTTGGACTAGAAGACCTCCAAGGTCCCTTCCAGCTCTATTCTGATTGATTGATTGATTGATTGATTGAAACCCTATTCACTTAGGCATGGTTTATTCAATGATTGCAGTTGGATAAGAGGACTGCACAACCCACATAAAAACCCCAATAATGTATTAACATGCATTGCATCTTTTTGTCTTCTATAAGGGATTCTTTCAGCCTAACTTTATATGAACATTCTCCCCTATCCTACAACTAATTCAAGTTTAAACTGGGAGGTTTTGTCATGGATTTGTTGAAAAGATGACAGGGGTCTTCCCCCCCTCATATTTCTATCTTTCCTGAAATAATCATTCAGAAATATCTTCCTTGTGGAAATCATCAAATGCAAGGGGTCTCAGAGACCATCTAGTCTAGCCTTTCTCAAACTCAGGAATTTAAGAAGGTCTGGACCAACTTCAGACATTTTCAGCCAGTAAGGAGCTGAAGTCTAAAATAAGATGAGATTTAAAAATCCTGCTCCAGATTTTCATGAACATTATTGCTTTTTCCCCTACCTATTTTTTGTAAACATTTGTCAACCCTTGCAGAAAATCTGTATATTGATTAAGTAAGAAAAAGTTCAGGGATGCAATAAAGCAAAAAAGATCATAACTAGAGCCACAGGTGTGAAAGAGTCTTGCAGGAATTAAATTCAATCCACTGTTCTGTGCAATTTTAGCTCAGCTGTAGTCTTAGACCAACTTTCAACAAAATATGTCATTCAGAGGAGAACACAGAGAAGAAAAACAAATTTTTAAAAAAGCAATTAAAGTTTCAAGAAATCATTTAACGTCAATCTTAGAAAACTAGTTAATCCCATAAATGGTTTGAAGAAAATTGGCACATGTATATGGTTAACAGTTTCTCTCCAGAACAACAAAATAACAGACGACACTGTACAAAACTTGGCCATATTACTACATGTTCCTGCAGGTGCATCAGCAAAAACTGACTTTCTCCACATTGGTTAAAGGTACAGATTGTGGCACCGTCCTTAAATTCTACATATTTATCTAGGTCCAAAAAGGGATGAGGAAGGCTGGAACTTTTTGGATGCTACAAAAATACAACCAGGATAAAGCCAAGAAGGGAAATACTCCCAACCCAACATCTTTCTGCTAAATTTGAGAAACTATGTGATAATTTCTTTGAATAGGATGTCCTTGCAAACTTCCATTTCCAAAAATTAAGAAAAGGTCTTCTGAATCAGGCCAGGATCCATCTTTATCTCTCAGTGCCTTGGTAAGACCTCACTTGAATCCTGCATCCAGTTTTGGTCACCACAATGCAAAAAAGATGTTGAGGCTCTAGAAGAGCAACAAGTATGATTAGGGGACTGGAGGCTAAAACATATAAATAATGGTTTCTGGAATTGTGTGTGTATAGTTTAATTTTTAAAAAGGACTGGGGTGACAGGATTGTAGTCTTCCAATATTTGAGGGACTGCCACAGAGAAGACAGAGTCAACCTATTCTCCAAAGCACCAGAAGGCAGGACAGGAAGCAATAGATGGAAATTAATTAAGAAGAGAAGCAACCTAGAACTAAGGAGAAATTTCATGACAGAATAATCTATCCGTGGAACAACTTGCTTCTAGAAGTTGTGAATTCTCCAACACTGGAGGTGTTTAAAAGAGATTGGACAGCCATTTGTCTGAAAAGGGTATAGAGTTTCCTGTCTAAGCAGTAGGTTGGACTAGAAGACCTCCAAAGTCCCTTTGATATATAACTCTGGAGTGTCCACCATCAGAAGAATGAGATGGATGAATTGTTGCAACTTAGTAAGGAGTATTTCTGCCCAATCCCACCTCCCTCCCTTACACCACATTTATAGGACACTTAAATATGGATACTCTCTATTAGGCTAGCGGTTATGTAGCTCCAAAATTAAATTAATCCCAAAGAGAATCTGAACACGAGGCTACCGAAATTCGGCTTTATTCTTGATCAAAAGTAAAACTGGGTGTCCTTAATCTTCTGTCTCAAACAGGAAGGCAGAGAGGGAAAAGGCAGGCACACTAATTTAAACTTTTTTTCTTTTTATAGTTTACACATAGTTCATCCATAGCTGGTTATTGTTTTAGAAACATAATTTCTTATCCATTGTTTTATTGAAATTCATGATTTTCCCAGCAGTTAGGAACAATAGGGCTCACAAGGAAAAAGGGGTACACATTTTCTGGCCTTTAGCCTGGAGCTTGTTAGGGCTGCTATCTCACATTAGGTAGTTACAGCAGACAGAATACACATTTTAGAGTTACATCAAGGCTACTTAGCAAGGCTAAGCTTGGCATTTAGCCTGGAGTTTTTAATTCTGCAGATGGTGCATTTTAGGCTACAATGAAGCTCAACTCAGCAAGAATATCAAATGTTGAGTTAGTTACACTCTGTGCATGCTCTAATATTTTCACTCTCAATTCTTTAGGAATGTTTTGGTAAAACTGTTATATGGATGTATTTCAGCTCTCGTTTTATTTCTACATAATTTGACCAGCTGGATCATTTAGATGCCATGCCTCAGCATATAAATTTTATATATGTTGTTGTTCTCTAGCCCCATCTAGTGGCTTGAGAGACAATATCAACTACATTGTTTGAAGCTGACCCAACCCATTTTACCCATCAGCCCTCACTCTCAAACAAGTGCATGCTGGGAAGCCAGACTCCATTTCCTATATAGCATTTGGAGAAGCACAAAGAAGAATCCATCTTAATGGCACATGGTCATCCAAGGACAAACACATCCACACATAGAGCATCGTTGGTGAGATTTAAAATATTTGTATGTATTAATTGTTATGTTCAGCAGTAACTCAATACTGCCTATCTTGTGTTTGGTTTTCATTGTATGTATTCCTATTTTCCCCATGTTTCACCATATCCTGTTCTTTCAAAAAAGCTTTCAGATCTACGCATATGGTCTGTTTTATTGGAGGATAGGTGGGTTTAGGTTCATGTTGAGCTGCACACAAACTAACGTATGGTAAGGACAGAACACCTCGAGTATTCACATCTTGCAATTATACTGCATAAGGATGGAGGATCCTATCTTCCACTGGCCCTTTGATTATTTCACTTAAAATTGTTGTCCCAGCTCATGTACGGGGGCAGTTTGAAACAATGTCTATGTTTGGCCTGTTGGAATGTGTGAGAGTGGAAATTCCTCTATCTCACATTTAAACATTTCTTCTGGTCGTAAGACGCTCTTTTGTATTCAAGTCTGGCCTCAAAATGATAATGTAGCACTTGGGGATGAAGACACAGCCCAGCAGACCAGCACTGGAGGCCAAGATGGAGAAGACCTGCACGGCCACCATGTATTTCCCCTTGGTGCTCAGGTAGGTGGGCAGGAAGGAGACTCAGACATTGCAGAAGACCAGCATGCTGAAGGTGATCAGCTTGGCTTCATTGAAGGCTCCAGGTAGATTCCTGGCCAGGAAAGCCATTGTAAAACAGATGGCAGCCAGGAAGCCCATGTAGCTGAGGGTGATGTAGAACATGAAAACAGAGCCTTCATTGCACTGCAGGATGATCTCTCCAGGCTGGGAATGAAAGTCTGAGTCACGGAATGGGGGAGAAATTCCCAACCAGATAGAGCAGATCATAATTTGGACACTAGAACAAGAAAGGGTGATGGAGTTGGCCAAGCTCTTCCCCAACCATCTCTTCACTCGGTTTCCTGGTTTTGTGGCCAGGAAAGCCAGCACCACTGTGATGGTTTTTGCCAAGAGAGAAGAAACGGCAACTGAGAAGATGATGCTGAACACTGTTTGTCGGAGAAGGCAGGTGGCTTTCCTTGGTTGACCAATGAAGAGAAAAGGAGACAAGAAGCAAAGCAGGAGGGAGACCAGGAGGATGTAAGAGAGGTCTCGGTTGTTAGCTTTCACAATGGGAGTTTCCTGATGTTTAATGAATATGATTAAAACAAGGCCTGTGGCTAAGAAGAAGAATAGGGCAAAAGAAACCAGAATGATTCCCAGATGTTCTTCATAGGATAGGAAGGCTATAAATTTGGGGATACATTGGATTCTGTCCACATTTGGATATTTTTCGATTGGACATTTGGTGCATTTTTCTGTATCTGAGTAAACAAAAAAAAGCAATATATATATAAAACATTGCTTAAAATGGCATATACTTTTTACTGGCTTTTAGAGGGATAGTGCATAAATTGTATGATATTTTAAATTCTTATATTGTTTATTTATTAGCTGTACAGTTTTGGCCTATTTTATCCTCCTCCTATGCATACATGTATTTTATTTGGTGTTTTTTAATATGGACTGTACACCGCCCCGAGTCCCTTTCGGGAGAGGGGGCGGTATATAAGTGCTAATAAATGAAATGAAATGAAATGAAAAATCTCTACAGAAATGTAAGAAAATATCATTTCATTTTAAAAAAACAAATATATTTTTATAATTTATGAAATTGGAAAAAGTCCTGGAATCTGAATGATTTCTTCTGTAATTTGCAGAACCTACATTATTAGAGGTAGATAATGAATCAGTTAATCTTTCTCAACACATTTCCTGGATCCTGCCAGATCACTTCTTAATATACTTGACTCTGGATGCCTATCTTTTGAAATCTAATTAGCTAGAAAAAAATAGTTTTGCAAATAATCTGGAAACTAAAATCCAAACTAAAAAGCAGAAGATTTTTTTTTCTCGCAGTAAAGAAGCTTGTTCAATCTGCTTCACCCTCCTATCTCTTCCTAGGCCTTCCCTCAAGGTTTTTCTTCTATTCCTCCCTCTAGATAAGAAATTGTGCAGTTTGAAGATAATAGCAATAGTATTTAGACTTATAAACCGCTTCATGTGCTTTACAGCCTTCTCTAAGTTGTTTACAAAGTAAGCCTATTGCCCACAATAATCTGGGTCCTCATTTTACCGATCCCAGAAGGATGGAAGAGGCTGAGTCAACCTTCAGCTGGTGAGAATTGAACTGCCAAACTGCTAGCAAAAACAAAAAACCATTGAGCTTCAATCTGTCTTATAACTTTTTTTAGTATGGCAGTGTCTCAGATGAATCCACTTCCACAAGGCCTGTCCTTTTCCTTGGTCTCCCCCACCTTCATGAATGGAGATGGTCCCCTCAGGACAAGGAATGCAGTCATAGCAGCAAGCAGGCTCTCCTTCTCGCTTCCGCTTGACAAACCCAGGATGACAAGTTTCCACACATTGGGACTGAGGCAGAGACTAAGCAGACGAAGAAGAAATGCCGAAGAAAATATATTGGAATGAAGCATCCATGAAAATGGATGTAGACATTAACATTAGCCCAATAGTTCCCGGCTTCACTTAGATAAATATGAAATCATTGACTCATTCCAAACAGATTTAGGAGAGATAAATACTGGCAGATTGTTCATTTACTCACTCCCCTTTGCTTTTGGCCTCTAATATTGAAATAAAGGATTTTTCCACATAAGAAAAAGGGATGGAATTGAAAAGATTTCATCCTTAAGTGACAAGCAGTTTGGTTCCTCCTCCTAGCTTTTGATTTTTATGATTTTGTTTATTTTTTATAAATTTATCAAATCAAAGGTTGAACAGTGTGGCATCTGGGTGTCATACATTCTAATACAAATAAAGCTGATAAAATTATTCATAATTGTTACATTATATATTTCTATTAATAATACACATTTATATTAATTTGCAATCTATCATTGTTCAGTTTTCTTTTTTTCTTATTATTACTTCCATTTTAGTATTTAAAAATGTATACACTAATATTCCCCCTTCTCTTATTTCTATCACTTATTCCAGCTTTTAATCATGTCACCATTTATTAAAAGACTCTTCTTTTCTTTTCTATCTAACTTCTAATCATGTCTAATCTCTCTGCAAAGGGAAAGAGAGAGAGAAAGAGAAGCAAATCATAACAGCAGCAAAAAAGAGAATTAATCCATCCATTGTCTCTTCCCGCTCCACAATAGCAATTTAATTGCTATTCTTTAAGAAAAAAGAGGGAAAGAGAAAAGCAAGTCAAAACAAGAGTAAAAAAATAAAATAAAATCTATCCATCGTCTCTTGCTTTATTCAATATTTTGGTTGCTTTGCTGTTGTTTTTTTAACTTGCCTTCCAAATACATCTCTCAAATCTTTATCTCTGTCTATATCTGCTGGCTCTCACCTAAGACTAAAACTGTCTACTTTCTAGAACTGAGGTGAGATGAGATGCAGGAGAGGTCATGAGAACCTGTCCCTCAAAAAGGGATCTTTTCATCTTCAGCAAGTGGAACAAGAGTAAGAGACCTGTGTCCAGCTCTGTATCTGGTTCTTTCTGTTAGATCTGGGCAACGAGAGACAGACTGCGGACACGAAGTGACTTAACAGCTCTTTATTAGTAATAGTGATCCAGCTTGCTCTGTGGTCGGAGGGTTCCCCTTTTATAGGGATCGGGTACGCCCCTCGACCAATCAGAACGATACCTGTTTCCCGCTGTAGCAGCGGACCAGAGGGGAGACTTACTCCGATATATGCTAATATCTAACACCCCTCCCCTCCTAGATGGAACGTTGCGGTAGGTAACATAGTCTTTTAGGTAGGTGGGTGTTTGTCTTGCTCGGGAGGAGCGTCATAGTTCGGGTTGGTTAGAAGTGGTTGCAGGATCGGGTGCTTTTCCTGTTTCACGTTCGGGAGGTTTTGTGCCTTCGTTGCTAGGGCGTTCTGGAGTCTTCTCGGTTACGTTGTCTGGGGTTTGCTCTGCTTCGTGCGTTTTCTCTTGTTCCAAGCTTGGATCGCAGGTGTCGTAGTTTTCTATGATGGGGCTCTCGCGTGGCTGACTTTCTGTAGGCAGGAAAATCTCGTCTTCGTTTCGAAGGTCTGAGTGTGCTAGACGACCCCGAAGTTGATCGATGTGCCTTTTCCAGTTCCGCCCATCTTCTAATTCCAGCAGATACGATCGTGGACCCGTGATGCCAATGACCTTTGCCGGCATCCACAATGTTCCCCCTGCATAGTTGTGGGCGTATATTGAATCCCCTATGCTGAAAGACCGAATTTTGCTTGTGGAGTCTGGGGGAGCTGTGGCAGAGTAATTTGGGTGAAGACGGTCCAGGTGAGACCGTAGACGGCGGCCCATGAGTAGTTCAGCGGGGCTCCTACCCATCGTTGCGCTTGGGGTAATATGCTGAATTAGGAGGTAATGGTCAATGCGTGTTTGCCAATCACCTGGACCCATCCTAGCGAGGGCCTCTTTTGCGAATCGCACCATTCTCTCCGCCTGTCCGTTTGATGCAGGATGGAATGGCGCGACGAGGGCATGCCGAATTCCCTGACCTGCTAAAAACGTTTCGAAATGCATGGCCGTGAATTGGGGCCCGTTATCGGAGACTAGGAGGTCGGGCAGGCCATGAGTGGCGAAAAGTCGCCGTAGAACCTTAATGACTGCCTCTGCCGTGGTTGAAGTCATTAGGACTACATCTAGCCATTTTGAGTATGCATCCACAACTATAAGGAAAGTCTGACCTTGGAATGGCCCTGCGAAGTCGATGTGTATTCGCGACCAGGGTGCTTTAGGTTTCTCCCATTCTGTGGCGGGCGCTTCCGGGGGTGCTGGTCTCGATTCCTGGCATGGGTCGCAAGTGGCCACCCACTCCTCTATTTCTTTGTCCATGTTTGGCCACCAAACGTAACTTCTTGCTAACGCCTTCATTCTAACAATCCCCGGATGACCCACATGTAAAGCATCTAATACATTCCTACGTAAAACATACGGAATAACAACTCGATCCCCCTACAATAAACAACCTTGTAACACTGAGAGTTCGTCCCGTTTTGACCAAAACATTTTGAATTCCGGGCCCACGTTGCCCTTCGGCCACCCCCTCCAAACCCAAGTTTGAACTTGCTTTATTACATTGTCTTTAGATGAGAACCTTGCAACGTCGTATGAGGAAACCGGTCCAGAGTCCAAACAGTCAATGAGCAATACCGGTACTTCTGGAGTGGGGTCTGGCAGAATGTCAGGTAATGGGCAACGGCTGAGTGCGTCTGCGTGTCCGAGAGTGGAGCCCGGTCGATGAATCAATTTGTATGAGTACGCAGCCAGGAAAACAGTCCACCTGGTCATGCGTGGAGAAAGGGAGACCGGAGTGGGGCGGTTTCCCACCAAAAGTCCCAACAACGGTTTGTGATCTGTAATTAGTTCAAAATCGCGGCCGTAGAGGTATTCGTGGAAACGTTTTACTCCAGCTACAGCAGCCAGCGCTTCCCTGTCCATTTGGCTGTAATTCCTTTCGGCCGATGAAAGAGTCCTGGAGTAGAAGGCGATGGGCGCTTCTTTTCCGTCGGGCATCCTGTGGCTGAGGACTGCTCCAACTCCGAAGGGTGATGTGTCGCAGGTCAATACCAGCGGTAGGGTCTGGCTGTATTGCACAAGCAGTGAGTCAGTGGTGAGCAGGCGCTTTACCCCGGCGAAAGCTGCAGCTTCGGATCGTCCCCATTTCCATGGTGCGTTCCTCTGGAGTAGACGGTGTAGTGGCTCAGCAACGGTCGCTTTCTGCCTCAGAAAAACGCTGTAGAAATTAAGTAGTCCGAGGAAAGCCTGCAACTCGGTCTGATTTCGTGGTGTGGGGGCGTCCTGGATTGCCTTAATTTTCTTTGAAGTGGGGTGTATTCCCTGACCATCGATTCTATAACCCAGGAATTCTACGCTAGGAACGTTAATTTGGCATTTTTCCTTTTTAAGGCGGAGACCCATTTCTCTGATTCTGGCCAAAACAGTTCTGACTCTTTTATTCAATTGCTCCTCGTTTGCAACGGACACCAAGATGTCGTCAAAATAGGGGACGACTCCCGGTATCCCTTGCAAAAGTCGTTCCATGACGCTCTGGAACAATCCTGGGGCAATACTCACACCGAATTGTAGCCGGTTGCATTTGAATGCTCCTCTATGCGTCACTATAGTTTGGGCCTCCGCTGTGGCGCTATCAACTGGCAGTTGCTGGTAAGCTTGTGCCATGTCTAACTTAGCAAATACCTTTCCTGGCCCCAACGAGTGCAATAAGTGCTGTACTACAGGCACAGGGTATGCGCTCTGTTGTAGCGCGACATTAATTGTGCATTTATAGTCCGCACAGATGCGGACTGATCCGTCTGGTTTGACTGGGGTCACGATGGGTGTTTCCCAGCGCGCGTGATCTACCGGCTCAAGGATTCCTTGCTCCACTAACTTATCTATTTCCTTATCTATTTTTGGGCGGAGTGCAAAAGGCACTTGTCTCGGTTTAAGTCGGATTGGCGCCACTTTGGGGTCTAAATTGAATGATATTGCTTTACCCACATACTTACCAAGACCGGGGCTGAACACATCCTCGAACTCCTTAAAAATCTGTTCAGCGCTGCTGTTTCTCACGGCGTTGATTCCGGTGACTTCTAACCCCAGGGCTTCAAACCAATCAAGCCCCAGAAGGTTCTGCAATGGCGCGCTGGCAATGGTCACGGGCAGCTGGGCTTCGATGTCCTTGAAACGGATGTGGAATGTGCCTTGGCCCACGATGGGGACTTGGTTCCCCTGGTAGTCTCGTAGCAGGACGTCTGGAGCGCGTAGTTGGCTCTTTCTGAGGCTAGGGATAGCCTGTTTCATGGATGCCCATGAAATAATCGTCAGGGTCGATCCTGTGTCGACTTCTAGCTCGCAGGGTGAGCCCTCCAAGAGGACTGTGACTCTCAGCCTTTTGGGCCGCTTAGGGCGGACTTGATGTATTGTGGTGAGATACGTTCGCAACTCCTCTCTCTGGGTCAACTCTATCTCATCGTCTACATCCTGAAAATACTCTCGTTGAGCGTCTTGATAGAACGCTCTTTCAGCTCTTTGTGTGTATTCTCTCTGGGGATACGCTCGTTCAGCTCTTTGGAAATTTTCTCTCTGGGTAAACACTTGTGGATTTCTCTCTGGGCGCCCTTTTTGATTTCGCCAAGCCCCTGGGTTGGGCTTCTGTTGGCGGTACATGGGTGGCTGCCATGTGGCAGGGACTCCGCTCCGGCACACTCGTGCGATGTGCCCAAGTTTGTTGCAATGCGAACAAACAACGTTCCTGAACCTACAAGTAGACCTGGGGTGATTCCCTCCGCAGCTTGCGCAGGGCGGCAAACGGAATCCGGGTCTCCCCCCAGGCCTCAAGTGACTGCTCTGCATCAGGTGACTGTCCTCGAACTCGGGATTCTCGTAGTCGGGGCTTGTGTCCTCATAGTGTACTCTGTTTTGTCTTGGTGCTGGCTGGTTTACGTTGGCCCCTCGTTGTATGGTCACCGATGATTTCTCCGCTGACTCTGACGCTCTTGCTTCGTTTAGCGCTATCTGTAGGGTTAAATTCGGGTTTGCCAACAGCTTCTTTTGTAGCGAAATGTCTCTTAACCCACAGATGAGCTGCGCTAAGATGTGCTCGTCCAGATCCCTGAACTCGCAGTGAGTTGCTGCTTTTCGTAGGGCTGCAACATATTGATTTATGGATTCTCCCGCCTTCTGGTTCCTCGTGTTGAATTCCTTGCGGCAGACATGGCGGGAAGGTTTTGGCGCGTAATGAGTTTGCAGAGCCTGTTGCAACGCCGTCCACGATACTGCCTGTATTGGAGTAGGCGCGGTGAGGTCTCTGGCCGTATTGAAGACTTCCTTTCCGCAGTAGCCAAGGAAGATGTTTTTCTTCCTCGCGTCGGTGATCCCCGTGTATTCGTTCGCTTCGAGGAAACACTCGAAACGAATCATGAAGGCTTCCCATTCGTCGTTTGCTGGGTCGAAAGGAGCGGGGGGAGCATGCATCGCCATCTTCTCTGTTTGAATTTGCCGCGCTGCGGTGATCTGAGATGGCTGCCGGAATTTCTGCCGAATTCCTGGGCTGGATCAAATCCGGAGATTCTGGAGGTAGCGTTCTTCGTCCTATCTGCCTCTCGATCCCACCTTCGTCGCCAATGTTAGATCTGGGCAACGAGAGACAGACTGCGGACACGAAGTGACTTAACAGCTCTTTATTAGTAATAGTAGTGATCCAGCTTGCTCTGTGGTCGGAGGGTTCCCCTTTTATAGGGATCGGGTACGCCCCTCGACCAATCAGAACGATACCTGTTTCCCGCTGTAGCAGCGGACCAGAGGGGAGACTTACTCCGATATATGCTAATATCTAACACTTTCTCTACTAAAGAACTGCAGTTAGGGGACACCAGTTTTCATGGAAAGACACATCTACATTTCTTATCAGTTAAATTTGGATCCTCCTTTTTGCATGGAGGGTCTAAACAAAACTAGCAATAAACATAAAAAACCTGCATTCTAGGTTTTTTGGTGAAGTGCGCTCTTACAAACCAAAACCCAAATCTAAGTAGCATTTCATTTCAAATTCTCCCAGATTAGTTCTCTCCAAAAAATGAGGAAGGGCTTTTTAAAAAAAATCAAAGTCTTGTTTCAGTGCTTCAATTTTCCAGGTTATGGGCATTATTTCACATCGAAACAACCTTTATGGTTTCATGTGAAACATGAACATCTCTGGATCTTCTTCAGGGGAGCAGAAGGCCTATTGCTTGTCCCAGTGGGGTTAAGGAGAGATATAGTAACTCTGGCCAGGTTTGGGCTGCTTGTAGATTGTAGAAAGAACGTTGGTCTTACCTGAACGTTTTTTTTCGGTTGAGTGGAGGGAGGGGTCACAGAAGGGTTATCACAGCCTGATTGGTCCATTTGACTGAGAGAAAACTTCTTAACCTTCGGCTTCTCCCGTTGGTTCCCAGTTTCCGCGATGTCGTGGCATGCATCTGTAACAACAAACAAAGACAAGGGCAAGCCCCCCCGGGGCCTCCCGATCCTACACCTCCCGGACCCTGTCTATCTAACTAGGGTGGGAATGTGACCCCTCCCTCCACTCAACCGAAAAAAATGTTCAGGTAAGACCAACGTTCTTTTTCCAGTAGATTGGAGGGAGGGGTCACAGAAGGGACATACCCAAGCTACGTCCCTGGGAGGGCAGACTGGGTCCCAGGTGAAGGATCGGCCACCACCCTCTGGAGGACCCTCCGCCCAAAGGATGCCTCAGCAGAGGCATAGGCATCCAAACGGTAATGCCTAATGAAAGGCGTAGGAGAGGCCCAGGTGGCCGCCCTGCAAATATCCTCGAAGGGCGCTCTGGTAGCCCAGGCCACAGTGGTAGCGGCACTGCGGGTGGAGTGGGCAGTGATCCCTGACGGGGGAGTCTTCCCGGAAGCACCGTAGGCCTCAACTATGGCCAACCTAATCCATCTCCCGATAGTGGAAGAGGACACCTTGCGTCCCAACGAGCCCGGCTGAAAAGAGACGAACAACGCCTCGGTCCTCCTAACGCCCTCCGTCCGCTTCAGATATATGCGGACGGCGCGGCGGACATCCAGCCTGTGCCACCCGAACTCCTGCTCCCTTGAAGGATTGGGACAAAAATTAGGAAGCACAACCTCCTGGGCCCTGTGAAATTGAGAATTCACCTTCGGAATAAACGAAGGATCCAAACGCAGGACAACCCTGTCTTGGTGGATTATACACAGATCACTGCGAGAAGAAAGGGCCCCCAATTCTGAAATGCGCCTGGCCGATGTAATGGCCACTAAAAACACCACCTTAAGAGTGAGAAGACGCATGTGCACCGTCCTAAGCGGTTCGAATGGGGAGCCCGTCAGAGCCTTGAGGACCAGGGTAAGGTCCCAGGTTGGGAATCTATGAACCGGAGGCCGACGGATGTTAGCCGCCCCCTTAAGAAAACGCTTAATCAGGGGAGAACGGGAAAGGGTAGGGGAACCCTCCCCCCCCAGAATGGTGGCCAAAGCCGCCACCTGTCGCCGGAGCGTATTATGCGACAAACCGTCTTCTAACCCCTTCTGGAGGAACTCCAATACATCCGGGACGGTAGCCCTAGAGGGATCCAACCCCAATGGAATACACCACTTCGCAAACGCCTTTCATGTGGCATTGTAAATCCTAACCGTGGACGGTCTCCTAGACGCCTCTAAGGTGGCTATAACTCCCGACGATAGTCTCTTCCCCTTCAGGATCCCCCGTTCAAGAGCCAGGCGGTCAGATGAAGCCACTGAGGCCCTGGGTGATGCAAAGCCCCCTGACTGAGAACGACCTCCCCTGGGGGAATCCTCCAGGGATCTGCTACCGACAGCTGGACCAGGTCCGCGAACCAGGGTCTCCTTGGCCAGTACGGGGCTAACAGGATAACGAGAGCCCTCTCTGTGACTACCTTCCTTATCGTACGGGGAACGAGGGGAAGGGGAGGAAAGGCATAAAGAAGGCCCGGGGGCCACCGGCTCCTGAGAGCATCCGCTCCTTCCGCCGACGGAGACTGGAAACGGGTGAAGAACCGCGGCAGCTGGGCGTTGTCGGGGGAGGCGAACAGGTCCACAAGGGGCATGCCGAATCTGCTGCATATCTTCCGAAACAACTCCGGGCCCAGTTGCCACTCGCCATCGTCCAGGGTTGTGCAACTCAGCCAATCCGCCTGGAGATTGGACACCCCTGAGATGTGCTCTGCTACTATCGATGCTAAGTGTCTCTCTGCCCACAAGCCCAACAACTGCGCCTCTCACCAAAGGGAACGGGAGTGGGTGCCCCCCTGGTGATTGACATGGGCCTTTGTCGCCACATTGTCCGTGAGCAGGAGGACATGGCGCCCCCGCAGGTGATGACGAAAGGTCCGAAGGGCAAGTCTCGCGGCTTTCAGCTCCAGCCAATTGATGTTGTGGCGGAGATCCGAGGCAGACCAACGTCCCTGGGTCATGTCGGAGTCCATCACGGGCCCCCAGCCGAAGAGGCTCGCATCCGTCATCACGGTGACTCTCTCGGGCTCCAAAAGGAAGCTCCCTGTTGCAGCACTGGGGACAACCACCACTGAAGAGAGAGCCTCACCTCCGCTGGTAGAGGAACTGGACGCAAGGAGTTGCTCATCATCCTTCTCTGGACTGGAATCAACGCCCACTGGAGAGGTCGCAGGTGGAGCCGGGCCCAGGGCACTATCCCTATACAAGAGACCATCTTCCCCAGGAGTTGAGACAAGGTCAGGATGGAAACAGACCTTCTTTTTCTTACGGAGGAGACCAGTTGACGTAGGCTGGTCAAGCGGTCTGGGGATAGGCGAACCCTCCCTGACTTGGAGTTTATCACTGTCCCTAAGTGGAGGATCTGTCTGGATGGGGACAGGTGGCTCTTGGGAAAGTTCACGGAAAACCCCAACGTCTGAAGCCAACGGATCGTCAGCTGAAGATCCGACGTGGCTCTGGGAAGGGACTCCGCCTGGACAAGGACGTCGTCCAAGTAGCACTGAAGTCTCACCGGGATGGAACGTAGGTAAGCCGCCAGTGCTGCCAGGACCTTGGTGAACGTCCGCGGAGCTGAGGCCAGACCAAACGGGAGAGCCCGGTACTGGTAATGCCTGCCCTGGTGAGAAAACCTGAGATAGCGCCGGTGAGACTGAAGAATGGGGATGTGGAGATAGGCCTCTGTCAAATCTACTGAGGCCATGTAATCCCCCTTCCGAATGCCCTGCAGGATTGATTTTAGGGACGCCATCTTGAACCGCCTGTAGACTAGGTAGCGGTTCAGATGCTTCAGGTTGAGGATTGCCCTCCAACCCCCCGAGGATTTTGGGACTACGAACAGGTGTGAGTAGTAGCCCAGACCCCTCTCCGGCTCCGGAACGACCTCCACCGCCCTGATGTCTAGGAGATGGGTGACAGCGAGGTCCATGAGATGACAGCGTCCCGGATCTCGAGCCAGGGGGAAGACCTTGAAAAAACTCGGGGGCTTGGAGAGGAACTCTAACCTTAGGCCGTGGCGAACGGTCACCCTGACCCAACCGTCTGATGTGATCTGATCCCACTTGTCCGCATACAGTGCCAGGCGGCCTCCGATGGAATGACTCGGGTTCGAGTCATTTCCCCCTGCGGAAGGGACGGCCGCCCCCCCCTCGAAAGGGCCGCTTGGACTGCGGCTGGTACCTAGAACGATCCTGAAAGTTCTGCCTATTGAACTGCCTGTCCTGCCTGTACGGTTGGTAACGCTGATCCTGATCCCTGTCATAGGATTTGAACTGGGTCCTGCATAGGGGTGACTACGGGACTCTGCCTTCTTGGTGGATGTAGGCATAACCTTCTTCTTATCTTTGTTCTCCACCAAAATCGGCTCTAAGGAAGCCCCGAACAAATTGGTACCTGTAAAGGGGGCAGCTACCAAGTCCTACTTGGCCTTGTAGTCCATCTGCCAGTTCCTGAGCCACAGGAGCCGACGGGAGGCCACCCAGGTGGCCAAGGCACTTGAACCAAATCTAACAGCGTCTAGGGTCGCATCAGCCGAATACTGACACGCTGCCATAATTTTAGCTAAATCCTGGTGTACGCGCTCATCTTGGATCGGAATATAATCCTGAAGCTGGCGGAGCCACATAACCGTTGTACAGTTGAAGTACGAGGCGGCAGCTGCCGCCCGCACCGCCCATGCTGAGGCCTTATAATTTTTACATAAAGTGAGCTCCGCCCTCTTGTCCTCTGGCTTAAGCTTGTCTGCCGCGTCCCCCGAGACCACCGGGGAAGAGGAGACTAGAGCTGCGATGGGCTGATCTATAACCGGAAGCTGAATAGCCTGCACAAAAGACTTTTCCATGTTTTAGGCACGACGGTCGTTGCTGCCTGGAGGGGAAAAGTTAGAGGGACGGGCTCACTGGCTAGTAGCCACTTCTAAGAATAGGGGAGGAGCCGGAATCTCCTCCTTATTGGTGGCTGTTGCTGAGAACATGACCATGTCTGGATCCGTGGGCGGTGGGACTGTGGGGTCCCCCGTGCCCACTTTGGTGTCCTCCTAGCCTTCTTAAGCAAAGGTTTGAACATGGCCTGGAGGAAAAGGTTGGAAGAACGAGGCGGCTCAGGAGCCGCATTCTCCTCCTCAGAAAACCCCCAATCATCCCTCCGTGCCTCCCCCCTAGAGGAGACCTCACTCATGAGAGAGGGGGAAGAAGCCCTAGATCTGGACCTACTAAAGGGGGTAACCCTACTGTGATGGTAAGGCCTGTCTCTTTGGGCTATGCCCCTAGAAATGGCTGCAGAAATTAGTCTTTTGAGATTCTCGGGGTGGTGTTCTAGATCCTCCTGATCACCCTCCGAATCATAGTCTGGTGCCACATAGGCCCTGCTGGATCTCCTACCCCTAACGGGACCTGCAGAGGTACCTTCCAACGGGTCCTCCCTATCTGCCTCTCTAGTCCCCAGGGAAGCAGAAGGAGAGTGAGGGCCCCCCCGCTCCTGACTCCTATCAGATCTGCATGGTGAAGCAGAGGAAGAGGAAGGGCTGAACCCCCTGGCCACAGGTGGAGAAGGGCAGGAAGCCACAGGGCGTGGAGATCTGGATCTAGGCCTAGGATCCCGGGCCTGTCTTTTCTCAGCTCTTTCAATGACCTTCTCAATAGCCCTGGATCGCCTGAGCTCATCCCTTTGCAGAGCTCTGGAAGGTCTGTCCTCTGCCAAAGGCCTAGAAGCCCGAGGCCTAACAGGGGGAGTGGTTTCAGCCTTATCTTCGCCTGCCTGAGACGGCGCGGCCTGCTGGGCCTCCGCTCTATCTGCCATCGCCCCACTCACGTGCTCCAAAACAAATTTTAAGGTAGAAATGGCCCTTCAGCTGGTGAGGATCGCCTGCTCCGGGCCTCCGACAAAGCTGCAAACTGCACGGCCACGTTGTTCCCAGCCTCTCCGTGTTGCAAGCCCAGACACGTGATTCAAAATGGCCGCCGGCTTCTTTGGGCGGTCCTCTGGCAAAAGCGCGCCTAAAAATGGCCGCCGACCTCGCCCTTAGCTTCCTATGCCTGCGGGCGGCCGCTTGCAAGCTCGCCGCCCAGAAAAGCACCCAAGATCGCCGCTGGAGCTCCTAAGCCACGAGGAGACCTCCAAAGTCCAAAAAATGGCTGTGCGCCGCTGCCGCAGGCTGTAACCGGCCCGGGAAGAAAGCGGTTTGAATTTGAAGCCGATCCGTCGCTTTCGCGCCGAAAAACCCCAGCGCGCTGCGACTCTCACTGAAAGCAAGCTTAGAGAACGCAGGGTCGCCCGGCACGCCCGAGACACCAGGCATCAGTCCGGAGCGATCCTTGAGGAGGAGGGAGGAAGCAAGCGCCCCCCCCACTGATTCTCCCAGCCTTCTGAGGGCAGCCGAACAACCGCCCTGCAAGGCAGACCCACTACAAAAATTTTTAAAATAAAAAAATCCAAATTTAAAATGTTCAATTGTCACTAATACTGACTAACTAGAAAACCATAAAACACTCTTACTAGGAACCAAACCTGAGTCATTGGACCGACTGAGAGGAAACTGGGAACCAACGGGAGAAGCCGAAGGTTAAGAAGTTTTCTCTCAGTCAAATGGACCAATCAGGCTGTGATAACCCTTCTGTGACCCCTCCCTCCACTCTACTGGAAAACATCAGTGACCTTTCAATAGAGACCGGATCCACCTGGACAAGGTGAGGCTTATTTCTAATGTGGAGCAACAGGACCTCTAACCAGACATGACTATATTTCATCTGATTCAGTCCAATCCTTAATGCAGAAACTGGTTAAAAGAACCTGAGGCTATTAGGAACACAAATGCCAGTACTTGAATATTTCTCGCCAGCTGATCTCCACCCTGAAGAACAATTATCCAACACCCAATATTGGACAGGACTAAATCAATTTAAAAGAATATTCCTTATCATGGCATTTGAAGGACACTTTTTTGAATAGTATTGAAATCTCCACAATCCATCTAACAAAATGTTAAGTTTTCCTCTTCTGTACATTCAACTCCCAGTGAGGCTCATCCACCATGGCAATGAGGATTAACCCACTTCAGTGGTGGGTTCCTACCGGTTTGGACCAGTTCAGCCAAACAGGTAGTGGTTTGGCAGCCTGGGTCACTGGAACCGGTAGAGACCCAGGCCTGCCACTCCCCGAACCGGTTCTCCTGGTGGCGCCATAGGCACTGCCATCTTGTTTCTGGCTTCTATGCATGCACAGAACAATTGTTATTGAACTGCACATGTGCACGTGCACACGCAAATTGCACATGTGGCATGGCCATGAGCGAACCGGCAGTAGTGCCTGCTGGAACCCACCCCTGACCCACTTGAAATGGGTCATAATCTTAAGAAGAAAAAGAGAAAACACAGCAATATTCGACCCACCTTGTTGAGCAGATTTAGCCATGAAAGAGCAATTTCATTAATAATAACTCTTTCTCTCTCAATACTCCCCAGTTTCCTTTTCACCAAGTCCCCATCGGGTGAAATCACCATGAACTCGATGTCCATATCTGCAGCTATTTCTCCATTATGGTCCATGTAGAGATTCCAGTGGGAAAGATTGTAGAACTCATTCTTCTCCAGAAAGGGATGGAACTAGAATGGAAACGTCCAGGAGTTTTAAAAGCAGAAACCTTCATACCCACCTGATATTTTCATCTGTGACTTTTCCTTCTACAGTTTTTTAAAATGTGCCAACATGCTTTATTGGGACAACAGGTGTTACCACTAAGTTCATAAGTGAACGAAAAAAGTTCAGCATAATTTGTCAATCATATTTTGAAAACAAACATGTATTGAGGAAATGTAATAGACACATCGGATCAATTATAGGGAACATTCTATATCAGGCATCAAATAAATTGAACAACAACAAAAAGTTCATAAACTCCTTGAAAGCAACAAATTGATTACCAGAAAGCATGGATTTTTCAAGATGAAAGTTCTTAAGCTAATCTGCTCCCAGGAAATATGACCACAATAGCTAATGCTACTTTATTGGGGTGTTATTAAGAGAATCATGGAAATCATATTGATCTACAGGAGCTGAAAATCAGGAGTCTGGAAGGACCTTTTCTAATAGTGTTGTAACTGGAGAAGGGAAGGATAGAACACTCTCCTAAAAACTGAAAGATGTTACAGAGAAGCTTAAGATCTGTTCACAGTTTTACCCCAGAGTCTGGAACATGATAAAATGAACTCAGTGAAGATACTCTGGCTGAATTCAAGGGAAAATAAATATCCTAAGACGAGAAGCAGTTTTACAGCTTCAGAAGTGAACCAGAGAAGTTCAGTCTTCCCTTCACTGGTTGGCTTAATGCAGAGACTGAGAATATTTAACGGGGATTTCTGTAGAGAGGAGGGTTAGGCTATGATAGCTTGGTAACAGTTTAAAAATATGAAACAAAGGAATCCTTCAAATAGGGAAAGTCCCCTCAAAATCCTGGAGGAGGAGGAGGAGGAACAAAAGCAATAACTTCTACAGGAGAAGAATACTATTTGTAAGAAAAGATTACAAATAATGTTTCAACATCAAATCACCCAGGAAGTGATGAAATCATTTTGAAACAAGCCACCAAAAGTTAGAGTGGATTGAACTACCAACCGGGCTGTCTATGTGCCCCTCTTTCCCAGCTTCCTTGCAAAACTGACAAACTATGTGCAGCAAGAAATTCCTAAAAATAATAAGATTAGAACGTTTTCCCCCCCTATCTTGTACTAAATACAACAAATGTGATCCTGAACCAAAAAGCACAAATGTATTCAACCAAGTGTCAACTCTGATCTTGTGAGAGAAGTCACATAGGTTGACATGTTGTAATCAACAAAGGAACATTTTGTATAGAGTTCTGAGCTAACTTTGACTCAGAGTACTTGAAATGGATCTCTCTCCCAAGCACGAGGCTCTGTTTTTGCAGGAATAAACAGCTGAAAGTTGCTTCCCTCATTCCAATATGATTCATGAGCCCCTCACATTGGAAAATAGAACCCAGCTGAGGCTCAGGACAACTGTTGTTCTCATGGTCTCCTTCAAATTTATAACAGAAAAATTCTACCGTGCTCATCACAAACGCTACATACAGGGATATTGTTAAAATATTGTTTAAAAAGTGCAATCACCTTTTAAAATTAGAAGGTTTAAGCCAACAGAAAACTACACCACCTTCCATCTGACCTAAGCGTAGTACATAAAATTATCTGCTACAATGTCCTACCTGTCAATGACTACTTCAGCTTCAACCACAATAATACACGAGCTCACAATATATACAAATTTAATGTAAACCACTCCAAACTCTATTGCAGAAAACACGACTTCAGCAACAGAGTGGTCAATGCCTGAAATGCACTATCTGACTCTGTGGTTTCTTCCCCAAACCCCCAAAACTTTAACCTTAGACTCTCTGCTGCCGACCTCACCCCATTCCTAAGAGGTCTGTAAGGGGTGTTGATAAGCACACAAGCGTGTCTACCATCCCCGTCCTAATTTCCCTTTTTATTTGTATCCATTTCATGTATTCAAAATCATGTTTATACCTATATATGTCATCTAATACATGCTTGACGAAATATAAATAAATAAATAATATAAAAAGTGTTTAATATCAAACTATATCTGCTACCAGCTCTTTTGTAAATTATCCCCCCACCCCCAGCAACTAGATTGGCCAAATCTGTTGAATGAATTGGTAAGATGAGTTTGATGGATCCTTGTTGGGACCTCATACCTGCCATGGCTGCAGCCTCGGAGCCTCCAGTGTCTCTTGGGCCTCTTTCTTTCTCCGGGACCTGGACGAATATGCAGCCTTCAAGACATGGGCCAGAGTCATAAAGATACTGTAAAAAGAGTCACTGTTTTGAATAATCATCCCATCCAATTCAACTTCTGTCTCCACTGGAGTTTTTTGGATGCATCTTTTCCGGCCTTTGACAGAATAAACATGGTTTGAAAAACAGCACTGAAAATTCTTCTCTTCATACTGGGAGTCTACAAAGGAAAAGGGTTCAAAAGCACCATATTCTGGGCTTAGTTTTTGCATAAATTCATAACTCCAAACACTATGGATGTATTTGTGATACCCAAGATGAATCATTATATAGTTTCCCAAAGTTGTTGTGATCCAGACTTTCGCTGCAATGGGTCCTGACAAAAGGTCAAGAGTTAGATGAAAAATATGAAATGTGCTTGAAACTATAATATTTTCTATGAAGTGAACAAAGACATTGACTTGTTTCCACTGAGAAAAGCTAGAATCCCTGAAGGGTACTGGATATTCACTCATTGAGAACCGTTGGGATATAACGACACAAATTCCATTCCTGACAACCAAAGGAGGAAAAATCCTGAGGAAATTCTCTCCCTCCTCTGTGTCTGGAGCAAGGAGGCCAATCAGGGTCCACCTGAAGTGCAGGAGCACTCGGACAATTGCTGAATACTGAAACCCTTCTTTGAGGAGCATCCGGTGGAAAAAAGGGAAATTATTTTTATCACTCAGAGACTCTGAAGCAATTTTATGACTGATCTGGGAAAGCAATGAAAAAAGCTGTTTTATATTTGTAGACAGGTCAATTCCAAAGTGTGATTTTTTTAACAAATCCAACTTTGTTTTGATAAACATCTCAGAATAGTTTGTTGATTGGCCATCACTTAAAATATTAAACACAGAATATTAAAAGACTTTATATACAAATGGAAGATGAGAAACAAATGAAGTAAAAAAGAATAACAAGCAAAAGATGATTAAAGATAAAGATGAAGTGAGTAAAGCTAAGGCTTGCAACAAAGTTAAAAAATAACAAAAAACACTTCTTCCACCATGTTAAAAACAAAAAAAAAGTCAAGGAAACAATTGGTCCATTGCTGGGAGAAAGTGGCAAGAAGGTGACAAGCAAAAGGGAGAAAGCAGAACTACTTAACTCATTTTTTGCATCTGTCTTAAGAGAAAAGGGGGGGGGGGGGAAACAGTCCAACCTATCAAAAACAACACCACAAGAATCAGACCAGGAACATAAGTTAAAATAGGGGTGGAATAGTAAGTGAACACCTGCCTACCCTAGATGAGTTCAAATCACCAGGACCACATGGATTATACCCCTAATTTCTGAAAGAACTGGCAGACGAGTTCTCAGAACCACTGAACTATATCTTTCAGAGATCCTGGAGCACCGGGGAATTGCCAGAGGACTGAAAAAGACTGATGTAGTTCCCATCTTTAAAAAAAGAGAGGAAAAAAATAGACCCAGGAAACCACAGACCTATCAGCCTGACCTCAATACCAGGGAAGATTCTGGAAAAGATTATCAAGCAATGAATCATCAGACGCCTAGAAGCCAACAAACTAATAACCCAAAGCCAACATGGATTTGTTAAACCAGATCATGCCAGACTATATACAATATATACATTTCTGTATCTTAAGCCTATCTAGATTTGGTAAGAATCTGTTTGATCTTCTACTTGGTGCAGAGATTGTCTCCCAGTTGATGTCAGGGTAGTTAAAAGTCTGCCATTACTATTGTGATGTGCTTCCTACATACCTTAGTTAACTGACTAGCAAAAACTTCATCTATTTCCTCTGTTTGGTTGGGAGGCCTATAGTATACATCTATGGCAATGTTATTTTTCTCCCTTTTATATTGAATCCAAATGCATTCAAGACAGTTTTCATTGTTATTATGCTCTATTTCTGTAAAGATGAAATTATTTCTTATATATAGTGCAACTCCACCTCCTCTTTTATTTGGTTTGTTCCTTTTATTCCTCTAGCTGTATATTCCATTTGTGGGTTTCTTCTCACCAAGTTTCTGTAATGGCAACAATATCATATCTGCCCTACTTGAATTTGTAACTCACCCTATTCCTCATAATCTGTGTGTTAGTGTATAGACATTTGAGTCCTTTTTAATTGACTCTGTGTTTACTTTCTACATAACCTTTTTTGTGCCTGAGTTCCCCTACTTCCTTATCACTTGTTTGATCAGTGCTTATGGTATATAGCACACTGTTGTGACCCAGCAGGAGCCGTTGGAGGTGCCACCAGACTCCGACAGCAAGGGTCCCTGTGAGTCAGCTCTGGAGGATGTGGAGGACCCTGGACAGGGTTCCAACTCCGAGCAGGGATCAGAGAGGCTGGTTGGCCACCAGGAGGTGCCTGAGGCATGGAGCAGTGGTGAAAGCCAAAGGGAGTGTGCTCCTGATGTCATGCCTTGGAGCAGTGGGGAGGAGACAAGGGAGTTTTTGGATGCCAGGCAACGGAGAACTGATAGACAGAGAGAACAGCTACGCATTTACAAGAGATGATTGGATTCAGGTGATCGTAATCAGGGTTCTCTCAAGGCTATTTAAGGAAGGACTTTCCGACAGTTGTTTTGCAGGAATTAATTGATCATTAGAGTTGGAGATGCTCTCAAATCTGTGTCGTACCTCAAAAGGCTGGATTGCCGCCAAGGTCATATCTGGACCTCGGCAGGCTGGATTGCTGCTAATGTGTTATCTGGAACTCGGCAGGCTGGATTGCTGCCAAAGTGTTATTTGTACCTGGATTGCTGCCAAGGTTTAAACTGTATGTAAATAAAACATCTTGCAGAGACCTTGTTCGGAATGATTTGGTATACGAGAGGGGGGGAGTCAGAACAGCACACACTATCAAAAGCTATATTTTCCTTGACAGCAAGGTTGAGATTCTTAACATCTATGTTCCAAGCACTGATCACCTTATAACCTTTAGATTGCTGGGGACAAAAGTGTTCTGTATCAATTAACACTCTGCCCCGTTGTTCAGTTTAAATGTTTCTTCAGAAAATCTATGAATTTAATGGCAAGTAACTCAATCCCTTTCTTTGATGGATGTGAATCATCTCTTTCCCAATTATTTTCATGAATATGGCATTTGTTCAGCATTATCATCATTTTTCTAAGATCATGTATAAAATGTGAGCTTTCTATCAGTGCTGCAGTTTCCTGTTGTCCAGGAGACCCTTTGATTAGACACGGAGCCTCTCCTCACCTTCACAAGTATGCAATGGGGATGGCATCATGAGAAGACCTGACTGTTTTGATACATGCTCCCATCCTAATGTGTATCCCAGTTCCCATGACACCTACAATGGACATAGCAATAGCACTTAGACTTATATACCACTTCACAGTGCTTTAAGCCCGCTCTAAGCAGTTTACAGTGTCACTCCCAACAATCTGGGTTCTCATTTTACACACCTCACAAGGATGGAGGGTTTAATCAACCTTGAGCTTGGTGAGATTTGAACTGCCAAACTGCTGGCAGCAGGCAGTCAGCAGAAGTAGCCTACAGTACAGTACCCCATTCATTCTACTATGTAAAGAAACACACACACAAACCTGTGGGACTTTGTAGGGGCCTACTAATGTTGACATCTGAATGGAAATATCCCTGTCAGCTACATCAAGAAGAGCCAAAAGGTTGTCCTTCCTTCCACAGCTGTAGTTGGGAACATTGGCTTCTCCAGGAGAGAGCATGTCCAGCAAGACATCTGAAGTGCCAAATGTGTTCAAATAGTTGTCATGGATATTGTAGCCAAGAGTGAGATTGCACAGGAGCTGAATATTCTTGTTGATCTCTTGAATGTTGAAAATAAAGCGTTCTATTCCTTTGTAAGTATATGGGTCACTAGTGTAAAAAAATGATTTGGTTAATACAAGCATTATCAATAAAATACCTTTTCCTCCAATTCCATCCTCTTAATCAACACATGACTAATAAGTCTGAAGCCAATGCTGTTCCAAAAAAGAGGTAAATTATAGTCACTCATCAACATTTAATATTTGTAAATGTTGAGAAAATGGGAAGCAGATAAAATCACAAAGTCTATTATTTATAGCAGCAGAGATTTTCACCAGCACAATACCCAGTCTGCAAAATAATTCATTTTTTTAAGTAAAACCATCATGAAAGGAAGAGGATATTTCATAAGTGACCCAGAAAAGCTGTTCTAAAAACAATTCATCCTCTATTCCTGTAAGGATCAGGCATTGAACATCAATGAGCAATTATAAAAATATGGAAATAAGCTGGTCAGGGTCAAATACAACAATCATTACTTTAAACAAAAGTCAATATTCAAATAATGAATTCTAGTTTGGACGTGGAGAAGAAAATAATTTGGATTTCTTTCAGGTATTTTTTCCTGCTCCATCTTTGTATTTGTTTCTCTTCCCCTAAATAAGATAAAAGAGGAAAGTGATGGAAATCTGATCATTCAACAAAATCAATCAGTTCCTGAAATATAGGAGTAAGCAGAATAAGGAGAAAAGAATGAGAGTGTTAGAACTGCAGATGGAAAGAATACAATTTGATTACACTGAATAACTTACAAGTAAGACTGATTATAAGGCAGCAGGTTGAAAAACAACATTTCCTGTTTTAGTGTTACTGCACTGGTGACCATACCAATGAGATGGTCTCCTGGCCTGTAGTAGCTCCATGGTCTTTCTCTATCCAGGTGCACCATATTCAGTGGGCACTTCATTCTAAACTTCCCAGAGACTGTCTGGGACACCAGTAGCATGGAAAGCAGAAGCAGGGGGTCCATAATTCATGGAGCTGAATCAATCACCAGTTTCCAAAGAAGAAGATGATTTCAAAGCACTCTCAGAAAATGGAACATTCAGTGGCTTTCCTTTTTCAAACAGAAACAAACCGAGCTTTCTCTGGAAAAGAGAGAAAGTTACATTCAGCAGCATAGCCCCTGCCTGCATCCTGAATCTTGTGCAAACCATTCAGCATGAATAGAGGCTTATATCTTTTTCTCATGCAAGATCCATTCCATGTTGTTTCACGCTGATGTCATATCAACAGCAGTCACTGGAAAAGTAGCAGTAGGCGTCTCAAAGTCTGGGATTGTGATAATTATTATGAGTGATAGTTTGTACTCAGGATCGCTTCCAGGTCTCCATGTACAGAGAGGCAGCTGGAGATACGGGTTTTTGTAAAATGTTGCAGATACATCCCTGGAGACACTCCTCTACAATGGTTGTCATCCTTCCTGTCAGGGCATGTCCAGAAAGTGATGCTGGAGGAAGATGCTTCAATACCCATGGAATTGACTTCTGCTGTCCTCCATTGTGACCTATGGTCTCCGGAGAATGCTAGAGAAGGTCACCCAGAGCTATGCAGTCTGGTTCTTGACCCTTAACTCTAGTACTCTCTTACATCATCTGCACCCTTGAGCCCTGCTTAATGTTAAGAGCAAATCTTCTTTGTGATTTTCTTTTCTATGAGACCTCCAGATATTAATTCTAATTTGGAACTGATTTTAAAATTCCTTGTTCCTGAAGTGACATTTTATTCCTAACTATCTTAAAAATAAGTATATTTTTTGTATGAGAGCTGACTAAGAAGCAGAAAAGGGGCAGTCTGTAGATTGTATTCTTGAGTAAATAGGGATAAATTTGCAGAAGGGATAGAACATTTCATCTTCCTTGACTCTCTGTCGTCCATCAATACTTTTGGAAAATGCTGGACTTCCGGTGGCTCCGTGGTTCTTGGAAGACGCTCCCTTACGAGCGCCAGCCCGAGATTGAGTAGCAAACTGCTGGGACAGCGTTAATCAGCTGTCTTAACAGTTTGAAAATCCCCCCCCCCCCGAGAAAAGAGAGGGAGATGAGCTTGCTGACTCGGGATAGAGATTCCTAGCAACCGCAGAAATAACTCTGTGGTGTGAAAGGTTTGATCTCTCCAAAGAGTCGGGCATTCTCCTCGCCTCGGGACTTGACTGCAGTTTGCAGAACAAAAGGCTACGTCCACACTTGTTGCTCTACCGGTTAATCTATATTTGAACAAAGCACAAGCAGAGCAAACCAGGAGATCTACTTAACAGCAAGTATAAACCTTAACTCCTTAGTTTATACTTCCTTCTATAAATTAAGCAAAGTTAAAGAACATGGCACCGAGATAACGGGTGTGGTGCGAAACAAAAGTGAAGCAGGAAGTAGAATAACACTAAGTGCCTGCTAACGCAGTGGGAAGACTTGAGAGAATAACTGGACTTTTCAGGCTGAATATTAGTTGTAAAAAAGCCCGCTTTGAACACTTTGAGATGGCTTCTAGACAAGCTAAAGTGAATGCTTCCAAAAGTGCAGATAATTCGCCCGCACAGGGGCAAAAATTACAGGTTTTATTACCCCCGGGGGAAACACAACCACAAATTCTGACACTGGAGGCTTTGCAGAAAGCACTAAAAGATCAAGCAGTTGCTCTGGAGGGGAAAATCTCAAACGCTTTTAAAGATGTTTCGGAGGAAATATCTGGAATCAAAGACTTAGTTCAAACACGTAACCAAGAGATAAGAGAGGACATTGTTGATGCACTTAAAGGGTTATTTGGGTACGTAGCATCCCTTGATGAGAAGGTGGAAAAAATTAGTGAGTCTAATATAAAGGTGGAGAATAAACTCACGGAGGTACAAAGCAACATTGACAACTCTGAGGCAGAACTTACAATGATACAATATAGGTCCATGGAATTTGCCTTGAGGATAAGGGGTTTGAAAGAACACTCTCAAGAGAATTTAAGAGAAATTTTTGCTGATGCTTTGCCCAATTAATCAAAAGTCGAATGCGCCTGGCAATTGGACAAAATTTATCGTGTCAACTCATGGACTGCCAGACAAAGACAATTGCCAAGAGATATTGTAATCTACTTTGTTTCCAGGAAAATTAGGAACGCAATACTACAAGCAACCTATAAAAACAAATTACAAGTGGCAGATCAAGAAGTGATAGTACTTAAAGAAATTCCCCCCAAAATGCTGAGATTCAGAAAGGACTATGCGTTTCTAGTGGATGAACTTAAAAGCCGTCAGATTCAATTTAGAAACCAACTTGATTTTGAATCTAACGATGGCAGCAAGATTGTTGGTGGCGCAATATTGGAAGAAGGAAGAGTTGCCTACTATACAAGAATGGACATTAAAAGTAGTAAACCTAGCCAAGATGGCTAAAATATCAGCGTATTTGAAGGACCACTCAGATGAAAAATATAAGCTGGACTGGAAAAAATGGATTGATTATATTCAAAAGAAATACCAGACTAAAAAGCTTCAATTAGTTTATGAATGAAGGCCTAAGAAATATTACAAATTATTCAAAGTTAGCAGGAGAAAGCGTGAGTTAAAGCACAAGAATGGTCGAATGTTAAAATTAGTTAGCTTATGTTAGCATATGTTTGTCAAATGATTTTACCCTGCAATTTGCTCTGGGAGGTCAGGGGGAGGGAGGGATGGAGACTGGGTAGGGTTGGGGTGAGAGGGAGGGGAGGGAGAAAACAATTGTAAAAGTCATTAAAATTTTAATTAAAAAATATTTATGGAAAATACTGAAATCCTTTATCTTTTGAAGTTTCATAGTTTATTAAATGAAGAATGGGGGTGAAGTCTGCAGCTGAGACGGTGGTGGTGCTCAAAGCATTGTTTATGGTGTGACTGGATTTCTTACCAGACTTACCAAGAAACTGGTTTAGGGATACATAGGGGCCCTTTCTCTGCTTTTATGGATGTACTAAGTGGGATGGGCCCCATTTGAGATCCCCATCTCTCAGGCTTTGTGTGACATCTCTCTCCACACACACAAGTGCTTTGAGGGGAAGTTGGGAGACCTGAGTTCCTGGTTTATCTGGGTGATTTAATGCTGAGTTTACATTTCTTACCTGGAGAACAGATGGAAATGAACTGTCACTTGATATGTACAGCTTGGCTTTGAATGGAGAACTGGGGCTTAGAGTGAGAGGAGAGAGCTGAGGGGATAGGCAGGTCCATCCTGAAGGGAGGAACAGAGAAAGTGAGAAAGTTTTCCCACTTCTACTCACAGGGTCTTGGCCTCCTGAGATGGGAGGAATTCCCCTTTTTGGTCAGATATGTGCCCTTGCCAACATGTAGTTTTTTTTTCCTTAGGGGAGAGGAGGAAGGGTGGCTGTTGTCATTTGTGGTTTGTTATGGTCTTTCAGGAGGCTGGACTTAGACCTGCTTCTTGTCTCAGTTTGGCGATGAGAATTTTCCCTCATCTAGTGAAGTCTGTTGTGTGAATGGCACCATTGGAGGAAGAAAAATGTCCCTGGTTATTTCAGTTACAAATTATTGTTCAGCTTCTCTCCACTATTCTAATGTACTTCAGGCAGGGACGTGCAGTCAGGGGAGGCAAGGGAGGCACAGCCTCACCTCTCTTCATGAAATAATAGTATATAATATTATAATATAATATAATATTATATACATCCGTCCGGCCGCGCCCGAAATGTTGTTGGCGCTCCTGGATGACGAAGCCACGAAAGCGACTGGGGAATGATGAGAACCTTCCTGCCTCTGCTGGATTTCGAGCGCGCAAAGTCCAGCAGAGGCAGGAAGGTTCTCGTCGTTCCCCAGTCGCTTTCGAGGACTGCGGAGCGCGAGCTGGGGGAGCACGCTCAGGAAGGCGGGGAATGGGATCACGTGTGCTGAAGGCTGAGGCAGCCTCAGCCTCCAGCACACGTGGTCCCATTCCCCGCCTTCCTGATGACGTCACCAGCCATAAACCTCACCGCACGTCACTGACTTCAGGGTTCCAGTCATTCACTGACCCATCAGCCAACAGGTTTGACTTCAGAAGAAACAAACCATAGTTAAAAAATACATATGTGAGTGCAGCCATTGGTGAATTGGCTAAGGGGATTCTATGGATATGAACCAAACGAGTTTGCTGTAGTGATTAAGGCACTGGGCGATCATAGCATCAAAGGCACTCACAGAATAGATCTCCATTATCACCAGAATAGTGATAATTATGATGAGAAGCAACATCTCATCTGGGCATCCTGAAGTTCATGCAAGTGAAAAATCACAAATACATCCCAGGAAGTGTTTGTGTCCTTCCTGTCAGAAGATATCCAGAAAGTGATGCTGGAGGAAAAGAGTTCAACATCTAGAAATTGACTTCTGCTATCCTTCATCCTGGCATTTTGTCTCCAGAGACTGCTGGGGATGGTCAACCAGAGCTGTGGAGTTTGGTTACACTCCCTGTTGACAGCACAACTCTTAGAATTCATCATAGAACAATAGTGTTGGAAGGGACCTTGGAGGTCATTTCAAATACAGCTACTCATTGATATTTACTTCCCGATCCTTATAGAAATACAGGATGACTTATTTTTAGAATTGATTTCTGGGTCACTTTTGAAACATCCTCTTCCTTCTATGGTGGTTCCAGTTTAATAATTCAATTATTTTGAACCTTGGTTACTGGGCAGATAGAATATAAAATAACAGAGTTGGAAGGGACCTTGGAGGTCTTCTAGTCCAACCCTCTGCTTAGGCAGAAGACCCTACACCACTTCAGACAAATGGTTATCCAACATCTTAAAAACTTCCAGTGTTGGAGCACCCACAAATTCTGGACACAAGTTCCACAAATTGTTCTAACTGTCAGGAAATTTCTCCTCAGTTCTAGGTTGCTTCTCTCCTTGATTAGTTTCCACCCACTGTTTCTTATCCTACCCTCGGGTACTTTGGATGGATACACATATACATCCGAACTAGACTGTTTTGTTTCTCTGTGTCATATAATATATGTTGATGTATGCATAATATTGCATGTATTTATTTTGTCGTGTTTATGTAGTGTCTATTGGAGGTGGTGACCTTTTGAGAGCTGTATGCAATGGAATTTCATTTTAATGTATGCTGCTAAGTGTCCATTCAAAGTGACAATAAAGTGATCCACACAATCCATAGAAGATCATCACTCATCTCCTCAATGTCTTAGATGAGGAGTGAAGAGTTCAAAACCCTTCAAAAAGCAGCACTGTGGTGGGCTTCTATACCTCACAGAGAACCATGTCCACTTCCTTAGGAGACACCAACTCAAACTCCTTCCAGGTCACACCACTAGATGTTTCTTCAGGTATCTTGACCTTTTCTGCCCAGTTCAGAGCAAATCTGATCAATTTTATCATCCACATAGCCTGAATAATCTTGCAAGATGCCCAACAGTTGTTACAAGCTGCTCTCCCTAACCAATAAGGACCAGGTCCCTCTAAATATGGCTGCTGCATGGCTATCAGCAGACACAATGAGTGTGGAAAAATATTGCTGTTTCACTACTTTTGTACTATGATATAATCCCCAATATGGTCTTTTACACATGTATGGTCATGTTCCTTTCACCTTTTTCTCCAATGTTGTCCAGGCACATTTCAGCTGTTTCATCTTCTGTAGCTTCTCTGTAAACCAAAAGTTCACCACAGGATTAGCAAAGGATGGAGGTGTGATCCAAGGCTCCATCCACCTGCCCATTCCAGGACTGAGGCCTTACCTGGATCAACAGAGCCAATGAAAGCAACTGTCAGGCCTGTAGTTATATTCTTTTTAGGATCTTTGGCCTGCCACACTTTCTTATAATTTTCTATGCTGTTTCATTAGTGTAGTAGTTGGGAGGGGGGAATAGAAAGGAGTAGGATTGTAGAATGGATTGTTGACATTCTTTTGTAGAAGCCAAGGTCATCTTTTGTCTCCGCATCTCGACACCTGGCCGGAAGAAGATGGGTGTACATGCCAGCGTGGAAGAATATGATTGGAACATGTGATGGATTTGTGGGTGTGGGGATAAATCATGAACTTTCAACTGGGTGACCCCAGAGGATGTAAATCCAGAGTTGGAATTTTCCATAGCCGTGCTAACATGCCTGCGGAATAAATTGCACCTTTAAGGATGTTTTGCCTTGGACAATGATTTATTTCTGCATGGTATTTAGAACCCTAACATTATTCCAACTCTGCACACTTCAAAATAATTCACTAGCACCCTCCCCCTCTCAAGGGGGAAGGGCTGGTGATGGAAGATCTGGTGATGGGGTCTCGGCATTCCCAATGCTGACCGGGACAGCGTAAATATCAGCGAAGAATAAATGAGAAGCTTTTGGTGATAAGAAGCTGAGTGCGGAACTTCAAAGGCAATGGAATGCTGCTTCCAGTTTAATTGCATCAGGAGGAATGCAGGAGGAGACACGACAAGATGAAGGAAGGTCGCAGACGTACTTCTTCAGGAAAATTGTGAGTGCATGCTCCCCCTCCTTCCCCCCAGCTTGGAAACAAGGCTTGGAAAAAAAAAACCCTAGAACAGAGGTTTGGGCTCCTTCCAGACGGCAATAAATGAAATGGCTTATAACCCTGCAACTAGCTGGGAGAAAGATTCCCTTTCAAAATGGGAATTTCAAAGGAGGCAGGAAGAAGGAATTTTTCCAGCATCTGTCACTTGCAAGCCACCACAAATGGGGCTGCAACCAGTAAATGAAGCAAATTGGGCAGTAAATTGGGCTTTCCTCCCAGGACTTGGATGGAAGAGATGCTACTTACCAACTCCTTTGCCATCAGCATGGAGAAATGCTCCAAGCCAGCAGAGGGCACCTACTTGGCCCATAACTCATCCAAGCCAGCAAAGGGCACCTACTTGGCCCATAACTCCTCCAAGCCAGCAGGAGGGTCCTTGGCACGTAAAACCCCCTAGCCAGCCATCATTGGTTGAGCTGCAACCTGTGAAGCAGGCAACCCCGGGATGGGTCTTAACCCCAGGTCATGGATGGGAGGGATGCCAGTGGGCACCTGCCCTCCCTCAGCAGATGGCACCATGGCAGAAAGCTGGGCAGTGGCCAACCAAGGGATTGACCTCCCCACCGGTTCCAGTCTCCCCTGCAAGGCCCAAAAAGGTTCTTACCAGACCTTCCTACAGAGAAGAATTCTCCATGGAAGAAGGGATTACCAAACAGAGGCCTGCAGTGTGGATGGCAGGAGAATGTGCGCCTGTAAGGCCCCAAGTGGTTCTTACCCCACCTTCCTACAGAGTAGCAATCACCAACATGGAAGAAGGGATTACCAAAGCCAGGCCTGCAAGATGGGAAGCGGGACAAGGTGCATCTGCAATGCCCCAAAAGGTTCTTACTCCACCTTCCTACAGAGAAGCAATCTCCACCATGGAAGAAGGGTTTACCAAGGGGGCAGCTGCAAGTTGGAGAGCAAGGCAGTGTGATGAAACGGTTCCTGAGTTTCGAGAGGTAACTAGGTTCCATTCCTCGTGGGGCCCAATTAAATGCCACCATTGTTGTCAACTTGGCCACAGAGCGTCAGAGTGCTTGGCTCCAGCCCCAATGCCACAAACGTGCGCACCAACCACCACGGCGGTAAAGAGAGGGTCCCAGATGCCACCACAGAAAAGTCATCTGGGCAAACGACCTCTGGAAGAGGATCCCCAACTTAAGGTGAGGAAGGGGGAGGCCTCGGAAGAGGAAAAGGGCAGACAATCTCCGGAGGAGGATCCCCAACTTAAGGTGACAAAGAGTCCAACTAAGGGGGAGGCCTCGGAGGGGGAAAAGTCTAAACGATCTCTGGAAGAGGATCCCCAACTTATGGTGACGAAGAGTCCTACCAAGGGGGAGGCCTCGGAGGAGGGAATTGCCGAAGAACAAATGTGTGTACCAGTCACCATGGTGGTAAAGAGAGGGCCCCAGATGCCAGCACAGAAAAGTCATCTGGGCAAACGACCTCTGGAAGAGGATCCCCAGCTTAAGGTGACAAAGAGTCCTACCAAGGGGGAGGCCTCGGAGGAGGGAATTGCTGAAGAACAAACATGTGTACCAATTGCCACGGTGGTTAAGAGAGGGCCCCAGATGCCCGCACAGAAAAGTCATCTGGCCCAACAGCCTCTGGAAGAGGATCTCCAACTTAAAGTGACAAAGTGTCCTACCAAGGGGGAGGCCTCGGAAGAGTAAAAGGGCAAACAATCTCCAGAGGAGGATCCCCAACTGAAGGTGACAAAGAGTCCAACTAAGGGGGAGGCCACGGAGGGGGAAATGCCCAACCGACCTCTGGAAGAGGACCCTCAACTTCAGGTGACGAAGAGTCCTACCAAGGGGGAGGCCTCGGAGGAGGAACAAGGCCGGCCGTGGATGATTGAATCCAAGAGCCCAGAACCTACAGCACCTGCAGCAGAGAGCCCTAAACGGCCATGGGAAGAGGTCGCAATGGACTTCATCGTGGAACTCCCAGACAGCAGTGGGCATAATGTAATTTGGACTGCTATTGATTTGTTTTCTAAGCAGGCACACTTCATTGCTTGCTCAGGATTGCCATCCGCAAACAAATTAGCGAAAATGTTTGTGAAACACATTTATCGCCTGCATGGAGTACCCAAGAGGATCATTTCAGACCGCGGAGTCCAGTTCACAACCAAGTTCTGGAGAGAGGTCCTGAGATCCATTGGGTCCACAAAAGAACTGAGCTCAGAGGTTCATCCCAGCATGAACGGCGCAGCAGAGGGAGCCAATGCGGTAGTGGAACAATACATCCGGTGTTTTGTGGACTATCAGCGAGACAACTGGTCGGACTTGCTACCCTTCGCCGAAGTGGCTTACAACGATGCGGTCCACAGCAGCAGAGGATTAGCGGGTTTCCAGATTACCAGTGGCATGGAAGTTGTTGCCATGCCTGAGTTGCCTAGAGAACCTCCTTCTTTCATGTCTTTGAGTGAATGGATGGACATGCTAAAGAAAGGATGGGAGAATACGAAGAAGGCTCTAGCAGTTGCGGCAGAAGCCTACCAGAAGCAAGATGATCAACGTCGCTCACTCCTAAACCCCTACCATGTGGGGGGACAATGTTTTTGTATCTACCAAACACATGAGATTGGAAATGCTTAGCAAGGAATTGGGTCCAAAATTTCTAGGTCCATTCCCAATAGTGAAGATAGTTAACCCAGTTACAGTTCAACTCGGTCTACCCAGAAGTCTAGGGGAAATTGACCCAGAATTTCATTGTAGCTTGTTGAAACCAGTAATTGGGTCTAACAGAAGAGCATCCACCCAAGCTCAATCTCCTTTAGTGATGGAAGGGGAAACACAATCTGAGGTGGAAAAAATTGTAGATTTCAGGCTGAATAGGGGTTGCTTACAGTACTTAGTGCATTGGAAGGGTTACCCTTGGTCTGAAGCTAATTGGGTGAACAGTGGGAACCTAAAAGTGGAGAAGTTAGTAAAGCAATTCAATGGGAAGTTTCCCGAGAAGTCAAGGGGTTCCCCTGGGTGGAGAAGAGGTGGTTAATTTTGTGATGTTAACTCTTATGTTATTCTCTTTGCAGGAAACGTTTTTCTTTTGAGGAGAGGCCGCCTGCCAGGCCTGTAATTATATTCTTTTTAGGATCTTTGGCCTGCCACACTTTTTAATAATTTTCTATGCTGTTTCAATAGTGTAGTAGTTGGGAGGGGGGAATAGAAAGGAGTAGGATTGTAGAATGGATTGTTGACATTCTTTTGTAGAAGCCAAGGTCATCTTTTGTCTTCGCATCTCGACACCTGGCCGGAAGAAGATGGGTGTACATGCCAGCGTGGAAGATGATGATTGGAACATGTGATGGATTTGTGGGTGTGGGGATAAATCATGAACTTTCAACTGGGTGACCCCAGAGGATGTAAATCCAGAGTTGGAATTTTCCATAGCCGTGCTAACATGCCTGCGGAATAAATTGCACCTTTAAGGATGTTTTGCCTTGGACAATGATTTATTTCTGCATGGTATTTAGAACCCTAACATTAACCTTGTTAGGCAGCAATCAGGCATTCAAATGCAACAGCTGGAACCCAGAGCCACCAAACATCTGGTAGCCAGACACTGAGAGTAGAAGCCAAGGGCCATACAGTGGTGCAAACTTTGAGTCGCAGATCAGATATCCTAAAATGCAACTCACATTCTACCTGTCAGAGTCAGGATGGTTCTACCTATTCTGTCAGTTTCCTCTCCCCCTCAAACCCCCAATTAATTCTTATTGGCCAAGGTGAACATATCAATGTTCATCCCTTCCAGATAAGAAATGTAATTCCAAGACAAAAACTGATCCAGAGATATCAAGAACATGGGGACTCCCAAGCACTCCTCCCAAGCATTTGGCAATCTTTGGGGGAAGGGGAGAATTCTCAAAAAAATCTCACTGATTAGTAGGCCAAAGAGGTACCACTCCATCAACTACATCTAAAAAGAAGAAGAAAAAGGAGGAGGAGGAGGAGAAGTAGTAGTAGTAGTAGTAGTAGTAGTAGTAGTAGTAGTAGTAGTAGTAGCAGCAGCAGCAGCAGCAGCTGTTGTTGTTGTTGTTGTTGTTGTTGTTGTTGTTTCTGGCAGGATGTGGCAAGAAATCAAGTCTCACCATGGATTATGCTGTGGGAATTGCCACCATGACAACAGGACTCTGTCTATTTACAATAACTGAGTTCAGAATATAAAGTTGCTTAGTGAAGTCTCATCCCAAAATTGATCTTTCTAGAAAAAATAGGAAATAAAATTCACAATATAAATAAAATTCATTCACAAGTAATTTTAAAATCAGCGCCAATCAAGATTCATATTTGGAGACCTAATAGAAAAGAAAATTACAAACAGGCCCATCTTTTACCATTAGAAAGGGTTTAATTTAATTAATTTAATTTAATTTATTAAACTTCTAGACCGCCCCCTCTCCCCGAAAGGACTCGGGGCGGTGTACAGGTACAAATTTAAAAACCATACACTCGAGACATACATAACTAAAATTGAATTAAATAACCCCTGTACAAATTTGTAAAAATTAAAAACTTAGACCTTAAAACCAAATCATAAAATTTAAAAATACAAACTGAGGTGGGAAAGCTGGAATTAGGCCAGGCTGGCTAGGTGAAACAGGTGGGTTTTGAGTTTCCGGCGGAAGGAGCGGAGGTCTGTAGTCATTCTAATGTGAGGGGGAAGGTCATTCCAGAGGGTCGGGCCCATCACAGAGAAGGCCCTTCCCCTGGGCATCGCCCACTGGCACAGCCTAGTGGACGGCACCCAGAGGAGTCCCTCTCTGTGTGAGCGAATCGGCTGAAGGGATGTATGGGGCAGGATACGATCCCCCAAATAACTAGGTCCCGTGCCATGGAGCGCTTTGAAGATGATAATCAACACCTTGAAGCGCACCCGAAAAGCCACAGGCAGCCAGTGTAGCTCGCGCAGGAGAGGTGTTACGTGGGAGTATCTAAAGACTCCCAAAACTACCCGCACGGCCGCATTCTGAACCAACTGCAGCCTTCGGGTGCATCTCAAGGGGAGCCCCATGTAGAGAGCGTTGCAGTAGTCTAGCTGGGACGTCACAAGCGCATGAGTGACTGTGCGAAGGGCGCTCCGGTTCAATAGGGGACGCAATTGGCGCACCAGGCGAACCTGGTGAAACACCCCCCTGGCCACGGCTGTCACATGGTCGTCCATTGACAGCCGGGTATCCAGAAGGACGCCCAAATTGCGTACCCGATCCACGGGGTCCAGATGTTCGCCCCCAATGGCCAGTGATGGAGTAAGCTGGTTGAACCGGGGCGCCGGTAGCCACAGCCACTCAGTCTTGGATGGGTTGAGCTTGAGTCTGCTACTTCCCATCCAGATCCGTACGGCTTCCAGACACCACGACATCACTTCGATGGCATCGTTGGGGTGGTTTGGGGTAGAGATGTACAGCTGGGTGTCATCCGCGTACAGATGGTAATCTACCCCAAACCCACGAATAATCTCGCCCAGCGGCTTCATATATGCATTGAACAGGAGAGGCGAGAGGACCGACCCTTGTGGCATCCCACAAGTGAGCGGCCTCGAGGTCGACCTCTGCCCCCCTGCCAATACAAATTGCGCTCGGCCAGAGAGGTAGGAGGAGAACCACCGTAAAATGATGCCCCTCACCCCCAACCCCTCCAGTGGATGCAATAGGATACCATGGTCGATGGTATCAAAAGCCGCCGAGAGGTCTAATAGGACCAGGATGGAGGAGCAGCCCCCATCTCTGGCCCTCCAGAGATCATCCACCAACGCGACCAATGCCGTCTCCATGCTGTGACCGGGACGGAAACCGGACTGGTGCGGGTCCAGATAATCAGTTTCCTCCAAGTGGCGTGGAAACTGTTGTGCCACCACACTCTCTACAACCTTCGCCAGAAAGCAAAGGTTGGAGATGGGACGGTAGTTGGCTAACAAAGCTGGGTCCAGGGAAGGCTTCTTGAGGAGGGGCCTCACCACTGCCTCTTTCAGGACGGCCAGCAGGTACCCCTCACTCAAAGAAGTGTTGACTAACTCCTGGAGCCATCCTCGTGTGACCTCCCAGGATGCCAGTACAAGCCAGGAGGGACACGGGTCCAGTAAACATGTGGTGGCTCGCAATCGCCTACGCAACCTGTCCATATCGTCAGAAGTAACAGAGTCAAACTCCTCCCAGAATGGAACCTCAAGGTCCGCCTCCGACATCCCCTCCAGACCACTAATAGGAACCAACTCGCTTCGAATCTGAGCGATTTTGTCCTGCAGATACTCCCCAAATTCCTCTGCTCTACCCTGCAGAGGGGCTTCCTGTGGCCTCTGTTGAAGGAGGGAGCGGGTTACCCCAAACAGGGCCGCAGGGCGGTTATCTGCAGACGCAATAAGAGTGGCACAATACTGATGCTTGGCTACTTAACGCCACTAGGTAAGTCCGTAAATGGGCTCTCACCTGTGTTCGGTCAGATTCAGAGCGTGACGATCTCCATCTGCTCTCTAGGCGTCTCTTGTGGCGCTTCATCACCCTCAGCTCCTTGGTGAACCAAGGAGCCTGGGTGGTTCGCTGCCGCAAGAGAGGCCGCAAAGGCGCGACCCGGTCCAAGGGCCCAGTGGCCGCACTATTCCATGCAGCCACTAGGTCCTCCATCCGGGTGCGGGTCAGGGCTACAGGAAATGGCCCGAGCTCCGTCTGGAACCTGTCAGGTTCCATCAGGCGCCTGGGGCGGAACCATCTTGGACATTCCGGTTCCACCTCTCCGCGGTGGGGCGTAGCGGCTGGAAAGTTGAGCCTGAGAAGTGAGTGATCTGACCATGACAGGGGTGTGATGGCTAAATCCCCTACTCCCAGATCACTCCTCCACCGGCCAGAGACAAAGATAAGATCCAGTGTGTGTCCTCCCTCATGTGTGGGGCCCTGAATTATTTGGGTCAGGTCCATGGCTGTCATGGAGGCCATGAACTCCCGAGCTACCTCGGATATATTTTGTTATTTTCTTTTGGAAGACAGTCAGCACTTGAGTTGAGTGCCCCCAACACAGAATGTCAACAAATTACATCACTCTTCATGATATTCCACAAGAGAAGTCATCACATTGAAGGACAGCAGAAGTCAATTCCCTGGATGTTGAACTATCTTCATCCAGCATCACTTTCTGGACAAGACCTGACAGGAAAGGACCACAACTTCTACACAACCATGTAGATCTTCCCCCAAGGGTGTGATTTTGCTCTAAGGTGTTCTTCTCCAGCTACTCCTTTGAAAATGGAGTCCAGAAAAAATCTAGTGTCCACAGAGGAGAAGTTACTTCTCACTGTAATTTTCAAAATTCTGGTCTCTGGGACCTCTTCTGCTACTTCTCCAGGGACTGTCTTTGAAGTAAACATCAGATTGAAACAACATGGAAGGGATCTTGCATTAGGAAAGGATAAATGCCTCAGTCTCTCACACAATGCATCACTGGTTAAGGTACAGGTATGGACTGTGTCTTTGAATGTACTTTCTCTCCTTTCCAGGTGAACCTTGGTTTATCTCTGTCTGAATCCAGAAAGTCTAGAATTTCTACATTATGAAGGTACTTTCAATTCATCTAACTCTTACTGTTCTTTCTTAGAAACAGGACGGGATTGATTCAGACCCATGAAGTATGGACCTTCTGCTTGTGGTTCTGTTGCTGCTGGTGTCCCAGACAATCTCTGTAAGGCTCAGAATGAAGTGCCCACTGAATTTCAAGCAGCAGGATGAAAAAAAGCCATGGAGCTATTACAGTCCAGGTGACCATGTCATTAGTATCATCAACACTGGAACAAAAATATTGCGTACAACAATGTTGCCTTTCAACATGGAACCTCATTGTCAATTTGAGTTGTAAGTCATTCCCTGTAGTGGAGTTTCATTTGCTCTACTTGCAGTTCTCATTCTTTTCTTCTTATTTCACTGATGCCTGTATTGTAGGACTTATCTTATTTCTTGAATTGTTTTGATTGCTGTCATTTTGTAGAAAAAATCTTGAATCCAAGATGGGAGAGATAAATAAACACCATAAATTTCCTGCTCTATTCCTTAGTTACACTCCAGTCCCAACTTTGGTTTAACGTAGTTATTGAATAGATTGTACTTGCCTCTGACTAGCTCATGTCCATATTTTTACAACCTCTCATTCATATTCAATGGTTGATCCTTCTAGGAACAGAGAATGATCATAATTTAGAATTGCTCTTCAGGGTCACACTTGAAAAAAAACCTCTTTCCATTATGATAGTTTCTATTTTAATGATTGAAAAATTTTGAATCCTGGTTACTTGTCAGTTGAAAATGAGTTCTGCTACAAATAATTTGATTTGTGGTCCTAAACTTTAGTGGAAAGCTATCTCCATCTCCTCTCCCAAACACTCATTAAAAGAAATGCTGATGGGTAACTTTTGGATCGGCATTGGCTTAAGACTGAGAAGGCTTGTGGAGACAAAGAACAATAAAGTGAAAAAAATGCTTTTTCTCTTGATGATGATGATGATAACATGAACATTTTTGTGTTAGTTTACCTTTTGATAAGTATAGACTACTACGCAACATTTTTAATATTCAAGTGGTCAACAAGACTTCCCGGCTTCTGCACAATCTCACCCTTGGCTACAGCATCCATGACAACTATGTAAACACACTTTTGACTTCAGATGCCTTGATGGACATGCTGTCTACTGGAGAAGCCAATGTTCCCAACTACAGTTGTGGAAGGAAAGACAACATTTTAGCTCTTGTTGATTCAGCTACTTATGACATCTCCATCCAGATGTCAACATTGGGAGACATTTACAAAGTCCCTCAGGTTTGTATCTCTACTTTCCTATAGGTAAACTGAATGGAGTGTTGGGTCAGTATGTGATAGATGTCTTTGGAACTGAAGAACTGCCTTTCATCATGGCCATTATATGCATCAGGGTTAGGGATTGGGATCCACAGTGATTAGGAGGTAAGGATCAAAGCAGTGATATCCTCTCATGACATTATCATCATTGATTATGTTTTTTTTCTGCTGCACATTTGAAAATGAGAGGAGAGGCTCTGTGTTGAATTGAAGGGTCTTCTGTCCAAAAGGAAGGTGGAGCAGAGATGGGACATCAACTTTTGTACATAATCTTAGTAAAAATATTATAATCCAAATGGATTATTTTACCTGTAGCTGAATAAAATCACATGTCTTATGAATTCACAGGTATCACTTTCATTAATCAACCACTTTATTTGTAAAATTTACCAGCAGATTAGCCAACATGTTAATTTTTTTTCACCCTAAAGCTATCTATGACAAAATTCATTATAAATGGCTTGAAAAGCAATAAAGCTCCTGTGAAGGACTTTCTGAACTATTCAAAAAATTTCCCTAATACTTCTGTCCTCTATTGGCAGATTAATTTACACATGAACCTACCAATCTCTGTCTGTCTGTCTGTCTGTCTGTCCATCCGTCTGTCCAAGCATACATACATACATACATACATACATACATACATACATACATACATACATACATCTAAAAAACAGAATGAAACATAATTTACTGACCTATTGGACTAATAGACATTGTGACTAAAATATATGCTCAGATCCTCTTGAGCAGAGTTGAAAGTGGGTATATGAACAAATTATTCCTTGCTAAAGGACAATCAAGCTTTAGACAGTGTCTTACCTAACCAAGAGCACTTAGCATCTAGTCCTCAATGAAACTACATCTACATGGAGGGAAACGTGCAGTGAGGTACTCAAGATTCTGTCTTAGGCCCAGTGCCCAATTATTGGTGGTCCATTAAGTCTATGGAAAGTGACAGACCCCCCAAAATCTGTGTTTTAGAAGAGACAATTAAAGAAGAGACCATTACAATGAAAGACACCTTGAATTGTACAGCTGACAAATTATATTAGGAGGTGTGGTCTTCCTGTTTCTTGTGCAGCTGGAAAAGAAGCTAAAAAGTTTGCTGCCCAAAGAAATCAGATATTGGAGCAGAGAAAGATACAAACATGCTCAATAAGGATGGCACATTGAAATGAATGGTCCTCTGTAAATGTACATACAAATTGGCAAGTATCTCGATGCAGAAATGCCTGGATATCTTAAGGTGGTAATTATTCAAGCAGGATATGAGCTCTGGATACAAAGGTTAAATATGGAAGATTTAACCAGATCCTTGTAATAAAGAGACTTCTATTTGCTGAGACGCGTAGATCTACAAAACACATCTATAATCTGAATATAAATTATATAAGAAAGAGATCAGTACCTTGGACTGCAGATTAGATCATTTAGAACCTAATAATAGTATAAATATTTCCTGTTTGGTTGATATTGAAAAAAATGCATTCAATATGGATCTTTATTTGAACAAAATATTTCATTGCACAAATGGATATGTGGATTGCAGATGTAGGGATGATAGAGAAAGGATTCCTTATTCTTTTCACTTATTTTCTTTTGTAATCTTATTTTATACGTACAGTTAATGTTACATATGTTTATTCTTTATTTTCATATGGGGTAATGGCTAATCAACAATAAACTATTCTAATAAATTCATGATATTGTATTTCTTTAAAGCTAATTTTTGGGAATTGATCTGACCCCAAATATAGCACAGCATTCTTCATTGTTTTTTCAGATCAATTTTGAATTCCTTTCAGATTTTCTGCACGATAAAAGTCAATTGCCCTTTTATCACAGTTTCTTCCCCATAAAGGGGGTTCTTCACCCAGGAATTGTCCAAGTGCTCCTCCATTTCAGATGGACCCTGGTTGGTCTCTTTGCTCCAGACACAGAAAATGGAGATAATTTCATGAGGACTTTGGCTCCTTTGCTTGACAGGAATGGCATTTGTGTTGTTATATCACAACAATTCTCAACAATTCAACAAGTTACAGCACTCCAAGGTGATGCCCTCTCTAAGTGGAGACAAGTCAATGTCTATATTCATTACATAGAATTTGGTGCTATTTTGGAAAGAATTCTTCCTTTTCATTTTATACTTAGGCGTTTGCCCGGACCCATTGAAAAGAAAATCTGGATCACAACACTCAATTCAGTATTTCCATTGAATGACCATACAGCTCTCAAATATGTGAATAGTATCTGGATTGTTAATTTTGAGAAAAAACAGGGGAAAATGAAGGATGCCTTTATACCCAGTTTCTTTGTGGAACCACCCTTAGGGCATCCGTCATTTCTCTGCTCTTTTTCAAAGCATGCATTGTCTGCCAAAGGCCGGAAAAGATGCACTGAGAAATCACCTCTGGAGATCCAACAGAAGAAGGAATTCGTGTGGAATAGCCACAATTCTTACAGTTCCATTTTGACTCTGGCCCATGCCTTGAATGCTGCATATTCCTCTAGATCCAGAAGGAGAAGGAAGGGGAGGAAACGGCATTTGGGGGCTTCAAGACTGCAGCCGTGGCAGGTAAGGGGTCCTGGCAAGGATCCATTAATCTCAGTTCCTGTGGAGAAGAATTAAAAAGGAGAAGGAGGGGAAATGTATCAACCTACTTGTGTTAACAGGACTACAACAAGTTTGGCCAATCTAATCGCTTAAGTCAGGGGTGGTTTCAATTTTTTTTACTACTGGTTCAATGGTCATGGCTAGATGGGGAGAAATGTGACTGAGTGGGCATGGCCAGCTTGACGTCACTCATGCACACTAGGTCACATGACCCGCCCTACCAAGCCACACTCACTGAAACAGTGGCAAAAAGTTTTGCCGGGATGGGGGGGGAAAAGCTCTTTGCTCTCCCTTTTTTTTTTTTTTTTTTGATCCCCAGAGCATGAGATCAGGGCAGCAAGCTGCTCTGAGAAGCCACACTCGGCTGTCTTCCTCCTGCGGTCAGCAGCTGAAGCGCTCCGGGTGCAGCATGTTCTGTAGGGCCAGGAAGCACTGCTGGCGCTCGGCCAGGTTCAGGGAGAAGCCATGCAGGCAGCCCAGCCAAAAGGTCCATGCAGGGCTCCGGCAGCTGCAAAGCACAGCACGAGGGGCAGAAACCCCAAACCCAGTGGGGTCATGCAGCTCCAGCAGCAGCAGCGCCCAGCCACCTGGGATCGGGCTCTCCGACGACCCTCGCATACATTGCCCGCTGCCATATCCACTTTGGCAACTGGGTCCCTGCCCTGCCCTGCCCCTCTCTGCGTAGAAGGGGCCCTTCGCTGTCCTGCTTAGGAGACAAGAAAAACAAAAGGCACAGGTACAATATAGGTGGCACCTTGCTCAATAGTAGTAATTGTGAGAAGGATAGTGGAGTCCTAGTGGAAAACCATTTAAATCTGTGCCAGCAGCATGCAGCAGCTGCCAAAAAGCCAACACAGTTCTAAGCTGCATCAACAGAGGGATAGAGTCAAGATCAAGTGAAGTGTTAATACCAATTTATAATGCCTTGGTAAGGCCACACTTGGAATACTGCATCCAGTTTTTGTCGCCACGATGTAAAAAAGATGTGGAGACTCTAGAAAGAGTGCAGAGAAGAGCAACAAAGATGATTAGGGGGCTGGAGGCCAAACTGTGGAGAACACTGGGGTGCCGGATGGGGGGCCAAGGTGAGTGTGCCCACCGGGCGCTTTGGCTGGGAACCAGAAGTGAGGGCGAAGATCTGAAGCAATGGTTGGGGGTGGCCTGGAACTTCAGAGGCCACTGGAGGCCCTGTTTCAGGGCTATGGATGGGCCTGAGCGACTGCCTAGACTAAGAACAACTGGGCCAAGAATGCCCCCCCCCCCACCCATTAAGGAACCCACATCCATCTGCAACCGCATCCATCTGCAACCACCTTGGACTGTCTCCCATTTTTCTGTCATCTCTGCCTTTCTTCACCATTTGGGAATATTTGAGCATTTCCCCCCCGCCTTTTTTTTTTCCAAGTACTATCTGGATATTAAAGCCTCCAGCTTCCCATTGAGACCTTAGCCCTCCGGTTATTAACTTTTTATCACCAGCACCCTTACCCTACTGGGTTTTTAACATTTTAACAATCTATTCAAGGTCAGACCTGCTCCGCCTGCGGGAGGCCCCTCTCTCGCAGGCATGGCCCTTGGCTCTTTCAAGGGCCTGCCTTGATGACGGGTTTGCGAACCCCGAGAGGTGGAAGAAACGGAAGCTGAGGGGATTTTTATCTAAATGTTTTGTATTGTTTTTAGGGGGTTCCAGGGAGGGGGGGTGGGTCAACCAGGCCGGGAGGGAAGCCAGCGCCAGACGAACAGGTGAATCCAGGAGGGAAGTGAGCGGGGGGGGGAGAGGGAACAAGTTATTCCAGCAGAGGGTTGTTTTATTACATCGGTCGCGGGGAGGGGGGGATGCGAGGACAAGAGAAGATCACAAGGTCGGTTGGGAGACCGTGGCTGCTGGCTACGCCCGGTCGTTTGTACCAACCCCCGCAGACTAGGTGGTCAGGAACTACAGAGCCAGGGCCTGCGGTTGATGCTTTGCAATGCAAGGTCCGTGACCAACAAGGCCCCCCTCATTAGTGAGTTGATCTCTGAGGGGGAGCTGGACCTTGCAGGGATAACAGAGACCTGGTTGGGCCAGAAGGGTGGTTTACCCCTCGTGGAAATGTGCCCACCGGGTTTCCGTGCATTCCATCAACCTCGGGCCCTGGGTAAGGGTGGTGGGGTGGCGGTAGTTATATGGGATAATAAATAAATATTTATTTCTTAGCCGCACCCTCTCCCGAAGGACTCGGAACGGATGGTATTTATTTTATTTATTTATTTCTTAGATTTTTAGACCGCCCCTCTCCCAGAAAGGGACTCGGCTGTCCCAGAAAGGATGGTCTAGAACCGAGGGAGTTCACTGTCCCTCAGATACCCGGGTGTGAGTCCCTAGGTGTGAAATGGGGCCCAGGGAGGCAGTTGGGCCTGCTGATTGTATACTTGGCTCCTTGCTATACAGCTGATCTCAGAGACGGCGGTTGAGATCCCCAGGCTTTTGGTTATGGGGGACTTCAACCTGCCGTCAACGGGAGCAGCATCTGAGGTGGCTCGGGAGTTCATGGCTTCCATGACAGCCATGGGCCTGACCCAATTAATTCAGGGCCCCACACACGAAGGCGGCCACACACTGGACCTTGTTTTTGTATCTGAACAGTGGACGAGTGATCTGGGAATAGGGGATTTAGTTGTTACTCCCCTGTCATGGTCAGATCACTCATGTCTCCGGCTCGACTTCCATGGCGCTACCCTCCACCGCAAGGAGGCGGAGCCAGACTGTCCAAGCTGGTACCACCCCAAGCACCTGATGGAACCGGATAGGTTCCAGACGGAGCTTGGGCCACTACCTGTAGCCCTGACCCGCGCTCGGTCGGAGGACCTAGTGGCCACCTGGAATAGGGCGACGGCTGGGGCCTTGGACCGGGTTGCGCCTTTGCGACCTCTCCTACAGCAGCGATCCACCCGAGCTCCTTGGTATAACGAGGAGTTGAGGGTGATGAAGCGCCATAGGAGACGTCTAGAGAGCAGGTGGAGGTCCTCACGCTCCGAGTCTGATCGAACACAGATAAGAGCCTATTTACGGACCTACCTTGTGGCATTGAGAGCGGCCAAACGTAGACATTGTGCCGCTCTTATTGCGTCCGCGGATAACCACCCTGCCGCCCTGTTTAGGGTGACCCGCTCCCTCTTGTCACAGGGGACGCGGGGGGCACCCTTGCAGGGAAGAGCAGAGGAGTTTGGGGAATATATGCAGGACAAAGTCGCTCAGATCCGGAGCGGATGGGCCCCCTCCAGTGGACCGGACGAGCCGTCAACAGTGAGTCTTGTGAGACCATTATGGGAGGAGTTTGACTCTGTTGCCCCCGAGGATTTGGACAGGTTGCGTGGACAGCTGTGACCCACCACATGTTCAATGGACCCGTGTCCCTCCTGGCTGGTACTGGCATCCTGGGAGGTGACACGAGGCTGGCTTCTGGGCCTGGTGAACGCCTCATTGGGTGAGGGATCCTTACCAACTGCCTTGAAAGAGGCGGTGGTGAGGCCCTTACTCAAGAGGCCTTCACTTGACCCAACGGAGCTAGCTAATTATCGTCCAGTCTCCAACCTTCCCTTTTTAGCGAAGGTTGTTGAGAATGTGGTGGCACAGCAATTTCCACGACACCTTGACGAATCCGAATATCTAGACCCACGCCAGTCCGGCTTCGACCCTGGCTCAGCACAGAGACAGCCTTGGTCGCGTTGGTTGATGATCTCTGGAGGGCCAGAGATAGAGGTTGTTCCTCTATCCTGGTCCTATTAGACCTCTCAGTGGCTTTTGATACCATCGACCATGGTATCCTATTGCGACGGCTGGAGGGGATGGGAGTCGGAGGCACCGTTTTACGGTGGTTCGGCTCCTACCTCTCCGACCGGTCGCAATGTGTGTTGACAGGGGGGCAGAGGTCGACCCTGAGGCCACTCACTTGTGGGGTGCCGCAGGGGTCGGTCCTCTCACCCCTCCTGTTCAACGCATATGTGAAGCCACTGGGGGAGATCATCCGTGGTTTTGGGATTGAATATCATCTGTACGCTGATGATACTCAGCTGTACATCTCAACCCCAAACCACCACAACGAGGCTGTCGAAGTGATGTCCCGATGTTTGGAAGCCGTCGGGGTCTGGATGGGGGACAACAGACTCAAACTCAACCCCTCCAAGACTGAGTGGCTGTGGCTACCGGCACCTCGGTTCAGCCAGCTGACCCCATCGCTGGCCATAGGGGGCGAACAATTGCCCCCTGTGGAACCGGCGCGCAATTTGGGCGTCCTCCTAGATGCCCGGCTGTCAATGGACTACCATGTGGCAGCCGTGGCAAGGGGGGCGTTCCACCAGGTTCGCCTGGTGCGCAATTGCGCCCCCTTCTGGACCGGGATGCCCTATGCACGGTCACTCATGCACTGGTGACGTCTCGCCTGGACTACTGCAATGCTCTCTACATGGGGCTTCCCTTGGGACGCACTCGAAGACTGCAGCTAGTCCAGAATGCAGCCGCACGGGCAGTCATGGGGAGTACTAGGTACTCCCACGTAACACCGCTCCTGCGCGAGCTGCACTGGCTGCCTGTGGTTTTTCGGGTGCATTTCAAGGTTTTGACCACCATCTTTAAAGCGCTCCATGGCACAGCACCTAGCTACCTGCGGGATTGCATCCTCCCACACACATCCCTGCGGCCAATTCGCTCTCACAGGGAGGGGCTTCTCCTGGTGCCGTCCACTAGGCAATGCCAACGGGCGACACCAAGGAGTAGGGCCTTCTCTGTGATGGGCCCAACCCTCTGGAATGACCTCCCCCCCGACATTAGAACCACCACCGACTTCCGCTGCTTCCAACAAAAATTGAAGACACGCCTGTTCCGATTGGCTGGCCTGGCATAATTATAACGTCTACCTCCTGGCAAACATATTTCTTACTGGTTTTTTAGGGGGATTGTTTTTTAAATTTAATTTTATAGGATATTTGTTGGGGTTTTAAATTATTTACTTAGCTGTACAGTTCTTTAAACCTTTTTATCCTCCTCTTATCTATTTATCTATTTATCTACTTAATAATTTTAATTGTTTAATTTTATAGCTATTCATGATGTATTTCTGATATGGACTGTACACCGCCCCGAGTCCCTTTCGGGAGAGGGGGCGGTCTATAAGCGCTTAGTAAATAAATAAAAAATAAATGGAGGCTAAAATATATGAAGAACGGTTGCAGGAACTGGGTATGTCTACTTTAATGAAAAGAAGGGCTAGGAGAGACATGATAGCAGTGTTCCAATATCTCAGGGGTTGCCACAAAGAGGAGGGAATCAAACTATTCTCCAAAGCACCTGACAGTAGGACAAGAAGCAATGGGTGGAAACTTATCAAGGAGAGAAGCAACTTAGAACAAAGGAGAAATTTTCTGACAGTTAGAACAATTAATCAGTGGAACAAGTTGCCTGGAGAAGTTGTGAATGCTCCAACACTGGTAGTTTTTAAGATGTTGGATAACCATTTGTCTGAAGTGGTTTATAGTTTCCTGCCTAGGCAGCGGGTTGGATTAGAAGACGTCCAAGGTCCCTTCCAACTCTGTTATTCTATTCTCTTCTGTTCTGTTCCGTTCTGTTCCATTCCATTCTATATTCTATTCTGCTTCAGTAGACCAACATGGCTCTTCTCCTCCTTCTTGACTTTCCTAAAACAGCCCCTCCTTGGCTTCATAGCTGCGAAGCTGATCCCATTTTTCTGAAATATTGTTTTCCAAGCGTGGTGTCTGCAAGGGACAGTGGGGGTCTCCCTTCCCCCTAAAATAAAACATTCATTTCCTGAGATTCTTATGGATGCTTCTGTTTTCTTTCCATGAACAAACTCTTCTGACTTAGTTTGCAATCAACTTTTGATTTCATCAACCTAAGCCTATCACAAATATTTTTTATAAAATGTTGATATCCTCCATCGTTCTTGCTCTGCATTTCATTTTTCTTCTTCAATGTGGAAGACTTTGTACTTGCTTTTCCTCTTAAATACCATCTATTTTTTTAGCTCTTATTGATAAAATATTAATTTTATATTTTCTACTAGATTTTTTCTATAGGGAAATCATAAATGTTTTTCTGGAAGTGTTGTCTCTTTAAAAAGAATACAATTTTAAAGTCAGTTTTATCCACTTCATTATTATACCATCCAGACTTCATTTAACTCAGTTTCTAATCAGCATATCAGGAATTAGTTTGCTGATGCTTTGCTGAAATCAAGTTATATCACCAGCAGTTCCACAATCTGTTAAAAATGTGTAATCAGAAAAGCAGGGGGAGCCCATAACTACATAAAGAGAGAATCTCAGGTAGGATCCACCCTAAATTCTCAGGTTGTAAGAAGAGAAGGTGCGGCATTTGTACCTCCAGACATGCATGGTGGCCTTGCTCCAAAAGATGAGCAGCATATAAATTTGATGATGATGATGACATAGACAGACAGATAGACAAATAATGTCCTCTTGATGTAGCCATGAAGTACAATGAGGTCATCTGGATATATTTATAATGTGGTCTACCTGGGAGAAGATTAACCTGGCTATTTTCTTGACAAATCTATGCTTATGACAAGCACCTGTTGTTGTCAAGGAATTTATGAATATTCCCATTCTTTGTGCAGTTTATTGCTGACCTGCTTTAGAAGATTTCTTATAATTAACATTTTGTCAATCATAGTGTTTTGAAAACACATTTCATCAATATATGATTGACAAATTTTATTGAACCTTTCTTTTTCATTTTTGAAGATAGTGGTTAAACCTGTCTACCAACTAAGGATATTTTCAAGTTAGACCTCTGTAAAGGAAAGGGATAAATGAGAACAAAGGGCTAATTTCCCAGGTTCAATGCTTTTCAAATGCCTGGATGTTCCCATTCTAGTTCCATCCTTTTCTGGAGAAGAATGAGTTTTGCAATCTTTCTGAATTGAAAGTGTACTTGGACCAAAATGGAGATTTAAAGGCTGATCTGCGTATCGCTGCCTGGGTGTCTCTCTACAAAAACACCTACGAGGGGAAAAAACTGGTGACTGTTGAAAAGCAGAGAGTTATTATCAACGAAGATCATCTGTCATGGCTAAAATTGCACAATGGGGTAGGAGAAATATTGGTGTCTTTTCTCTATTTTCCAAAAGGTTCTGACCCATTTCATCAGGCTGAGCACCCTGGCTCAGTGCTGAGACGGAGAAGCTGCGTGAAAATGTAAAGAGAGGGCCAATCCCTCAAGTGCTAAGGATTGTGATCCACTTCTTCCTTGTCTTCAAATAGCAAACAAGAAGGCAAATTGGTTGACAAAGTTGAATCAAGACTGGAGAGAGGTCCTTTTGGTTCCACTTGGGAATAAGCTTTGGAAATCAAAATCACCTTGTCCTGGTTAGGACCAGTGTCCGAAAGAAGGGAAGGGCAAGAAGTTTCAAAGAAACCCAGACATGACTAGAGTTATTTATTCCAATCTTTCATCCTACTGGGATAATGTAATTGGCTTTCTGCTCTTATGAAGGAGCTCCAAGATTATTATTTTTTTGACATGGAGTCAAAATGACTCGATTGCAGAATTATAACACCCTGACCCAGAAAACTGAAACACTGAAACATGATTTTGACTCAAAGAAAAGCCTTTCCTGATATCTGAAAAAACGAGGGACAAATTAAAAGGAAATGTTGCTTAGATTTGGGCTATGGCTTGTAAGAAGGCACATCATTTAAAAAACCCTTGAATGCAATTATTTATCTTGATTGTTAGCTATTTGTGTCATTCTGGGGGAAAAATGAGCTCCAAATTTAACTAATAAGAAATAGTTAAATTTGTTATTACAAATTTGTTCTTCCAAGCCAGTTGCTGTTACCTAATTGTAGTTGTTCTTGTCTTGGATACCTAGCTGGGCCTAAGAAATTCCCTCACAGAGCTCATTCGTTCTGCAGCAAAAGATTCCTGACTTACACTTTCTGAGGGAAATGTCCTCATGACTTCACCTCATACCATTATAGTTCTAGAAACTCAGCAGTTACTTTTATTTCAAGAGTATGCCAGCATGTCAGGATGGTTAATGCTAACGTATTTTCTTTGGCATTCCTTGTTTTTCTACTTAGCCTTTTCCTCAGTCCCAATGTGTGGAAAAATGCCATCCTGGATTTGTCAAGCAGAAGCGAGAAGGAGAGCCATTTTGCTGCTACGACTGTGTTCCTTGTCCAGAGGGGACCATCTCCACTCAGGAAGGTGAGGGACACCAAAGAAAAGGGAAGGCCTTGAGGAAGTGGATTCATCCAGGGCAATTTTCATAAAAGTGAATAAGAGAAGATTGAAACAATCTTGTCTCTCGACAGCGACACATTTTATTGTTCCCTCTGGACTGTGGCCAGGTTCTTAACTGTTGCCTATTTGTGAAAATAAACAAACAATCAGTAGGGAGTCATTCTGTCTTTTATGACTCTCAACTGATTATTTGTTTATTTTCACAAATATGCAGCATTTAAGACTCTGGACACAGCCCTGATCGAGCGATCAATTGTGTCACTGTCGAGAGACAAGATTGTTTCAATCTTCTGTTTGGGGCAGGCCTTCCTTTCCTCTGGGAATCGTGTCTAGTCTTTCACAGACAAATCTCGCTGGGAATAGGAACAATGGAAACATTTTGTACATAAAGTCTATAGTAGAATAGTAAATAGATCAAAATTCACCATATTTGGCATTTCTGCCCATCTGGATCAAAAAGGAAAGATAGCCATAGATCACGGGTGTCAGACGTATAATGACCTGTCACAACGGTTTTTGCCTTTGTGGAGCTGGGGTGGGTTTGATCTGCAGGTGATGGATCCGGCCTATGGGCCTCCAGTTTGACACCCCTGCCACAGATGGATGGGAAAATCCATGACGTATACTGTACAATACAATGCAATAGCAGAGTTGGAAGGGACCTTGGAGGTCTTCTAGTCCAACGCCCTGCCTAGGCAGGAAACCCAATACCATTTCAGACAAATGGCTATCCAACATCTTCTTAAACACTTCCAGTGTTGGGGCATTCACAACTTCTGGAGGCAAGCTGTTCCACTGATTAATTGTTCTGTCAGGAAATTTCTCCTCAGTTCTAAGTTGCTTCTCTCCTTGATTAGTTTCCACCCATTGCTTCTTATTCTACCCTCAGGGGCCTTGGAGAATAGTTTGACTCCCTCTTCTTTGTGGCAAGCTCTGAGATATTGGAAAAATGCTATCATGTCTCCACTAGTCCTTCTTTCTCTTAAGCTAAACATACCCAGTTCCTGCAAACGTTCTTCATATGTTTTAGTCTCCAGTCCCCTAATCATCTTTGTTGCTCTTCTCTGCACTCTTTCTAGAGTCTCCACATCTTTTTTACATCGTGGCACCAGAAACTGAATGCAGTATTCCAAGTGTGACCTTACCAAGGCATTATAAAGTGGTATTAACACTTCACGTGATCTTGATTCTATCCCTCTTTTGATGCAGCCTAGAACTGTGTTGGCTTTCTTCACAGCTGCTGCACACTGCTAGCTCATATTTAAATGGTTGTCCACTAGGAGTCAAAGATTCCTTTCACAGTTACTACTACTGAGCAAGTTACCACCTATACTGTACCTGTGCATTTCGTTTTTATTGCCTAAATGTAGAACCTTACTCTTTTCACCATTGAATTTCATTTTGTTCGACAGTGCCCAATATTCAAGTTTGTCAAGATCCTTCTGTATCTTTAGCCTATCTTCTGGAGTGTTGGCTATTCCTGCCAGCTTGGTGTCATCTGCAAATTTGATGAGTTCCCCATTTATTCCCTCATCCAAATCATTGATGAAGATGTTGAAGAGTACTGGGCCCAAAACAGAGCCTTGGGATACTCCACTGCATACCTCCCTTCATGTAGATGCAGTTCCATTGAGGACTACATGTTGAGTGCGGTTGGCCACATTCTTCTACTTTATCTAGTAGTAGGTTATGGTCTACCTTAACAAATGCCTTACTGAAGTCCAAGTAAACTATATCGACAGCATTCCTCTGGTCCACTAATTTTGTCACTTTGTCAAAGAATGCAATGAGATTAGTCTGGCATGATCTGTTTTTGACAAACCCATGTTGGCTTTTGGCTATTACTTTGTTTGTTTCTAGGTGTTCACTAATTTGTTGCTTGATTATCTTTTCCAGAATCTTTCCTGGTATTGAGGTCAGGCTGATAGGTCTGTAGTTTCCTGGATCTATTTTTTTCTCTTTTTTGAAGATGGGAACCACATCAGCTCTTTTCCAGCCCTCTGGTAGTTCCCCGGTGCTCCAGGATCTCTGAAAGATATAATTCAGTGGTTCTGAGATCTCGTCTGCTAGTTCCTTCAGAACCCTGGGGTGTAATCCATCCAGTCCTGGTGATTTGAACTCATCTAGGGTAGACAGGTGCTCACGTACCATTTTATTCCCTATTTCAATTGTGTTCCTAATCTGATTTTTGTGGTGCTGTTTTTGATAGGCTGGACTGTTTTATCCTTTTGTGTAAAGACAGATGCAAAACATGAGTTAAATAGTTCTGCTTCCTCCCTGTTGCTTGTCACCTTCTTGCCACTTTCTCCCTGTACATACAAAGTAAATCCCATACAACTGAAATGATCCAGATTGTGGCTTTTGTGTGAAAGTTTAGGTTATCTTCTATGTAATGATTACTCCTATTATGAAGGAATTCCTTACTTGCTTAGTTCAATTTATTTGTTTTGAAGTAGGGAGGCCGTGAAGCTGGCCATTTGGCAGCCAAGAACAATCTTTTGTGTTATGACTCTTTTTGACTGTTTTAGACATGCAAATGTTCAGCCAGAGAGGTTGCCAAACATTGCAGAACCTCCGTCAACTGTACCCCCTCTCCAGCGGTGGCCTTCAAAAATTTTATCAAGGGGTTTTCTGCCCAGTTGCTGGGTGGGTGTGGCCATGGTGGCCGTGGCCTAGTCGGCCTCCTGCACCATGGGAGGAGGCGTTTTTGCCCTCCCTGGGATCTGGAAGCTTCTCTTGAGCCTCTGGGAGGGCGAAAACGGCCTCCCCAGGCTCCAGAGGCCCTCTTGAAGCTGGAAATGGGCCCATTTCTGGCCTTCTCGAATTTCCAATAGGCCTGTTTCTCACATTCCCTGAGCCTCCACGCACACACTCCACTTACCTGCATCCTTCAATGGGCTGTGTGAAGATTCCTGCCCCTCTCCCAAAATGACAATTTCTGACAATTCAGGTTCTTCTTTCTATTTTTCAGTCATGCCTTCTATGGTCAGATCTGCATTTGCTAAATTTCCCTTACTGAATCATTGGTTTCAGAGGGCCTGGAGGTTGGCAAACACATTTCTGTGTGAGGTCCATTTGTGACCTGGCCTGATTCATCAACCAACTTCAGGGAGATGGAATTTTATTTATTTTCCTATGTTCTATATGGAAGTAACTAGTCCCTCAGTAGAAGAAACCAGAAGGTTTCCCTCACTGATGAAGGTGAATACAAAGAGTGAACAGGGGTTCAAGGTTTTCTTGAAATTTGAGAGAAAAAAGTAAACATTATTTTCTGATATCCCAGATACTGAAAAATGCACCAACTGCCCAGATGATCAATATTCAACTGAGAACCGACTCCGATGTATCTCTAAACGAATAACCTTCCTGGCCTATGAGGAACATCTGACCATTATATTGGTCTCTTTCGCCCTAGTCTTGTTCCTAACCACAGGCCTTGTTTTAATTGCATTCATTAAATATCGAGAAACTCCCATTGTCAAAGCCAACAACCGGGACCTTTCCTACATCCTCCTGATCTCCCTCCTGCTTTGCTTCTTGTCCTCCTTTCTCTTCATTGGACAACCAAGAAAAGCCACCTGTCTTCTCCGACAAACAGTGTTCAGCATTGTCTTCTCAGTAGCTGTGTCTTCTTTGTTGGCAAAAACGATCACAGTGGTATTGGCTTTCCTGGCAACAAAACCAGGAAACCGAGTGAAAAGATGGTTGAAGAAGAGTTTGGCCAATTCCCTCATCCTTTCTTGTTCTGGTGTTCAGTTTTTCATTTGTGCCCTTTGGTTGGGAGTTTCTCCCCCTTTCCCTGACTCTGACCTGTACTCCCAGCCTGGAGAGATCATCCTTCAATGCAATGAAGGTTCTGTCACCATGTTTTATGCTGTCCTTGGCTACATGGGTTTCCTAGCTGCTGTTTGCTTCACTGTGGCTTTCCTGGCCAGGAACCTACCCGGGGCCTTCAATGAAGCCAAGCTAATCACCTTCAGCATGTTGGTCTTCTGCAGTGTCTGGATCTCCTTCCTGCCCACCTACCTGAGCACCAAAGGGAAATACATGGTGGCTGTGCAGGTCTTCTCTATCTTGGCCTCTGGTGCTGGGCTTCTGGGCTGCATCTTCTTCCCCAAGTGCTACATTATCCTCCTGAGACCAGATCTAAACACTAAGGAACACTTAGTGATAAAAATAGGAAACTGATAATGAAATTGTTTCTTAGATTCATATCATATCATTTCTTATTGCAATTATTATTGGTTTGTATGCTTCCTTTGCATGCGTTCCCTCGCAATTGGACTTATTTGAAACCAAATGAAATAAAAATATGAAGAATGTGCAGTTAATTAAACAAAAATCCAAAATAATCTCAAACATGAAATAAATGAATTAATAATTAATGTTTGTGTTTGTCCTCCTTTTCCTCAGAACACTCAGATTAGCTAATATTTTTGTTAAATAATATATCAAGAGAAGGCAAATAGGAGCCACATCCTGGGCTTTGGAATACTCTCATCTTGTCAGACAACTTCAAAGTTAGTTAGAAATATCTCTTTAACAGTTCTTTTGAATTGGTCTTTTTATACCACTGAGGTTTGGGTAGTGCCCTAACTGGCGTTGGTGCTCCTCTTTCTTGGGATGTGCCCTTTCTCAGCAATTACTTGAACTCCAAATCAAGTTCAATCCTCGTCATGGCTTCCTCTCTCACAGCTTCCAGTTTCTTGGAAGGAGATGCTCAACAGTCTTTTTGACTTCTGGTGAGGAGTATTCTATAGCAGACACTTTTATAACCTGAGCTTTCCTGACAAGGTTTGCCTAACATTTTTCTTTGCCCCTTCTCAACCAACTGATTAAGCCTGCAGTACTGATCATCCCAAAGGTGCTTTTTTTTTTCAGGAGGCAACTGGACTTTCTTGTTTTGTCTTTTGAAGATGTTTCGCTTTTCATCCAAGAAGCTTCTTCAGCTCTGAAAGAATAGTAGGGAATGGAAGGAATTATATTACTTGTAGATAGCTGGTCATTTGTATTCTTTAGAGGGTTGGATGCTCTGGACCCAGTGCTGAGTCTGTTGTTGTGTGCCTACGGAAGTTTCAGATTCATATATTGGATTCAGAGGCTGCTAATCTTGCAAAATCTAGATGACTGGTACCAAAAACTAGTACTGTAAGTAAAGTGGAATGGCTACCATGACCTATGGTAATATGGTTGCAATAAGGTGCACTCATAACTGTACACAGCACCTCATGGTGGACCAGTAATAACTTCAAGTAATCCACAAGGGGAGGCCCATGTAAAGCACATTTCAATAATTCTTCCATGAAGAATTACATTACATTCATAGCATATTTCACTTTTCTCTGATGAAAAATCAAATTACAAAGTATGGTTGGTATTTGAAGTTTAATTTTTTTAATGGGACACTATGTAGAGACCTCCTTCCTGTTTTCCTACACCAACGATGCCTTTCGGGTGAAAGGCTGGAGACGGTGCAGGCAAAGAAAAGAACAGGAAGCTCTCACAGAAGATGAGATAGATCTAATACTGACTGAGGACGACTATTTCATTTACAACACAATCTGGGCTGTGGCATGGGCCTTCAATGCAGCTTCTTTATCCAGTTCCAGAAGGACATTTAAAGGTGGTAAAAACTTGAAAACTCCCAAGATGAAGGTGTGGCAGGTATTTATTTTCTATTGCACAGCCCTCTGTAGCAGTTGGGAATCAATGTTACAATTGTAAGAATCGTGCAACTATTCTGACAATAGTTTTATTGTATTGTGAAAAAACAATTAAATTAAATTCTAATTTTCCATTGCTCTCTTTTCTGCAATTCATTTCCAAGCTTTTTACAAGCTTCTTGGTAATTTCCCCACTCCTCCCCCTGTATCTTCTTGGACACTTTTCTTTATAATGAGGACCGTTATCATGTGACACAAAGTCTCATGTATGTTGTGCTGTGTGTGTTGAGCTGTCCAACCACTCTGACTTTCTCGCTTCCTGGGATGCTCTTCTGGCCCAGATCAGCCTTTACCCAGAGTGGATCTTCCTCTTTGGAATAAGAATATTACAGGAATCCCTTTGATTCCTTCCCGTCCCACCACTTCAAAACTTTCAGTAGAATCAGAGATAACAAAGGATCTCATCAAGCAGCAGCATATGGAGAACTCTTTTGGGGCCAAGAAGCTAAGGTCCATTGAGAAGATGAAGAGTTGGCCTGGTAAAAAGTCACCAGATTGAAGAATGTTCCATAAAATATTTCATAGATGTTCCATAAAATTGGGAGGAGATGACCTCAACTGGTACAAGAGATCATATTTCAAATATGAAGTTCTGGGGTCTTTTCTCCATACCAAGTGACCCATCTCCACCTCAATGCAGAGCTTCATAAACACAACCTACTAGTGAAGCAAAGGCCCCCATAGCCATTCTCAAAATGAGCAAACGTTTTTCTCTTCCTATCTGCCCATTGACCTGTACACCAGTTTTTTAATGGCACTGTTTCTGTGTGGGGCATCTGATTTCACTTTGGCCTCATTGGCAGAATTCCTTCTGCGTCCTTGTGCACAACACCCGTTTCCTCTAAGGGGCCTCATGAGTTCACACTGGATGTTTCCTTTGCTTTGGTTGCTTCCCATTGGTTTTCCAAACTTTGCATGGAAGGAAGAGATAAAGAACATCCTTCACTCTCATTTCCCACATCATTCATGGTCCCTCTAACAAGATTTTTATTCTATATTCCTCATAGAGATCTTTCATGCCAGCTCAAATGGGCGAGTCTTACAAAAGAGCTTTCTATGTCTTGTGTAACATTGGCCATTGTCTCTTCCATTCCAGCTTCATCCTTTCCTTCGAACCTCTCAGTTTTATAATAATTCCATCGATGGGGTATATTTGGATGAGAATGGAGAGCTGGTAGCAGACCTGGACATCGTGAACATGGTGGTTTTCCTGTGCACCGCTTGGAGAGTCCAAGCAATGGGTTAATTCACTCTGGTTGCCCTGGATACTGAGGAACTTTTTTTCTCCCTTTAACCACACCTCCTCGTGTGATCACAGCCAGAATAATTTTCCTCACTGCCCAGATCGGATGTATTTTTGAGTTCAGGCTATTAATCCTTGGCTTGGACTCTCCTAAAAATTTGGAAAACCTTTTCCTCTTCAAAACCAACTTTTCTCCCTGTCTTTTATTCTTCTTCAATCAACACAGCTATCTAGGAGGCCAGGAGGTAAGCGTGTGTGGGGGAGGTTGTTTCTCCACAGCCTTGCACTTTTGCAGGCTTGGAAACTTGCCGCTTGCTCCCAGAGCGCGGCAACAGCGGCGAAGGGGTTTTTTTCTTTGTTTTTTGGTCGGTTCCCTCCCCGGTTGTTATTTTCCGGCCTAGTTTTTTCGTTTTTTTGACTTCCCTGCGTTTTTTACACCCCTCAGCCCCCGCGGAGCTACGAGCGGCCCGGATTGATCCTGGCTGCCGCTCTCCTCTCCGCCCAGCTCCTCGCTGTTGCGGCGGCCATTTTTAGGCGCGAAAAGTTCGCGCCTTTAATTTTAGGCCTCTGCCGCTCAGCCACGCTCCTGCAGGAGGCCGCTTGGTGGCTACAGGGCCTCGCCGGGCCCGCCCAACGGACCCTCGGCCACCACCCACTGGACATCAGCGGCGCTGGTAATTTGGCCACCACGTGTCCTTTGCACCGGCACAGGGAAGGATTTTCTATATCCTTAAGATCTGGCCAGGCCTTCGCCTTTTTTTGAGCTCTAGTCTCCTGGCCTACTGACTTCCCTGCCTCTCCTGCAAGGGTTACTGCAGCCTGGGCTGCAGGCCCACCTCATAGCTCAGCCTCCTGGGTGTCCTCCTCCCATTTGGCTACTGGTGTTAGGCTGAAATGGATTTATTAATTTTTCCTATACCTGTATTATTAATCATAATTGTCTTTTTTCTTTAGGCCTTCCAGTGTAGCCAGTCGAATTCCGCTGCAGCCCACCCGTTTGCCTGTGTTTTCTGCATCATCCTTGTGCGGTCATTGGCATGGAGCTCCCTCCATCAGGTTCCGTTGAGGCTAGATCCGGCCCCTCTCAGGCCCCTAGCAAGGATCCCCCTTCCAGTAGGGGTGGGAGTGTGGGCAAGGGCATCTCAGGGGACACCCATAGGCACCCTGTCAAGGCCCCGACTGCAGCCGAAACCAAGGACGCTGAGAGACGCCAGCGGGCCCTTGATAAACAATTTGAGAAGGCCCGGCGCCAGGCTGGGACAGTGTCCCCCCCAGAGGTGGCCCCCGTTCCCCCATCCAGAAGTGATATCTTGGCATTGCTGAATGAGGAGGTAGAGTCTCAGGATCTGTCCCCGGACAGATCACTGGCGGAGCCAACTTCTCCTGCCCCGTCCTGGTCATATGAGCAGGACCCAGTCCCAGAGGGTCACACCAGGGCCCCCCCGGCTGGGGGTTCTCCCTACCATCTCCTAGACCCCAGGGACCCGGGATCAGATTCTGATCAGGAGCCCGAGCTGTCACCGCGCGTGCAGGCTTTGGTCGATCGTGCTATCGCCAGAGGCATTGCTGAGGGCCTCCAAAAGCGCTCCCCTCCCCCTTCGGGGCCAGGGACCTCTTCCCGGGGCCCGGCGGCCCTCCCTCCAGCCAAGCGTGCCCGCCATCCGTCCCTTGAGTCATCCGTGGTCAGCGAAACCTCCGCCATCGAGGACGCTGACCAGGACGGCCTGGAGCTATCTGAAGACGAGGGCCTCCCCCCGGAAGCCCCTGCCTTTTCCGGACTTTTCAAACCCACTCTTTTTAAGTCCATTCTCCGTAAGGCCAAACTAGCTACCAGGGTAGGGATTAAACCTAAGCCGGCCCAACCTTCGGCCGATGCTGTTCCCGAGAATCCCAATGCGGCCATGTTCGACGTCCCGGCCCCCCAACAGGAACTGGTCCCGGTTCCGGGCTTGTTCCTGGACGTGATCCAACGCCAGTGGGCCCAACCAGCCACCTTGTCTTCCCCCAGCGGGGCAGACAAGAAACTTTACTCTATGGACCCCACCTTGGAAGACCTTTTGGTTCTCCCGGCTGTGGAACCACCTATCACTGCCCTAACCTCCAACTCTTCCCTCCCAGCAGAACTGCTGGATGGACTCAAGGCGGAGGATAAGAAGGCGGAGAGGGTGTGCCATAAGGCCCACCTGGCGGCTGCCTGGGCCATCAAAGCCTCCTTTTCCGCCTCCTTTTTTAACAGGGCCTCCGTTATATGGCTAAGGGAACTGTTGACCAAACTCCCGGCAGGAGACTTGCGCCTCCGCCAGGATATTTCAAAAATTATTGCGGCCTCCCAATATGCGGCCGATGCATCCCTTAACGCCTCTAAATTTGCTTCTAGAGCCTTGGCGGCCAACGTCACCTCACGCCGCCTGATCTGGCTCCGCCACTGGCAGGCGGACCAGAAGCACAAGTGGAAGCTGGCCTCAGCCCCCTTTAAGGGCGCCAAATTATTTGGGGAGGCGCTTGAGCCTCTCCTCATTGAATCCAAAGATAAAAGGAAGATCTTGCCCTCCACCACGAAAAAGCAGGACCGCAAGTCCGCTCCATACCCCAGGAGGCAGCCTTTTCGTGCCCCTGAACCCTCTACCTCTACTTCCTTCTCCCCGCCCTACCGACCGGCCGGTCAGTCAGGGGACAGGTTCCAGGACAGGTCCTCCTTTAGGGACAGAGGTAGACAACAATTCGGTTTCCGTAAATCCAACCGCGGAGGTGCCTCTAACAGGCCCTTCCGCAAATCTAAGTGACTGCCCGGGCCCGTCACCCATAGGGGGGCGCCTCCAGCTATTCGCCCACCATTGGGTCCAGACCACGGAGGACGCCTGGGTCCTCCAGATCGTGAGGGAGGGCCTATCCCTAGAATTCCTATCCCCCCCTCCCCGGAACTTCATCCGGTGTCCCACTCCTTCCTGCCCTCTGAAGAGGGAGCTTATGAACCAGGAGATTCACCATCTCCTGGAGATAGACGCGATAGAGCAGGTCCCCCCCGACCAGGAAAGGAGGGGGTTCTACTCCATCCTCTTCCTGGTACCAAAGAACTCGGGGGGCTGGAGGGCCATCTTGGACCTAAAGAACCTCAACAGGCACATTGCCTACCGGAGGTTCAAGATGCAGTCCCTCCAGTCCATCCTGTCGGGGATCCGTCAGGGAGACCTCCTTACCTCTATCGACCTCAAGGAGGCTTACCTACACATCCCCATCCGTCCCCAGCACAGGAGGTTCCTGCGCTTTTTTTATGCCGGCAGGCATTTTCAATACCGGGCCCTTCCCTTCGGCCTGTCGTCGGCCCCCAGGACCTTCACCAAGGTCCTGGCAGTTGTAGCAGCCCAACTGAGGCGCAGACCTATAAGGCTCCAGTGCTACCTGGACGAAATCCTGATCCAGTCGTCGTCCAGGCAGCAGGCCTTGCGGGACCTCCGCATCACAATGAGAACCCTGAGGAGCCACGGTTTTTCCCTAAATCTGAAGAAAAGCCATCTGGTTCCCACCACCAGACTTATCCACCTGGGGGCGGTCATAGACACTTCCCTATGCAGGGTCTTCCTATCCCAGGACAGGCTAGACAGCTTAGTGGCCGTGACCCGCAAGGTGATGCTCGCGAGACAGGTACCGATCGTCCTCCTGTCACAGCTGTTGGGAAAAATGATCTCTGCCATCTCGATCGTCCCATGGGCTCGCCTTCACTCCAGAGCTCTCCAATGGCTCCTCCTTCCTCACCAGAGGGCCTCAAGGAGCAACTCGAATCGACTGGTGAGCGTTCCCCCAGCAGTGAAGAGATCGCTCCGATGGTGGACGTCCCCTGCACTCCTCAAGGGCCACCTGTTCAAGGAGCCCAACCGGTTAGTGGTCACCACAGACGCAAGCCTCGCCGGCTGGGGGGCACACATGGGTCATCTAGTGGTGCAAGGCAAATGGTCACCCGCAGAGAGCTCCTGCAGCATCAATCTTCTGGAGCTGCGTGCGGCCCGCCTGGCACTCCGGCATTTTCGCCAAGACATTCTCCATCAACATGTCCTATTGATGACGGACAATGTGGCTACCAAGGCCCACATAAACCGCCAGGGGGGCACCAGATCCAAGACGTTGATGAAGGAAGCGGAATCCCTGGGGCGCTGGGCGGAGAGGCATTTGGCATCTCTTCGCTCCGACCACATTTCGGGGGTCGACAACACCCAGGCGGACTGGCTGAGCAGGACCACCATAGACCCGGCAGAGTGGAAACTGGATCCGGCTCTGTTTCACCAGCTGTCCCGCAGGTTCGGCACTCCCGTGGTCGACCTATTCGCATCCAGGAAAAATGCTCAACTTCGCCGCTATTTCTCCCGCTTCCAGTCCCCGGGGGCGGAAGGGACGGATGCCCTTCGCTCTCCTTGGCCCCGGGGCCTACTTTATGCTTTTCCTCCGCTGCCCTTGATTCCACAAGTCATCCACAGGATCATCGCGGAGGAGGCGGAGGTACTCCTCGTGGCCCCGCACTGGCCCCGTCGTTCGTGGTTCGCCGACCTGGTCAGCCTCTCCCTGTCACCTCCGTGGAAGATTCCTCCAGACCAAGTCTCCCTCAGCCAGGGGGCCGTAACTCATCCAGAGCCCCAATGGCTACAATTGGCCGTCTGGCACTTGAGGGGGACCAGCTGAGGCGCGAGGGCTTCTCAGGGGAGGTAATACACACCATTCAGGCAGCTAGGCGACCATCGACCACTCGAATCTACGATGCCTCGTGGGCCTCCTTCGCCAAATGGTGCGACGCCTTACGTTTGGACCCGGTGACGGCTCCGGTCTCCCGCGTCCTGGACTTCCTACAAGGGGGCCTTGCCAAGGGCCTCGCTCCAAATACCCTTCGACGACAGGTGGCGGCCCTCTCCACCGTTTGGGCCGGTGACCCGGTCTTGCCCCTTAGCAAGGTGCCCAGGGTCCGTTCCTTCCTCAAGGGAGCTTGTAACTTACGACCTCCCACGGTCCACCGCTACCCCACCTGGCAGCTGTCCGTGGTTCTGCAGGCGCTCACCGCTCCACCCTTCGAGCCTCTCAGCACTACGTCGCTGCGTCTTCTTACACTAAAAACGGCATTCCTCATCGCCGTGACGTCAGCTCGTCGTATTTCAGAACTGGCAGCCCTGTCAGTTCGCCAGGACCTATGTACCGTCCACCCAGATAGGGTGGTGTTGAGACTGGACCCTACCTTTATTCCAAAGGTTAATACTTGGTTTCATAGAACGCAAGAAATTGTGATTCCTGATTTCTGTCCGAGACCGTCACATCCCAGGGAACGACAGTGGCACATGTTGGACGTGAGAAGGGCGCTGAAAACGTACATCGCCCGCACCTCCGAATTCCGGAAGTCGGAGTCCTTATTCGTGTCTTTTCATCCAGGTTCCCTGGGCAAGAAAATCTCCTCTTCCACTGTTGGCAGGTGGCTGCGCGCCTGCATCGCCCTGGCCTACGAAAGTCAGTCCAGATCGGTGCCCCGAGGCATCACTGCGCATTCCACTCGCAGCGCGGCTACCACGGCGGCCTGGGCCACCCAGGCATCAATACTAGACATTTGTAAGGCGGCTACGTGGTCCTCCCCGTCGCCCTTCATCCGTCATTACAAACTGGACGTTTACGCCTCGGCTGAGGCGTCCTTTGGCAGGAGGGTACTTCAAGGGGTCGTGTCTTCGACCGAATCCCGGGACTCTGACTCTGCCCACCCAATCGGACAATAACTTGGGTATGTCCCATTGCTTGGACTCTCCAAGCGGTGCACAGGAAAATGACCATTGGCTTACCTGAAGGGTCCTTTTCTGTGCACCGCGGGAGAGTCCAACCCACCCTGGTCTTCGGCCCGGGGATTCTTTCATCTTTTCTTCAACTGGAAACTCCTTGGACGCCTTCGCTCCATCCTCTCGACAGATTGACCTTTCGGAAATTATTCTGGCTGTGATCACACGAGGAGGTGTGGTTAAAGGGAGAAAAAAAGTTCCTCAGTATCCAGGGCAACCAGAGTGAATTAACCCATTGCTTGGACTCTCCCGCGGTGCACAGAAAAGGACCCTTCAGGTAAGCCAATGGTCATTTTCTCCAATTTCTCTATTAACAAAGTGGCTGTTGGAAGATTACAAAGAATGAGATCCTTGGATTTCAAGTTCATGATGAACCAGAATGCTATTGCAAAGGTGGAAATGGGGAATAAGGTAGGGAAAAGACTTTATTCTGCTCTTTATGAAGGTCTTTCCAAGATGATTGGAGAATTGGAGCAGGGACAGACTTTGGATGTCATCTCGGTTCTCCCAGAGAGGAAATATATTCCTATTAGATGTTCAGGTGCATATGAGAAAAAAGTATCTTTAACTATTCCAGTTAACTGTTTATCAAAGTTCTATAAGGAAGCTGGAGTGATATCATGGGACAAAGTGACTGTTTTTTTCAAAGAAAAAAGTCCATTCAATTTTCTTTTCAGTAGATACATTGAGAATTTAAACTAAAATTGTAGTGGGATAAACATTAGAAGAGAAGGTAAATAGACAAACAGCAAGCAACCACATCAGTTTGAGTAGTTCTAAGTTTTTTGTAGTCTTCGAATTTAGCAAAGCTAAACATTGAATTGGAGATCTCCAAACTTTTTCTTTAGGAAATAAAATAATTCATGTTGTGTAAGTTATTTTTCTCCCTCTTTCTGGCCAGCCCTTCCCTCCTTCCAGATGTGTGGAAAGCTGCCCTCCTGGATTCATGAAGGTGGCTCAAGAAGGGAAGCCCATCTGCTGCTACAATTGTCGTCCTTGTGCAGAAGGAACCATCTCCACCATGGAAGGTTGGTGACAGCAGGGGAAAGGAGCAGACTTTGGGGTGCATCAGAGATCCTGAGATTTTCTATGATCATGCATTCTGGAAGGCGGTTCCAGCTCTTTAAGTCTTGATCAAGATATGCATTTATATCATAGTGAAAGAAAATATCTTGGAGATTAATCTGGTATAAAGGTGAAGGAAACAGTGATACAGATCATGAATAAAGATATTGAATATGCGAGGGTTGAGTATTGTGAGAAAGGTGAAATCTCTTGCTTTTTATCTTTTACATCTTCAAATTACTATTTACTTCATCGGTCTGAATAGCGAGTGTTTTCAGATTCCAGAATATAATGATGGAACTTTGATTGGATCTTCAGAAAAGGACTGATCAGATCCTTGCAAGTGTCTGAGAAGACTTATATAATAATCTTCTGACTGCTCTCTCTGTTCAGGTGGTTCCTTTTTTTTGGTCACCTCAAGAGATTCCTGGGTTTGTATCTCTTGAGGCTGATATTCCACAGGTTCTGCTGGAGGCTGAGTCCTGGCACAGAGTGTAGTGTAGTGTAGTGTAGTGTAGTGTAGTGTAGTGTAGTGTAGTGTAGTGTAGTGTAGTGTAGTGTAGTGTAGTGTGAAGGATAGGAGAGAAGAGGAGAGGGAGAAATCATGAGTTGGGACTGAGCCAAACTTCCTCTGTAACCTTAGGGAAGATGATCCTCTTTCTGCTTATATAAAAAGAGGAATGCATTTTGATCTCTTCACTCTATATCTAACTCATCTTCAAGGAGAACTTGAGATGGTTGAGAAAGTCCAGGCCCTGTCAGCCTGACATTACTGGAATCAGCCTGAATCTGTTTCAAGAAGCTGTCATAAGGGGATTGATTGTCTTGTTATGTTCTTATGATTTCCTAATATAGTGAGAGGAAGCCAAGGGACTTTCCAGAAGGGGATTTTTGGGCTGGAAACTGTTTGTCAAGTTGCCAGAATATTGTATAACATGAACGTCTAATAGGGATGGACTCTTCAGATCTGTCAGACATTCTCTTTCTATCTTTCATGATTGAGAATCCTTTTGCAAAAGCGTATATACAATTGTATTTTAAATAAATCTGTTTTTTTATTGTTCGTGGTCTCTGTCAGGCATGCCTCCTTCAATATCCAAGAAAGAAAAACCTCAATTCCATTTGAATAGAGATAAAGTTCTTTTACTAAATATGAAGTGAAAGCAGCAAAAAGGAAAGCAAGATCTGAGCCAGAAAGGCGGGAACATGTACATATCAAACGCTTACCCAGAACCCTCCCCCCCAATTCCCCAACCCAGTGTCCAATCTGCAACTCCCTAAGGTGTCATGTGGGATGCAAGACGGTTGGCTTCGACAAAGTCCAAACATCAGCCACCAGCATGCACAGAAGATGGTGAGAACAAGACTCCACCAGTACAATATAATTCCCTTCCCCAATACCATGGCCCCACCCTTCCCATTCCTATGGCAGCCGATGATAAGCAAGCGTAGCAGAGGTTGACAGTCTCCTTGAGAATTTCATTTCTGACAACTTCATTCCATTGTAGGCTGGATCTCATTGGTGCCTTAATGGATTGACAAAATTCTGAGCTCCAATTTTTAAGAGGTTCAGCAGTGAAAAAGTAAAATGGTGGAACTGCCTTCCTTCCTTAAATCCTCCCTCCCTCCCTTCTTTTTGTCCCCAATAAGTTCATTGATTAAATGGTGACATCAAAAAAGAAAAGTAATATTAGGATGTTCTAGATGGGGGGAAATCAAGAAACATATTGACTTCATCTACAGATAGTCATTCATACCAACAACTATTTTATCCAAACAATGTATTTGATTAAAGTACATGTTAAAGCGAGATCTTCCTCTTTTTCAGATGCAGACAAATGTACCAAATGTCCAGATGATCAACATCCAAACACCAAACGAGTTCACTGTATCCCCAAGATTAAAAGTTATCTTTCTTACAAGGAAAATCTGGGGATTATCTTGACTTCCATTGCCTTGTTCCTCTCTTTAATCACAGGCTTTGGCTTGGGGATCTTTATTAAATTCATGGAAACCCCAATTGTCAAAGCCAACAACCGGGACCTCTCCTACATCCTCCTGGTCTCCCTCCTGCTTTCCATCTTGACCTCCTTCCTGTTCATTGGCCGGCCAACGAGGGTGACATGCCTCCTCCGACAAACAGCCTTCAGCATTGTCTGCTTCACGGTGGCTTTCCTGGCCAGGAATCTCCCTGGGGCCTTCAATGAAGCCAAGCTGATCTCCTTCAGCATGCTGGTCTTCTGCAGTGTCTGGGTGTCCTTTGTGCCTGCCTACCTGAGCACCAAGGGGAAGTACATGGTGGCTGTTCAGGTCTTCTCTATCTTGGCCTCCAGTGCTGGATTGCTGGGATACATTTTCATCCCTAAATGCTTCATTATTACTTTTAGGCCAGATCTGAATACCAAAGAACATTTGATGTCAAAATAACATTGAAAAAATGACTGTAACAAATCTATTATTTTCAAAAATGTCATTTAGTAGGCATGATTACTGGCTTTTGATTATTTAATGTTTGTTTATGTATGTATGTATGTATGTATGTATGTATGTATTTATTAAATATAAATGCTGCCAATGTTGGCTAGAGATGACTCTAGGCAACTTATAACCAAGAGAAAAGAAAAGATTAAAATAATAAATAGTAGCATTAACATTGGTTTAAAATTGACAAACATGAGCAGGAAGGGAGCAAGATGGACATCAGGAGGAGGAATTCCTCTTATTGCTTAAGTTACTTCAATTTACATTCGACTATATTTCTAAAGAATCTGATATCAATACACCAAATCTCATTTTTAGTTTCAATAATGTGGGTAAAATCAGTTTCCAGATGAATGGGACTGTTTAGTAGGCAAATGGAGACACAAGAAATGTGGTCTTTCAGCTAACAGTGACTTATGGTAAGTTTCATCATAACATCCCAGTGGTGGGTTCCTGCTGGATCGCACCGGATCGCGCGCGCTCCCTTTCAGCGCTCCACCTGGCTTGCGCGCTCCCTTTCAGCGCTCCACCTGGCTCTCGCGCTCCCTTCCGGCGCTGAAACCGGAAGTACAGTCTTGCCCCGCCCCTGGCGAAGCAACGACGCCTGCCTGCGCTCCACCAGCTCGGCTGGGAACGGAGATGTTTCCTCAGCGGAGCGGAGCGCCTGAAAAGACTTTTCAGGCGCTCCGCTCCGCTGAGGAAACATCTCCGTTCCCAGCCGAGCTGGTGGAGCGCAGGCAGGCGTCGTTGCTTCGCCAGGGCCGGGCAAAACTGTACTTCCGGTTTCAGCGCCGGAAGGGAGCGCGCAAGCCAGGTGGAGCGCTGAAAGGGAGCGTGCAAGCCAGGTGGAGCGCTGAAAGGGAGCGCGCAAGCCAGGTGGAGCGCTGAAAGGGAGCGCGCGCGATCCGGTGCGATCCGGGAGGAACCCACCACTGTAACATCCCCATAGCAACCCCTGAATCTGAAGATGCAACTATTTCTTATATCTATGACCTTCTTTCTTTGCAGATCACAGAAGGGCAAGAATTAACCTGAGGTTTATTATGCTGTTATTGTCCCAAAATTGGTTCGGCCTGGCACAAAAAACAAACAGAGCCAGACATGAGTAATGGACTTTCACAAACATTTTATTGAACTGCTTAAGAAAAAGGGTTCCAGCTGCTAATGGAGCTAAGACCCTAAACAACAGCAAAATACAATCTTTTGTATATTTGATTTTCAGAAAGAGGAAAGTAAATTCCACAAAGCTGTTACCTTTTTGCGAGTTCAACCTTGCTTTTAGTCTATGTGTCTGTTTTTTTTTAAACAAAGTTTTTTATTGGTTTTTTAATGTTTTTCATAGGGAAAAGGTAAGGGAAAGGTTACAAATTTTGGCAGCTGCGAAATGCGGTAGGTGCCCCCCCCTCCAAACTCATAATATACATTTGCATAGAATTCAAATATTACATAATAGCATATAGTCAGTGTGGTAAATTCAATTGGTAATTTCGGTCAGTTTATATCACGTAGATTTTCTTGCTTATTTGTGTGATCTGAGCTTTCTTGATGTCGCCCCATCTCCCCCAGCTGGCAGTGCTCCGGCCCCTCCCGTGTCTTGTACCTCTACTGAAGTGTCTTCTGGTTTTTCTAGAAGTAGTTTATTTTTTTCCATAAAGGCCTGCGCCTCTATGGGTGTATTAATTCTAACTCTTGTCTCCTCCCAGAATATTAGCATACCTTCAGGCAGTAACCATCGAAACCACACCCCCTTCTGGTATAGTTTATTCGCCAATTGCGAGTAAAATTTTCTTTTTTCCCTCACTTTCTTGGGGATCTGATCAGAATGGTTATCTCCTTATCTTTATATATCAGGGCTTGCCCCCTTTGGGCATTCAGGATTTCATCTCTTGTGCTTTTCCTAAGAAATTTAATGTGTACCTCCCTGGGGACATTGTGTGTTCTAGCATACGCTGAATTCACTCTATAGGCCAGGTCTATTTCCCACCCCATCTGTTGTTTTTCCTTCTGAATATACTCAGCCAAAATGGTTGTCATGATGTCCCTTATATTTTCATCATCTGTCTCCATCACATTCTGGAATCTAAGATAAAAAGACATTCTCTCAAACTCTATTTTCATTTGTTGGGTGTCAAGTTCTTTGTTTCCCCTTTGCACACCCTCTATCCCTCCCTTCATCTCAGCCGCCCCACCTTCCAAAAGATCCAGTCTCTGTGAGTTCTTATTAATTTTATCCTGGTTCTCTTTAATTTCTTCTTTCATCTCCTTCAATTGTCTCTTTATTTCCTCTTGTCCCTGTAAAAGTTGTTGTAACATTTGATGAAGCTCCAGGTCCGTAGATTTAGGTTGCTTGAAGGCTGTTAACGTTGATTGTGTGCTTGGACTGGAGGTTGCAGATGTTGGGGCTGAGGCAGCAAAGCCTGACTTTCCAGGAGGTGGTCTTTTAGATGCCATTGTTTATAAAGTAAAGAGTCCAGTCAGTATAGAGAAGGATCAGTCAGAGAGATAGAACAGTCAAGAGAGTCCAGGGGGCAGAGAGTCCAGGCACAGGGGAGTTTTCTAATCACTCTGGCAAAAGAGCAGTCGTTTTTCACTCCAGGGGGTTCAAAAGCAAACAATCCACAAGAGAATTATCAAGGTAGCACGGAGACAAAGACTGGAAGCCTGAAGTTAAAGGGTGGAGTCAAGTCTGACATCGCATGAAGACAACGGAAGTGTGCCGTCTTGCCCTGCCAGCTTCGGGTATTGAGGCAACAAATAAAGTTTTCAAAGTTCAAAGTTCCCAGGGCTTCCAGATCTCATTGTCTTAAACATTAAAAGTTTAAATCTGAAAATCCATTTAGTAGGGGTGTGACATCTTTAGTTTGGCTCTCCCCCTCCTCCTTCCCTTGGGGCTGCGAGCTCACTTGTTTCCAGCCGCTTGTCCAAGGGGGGGGAGAAATCCCACTCCCCTCCAGCCGCACCTCTCCAAATCAAGCCAAAAGTTCAAGTTTGCACAGCTGACAGATTTTATAGTTGGTAATAGGAATGAAGGGAGTCTACACCTCACCGCTCCGCCGCCGCATCCTTCAGCTTTCTTTTTTCACTCCGATCAGCCTGTCAGCGAAGACGCGCCCACGTGCCCTCCGATCTGCTCCCCGGTGCCTTGAGCGCACAGGGGACCTCCCGCCGGCCGCCGCCGATGCAGGGATCCCCGCGATGCCGCTCCTCTGGCAGGATGCCTCTACGGGGCGTCCTGTGCCCCCCAAGAGGTGGGGAAGCCCACCGGGGAGCCGGAGCGAGCAACGAGTTGCCCGTCGCCATCAGCCGCTGGAACCGGAACTGTCTATGTGTCTGTTTGTGTATGGAGTTGCACCTTGCTTGAGTGATTTTGCCCCTATAGAGTTATGCCTATCTGTCCTTTTCTCCCCAATTGTCATTTCTGCTGTTTGTCTTTTTGTTGCCAAATCTTGTAACTTCCTATATAATTTGAATAGGTGTTGTTGCATTTCCTTTATTTCAAACTGACCCAACTATACAGTTCTGAATCTAATAAACAAATTTAAATGGCCACCCCACACAAAATGGACACCCCACACAAAATGGCTTATAACTTTAAACATAACTGTCAGGGTTCCAAATAGCATCCAAAGTAAATCAGAGTCCAAGGCAAGGTATTGCTCAAAGTTCCAATTTATTAAGAGAGCCATGTTGGCACATCTGGGAATACCCAAATCTGAAAGTTTCCCGGTTTTTCCCACCTAGTTGAAAGTTCAGGATTTTGCCCCCTCACCCACAAGTCCAACACATGGTCCAATCTCCCACCCCCATGCTGGCAGTTCCACCCATCCAGTTCTGGTCAGGTGCAGAGGTGCAGAGACAATGGATGACCTTGGTTTTCTAGAAATAATTTTGTTATGGCTACATAGTATGTGACTCCTTACAATCCTCCCTCCCATTTTCCCACAATAGAAAATGCATAGTAGAATAATAAAAAGTGTGGCAGGCCAAAGATCCAAAAGAAAAGATGGCATCAGGCCTGACAATAACAACATGAAAACTCATAAAAAATACATCACATTATGAGTTGGGATGGTAGAGTATGATACAACTGTATCTCTTTGTTTGAAGGAGTTCTTCATATGATTTGTCTCCAGGCCCTTAATCATCTTAGTTGTGTGGGAGTTCCACCACAGCATGCAAATAAACATTGGAGTAGGAGTTCATTTGGGACGTGGTGGCTCAGTGGCTAAGATGCTGAGCTTGTTGATCAGAAAGGTCAGCAGTTTGGCGGTTCCAATCCCATGTGATACATAACAGAGTGAACACCCATTACTTGTCTCAGCTTCTGCCAACCTAGCAGTTCGAAAGCATGTAAACATGCAAGTAGAAAAATAGGAACCACCTTTGGTGGGAAGGTAACAGTGTTCCATGCGCCTTCAGCATTTGGTCATGCTGGCTGTCAGCGTTCCAAATATCATGCAGAATTAAATCAGAGGCCAAGGCCTATCCTTAAAGTTCCAATTTAATAAGACAGACATGTTGGCACAATCTGTGGAATCCTGAATCTGAAAGCTTCCTCGGATTCCCACCCAGTTGAAAGTTCAAACCCTTGCCCCACACCCACAAGTCCATCACATGTCCAATCTTCCTCTGCCATGCTGGCATTTTCACCCATATAGTTCCGGTCAGGTGCAGAGGTGCGGAGACAAAATATGACCTTGGGCTTCTAAAAAGGAATACAATACAGTACAGTACAGTACAGTACAGTTCAGTACAGTACAGTACAGTACAGTACAATACAATAGCAGAGCTGGAAGGTACCTTGGAGGTCTTCAAGTCCAACCCCCTGCCTAGGCAGGAAACCATATAACATTTCAGACAAATGGCTATCCAACATCTTCTTAAAGACTTCCAGTGTTGGGGCATTCACAACTTCTGGAGGCAAGATGTTCCACTGATTAATTGTTCTAACTGTCAGGAAGTTTCTCCTCAGTTTTAAGTTGCTTCTCTCCTTGATTAGTTTCCACCCATTGCTTCTTGTTCTACCCTCAGGTGCCTTGGAAAATAGTTTGACTCCCTTTTCTTTGTGGCAACCTCTGAGATATTGGAACACTGCTATCATGTCTCCCCTAGTCCTTCTTTCTATTAAACTAGACATACCCAGTTCCTGCAACCGTTCTTCATATGTTTTAGTCTCCAGTCCCCTAATCATCTTTGTTGCTCTTCTCTGCACTCTTTCTAGAGTTTCCACATCTTTTTCTACATTGTGGCGACCAAAACTGAATGCATTATTCCAAGTGTGGCCTCACCAAGGCATTATAAAGTGGTATTAACACTTCACGTGATCTTGATTCTATCCCTCTGTTGATGCAGCCTAGGACTGTGTTGGCTTTTTTGGCAGCTGCTGCACACTGCTGGCTCATATTTAAATGGTTGTCCACTAGGACTCCAAGATCCCTCTCACAGTTACTACTATTGAGCACGGTACCACCTATACTGTACCTGTGCATTCCGTTTTTGTTGCCTAAATGGAATGACAACAACACATTCTACAATTCTACTCTTTACTATTCCCCCTCCCAATTACTACACTAATGAAACAGCATAGTAAAATAATAGAGAGTGTGGCAGGCCAAAATTCCCAAAAGGAATATAACTGCAGGCATGACCACTTCGGACAGTGCTGGCTTTTTGGCTTTGAAACAGATTTGAGCACTGCCCCCTAGAGTCGAGAACGACTAGCACTTATGTGTGAGGGGAACCTTTACCTTCAGGAGTTCATTGCTTGCTTTGGCTCCTACATCTGATTTCCCCAAGCACTAGAATACTGAACCCTAGAAGGTACCAGAGAGTAGAGGAATTTTCCCCTTTTAAAGAAAAAAAAAACTATTTGTTTCCACTGCCAACCATAAGAGGTCACACTCTCTGATAAGATGAGGATTTCCCCCTCAATCCTCTTCTGGTTCTTCAGAGGGCTGGAGAGGAAGAAGGGGGGGGGGACAAGGAGGGCAAAGTGGGCAGTAGCTGCTTCCCTACAGCTGGGTCTCTTCAGAACTGAAGGAGCTCAGAGGAGGGGAATATTTGACCTTGAGGACACCTTTTCCATTATTATAGGGTGGTAGATACTGATATTGAACACTAGGGGGTAACCAGGGAATCAAGAGGATTTTTTTTTAAAAAAAAAAATCTTCCTCTGATAATAAGCAGAGGTCACATACCAACCACAGATCTTTATTTATCCTCCCCCCTAAGAAACTGGCAATGATGGACAGGCTAGGTACTGCTAGGACAATCACACAGCTGACAAGGGACAAAGATACTTGGATGCCAATCCTCTGAGAAAGGCACAGTCTATGAAGATCTCTGCTACAGAAGATTCCTCACCAGGAGGCAGAAAGTCTGTTCAGCACCTCAGCCCAGATAAGCTGGAGTGGGAGGCTAAGAGAGAGGAACCGACGAAAAGGGTGAAAGTTGATCTGGAGCTTAACTGAAGGGAGATTGATGAGAAAGAGCATCAAACCCAAATAGAGATGTTGAAGTTGCAGCACTTATTCATCTACACTAAACCTTCTCCTCCTGACAGAACCAGACCTTGGGGGAATTGAAGTACCAGTTCTGAAAGAACCATGAAGGAGATGAGGTTGAGACACTCCTAACTAACTCTGAAGATACCTACCAAGCTGAAAGCAGTCCAAAGCCCAGGACATGGTTCATATGTCTCCTCTCTTAAAGGATTGCTTAAGTCAAATATTGGCTAACTTGTGTGCTGAAGAAAAGGAGGGCTACCAATTGTTTTAAAACACAAATATTAATGGTTAACTTCTTTTATTGTTTGAATAATAATAATAATTATTATTATTATTATTATTATTATTATTATTTATTCACAGTTCTAAACCGCCCCCTCTCCCAAAAAGGGACTCGGGGCGGTGTACAGTCCACAATAAATCACAGATAAAATACAAATATAAATAGGGTTATAAATATATGTATGTATGTATGTGTCTGTGTGGAGGAGGTTAAAATTAAGAGTCCTGTACAGAAGAATAAATAAATATGAAGCTAAAAGCCCTAAAAACAATTAAAACTAAAACATTACCCTTAAAATAACCAGATGAGAATATACTACCAGGAGTTCATAGATGTAACATTTATAATCATGCCAGGCCAGCTAGTCGGAACAGGTGAGTCTTCAATTTTTGACGGAAGGAGCGGAAGTCCGAGGTGGTTAATTTATTTATTTATTTATTTTTATTATTCACACTTATAGACCGCCCCCTCTCCCGGAGAGGACTCGGGGCGGTGTACAGTCACTAAAATACATTATAAAATACATACATAAACAATTAAATTAATACTAGTGAAGGAGGTTATGAGACTGTAATCGAATAATAAATATAATACGTTAAAAAACCTATAAAACCCTTAAAACCCAATTAAAATAATAAATCCCGGGAGATAAAACTAAGGAAGTGCCAGGCCAGCTGATCGAAATAGGTGGGTCTTTAACTTTTGCCGGAAGGAGCGGAGGTCGGTGGTAGTTCGAATGTCTGGGGGGAGGTCATTCCAGAGGGTTGGGCCCATCACAGAGAAGGATCTACTCCTAGGTGTCGCCCGCTGGCATTGCCTAGCAGACGGCACCAGGAGGAGCCCTTCCCTGTGTGAGCGGATAGGTCGCAGGGACGTGTGTGGTAGGATGCGATCCTGCAGATAACTAGGTCCTCTGCCATGGAGCGCTTTAAAGATGGTGATCAATACCTTGAAACGCACCCGAAAGGCTACAGGTAGCCAGTGCAGCTCGCGCAGGAGAGGTGTTACGTGGGAGTAGCAAGTACTTCCCATAATAACCCGCGCGGCTGCGTTCTGAACTAGCTGCAGTCTCCGGATGCGTCCCAAGGGAAGCCCCATGTAGAGGGCATTGCAGTAGTCCAGGCGAGACGTCACCAGCGCATGAGTGACCGTGCGCAAGGCACTCCGGTCTAGTAGGGGGCGCAATTGGCGCACCAGGCGAACCTGGTGGAATGCCCCCCTTGCCACGGCTGCCACATGGTCCTCCATTGACAGCCGGGCATCAAGGAGGACACCCAAATTGCGCGCCCGCTCCACAGGGGACAACTGTTCGCCCCTATCGCCCCCAATAAAGTTTAAAGAAGAAATATCTGGTGCCACTAACTCCCTTCTCTGAGGTAATCCTCCAGATTCTTATCTTTCACTGACTTTAGTTTGAGTTAGTTAGTTAGTTAGTTAGTTAGTTAGTTAGTTAGTTAGTTAGTTAGGTAGTTAGTTAGTTAGGTAGTTAGTTAGGTAGGTAGTTTTAATTTTAATTTTTGACAGATGCTAGACATATGTTTCTACCAGGAATATCTAAACTCAGTTACTGATGATTGATCCACCAACTATGCTCTCAATCAATTGCTGTAAAAATCCTGGACACAGGGTAAAAGTTGGCTAACGTGGTTGGATCCATGGAGAGCCTCTTGAGAAGGCTTGTAACACTGCCTACTTCAGGGAGATTATACAACCCCTTCCAGTTAAAACCCATTGACTACCCTGGATTAGGGAGTATCTCCAAGCTGTAAGGCCTTCTAGAAACCCCTGAAAATGTGATTCTGTCAAGAGCCCTGGGAATCACCTGGTAACAGAGCCCTGCATGCTGGTTGCATAGTTGGTAGCATCTTCATGCATTCCTCTCTTGCTTTCTTAGTGTTTATTTCTCATTGTTTTAATTTTTAATGCTTTAAGAGTCTCTTTGTGTGAAATAGACAGCCATATAAATTTGATAAATAAATTTGAAAATAAAAATATCTTAAGAAAGATTAATTCATGAAATAATTCAAGAAGAGGAACTGAATCCACTTTCTAGATTTGGGCAACAATTTTAAATGGAGAATGAGTTCAACATTAGTATCAATGGATATTAAGTAGATTGATCTTTTATTAGTTCTCCCCCCCCCCCACTTTTAGTTCTTTTTAATCCTAGCATGTTAGACTTTTTTTCCCTTTCAAAAACAGGACTATATTCCTCTTTTGTTGGTGTTATAACTGTTTGTATCTCAATATTTAACAATATAAGAAAATTGGAAAGATAAGAAAAAGTGGGAAGGAAATATCCATGTGACGGTTTTATGATGAGACATCTGTCTGATTTTCATTGTTCCTTAAACTCAAAATCTCTCCCTCAATTGTTCCTTCTAATTAGATATTTCAGCTTATTAGGATTTATGATCTTAATAAAGATTAATTGATTAAATGTATGATTGATGTATCTTTTAGCCTGTAATATAAAGTTGGTTTGGGAGAGCAAAGCCCTTTGAACTAAAACCATTCCTCAAATTACAAAGAATTCATAGAAAGATCTATCTAAGAAGGATAAATATGGAAGGACACATCCAAATTGGCAAATAAAAGAGAGATTTCCTAACCAATTCACAACATCCTTTTCCTACCTCATCCTTCATAATCTTTTTCTTATCTCACCCATTATGGAAGGAATTGGACATCATGAAAATTAAGAACAAAACCATCAAAATTTCATTTCTCCTTAAAATGCACCTTCTTGAGTGGAGATGGTCCCCTCTGGACAAGGAACGCAGTCATAGCAGCAAACTGGCTCTCCTTCTCGAGCCTTCCTGACAAATCCAGGTTGACATTTATCCACACATTTGGACTGAGGCAGAGACTGAGAAGAGAAAGAAGAAATGCCAAAGAAAATATGTTGAGATTCATCATTCATGTAAGATGGAGGTAGACATGAACATTACCCAAGTAGTCTCTGGGCTTCACTTAGGGAAATATCTGGAAACTTCCAAATTGTTGCAGGAGATACAATTGCAGGCAGATGCCTCATTTAGTTCCTCCTTTTTTTCTTGGGACATATCAGATAGCAAAAAATGGACCTTTCTACTGTTGGAAGAAATGTCCTTCTGGGTTCGGCTCCAAGTGGGGGAAAAGACACTGGAGACATGGAGGCTGCTTGGAAAGATGGTTTTAATGGTGGACAGGACCGCATGGCTTGAGTCCTGAACAGAAAAGGTGATCACATGCTTCAATGTTGGTGGAGAAGAAGAGAAGGGAAGAGAAGAGCAGAGCAGAAGAGAGGAGAGGAGAAGAGAGGAGCCTTGCAGGGCTTTTTATAATCTGTTCTGCCCCACCTATCTGTTTCCTGTTCCTGTGTAAGAAATGTATTATGATTGGTTGCCAGACTCCCATGGGCCCATGCAAGGGCAACACTCTAGGCTGAGTTTGAATCCAGGTTTGATTGAGTTTAGATGCCATGTGGTCAGTTGAGTAAAGGTTTATTATCCTGCCTTAATCCCATCACTCTGGAGCTGAAGAGGAGAACTCTTTATTATGTAAAGTGGACTAGCTTGGCCTTCTTAATGGCCCATGGAAGCTGCAGGAATTTACTTTGTGTTTAAAATGTGTTTCTCCCTTTTTTCACATCCAGGAAAATATAATATTCTGCCTTATCAATATTTCCTAGGATATTTCATTTTTCTGAGAGAGGGCTAGGTGATAACTTCCTACACTACTTAACAAAGTCTGAAGGGATGAAATTGAGAAAAGAAATAAGCATCAAGTGACAACCAGAAGGTTCCGCCTAACAGTGGAATTAACATGCATTCCTCTCTTCTTCATATAAGAATGATTGTGAAATAAGATCAGGGGTGAAATCCTCCCAGTTCGACCCAGTTCGCTCAAACTGGTTGCAATGATAGGCCATGGTTCTCTGAACCTGGGGTAAAAATCCCTTGTGGCCCCTCCCTCACCCGGTCGCCCGATCGCTGCTTTCCCGATCACCCGATCGCTCTCTCACCAGTTCTCTTCCGGCCGCTTGGCACTTCGCTTCCGCCCCCCCTCCGCCCCCTATGTAAGGTCCCTTTGCCACGTGGCCTAGCTACTCGGTTCGCCAACCCCTGCTGGATCAGAAGCCTCTCCTGGAACTTCTAAGAAGCCTCCTGGACAGCCGCCCACTCAAAAAGGTAAGCATTGACGGTTGCAGCCTAGAGTGGTCCCCCCCCCGCAGGGTCCCCTGCCTCCCCTGCCTGGCCTGGCTAAGCCGCCTGGCTAACTGCCAACTTTCCCCCCCAGCCTCCAGCTTGCTTCCCTTCGCTCTTCAGACCGAATCCGGAGCTGCCTTCCTGTTTCTGCTTTTGAAATCCCCGGCTTTCTGCCTGCAATCCATCTCTTTGGCTGGGAACTGAATCTGCCTTCTGCCTTCAATTGGGTAAGTAAGTGGGGTTTTTTTCTTTTTACTTTTTTTTAAAAAAAGATTACTTGGGGCTTTTTTTAGGAATTTATTTTTTAGGAAATAATAGCCATTTATAAAGTTTTAGCTGCTTTTATAAATTTAGATTTGTGCAGCTTTCTGAGATTTTGTGTGTTTCTGTAGTGTTTCACACACACTACACAAACACACACAATCACACCCAGCTGAATGTGACATTTTGAGGCTTGTGATAGTTGGTATTGTGAGTTCTCTGTGACTGTGAGTTCCCTGCTTGTTGTCGCAGGGGACATTTTGTGTCCTTTTACATTGTGTGAGAGTTGCACAATGGCATTGTGTTTTTGTTAAGTGTGAAAATTGTTCTTTGAGCTCTTTGTGGCTTTGGGAGTTTCCTGCTTGTGGCAGGGGCCATTTTGTGTGCATTTGCAACTCTGCTTGGGCAGGGGGTTGGACTAGATGACCGGCAAGGGCCCTTCCAACTCTGTTAATCCGTTAAATCTGTTAAGTCTGTTGCAGGGGCCAGTTTCTGTGAGGTACAACTGCTTTTGCATTGTGAGTGAGTTGAACAATGTTGTGAGTCAGTTGTGCTGTTTTTGTGTAAAGTGTCAAAGTTGCTTTTTGAGCCCTTTGTGGCTCTGTGAGATTCCTGCTTGTGGCAGGAGCTCTTTTGCGTGAGGTGCAGCTGCTTCTGTGCTGTGTTGCTTTTGTGTTGTTTTTGTGTTAAAACTAGTTTATGTTTTTGTGTTTTGTGTGCTTTTGTATTGCTCCCATCACTGGCCCTCAGCTAACAAAACTCTTTTTCTTCCTTTTGCAGTAGCAGCCTTTACCAGCAAGGGTGAAAAGGCAACACACAAGCTCTTATGTAAGTATTCTTACTTAAGTATTCTTCATTATTCTTATTTAAGTATTAAATGCCTGAAATAATTGGTATATTTTCTTTTTGTAGGTCATAAAGGCAAAGAAGTGATGTTGACTTGGCCACGCCCGCCCAGTCACATGACCACCAAGCCACGCCCACAGAACCAGTAGGGAAAATTTTTAGATTTCACCACTGAATAAGATATCTCATTTTAAAGTAAACTTTACTGTAAAAGGTTTCTTAAATGTTTAGTCCATTGGATTTATTAAAATAAAACTTTGATGAAGAAAGAAACATCTGACCAGTAGGAATCTGGAAAGCTTTTTTTCTGGAAGAAATATTGCAAAGTTCCTTCCCTTTGAAAGAAATCCAAAACTCTTCCCCACTTAAAATACAGAGGAAAAATTCCTTTAAAAACAGTTTTCAAGCCATTAACATGGTAAAATGGGCAGCAAATAAATTTAATCAATCAATGGATAAATAAGCTCACATCAGACCAGCCATTATTATTTCATGTGAACTGAAAGCCTTGGACCTCCTTCCTAAATTCCACTATCCCAGTGGAGTTAAAGAGAGACATGTATAACTATGGTCTCAGATCATTAAAAAATGGCACAGATGATGGGCCTGCAAACTTAGGAGACCCTGACTCTAACCAGGCAATGAAGGATTCAATCAAGATCCGGTGAGGTACTAATACCACTCTATAAAGCCTTAGTAAGGCCACACCTAGAACATTGCATCCAGTTTTGGTCCCCACACAATAAAAAAATGTTGAGACGCTAGAAAGAGTGCAGAAAAGACCAATCAAGATGATTAGAGGACTGGAGGCTAAAACATACAATGAACAGTTGGAGGAACTAGGCAAGGCTAGTCTAGTGAAGAGAAGGACCATATTTGAGCGGCTGCACAGAGAGGAGGGGGTGAAGCTATTTTCCCAAATACCTGAAGGCCAGACAAGGAATAATGGATGGAAACTGAACAAGGAGAGATTGAACCTGGAAATAAGGAGAAATTTTCTGACAGTGAGAACAATCAACCAATGGAACAGAAGTTTCCTTCAGAAGTTGTGGGAGCTTCATCACTGGAAGCTTTCAAGAAGAGACTGGACTGTCACCTGTCATAAATGGTGTAGGGTCTCCTGCTTTAGGGGGAGGGGGTTGAACTAGATTACCTACAAGGTCCCTTCCAATTCTGTTATTCTGTTCTTTCCCAATTGGACCAACAGAACTTCCATCCAATCTTGATTTCATTTCATTGCATTCAATCCAAAACTGAAGTCAGGCTCTGGTTAACAGAATTGCCTTCATCTTAATATTTGAAGACAAGGAACAAGTGAACCTGAAGCTATTAACGTGAAGTTCCTCAGCATATGATTTCTCTCAACAGTTTAATGGTGGCAAATTGCAAAAGAGACATTAATTGGCAATGATTTGTGTCCTAAATAATAATCACCCCAAATCTCATTTTGGATATAGGTGAATCAGCATTATAGCAGCTTATAATAGCTTCAGAATTGTAGCATCTGAAGGATACTTTGGTCAAAAGAACTGAAGGCCCCTCGATCTATCTAATATAATTATGGACATTTTACTCTGCACATTAAATTCTCAATGCAGGATACCCACTTTTTTGACTAGGTTTTCCCCACTTGAAAAGGGTCCTAATTCTTTGGAAAAATGAAGAAAAGACATCAATATTTTCCCCACCTTGTTGAGCAATTGCAGCTGTGACAAAGCATCTTGGTTGATTTTAAGTTGTTGCCTTTCAAAACTCCCCAAATACTTGTGGATGGGATTCTCCTTGGGAAGAAACACCCTACTAACAATCCCCAGATCTGCTGCTATGTCTCCATTTTGATCCAAGTAGACTTTATACAGGGAAAGATTGTACAATTCCTTCTTCTTTAGAAATGAATGGAACTAAAATGGAAACATCCAGGAGTTTAAAAAGCAGAAATCTTGTTTTTCTTTCAATCTCACATGATTTTTTCACATTTGAATCTTTCTTCTGTGGTTGATTAACTTCTAAATATTGTGAGTTGGGAGAACAAGTGTTGCCACTTCTTCAAAAGTCAAAAACAAAGGTTCAGTAATAGTTCTCAATCATTTAGTATATTGATCAAAAGTATAGAGAGAAGATATATGTCAACCTTGAAGTGAACCTGGCTGAGGCCATTTTTTGGCTTCAGGGTGGCCACAAGGCAGAAGAGGGGACAGGGAGGGGGGGAAATAGATAGCTGGGGTTTTGCCTTCAAAACCAAAAAGATTTCCTGTGGGAACCAAGGTCATTCCAACAGGTGGCTTAGAGAGGAGGAGTGGAGTAACCAAGCAACCTGCCAGAACCTTTATTGGACAATGTGACTGATGACTGGGGGGGGGCAGGGGGAACTTTCATTTTTTAATTAGGTGAAAACTGTGGGACCTTTCAGAGTCGGCTTTCGCCATTGTGTCAATATGATGTATCCACGCTGGGAGGAGTTTGACTCTGTTGCCCCCGAGGATTTGGACAGGTTGCGTGGGCGACTGCGAGCCACCACATGTTTATTGGACCCGTGTCCCTCCTGGCTTATACTGGCATCCTGGGAGGTTACACGAGGCTGGCTGCTGGGTCTGGTGAATGCTTCACTTGAGGAGGGGTCATTGCCGGCCGCCCTGAAAGAGGCGGTGGTGAGGCCCCTGCTCAAGAGGCCTTCCCTGGATCCGGTGGAGCTAGCCAATTATCGTCCTGTCTCCAACCTTCCCTTTTTAGCGAAGGTTGTAGAGAGTGTGGTGGCACAACAGTTCCCACGTCACCTGGAGGAAACTGACTATCTAGACCCACGCCAGTCCGGCTTCCGACCCGGTCACAGCACGGAGACGGCCTTGGTCGCATTGGTAGATGATCTCTGGAGGGCCAGAGATAGTGGTTGCTCCTCTATCCTGGTCCTATTAGATCTATCAGCGGCTTTCGATACCATCGACCATGGTATCTTATTGCGCCGGCTGGAGGAGGTGGGAGTGGGGGGCATCGTTTTGCGGTGGTTCTGCTCCAACCTCTCCGACCGGATGCAGTGTGTATTGGCAGGGGAGCAGAGGTCGACCCTGAGGCCGCTCACTTGTGGGGTGCCGCAGGGGTCGGTCCTCTCGCCCCTCCTGTTCAACACATACATGAAGCCGCTGGCTGAGATCATCTGTGGTTTTGGGGTTGGATACCATCTGTACGCTGATGACACCCAGCTGTACATTTCCACCCCAAACCACCCCAACGAGGCCGTTGAAATATATGTCCCGGTGTTTGGAAGCCGTCCAGGTCTGGATGGGGGACAACAGACTCAGACTCAACCCCTCCAAGACTGAGTGGCTGTGGCTACCGGCACCCCGGTTCAACCAGTGGATGACATCGCTGGCCATAGGGGGCGAACAACTGCCCCCTGTGGAATGGGCGCGCAATTTGGGCGTCCTCCTTGATGCCCGGCTGTCGATGGATGACCATGTGGCAGCCGTGGCGAGGGGGGCGTTCCACCAGGTTCGCCTGGTGCGCCAATTGCACCCCCTATTGGAGCGGGACGCCTTACGCACAGTCACTCATGCGCTGGTGACGTCTCGCCTGGACTACTGCAATGCTCTCTACATGGGGCTCCCCTTGAGATGCACCCGAAGACTACAGCTAGTTCAGAATGCGGCCGCGCGGGCTATCATGGGAGGGACAAGATACTCCCATATAACACCACTCCTGCGTGAGCTGCACTGGCTGCCTGTGGTTTTTCGGGTGCGTTTCAAGGTGTTGGTTACTATCTTCAAAGCGCTCCATGGCATGGGACCTAGTTACCTGCGGGATCGCATCTTACCTCACACATCCTCACGACCAATCCGCTCTCACAGGGAGGGACTCCTCCAAGTGCCATCCGCCAAGCAGTGCCAGCAGGCGGCGCCTAGGAATAGAGCCTTCTCTGTGATGGGCCCAACCCTCTGGAATGACCTCCCCCCCGATATTAGAACTACTAACGACCTCCGCTCCTTCCGACAGAAGCTTAAGACCCACCTGTTCCAATTAGCTGGCTTGACTGATGTATAGTCCCATCTTTAACCTCCTGGCAAACATCTTACTGTGTAATTTTTAAGGGAAATTTTAATTATATTTGTATTTTAATTTAAATTTGGTACAGCACATTCTACCTCCTCCGTTTATATGTTTATATGTTTATATATTTATGCACATCCATATTTTGTATCTATATGGTTTTTAATGTCTGTACACCACCCCGAGTCCTGTTTAGGAAAGGGTGCGGTTTATAAATAAAAGTTTACTTACTTACTTACTTACTTAGTTACTTACTTACTTACTTACTTACTTACAATAAACTGTTCTTTAAGGAATCTACCTGCCTCTCGGTTCTACTTTCAATGGGTGCATTACTTGAAACACTGACAATATATTTGACTAAAATTTTCAATCATAGGGTACATTTTAGGAAAAGTCACAAATCAATTGAAGAAAAAAAACCAAATACGTAGAGTATTCATGAACTCCTTGAAAACAACAGGGTGATTAGCAGAAAGCAAGGATTTGTTAAGAGGCTAATCTTCATTCAAGTAGAGTAGGGGGGGGGGGGCGGAATGACCTGTTGAACTAATTCTACTTTATTGTAAGACTGTATTAACAATGGGAAGGTCAAAATCATTTAATGAACTCTTTTGATAGTCAAAATTAGGGAGGAACTTATCTGAGTTTATTTTTCTGCCTGTTATGCAGCTGCTGGTTTCCTCCCCCACATCTTATCCAATCCTTCCCTATGCAGCATTTCTTTCTCTCATCCTCCAAGTTCATTCCCACATATCATCACACTTACTTATTAAACTGTGTGAATGCTGGTGATATAACTTTGATTTTAGTAAAGATTCAACAAAATCCTTCCTGATGGGGTGAATGGGAATCTTAATTGAGCACTGGATGACATGATAATTAAGTGGACACAACTGTGTTTAAAATTATACTCCAATAAAATTTAATGTTACTGATAAAATTGGGGAGTTATAAGAAAACAATTGGACCTTGGTCATTATTTCTTTAATATTTTCATTAAAAAACAAAGATAAATCATGATTTGTGATATAGAAACAAGTTATTTTGATTTCCTTTAAAAATTCACAGTTCAAGAATATAAATGTATGATTTTTAAATAGGGAGAAGTGCATATGTAAAATCCAGTTGGAAACTAATTTTAAGCACCTAGGACTTGATATATCATTGCATTTGGTATAAAACAAATGAATGGCAGCCACAATCTACAGCTTTCTTTTAAGATTTCATTTGTACTTTTTCTAATATTATTCTGTATCTACAGTGGTTGCTGATTATAATACAATAATAGTAATGTTTTAATGATTGGATAATAATCATATTACTAATTTGATAATGTCATGAATCACACAGTGGATTCATACCAGGTCTCCTAACAGGCACCAGACTTGGAGAAGACATTGCACAGAATTTTCATCCGCTTTAGGCAAGGACAAAGAAGGGGAGGAAGGGATCAGTTTTTAGCCTTAAGGAAAGAGAACAAGGAGAAGGGCCATGTTGGTTTACAGGAGCTTAAAAACAGAAGGAGTTTGGGAGCACTTTTTCCAATATACAAAACATCTTGGTTGTAGAAGGGAAAACACGGCTCTCTTACAATAAGTACAATAAGATTTTATACTTATTTAGATCTTGAACAACTAAGCTCAGAGGGGCCCAAAGACCCTGAAAGGAATTTATAGTTGGATGGATCCCTGTTGGGACACCTTACCTTCCATGGATGCAGCCTTGGAGCCCACAACCTGTGTTTTCCCTTCTTCCTTCTCCTCTTGGATTTGGATGCAAAATTTAAGGCATCAGCCAGAATCTTAAAGGCACTGTAAGCAGAGCAGTCATTTGGGATCCGCATCCTATTCTTTTCCTCTTGGGTCCCCACTGGTGCTTTCTGGGTGCATCTTCTTCGGCCTTTGACAGAAAAGACGTGTTTTGAAACAGAGCAGTGAAAATACTCAGCTTCAAATTCACGTTCCACAAAGAATTCAGTTTTACAGGCACCATCTCTTTGCCGTTGAAAAGGAAAAGTCCAAATACTATGGATGTACTTGAGACGCCTGTCCTTTCCCATTGAATATGCTCCAACCATTGTCATTATGCAGACTTTCCCTTCAATGGGTCCTGGCAAACGCATAAATATTAAATGAAAAGGAAGAATTCTGTCAAAGGGGAACTCATATTCCATGAAGTGAACAAGGACATTGACTTGTCTCCACTTAGAGAGGGCATCCCTGAGGGTTGCTGTGTATCCAGTCGCTGAGAATTGATGTGATATAACAACACAAATTCCATGCTTCACAAGCATAGGAGTAAAAGTTCTCATGAAATGTTCTCCCTTCTCTGTGTCTGGAGCAAAGAGACCAATCAAGGTCCATTCAAAATGGAGAAGCAGTTGGACAATTGCTGGGTACTGAAACCCTTCTGTGGGGAGCATCGGATGGAAAAAAGGGAAAAGACTTTTATCACTCAGAGTTTCTGAAGCAATTTGCTCACTGATCTGAAAAAGCAGTGAAGAATTCTGGGTTATATTTGGGGTCCAAATTTTTAGCTTTTAATAAACTCAGCTTTTTTCTCATGCACATATCACAACAGTTTATTGTTGATTTGTCACTAAGCCATATCAAGATACAGAATATAAAACACAGAATTGTTTTGGATTCTTTTTTCAATTTTTTGTCTAATTGCATAAAGACAAAGAGACCAAAGTTCCTAATATGATTTGCAACAATTCAAGAACTTTTTAATTGAAAATCTAACATTTTTTTTGACTGTGTCTCTATCCATACCATTAATTTTATAAAAAACAATTATATGCCTTAATTTTATAAATTGTATAAATTCCCAATTCAGCTCTGAAGGCAGCAGCTGAAGTCCTTTTATCCACCCACAAGATACTTCTCATGGGATGTGATCAAATTTGTTCAAGTAGTGTTATGAATTAAATCCCAAAGTTCAGCTCAATATAAATGCATGGTGGTAACTTTGCCCTTTTGTACTTTAATCTTTCGGGCTAACAAGGGTGCACAGCTATGATTTTTTAAAATTCTTTTAACAGTGCTTTCACTTGTCCCTTTTGTCTAAATGAGCTCCTTTGATGTTGAGGGAGCCAAGATCCAGTCACAGAGAAAAATACCCAGGTAAGGAAAGGTGTGACTTGCTTTATTGACTCATCATCGAATAGCCCTAGATGGCAATATATCATTTTTCAAAGACTCTAACTTTTGATTTTGACTTATCCATAATCAGATAATTCTTATGAGAATAGGAGCCAAGTCTTCTTAACAGTATATGAAACCCAAATGTCATATTGGCAGCACCCTTGTGTTAATTTCTGGTGGGGATCAGTCCTACTTCTCAGGGCTCCATTGAGCCCAAATCACACACTCTAACAAATGAACAAAGAACATCGAATAATTGGGATGGAAGGGATCTTGGAGGTTTTCTAGTCCGACCTGTGACATTGATTAATTGTTCTCATTGTCAGTGCTTGTAGAGAGTGCGTTGAGCAGGGTCAACATTCTGAGTTCCATTTTAAGGGCAATCAATTTCTTCTATGTTCCTTACTTTGTTGAAGCAAATACTCTAAAAGCAGCAAAACATTATTTCCTCTGATTGATATTTTTACAATTAGATTGTTCAAGACGACACAATTGTCAATGGGTCAAATCTGTTTCTTCGACAAGGAATGCACTTTTTATTATTCAAGGGGAAGCTGATAGATATTTTAGTCACAATGTCTGTTAGAGATCTGGGCCTGGAATTGCTAGGGTGCTTTTTATTCCCTGTCTTTATCTATCGGAATTAGGTTTGACCCATATGGGCATGGCAGATATTATTTATATGTGTAAATGAAGTTGCCAATATAGAGTCCCACCAGTTGGGATATTTCTTGAATTGTTCAGCTGGTAGAAAATCCTCTCCACTGGCAACTTAGTTTTTAAAACCTTTTATGATTAATTTGATCATGAGGATTTCAGGGTAAAAAATAATTAACAGCATGGATAACTTATTTGTAGTTTCATGTACAGTGGTTAATCAGTGTTAGCGGTTCTTACAGGTTCATAATACAGTACATACTGATTCATCAACAGTAGGAAAGATAATCCAGTCAGGCTTTGTTTATAAATCTTGGATTTGTTCGTGATTGAGAATGCCATTATTTTGACTAAGATGATATATTTAAAAAGTGAGCTTTCAATCAATGCTGCAGCTTCCTGTTGTACAGAAAACCCTTTGATTGAACACAGAGCCTCTCCTCACCTTCCCAATTATGCAGCAGAAGACCTCTAAGCAATGAGGAAGGGGTCATGAGAAGAAATGTTTCTTCTGATCATTGCTCCCCCCACATGTATATCCCGATCCCTAGTCATGACACCTACAAATGAAATGGTGAAAAGCAGTTCTGGAATTCCATAGAGCAGACATGGCTGGATCTATTCCTCACAAACCAACACCCCACTTACTTTATCAAATACAGAAATGCAAACACAAACCTGTGGGACTTTGTAGGGGCCTACTAATGTTGACATCTGGATGGAGATGTTCTCAAGAGCTCCATCAAGAAGAGCAAAAAGAGTGTCCTTCCTTCCACAGGTGTAGTTGGGAACATTGGCTTCCCCAGTAGAGAGCACATCCAGCAAGGCATTTGAAGTTCCAAGTGTGTTCAAATAGTTGTCATGGATGTTGTAGCCAAGAGTGAGATTGAGCAAGAGCTGGTATTCTTTGTTAACCATTTCAAAATTGAAAATTATTCTTTCTTTTACATGAAGATAATGACTGTAAAACCATGCTTATGTTAACATTAAGATCATCAACAGCAAAAACTAAATACTTCTCTCTATTTAATCTTTTTTTTCTCCACAAGCTAACTGAGGCTTAAGCCAATATTGATCCAAATCCTGAGGTAAATTATAGTGACCCATCGCCCTGTAATATTTGTTAGTATTGAGAAGATGGAATAGAGATAGTCTTCCAAAAAGATTAAAAATCAGACATACACTAAAAAAATTAAAAAGTAAAATAATCAGGCATAAACCATTATTTGTAGAAGTACTAATTTTCAACAGCCAAGTGAAAGGTTGCAGAGTAATCATCAAAGTAGAACAATGATAAACAGAAGAGAATTTTTGATGAGAGATCCAGAAAAGTTGTTCTAAAAACAAATTATTTCTATAAAAATCAGGCACAGAATATCAGCGAGAGGTTATAAATATATAGAAATGAGCTGGGCAGGGGAAACTGCAACAATCACTACTTTCAACAAAACTCAGTACAGGAGAAGCTCTGGTCACAACCATAATCCGTTCCATAACTTTGGTCGCAATCCGATTTGGTCGTGATCTGAACCTAACCAAAATTAATGCAAAATTATTTCAGGGGCCACATGTGGGTCACTTTTCTTTGTAAACAAACAACAGGAAATTGAAGGCTTACAAAAGAAACTCGATTTGGTCATGGCCAGAGGCTTTCGTGACCAGAGGTTCTACTGTATTCAAGTGATGAATTTAAGATTGAACAGGGAAAGGAAAATAATTTGAACTTCTTTCAGGTTTTATTTTTCTTATGTTTGGATTTGAGCCTCTTTCAGACAATAAAACAAAAAAGTGAGAGACCATGGAAATCAAAAGGATTCAAGAAATTAGTCAGTTCCTGCATTACAGGAGTAAGTAAAATAAGAGGGAAAAAAAGAGTGCAAGAACTGCAAACGGAGGGAATGAAACTCCATCACAGTGAATGACTTACTTCCGCATCTGAATAGAAGGAGCCACGTTGAAAGGAAATGTTGTATGTCTTATTGCTGATGCAGACACAACTATACCAATGAGAAGATCTCCTGGCCTATAATAGCTCCATGGCTTCCATCCATCCTGGTTGTCCAAATTCAGTGGGCACTTCATTCTCAGTTTCCCAGAGACAGGCTGGGACACCAGCAGCATCAGAAGCAGAAGCAGGAGGTCCATAATTCATAGGACTGAATCAATCTCCTTCCTGTTTCTAAGGAAGAATTGGAAGTATTGTCCCAGGATGGAGTTTCCAGTGGCTTTCCTGATTCAAACAGAGAGAAACCAAGATTCCCTTGGAAGAGAGAGAAAGTACATTCAAGAGGGCAGCTCCTGCCTGTCCCTTAACTTGAGCCACAAAGAGCATAATCTGTGGTCTTTATCCTTTTCTAATGCAAGATCCCTTCCATGTTGCTTCAGTCTGATGTTTACATCAAGGACAGTCAGGGGAGAAGGAGGAGGAGAGATATCAAGACCGGCATAGTAATAATAACAGTGAGAAGGAACTTCTCCTCTTGGGACCCTGAATTTCTTCCACATAAGGAAGGGTAGCTGGAGATAAGCATATTTGTGAGAAATCACAGATACACCCCTTGGGGCTTTGTTCTGTGGTGGCCTTACTCCTTCCTCTTAGGACACATCCAGAAAGTGGATGCTGGAGCAAAAAATATCAACAGCCAGAAAAGTGACTTCTGCTGTCCTTCAATGTGGTCTCTTGCCTCCGGAGACTGCTAGGAAAGGTCTAACAGAGCTATGGAGTTTGATGCCACTTTAGGTTGGTGCCACTTAACTCTAGTGCTGCCTGTGCTCCAAAATCATGGAAGCCATCATTATCCTTGAACCCAGCAAATGTTATGAATGGGGCCTGTTTGGGATTTTCTTCTCTATGAGGTCTCCATAGATTCATCTTAAATTGGAGCTGATTTTATAACTACTTGTAACTAAAGTGAAAGTTCATTTGCCCTCTTTTCTAGAAACATATTTTTCCATGAGATCTAAGAGACAGGAACATGAAAGCTTGTGGACCACAACACTGAGTAAGAGAGAGAAAATGATACAGATGGTAGTGAATTTTGTTTCAGCTTCCTGGAGAAATTCTGTGTTGTTTTTCCATACTGAGGGGCTTCAAAGTTCCTTGGTTTCTTAAATAAACAGTGAACTGTGAGATCTGCAGCTCAGATGGTCTGCGTCCATAGTGTGGTGGATGGTGGGACCCAGTGGTGGGTTTTGGCAGCTGCTGCTGCCGGTGTGCTCTGGGCCATACTGCATGTGTGAGTTGATGCACACTGTGCGCGCATGTGCAGTACAACAAAATTGCTCTGCTCAGGCGCAGAAGCCAAAAACAAGATGGCGCTGCTGGGAGAACCTGTTCAGGGGCGTGGCAGGCCTTGGTGTCTGCCAGGTTCCAACAAACCAGGCTGCCAAGCTACTACCGGTTCTGCCAAACTGGACCCAACCGGTAGGAACCCAGCACTGGTGTGACCTGATTTCTTGCCACAGCCATCCAGACGTTGGCTTAGGGCAGTGCTTCTCAATTATTTTCTGTCATGCCCCCCCTAGGAAGAAGAAAACATTTCACGCCCCCCCCCCCGCGCGACTGTAAATAGTATAATTTGTCTCTAAAATTGTTATAAGTACACCTCTGCATAACATAGCACACCGGTCTTTCCTCGTCTCCCACCGTAGTCACATGCTTTCTTTCCTCTTTCCCTCTTACTTGTCTATCCTTCCTTCCACCCTCCCTTCCTCCTTCCCTTCCTTCCTGCCTCCCTTCCAGTTCCCTCCTTCCTCTTTCCCCCTGCCTGCCTGCCTTCTTTCCCTCCTGCTTATCTATGCTTCCTTCCTTCCTTGCACCTCCCTCCCTTCTGCCTGCCTGCCTTCTTTCCTCTTTCCCTATCCTCCTATCCTTCCTTTCTCCCTCCCTCCTTCCCTGCCTCCCTTCCAGGTCCATTCTTCCCTCCTTCCTTCTGCCTCCTTCCTGCCTGCTTGCCTTCTTTCCTCTTTCCCTCTTACTTGTCTATCCTTCCTTCCACCCTCCCTTCCTCCTTCCCTTCCTTCCTGCCTCCCTTCCAGTTCCCTCCTTCCTCTTTCCCCCTGCCTGCCTGCCTTCTTTCCTCTTTCCCTATCCTCCTATCCTTCCTTTCTCCCTCCCTCCTTCCCTGCCTCCCTTCCAGTTCCATTCTTCCCTCCTTCCTTCTGCCTCCTTCCTGCCTGCTTGCCTTCTTTCCTCTTTCCCTCTTGCTTGTCTATCCTTACTCCCTCCTCCCCTTCTTCCCTCCCTGCCAGCCAGCAGCTCCTCCAGCATCCCAGCTGGAAGCAGCAGCACAACAGTCGCCGTTACCAGGGGCGAATGGGTGGCGGTGGCAAGATCGGGCGACCGCCGCCCCTTTGTCCCTTCCCCAACAGCGGCTGTTGCGCTTCTGCTTCCAGACGGAATGCTGGCGGTGGAGCTGCTGGGGGGGAGGCGAGCTACCTGCATAAAGACGCCGCCGAGGGCATGGCAGAATATATCCCGGCTTGAAGTGGCAGTGCTGGGGACTGCTCAGAGACTCATCAGAGCCGCGGGCTGGAGCTGTGCAAAAAGTCTGCTTGGGCTGGGTGGGGGGGGAAGGGAGGGAAGCCTGGGACAGCCATGCTTCCCTCCCTCCCACCCCCGCCCGAGCAGGCTTCTTGCACAGCTCCAGCCCGCGGCTCCAATGAAAATCCACAGTGCGAAGTGCTGCCACTTCCAGGCGGGATATATTATGCCTCGCCCACGCCGCCGCCGCCGTTGCACCCAGATGGAAAGGGAGCCTTCGCGCCCCCCTTTACGGAGCCTCGCGCCCCCCCAGGGGGGCGCGCCCCACTATTTGAGAACCGCTGGCTTAGGGGGACCTCTTAGCAGTTCCTCTGTGGCTTCTTTCTCCCTTGCATCTTCACAGAGACCTCTAAGGAGAAGGAGACTCATCTTTGGTTGGCCATGGAGTCCCTGAAAATATTACTGTGATTTAAAAAGTATTTCATGCATTGCAGTATCTGGGAATCTTCTCCTGTGCAAATGTGCAAAGCGGAACATCGTGCTAAGCCCAGCGTTTTGTTTATCTATTTTGGCATGGCACAATATGCCAATGTAGCAGTTCTCTTTCCTTAACCTAAGTTAAGGGTGTTGTGTGAACTCACCCAGATTCACCCCAAACCATCTATGTGATGGCCAATGCAGTCTATTTTCACCTAAGATTGAAAACGTTCTGTACAATCTGCTTTTGGATTCAGGGTCCATGGTTCTCTCCCATGGGAACATTCACAAGGGAATGTTGGGGAAAGGAAAAGGGGCCCTTTTGGTGAGGTTTGAGCCCAGCAGATAGAAACATGGCTGGATTTGCATTCAGCTCTTAGTTTCCCCCACATTTGAAGTGAAAGAAGACAGACAGATCTTTACTGGGGAGGGAATCTGTTATATTCTGAAGCATGGGACAGTCGAATAATGATTGAGGTGAGGCGTGGATTAACTAGCTAATGTTTTATTGCAAACAGAAAAAAAGAACCACTGAACTATTGTTATTCTGTCATTAACATAAGGCCAGTTCCCGTTTGACAACTCCTTTAAATAGGCGGCTGTCAAACGCGACCAGCCAATCAGCTGACGGCATAAGTCCCGCTTATACCACAACCAATCAGGATCTCAATACACTACAGAATCCAAAGTCTAAAGTCATCCAGTGACATTTTTTTGCCTAAAGCCAGGTTGAAACTCCTCCCCCCCCTTTGTCTTTGTTTATTTAATCTCGTCTCCAGGAGTCTGATTGGTGGCTGAGTTCCCATGCAACCATTCTTCCCTCTAGTTTGATTGGCTGCTGCTGGATTGCCATGATGACAGGGGCAGGCCAGCAAGAAAGGCAGCCACTAGGGAGAGAGAGAAGGGGGGGGGGGACTTTTGCCTTCCCTCAGAACTGGAGGAGTTGAAGGTGAAATCTTCTCTCTTTCAGGGAAAAACCTTCCTCAGATGCAGCCCCGGATAGGAAAACATGAAAGAATATTAAAAAAAAAATTTTTTTTTAAAAGAAAGGGAAAAGACCTTGAGAGAAGGAAAAGGGGGAACAGAAACTAAAAACAGATAAAAGATAGGAAGATGGATGCAAAATTGCACAATAAAAGGAAATGGTGTGGATAAGGAGCTTATAGAAAATAGCTGAAATAGAAAACGGTTTTAGTATTTTAGTAGGAAGGTTAATTTTGGCATTTGTTGAAAACACTTATAATTTACAATTCCTTTTTTGAATAAATGTGTAAGGTTTTTCTTTGAAGAAATGGAAATGTCTCCTCAGCGACTGTAGACCAAATAGCAGAATAACAGAATTGGAAGGGACCTTGGAGGTCTTCTAGTCCAACCCTCTGCTCAAGCTCATTGTTCTAACTGTCAGGACATTTCTCCTTCATTCTAGGTTGGGTCTTTCCTTTACAGGTTTTGGTCACCACGTGACAAAAAAAGATGTTAAAAACTTTGGAAAAAGTGCAGAGAAGAGCAAGTGAGATGATTGAAGGCCTGGAGAGAGAAACATATGAAGAAGGGCTGCAGGATTTGGGTTTGCCCAGTCTAGAGATAAGGACTGGGGGAGGGGGATAGGATAACAGTATCCCTGTATTTCTGGGAGTCAATCTATTTTCCAAAGCAACAGAAGGCAAGACAAGAAACAATGGATGGAAACTAATGAAGGAGAGAAGCAATTAGAAATCAAAGAGAAACTTCCTAATTAGGACAATTAACCAGTGGAATGGCTTGCTTTCAGAGGTAGAAAGTCCTTCATCACTGGAGATATGACAGCCATCTATCTGAAGTGGCATAGGGTCTCCTGCTTGAGCAGGGTTGGGCTAGAAGACCTCCAAGGCCCCATCCAGCTCTATTCTGATTGATTGAAACCCCATTACTTTAGGCATGGTTTATTCAAGGATTGCAGTTTGATGAAGGGACTGCACAACCCACATAAAACCCCCCAAAATGTATTAACATGCATTGCCTCTTTATGTCTTCTATAAGGGATTCTTTCAGCCTAACTGTATATGAAAATTGTCCCCTATCCTACAACAGATTCAGTTTTAAAAGAGGAGGTTTTGTCATGGATTTGTTGGAAAGATGAAAATGCTCTTCCCCCCCTCCACTTTATATTTCTCTGTTTGCTGAAAGAATCATTCAGAAACATCTTCCTTGTGGAAGAAGAGGAAGTGCTTGTGCCAAAAAGAAGCGGGAGTCACCTATTCTCCAAAGCACCAGATGGCAGGATAGGAAGCAATAGATGGAAACTAATCAAGAAGAGAAGCAAGCTAGAATTTAGGAGAAATTTCATGACAGAATAATCTATCAGTGGAACAACTCTCCTCCAATAATTGTGGATACTCCAACACTGGAGGTTTTTAAAAAGAGATTGGACGGCCATTTGTCTGAAAAGGGTATAGAGTTTCCTGTCTAAGCAGGGGGTTGGACTAGAAGATCTCCAAAGTCCCTTTGATATATAAGTCTGGAGTGTCCACCATTAGAAGAATGAGATGGATGAATTGTTGCAACTTAGTAAGGAGTATTTCTGCCCAATCCCACTTCGCTCCCTTACACCACATTTATAGGACACTTAAATACGGATATTCTCTGTTAAATTAGCGGTTATGAAGCTCAGAATCTAAATTTATCCCAAAGAGAGTCTGAACATGAGGCTATTGAACTTCAGCTTTATTTTTGAACAAAAGTAAAATGGGGGTCCTTAATCTCCTGTCTCAAACAACAAGGCTGAGATGGAAAAGGCAGGTATACTAATTAAAACTTTTTTTCTTGTTATAGTTTACACATAGTTCATGGATAGCTCGTCATTGTTTTAGAAACATCATTTCTTATCCACAGGTTTAGGCAAAGCTCATGATTTTCCCAGCACTTAGGAACAATAGGGCTCACAAGGAAAAAGGTATGCACATTTTCTGGCATTTAGCCTTGAGCTTGCTAAGGCTGCTACCTCTACATATATTACATAGTTACAGCAGACAGAATACACATTTTAAAGTTACACCAAGGCTACTTAGGAAGGCTAAGCTTGGTATTTAGCCTGGAGTTTTTAACTTTGCAGGTGATACATTTTAGGCTGCAATGAAATTCAGCTCAGCAAGAATATCAAAAGCTGAGTTAGTTACACTCTGTGCATGCTCTAATCCTTTCACTCTCAATTCTTTAGGAATTGTTTTGTAAAACTCTTATGTGGCTGTATTTCAGTTCCCATTTTATTTCTACATAATTTCACCAGTTGGATCATTCATTTTATATATGTTGTTGTTCTCTAGCCCCATCTAGTGGCGGAGAGACAATACCAATTACATTGTTTGAAGCTGACCCAACCCATTTTACCCATCAGCCCTCACTCTCAAGCAAGTGCATGCTGGGAAACCAAGCTCCATTTCCTTTATCATTTGGAGAAGCACAAGGAGGAATCCATCTTAATAACTGGCACATGGTCATCTGAGGACAAACATATCCACACATTGAGCATTGTTGGTGGGATTTAAAATATTTCTATGTATTAATTGTTATGTTCAGCAGTAACTCAATACTGCCTAACTTGTATTTGGTTTTCATTGTATGTATCCCTATTTTCCCAATGTTTCACCATATCCTGTTGTTTCAAAAAATAGTGTTCAGATCTACGCATATGGTCTGTTTTACTGGAGGATAGGTGGGTTTAGCTTCATGTCAAGCTGCACACAAATTAACATGTGGTAAGGACAGAACACCAGATTATCCACATCTTGCAATTATACTGGATAAGGATGGAGGACACAATCTTCCAATTGCCCTTTGATTGTTTCACTTAAAATTGTTGTCCCAGCTCATGTACAGGGGCAGTTTGAAACAATGTCTATGCTTGGCCTGTTGGAATGTGTTGAGAGTGGAAATTCCTCTAACTCACATTTATACATTTCTTCTGGTCGTAAGATGCTCCTTTGTATTCAAGCCTGGCCTCAGAATGATAATGTAGCATTTGGGGATGAAGATGCAAACCAGCAGACCAGCACTGGAGGCCAAGATGGAGAAGACCTGCACAGCCACCATGTATTTCCCCTTGGTGCTCAGGTAGGTGGGCAGGAGGAGACCCAGACATTGCAGAAGACCAGCATGCTGAAGGTGATCAGCTTGGCTTCATTGAAGGCTCCAGGGAGATTCCTGGCCAGGAAAGCCATTGTGAAGCAGATGACAGCCAGGAAGCCCAGATAGCTGAGGGTGATGTAGAACATGAAAACAGAGCCTTCATTGCATTGCAGGATGATTTCTGTAGGTTGAGAGTGAACGTCTGAGTCAGGGAATGGGGGAGAAATTCCCAACCAGATGGAGCAGATCACAATTTGGACACTAGAACAAGAAAAGATTATGGAGTTGGCCAAGCTCTTTCCCAACCATCTCTTCATTCGGTTTCCTGGTTTTGTGGCCAGGAAAGCCAGCACCACTGTGATGGTTTTTGCCAAGAGAGAAGAAACGGCAACTGAGAAGATGATGCTGAACACTGTTTGTCGCAGAAGGCAAGTGGCTTTTCTTGGTTGACCAATGAAGAGAAAAGGAGACATGAAGCAAAGCAGGAGGGAGACCAGGAGGATGTAAGAGAGGTCTCGGTTGTTGGCTTTCACAATGGGAGTTTCCTGATGTTTAAGGAATAGGATTAAAACAAGGTCTGTGCCTAAGAACAAGAATAGGGCAAAAGAGACCAGAATGATTCCCAGATGTTCTTCATAAGAAAGGAAGGATATAACTTTGGGGAGACATTGGATTCTGTCCACATTTGGATATTTTTCATTAGGACATTTGGTACATTTTTCTGTATCTGAGTAAAACAAAAAAAATGTACTTTCACATTTCAAGAAATAATTTCTTAGGACAAAAAGTCTTACTAGCAGCATTTTCTGAAAAGCATTACTTAAAATCTCTACAGAAAGAAGGCAAGAAGAATAAGGTTTTCTTTAAAAAAATATTTTTACAGTTTATAAAATTGGAAAAAGTCCTGGAATTATTGTGTAATTTGCAGAATCTACATTGTTAGAGGTAGGTAAGGAATCAGTTAATTCTTTTAGACATATTTCCTGGATTTTGCCAGATGGCACTTCTTGGTATACTTGATTCTGGATTCCTATTTTTTGACACTGAATTAGCTAGAAAAAAAGTTAGTTCTGCAAATAATCAGAAATCCCAACTAAAAAGCCAAAGAGATTTCAACCTCCTATCTCTTCCTAGGCCCTCCCTCAAAGTGTTTCTGCTATTCCTCTCTCTAAGTAAGAAATTGTGCAATTTGAAGATAACAGCAATAGCGTTTAGACTTATAAACCACTTCATGTGCTTTACAGCCCTCTCTAAGCAGTTCTGAGTCAGCCTATTGCTCCCAACAATCTGGGTCTTCATTTCACCAATGTCAGAAGGATGGAAGAGGCTGATTCATCCTTCAGCTGGTGAGAATCAAACTGCCAAACTACTAGCAAAAACAATTGAGCTTCAATCTGTTTTATAACTTGTATTTGTATGACAGTGTCTCAGATGAATCCACTTCCACAAGGCCTGCCCTTTTCCTTGGTGTCCCCCACCTTCATGAATGGAGATGGTCCCCTCAGGGCAAGCAATGCAGTCATAACAGCAAGCAGGCTCTCCTTCTCGCTTCTGCTTGACAAACCCAGGATGACAACTTTCCACACATTGGGACTGAGGCAGAGACTAAGCAGAAAAAGAAGAAATGTGAAAGAAAATATATTGGGACGAAGCATGCATGAAAATGGAGGTAGATATTAACATTAGCCAAATAGGTTCTGTGCTTCACTTAGATAAATATGAAATCATTGACTCATTCCAAACAGATTTAGGAGAGATAAGTACTGGCAGATTGTTCATTTACTTAGTCCTCTTTGCTTTTGGCCTCTAAATAAATGATTTTTCTATTTAAGAAAGACTGGGGTGGATGGAATTGAAAAGATTTCAGCCTTAAGTGACAACCAGTTTGGTTCCTCCTCCTAGCCTTGTTAACATGCATTTCTCCAATCTTCACAGAACTATGATTTTAAAGTACAGTATGATGCTTTTGCATTAAATGTTGGAAAAGAAATTACTGTAAAAGATTTATGTCAGAGTTTGTTGCAAGAAATTCAAACTCAGAAAGCACACACAGATAACTGATTAAGCTGGATTCATTAACTTCTTTAATATACATATTGACAGATGAATAAATGTACAATACCAATAGTAGATTCTTTCAACGTGGTAGAAGTTAGAAGAAGAACACAAGCAAGATAGAATAGTTTCATCTCAGAGTTCAGAGCAGACAGAGAAGTTTAGACTAGTTTACTTCTCAGAGCAGCAGGTTCAGAGGTTACAGACTAGTTTCAGTTTCAGTTCTCAGTTACATCCCACCCAGAATCCAAGCTTAAGTTTCTGTTTCCAAAACAGCCCTCATTGTCTGACCCAATTGCTATGCCTATTCATTGGCTGAACTATTCCAGTCTAAGAATATTCATACTCTGACAATTTATTAAATTTTATTATATTAGATTTCTTAAATAAAAAAGTACTGTAATAAAGAAAGAAATTTCAAAAAAGTAGGATCTGGGTAGGCTTTGTCAGGTGTATATAAAACATTTTAAAACTGCTTCTCTTTGAAAGGAGTCTAAAACAATCCCCCAATTAAGATATAAAGGGAAAAAATCCTTAAAAATTAATCTGTTTCTTTCCTTAATTCATATGGTTCTCAAGTAAGACTAAAACTGACTGCCTACTTTCTAGAACTGAGATGAGATGCAGGAGAACTTGTCCCTCAAAAACAGATCTTTTCATCTTCAGCAAATGGGACAAGAGTAGGAGACTTGAGTCCAGCTCTGTATCTGGATCTTTTTCGACTGAAGAACTGCAGTGGGGGGACACCAACTTGCACAGAAAGAAAAGTCTACATTTTTTATGAATTAAATTTGGATCCTCCTTTTTACTGAGAGTTCACGTAGCTAGCAATAAACATAAAAAATGCAGTCTAGGTTTTACAGATGGTGTCCTCTTACAAGCCAAAATCCTTTGAAATCCTCCCTTGTTATTTCCAAAAGGAGGAAGTGCTTTTCTTTGGATCAAAGTCTTGTTGGATGCTTTAGTTTTCCAGGTTGTGGGCATTACCTCACATCAAAAGAGCCTTTTTGGTTTCATGTGAAACAAGAACATCTCTAGTGCTGCCACTTGTGTGCTGGACCCGTGTCCCTCTTGGTTAGTTTCGGCTTCCCGGGAGGTGAAACGAGGCTGGCTCGAGGCAATTACCAACACTTCATTGAGAGAGGGGTTCTTTCCCACCACCTTGAAGGAGGCGGTGGTGAGGCCCCTCCTTAAGAAGCCTTCTCTGGACCCAGCTTCTTTAGCCAACTATCGTCCGGTCTCCAACCTTTGCTTTGTAGCAAAGGTTGTCGAGAGTGTGGTGGCACCTCAGCTTCCCCAGTACCTGGATGAAGCTGTCTACCTGGATCCGTTTCAGTCGGGTTTCAGGCCCAGGTACAGCATGGAGAAGGCATTGATCGCATTGGTCGATGATCTCTGGCGGGCCTGGGACAGGAGCTGCTCCTCTGTCCTGGTCCTATTAGACCTCTAGGTGGATTTCGATACCATCGACCATGGTATCCTACTGTGACGATTCGGGGGGTTGGGAGTGGGGGGCACCGTTTTACGATGGTTCTCCTCCCACCTGTCGGATCGGTCGCAGTTCGTGTTGACTGGAGGGCAGGGATCGACCCCAAGGTGCGTCACTTGTGGGGTGCCCCAGGGGTCGGTTCTCTCACCCCTCCTGTTCAACATATATATGAAACCACTGGGCGAGATCATCCATGGTTTTGGGGTATGGTATCATCAATATGCTGATGATACCCAACTTTTCATCTCTACCCCAAACCATCCAAACGATGCCCTCAACGTGATGTCTCGATGCCTGGAGGCTGTGCGGATCTGGATGGGGAGGAACAGGCTCAAGCTCAATCCCTCCAAGACTGAGTGGCTGTGGTTTCCATCATCCCGATTTGTGCATCTTGTCCCATCTTTGATGATAGGGGGAGAAATTTTAGCCCCCTCAGAGAGGGCCCAAAATCTGGGAGTCCTCCTGGATATGCGGCTTAGTTTAGAAGAACACCTGAGGGCCGTGACCAGGGGGGCCTTTTACCAGGTTCGCCTAGTATGTCAGTTGAGCCCCTTCCTGGATCGGGATGCTCTATGCACAGTCACTCATGCCCTCGTCCTTTCTTGCCTGGACTACTGCAACACTCTCTACATGGGGCTGCCCTTGAAGAGCACCCAGAGGCTTCAGCTGGTCCGGAATGCGGCTGCACGGGTTATCATGGGGGTACCTAGGTGCTCCCATGTAACACCCCTTTTAGGGGGCCTGCACTGGTTGCTGGTTGTTTTCCGGGTGCGATTCAAGGTACCTAATTATGACCTTTAAAGCGCTCCATGGCTTAGGCCCAGGGTACCTGCGAGACCATCTTCTGACACCAGTAGCCTCCCACCGTCCATTACGATCCCACAGAGTTGGCCTCCTCAGGGTGCCGTTGGCCAGACAGTGTTGGCTGGCGACCCCCAGGGGGAGAGCCTTCTCTGTGGGAGCGCCTTCCCTCTGGAATGAGCTGTCCCCGGAGCTTCGCATAATCCCCGACTGCCAGTCCTTCCGACGCGCCCTAAAAAGTTGGGTTTTCCAGCAAGCCGGCCTGGCCTGTTAATTTTATCTAATTTTTAAAATGTTATTGTTCTATAAATTCAATTTGGTTTTTTTTTGGGGGGGGGGATACTTATCTAATTTCCTTTTAACTTTTGTGATATGTGTTTTTTAATGTTGTACGCCGCCCTGAGTCCTTTGGGAGAAGGGTGGCATATAAATCCAATAAATCCAAATCCAAATCCAAATCTAGAGCTACTTCAGAGGAGCAGAAGGCCTATTGCTTATCCCAGTGGGGTGAAAGAGAGATATGGATAGCTCTAGCCAGCTTTTGGCTGCTCAAAAAAAAATTGTAGAACATCAGCAACCTTTCAAGAGAGACCTTGTGTCAGGCCTGCAGTTATATTCCTTTTAGGATCTTTGGCCTGCCACACTCTCTATTATTTTACTATGCTGTTTCATTGGTGTAGAAATTGGGAGGGGGAATAGTAAGGAGTAGAATGTGTTTGTTTTCAAAATAAAAAAATTTCTTTCTAGAAATCAAGGTCATTCTTTGTCTCTGCATCTCTTCACCTGCCCAGAACCAGATGGGTGGAAATGCCAGCGTGGCTGAAGAAGATTGGACCATGTGATGGATTTATGGGTGTGGGGACAAGATCATGAACTTTCAACTGGGTGGAAACCCAGGAAGCTTTCAGATTTGGGATTTCCACAGTTGTGCCAACATATCTCTCTTGGTGCTCCCAACAGACCAGTGGCTCAGTGGCTCCCAACATAGCATTCCCAACAGACCAATGGCTCAACAATAACCAGGATATCCTAATGATGGAAAATGGATTAGCCTGGAAGGGGTCAAAACTGTATGTCCCCACGGGGTTGAGGCTGGAAGTTCTACAGCAAAGGCATGAGGCAGAACTAGGACTCCACTTTGGATTCCTAAAATCGCTCCACCTCGTCAGGCATCAATTTTGGTGGCCAAAGATGAAATCGGAGGTGGAAGATTACATAAAAAGCTGTGCTACTTACACAACGATGAAACCACTGCCGGAGAAGTCCCCTGGACTACTACAACAAGTGGTCAGCCCTAACCGACCATGGGAAGAGGTTGAAATGGACTTCATTGTTGAACTTCCAGACAGCAGTGACAATTGAGTAATCTGGACAGTTATTTCTTTGGTTTCCAAGCAGGTGCACTTCATTGCTTGCTCAGAGTTGCTGTCCACAAAGAGATTAGCGAAAATGTTTGTGAAACACATTTATCGCCTGCACGGAGTGCCCAAGAGGATCATTTCAAACCATGGAGTCCAGTTCACAGCCAGGTTCTGGAGGGAGGTTCTGAGGTCCATTGGGTCCACACAAGAACTAAGCTCAGAGGTTCATCCCAGCATGAACTGTGCAACGGAGAGGGCCAATGCGCTAGTGGAAGGTGAGGCTTATTTCTCATGTGGACCAACAGGACCTCTAACCAGTCACGACCATATTTCATCTGATTCAGCCCAAACCTTAATGCAGACACCGAGTCCTTCTGGAGAGGGTGCGGCTAATCAAATAAAATTTTATTATTATTATTATTATTATTATTATTATTATTATTATTATTATTATTATTATTATTATTATTATTATTATTATTATTATTATTATTATTATTATTATTATTATTATTATTATTATTATTATTAAAAGAACCTGAGGCTATTAGCAACTGCCAGCACTTCTATATTTCTCATCAGCCTGATTCATGGTCTTCATCCTAAAGAATAATCATCCAGCATCCAATATTAGACATGACTGAATCAGTTTAAAATCATATTCATTATCACAGTCTCTGAAGTAGACTTTTTTGAATAGTATTGAACTCCCCATAATCCATCTAACAAAATGTTAAGTTTTCTCTTCTGTACATTCAACTCCCAGTGAGGCTCATCTGCCATGGCGACTCGAGTGAACAGACTTGAAATATGTCACAATCTTTACAAAAAAGAGAAAATACAGCAATATTTGTCCCACCTTGTTGTGCAGATTTAGCCATGAAAGAGCAAGTTCATTAATAATAACTCTCTCTCTTTCAATACTCCCCAGTTTGCTTTTCATCGAATCCCCCTCGGGCGAAATCACAAAGAACTCAATGTCCATATCTGCAGCTATTTCTCCATTACAGTCCACGTAAAGATTCCAGTGGGAAAGATTGTAGAAGTCATTCTTCTCCAGAAAAGGATGGAACTAGAATGAAAAGGTCAGGAGTTTTAGAAGCAGAAACCATCATCCCCACCTGGTATTTTCATTTATGAATTTTTCCCGTCTCCCTCGCTCTTATCTCTCTCTTTCTCCCTCACTCTCATCTATTTCCCCCTCCCTCTCTCATCTCTCGCTCATCTTTCTCTCTAATTTCTCTCTCATCTCTTTTTCTTTCTCCCTCTCTCTGTATCTCATCTTTCCCCTCTCTCTCATCTCCTCTCACTCATCTCTCTCTCATCTTTCTCTCCCTGTTTGTATGTGTGTCTCTCTCTTTCCCTTCCCCCCTCTCTTTCTCTTGTCTCTCTCTCTTTCCCTCCCTCCTTCCCTCTCTCTCTCTCTCTCTGTCTGTCAGGGGGTGGGGGGGAAGGACTGAACTGGTGCTAGGTGGTGGGAATCTGATGTCTAGAGTTGGTTTACTCGTTCAGCTACTCACCCCCCGCAGCTCACAGGCAGGGAATGAAACCACTGCCTCCTGCTTCCATGCATCAGAGGCCTCTGGTGCCATGATCTCCCATGCACTCTCCTCCCTCCCAATGCACATTGGTCCACCTGCCACTGGTATTATCCCTTTGTCAGGTCTCCCTCCCCTGCTCACCCACCGGCCCATGACCTTCAGCCTTACCTTTGTGAACAGCAATGAGCAGAAGTGTGGCTAGATTCTCCAAGTAGTGGTGGGGAGAGGCATTGGGTGAGTGTCAGGTGGGGCCAGCAAGCAACTGGGCAACTGGTTCAGGGAAGTGGCCAGCCAGAGATCACTACCAGTTCAGTGAACCATACCAAATTTCCACTAATGGTTGGCTTGAAACGTTGCAAACCAGCTGAATACCACCTATGAACCCAGCTGAGGCTCAGGCCATCATTTGTTTTCGAGGTCTCCTTCAAATTTATTTTAAAAAAATCTACAGTGTAAATTACAAATCCTACATATAGGAATAGTGTTAACAGTGCAATCATCCTTTTAAAATTAGAAGTGTTTAGTATCAAAATATATCTGGTACCAACTCCTTGGTAAATTCCCCCCCTCCAAGCAACTAGACTGGCCAAATCTGTTGGCCTTTTGTGGCACAAGGAGGTTGATATGATTCCCCTCTTTAATGGATTCCTTCTCCAGAGGTATTGAGTTTGTTGGATCCTTGTTGGGACCCCATACCTGCCATGGCTGCAGCCTCAGAGTCTCCGGTGTCTCTTGGGCCTCCCTCCTTCTCCTCCAGGACCTGGACGAATATGCAGCCTTCAAGACATGGGCCAGAGTCATAAAGATAATGTAAACAGAGTCACTGTTTTCAACCAATATCCCATTCAATTCATCCTCTGTCTCCACTGGAGTTTTTTGGGTGCATCTTTTCCGGCCTTTGATAGAAAAAAGATGCTTTGGAAAAGAGCACTGAAAATTCTTCTCTTCATACTGGGAGTCTACAAAGGAAAAGGGTTCAAAAGCACCATAGTTTGTGCTTATTTTTTGCATAAATTCAAAGCTCCAAATACTATGGATGTATTTGTGATATCCACCATGAGTTATTAAATAGTTTCCCAAAGTTGTGGTGATCCATATTTTTTCTCTAATGGGTCGTGACAAAATGTCAATTGTTAGATGAAAAATATGAAATGTGCTCCAAACGATAATGTGTTCTGTGAAGTGAACAAAGACATTGACTTGTTTCCACTGAGAAAAGCTGGAATCCTTGAAGGGTACTCGATGTCCAGTCATTGAGAATCGTTGTGATATAACAACACAAATTCCATTCCTGAGAAGCAAAGGAGGCAAAATCCTGAGGAAATTCTCTCCCTCCTCTGTGTCTGGAGCAAGGAGGCCAATCAGGGTCCATCTGAAGTGCAGGAGCACTCGGACAATTGCTGAATACTGAAACCCTTCTTTGAGGAGCATCCGGTGGAAAAAAGGGAATTTAGTTTTATCACTCAGAATCTCTGAAGCCATTCTATGACTGATCTGCAAAAGCAATAAGGACGGCAACTTCAAAATATGAGTTTTTAATTAATCCAACTTTGTTTTGATAAACATCTTAGAATAGTTTGTTGATTGGCCACTGTTTAAAATATTACACAGAATATTAAAAAGACTTTATATAAAATGGAAGATGAGAAACAAATTAACTAAAAATAATAACCAAGAATTATATTTCTTAATCACTCCTATATAATTTAATCTAATTAGACTGACATGTGCAGCCATTAACTAAAGTATATTGTTCCAATAAAGGGCCATATTGTATACTTAATTTTGGAAGATTGCTACATCGTTCTCTGCTTCTATGTTTCAGATTCTGAAATATTCAGATTCTCTCATTAATGGACCAATCGTTTCTTTTTTTTTCTTTTCTTTTTTGACATGATCTTTTTAATTATTTTTGACTTTTGTCGCAAGCTTTAGTTCATTTTGAGACTTAACTTTCATACTGTTTTTCCCTTCAGGATTCTCATCCATGGAATTCTTCCCAATATCTCTCTAGGTTTATTGAAATTAGCTCTCTTAAAGTCCAAGATTCTAGTTTGACTTCATTCTATGGCTTTTGCCTGCATAATGTGGAATTCCAATATTGCATGATCACTCCGGAGGTGGGTTGCAGCCAGTTTGGAACGGTTCAGGAGAACTGGCTGTTAAAACTCTGCCCAGTTTGGCAAACTGGCTAATTCCACCACTGGCTGGCCCTGCCCCCACCCTTTTTCTGGGACATTTTTAGCCATTTTCAGACTGGTTTTTTGGGCCATCTTTGGCCATTTTCAGGCAGTGTTCAGACTTTTTTGGGGGGGCATTTTTGGTCATTTGGGGGGCATTTTAGAGGGCTTTTGGGGGCAATTTTGGTTGAGTTTGGGGTGTTTTGGGGCCATTTTCAGGCCATTTTGGAGACATTTGGGGGAGATTTTTGAGGCTCTTTTTGGCCAATTTCGGGCTGAATGGCCCAAAAATGGCCTGAAGAATGGCCCAAAAATGGCCTGGGAAATGGCCAAAAACAGCCTCAAAAACAGCCCAAATGGCCCAAAAAATGTCTGAAAAATGACCCCCAAATGCCTGGAAAATGACCAGAAAAAGGCCTTAAAAGGGCCTAAAATCACCCAAAATGGCCCCAAAACAACCCTTTAAAGGTCAAAATGACCTTTAAAAAGCCAAGAATGGCCCAAAAAATGGCCTCAGAAATGGCTCCCAAAATAACCCAGAAAATGTGTGGGGGTGGAGCCAGCCAGTGGTGGGATTAGCCCAAACCAATCCTAACTGGCCACACCCACCTGGTCACACCCATGCAGCCAGATGTTAGGGCAGAGAAACAATTGTTAAAAAAATTGCAGCCCACCGCTGGATCACCCCTCCCCCAAGGTTCCTGTTGTTTGAATACCTTCCATCATTTCATCTGTTAGTGAGAATTACGTCCAATAAGACCCCTAGTTTCCTTCTAGATTTTGGGGGAGACAAAGTTGTCTGCTAGGTTTGGTACGGAACTGTTTGATTTTCCAGTTGGTGCAGAGTTTGTCTCCCAGTTGATATCAGGGTAGTTAAAGTCCCCCATTACTATTGTGTTTGTGCTTTCTACATACCTTAGCTAACTGATTAGCAAAAAGTTCATCTATTGCCTCCTTTTGGTTTGGTGGCCTATAGCATACACCTGTGGCAAGATCTTTTCCTCTCTTTTATATTGACCCAAATGCAATCAAGATAATGTTCATCTTTCTTGTGTTTTATTTCTGTAGAAATTTAGTTATTTCTTATGTATAGTGCAAATCCACCTCCTCTTTTATTTGGTTTGTATCTTTTAAACAATTTAAATTGCTCTAGCTGTGTATCCCATTTGTGGGTTTCATCCCTCCAGATAAATTAACAACGGGTTGTCTGTTCTAATGACCGGCTGGGTGGGTGTGGCCATGCTCGCCATGGCCAGGGTGTGTGACAGGCAGCACTTGGCCTCCTGCACCCCCCTGGGAGCAAAAATGGGCCGTGGGAGGCACTGCCCTCCCTGCGCCACGTTTTGGACCTAGTAGCCCCCCCTGCAGCCGCCTGGGAGCAAATATGGGCTGCAGGGGGGGAATGCTGCACCCCCCCCGCAGCTCCTTTTTGGGCCTACTGAGCCATTCTGCAGCCTCCAGGGAGCAAAAACGGGCTGCAGGGGGCTATGCTGCACTCCCCTGCATCCCATTTTATTTATTTATTTATTTGATTTGATTTGATTTCTAGACCGCCCCCTCTCCCCGAAGGGATTTTTGGCCTAGTAGGCTTCCCTGCAGCCTCCTTGGAACAAAAATGGGCTGTGGAGGGGCCGTTCTCCACCTTCCCAGACTCCATCACCCCTGCACCTATTTGGGATCCAAAACGGACTGTGGGGGGACTCCTGGGAGGAGCGGGGTGGGGCGGCACCAGCTGGGCATCAGAAGTACCAGTCTGCTGAACCGGAAGTAAAATTAACATTCGGTTTGCCAAAACTGGTCCGAACCGGCTGAATCCCACAACTGTGTATATGGTATAGCACACACTATCAAAAGCTTGATTTTCCTTGACAGCAGTGGTAGGTTCGGGGCAGTACGGCCCGGTATAACCATACCGGTGGTAGCTGGGAGCAGCGACCACCATACCAGAATGGTGGCTCTTTTGGCCCACCTGCTGCCCGCGTTCCTTATCGGGTTTTGACGCAAATGGGCTAATTGCGCAAGGGTGCACAGCGTGCTGCCCCTGCGTGACCTCCGTCAAGCAGCTGGGCGTCACAGTGCGCAGCGCATGTGCCCGACTACAAAGTCTGGACCCATGCGCAGCAAACGGGTTGCGACGGGATCCGGAACCCAACACTGCTTGACAGCAAGGTTGATATTCTTACTCACAGAAACATTTATGTTACAAGCACTGATTACCTTATTAATTTTAGATTGCTGGGGGCAAAAGTGTCTGTATCAATAAACTCTCTATCCCCATTGTTCAGTTTAAATCTTTCTCCAGAAAATCTGTGAATTTAAAGCCAAGTACCTCAGTCCCTTTCTTTGATGGATGTGAATCATCTCTTTCACAATTATTTTCATGAACATGGCATTTGTTCAGCATAACCATCATTTTTCTAAGATCATGTATAAAATGTGAACTTTCTATCAGTGCTGCACTTTTCTATTCTACAGAAGTCCCTTTGGTTGGACATGGAGCCTCTCCTCACCTTCACAAGTATGCAGCAGAAGCCCCCAAAGCAATAGAGATGCTATCATGAGAGCATATGACTATTTTGATACATGCTGTATCAAATGTGTATTCCAGTTCCCAGCCATGATTCCTACAATGAATATAGTGAAAGGCAGCTCTTGAACTCCATAGAGAAGATACAAATGGATCTATGATATATCCACTATCTCCCGACTCTCTTTACTATGTATAGAGAAACACGCACACAAACCTGTGGGACTTTGTAGGGGCCTACTAATGTTGACATCTGGATGGAATTCTCCCTGTGAGCTGCATCAAGAAGAGCCAAAATGTTGTCCTTTCTTCCACAGCTGTAGTTGGGAACATTGGCTTCTCCAGGAGAGAGCATGTCCAGCAAGACATCTGAAGTGCCAAGTGTGTTCAAATAGTTGTCATGGATATTGTAGCCAAGTGTGAGATTGCACAGGAGCTGGATATTCTTGTTGATGACTTGAATGGTGAAAATAAAACGTTCTATTCCTTTGGAAGTATAAGGTTCACTAGAGTAAAAAAATGCTTTGGTTAATACAAGCATCATCAACAGCAGTGATACTCCCCCCCCCCCATTTCATCCTCTTTATCAACACATGACTATTGAGTCTGAAGTCAATACTGATCGAAAACCAGAGGCAAATGATAGTCACCCATCAACATTTAATGTTTTTCAAAGACATTACATAAGAAATGCATTAATGTTAGTATGGGAGAAAATTAAAGAGCAACATTATTTGAGGATACCAGTTTGGCTTTCAGCGATGGAAGCACTGATTCACTCAAATGTTATTATCATGGGCAATAGTTAGCTATAAAGATATCTTGAATAAAAAATGGGAACTCAAAACTAATCAAGAACTGAGTGAGCAAGGGATTGATATGGCATGGTATTCACAAGTGCAGATACATTCTAGATATGAGAAAGATGTTAAATTATATGGTTTTTCATAAAGAATTAACAGAATTAGATAAGATACTAACAGGAACAGAAGAAAGATTGATAAAGAAACTCTATAGCTACCTACTGGGTATAAAATTGGAAGACAAACAAGTAAAGGAGACAATAATAGCATGGGCAAAAAAAATTGGTCATACAATAGAACTAGACAAATGGCTGAAACTGTGGGATAGGAATTATAAATTAACAATGTCAACTGCATATAGAGAACATTTGTATAAGATGTTTTATAGATGGCATTTTGCACTGGCGAGGTTGGCAAATGAGGTTTAAAGATAAGTCAGCTAAATGTTGGAAGTGCCACCAGATACCTGGGTCCATATGTGGTGGACATGTGTAGAAGCAAAATATATATATATAAGGGTCAGGCATTGACTATCAATGAGCAGTTATAAAAATATGGAAATGAGCTGGTCAGGATTAACTACAACAATCACTACTTTAAACGAAAGTCAGTTTTCAAGTCATGTATTCTAGATTGGATGGAGAGGAAAATAATGTGGACTTCTTTCAGGTATTTTTTTTTCATCTCCATCTTTGTATTTGTGTCTCTTCCCCTAAATAAGACAAAAGAGGAAACACATGGAAATCAATCAATAAAATTAATCACTTCCTGAAATACAGTATAGTAAGCAGAATGAGGAGAAAAGAAGGAGTTAGAACTGTAGATGGAAGGAATACAATTTCATCACACTGAATGACTTACAAGTAAGATTGACTATGAGGAAGCTGGTTGAAAACCAATATTTTCTGGTTTAGTGTTACTGCACTGGTGACCATACCAATGAGATGGTCTCCTGGCCTGTAGTAGCTCCATGGTCTTTCTCTATCCAGGTGCACCATATTCAGTGGGCACTTCATTCTAAGCTTTCCAGAGATTGTCTCGGACACCAGTAGCATCGAAAGCAGAATCTGGAGGTCCATAATTCATGGAGTTGAATCAATCACAAGTTTCCAATGATTAGAAGATGATTTCAAAGCACTCTCAGAAAATGGAATGTCCAGTGGTTTTCCTTTTTCCAACAGAAACAAATTGAGTTTCATCTGGAAAAGAGGGGAAGTTACAATCAGCAGCACAGCCCCTGCCTGTGTCCTAAATCTTGTGCAAAGCATTCAGCATGAGTAGAGGCTTATATCTGTTTCTGATGCAAGATCCATTCCACATTGCCTCAGTCTGACATCATATCAAAGGCAGTCACTGGAAAAGTAACAGTAGACGTCTCAAAGTCTGGGATTGCAATAATTACTATGAGTGATAATTTGTCCTTCAGACCAATGTTCCCCCTAATTTTTTTTCAGCGTGAGCAGAAAAATATAGTGTTTGAGCGGCACATTTTCATGCCTGAGCACCTGAACTTTGTTCACAGATGTCACCTAAGATAACAACGAAATCAGTATTATTTGAAACTCAAAGTTATGTTTATTCAAGGTACCCGCTTAATTAAAAGTGTTATATAATATCAGTATCACTTAACAATGCTCCTGCTTAGCAACCAAAATGTTGGCTCAGAAACTCTGGCATTTGAAGCACGCAAGTCATAAAGCTGTCAAGTTACAAGACCCTTGCGCCCTTAACCCTTTAGAAAAAAAAACCAGGGGTCTTCAAACCTGACAGATTTCAGACTTGTAGACTTCAACTCCCAGAATTCCTCCTCCAGTCATGTTGGCTCAGGAACTCTGACATTGAAGTGTGCAAGTCTTAAAGCTATCAAGTTACAAGATCCTTGCACCCCTAACCCTTTAGAAAAAAAACAGGGGTCTTTAAACCTTATAGCTTTAAGACTTGTGGACTTCAACTCCCAGAATTCCTCCTCCAGTCATGTTATGGCGACGTCATCTACGTAGATCTGCTCCATCTTCGGTTATTTCACCGAGGGGCAGGGCTGCCACTGAAGATGCCGACGAGCCCCTGCCGCCACCAGAATAACTGCTGCCGCCTCCTCCTCCTCCTCCAACAGCACCACCACATTTCCTGCCTGGCACTGCGGCTGAGGTGAAGCCGCCAAAACTCCCACTGGCACCCCCGCCCATGGCAGCGGTGGCGGTGCCTCCCCCTCCACTCAGAGAACATGAGCTGGGCACTGCGTTAGCCCTGCCGCTGTGCTTTTGAGAAGCCATGAGGCCTTTTTTTCCTGCTCCCATCTCCTCCTCCACCTTCCTACTGGCTCTTGTGGCCTCATGGCTCATCAAAAGCACAGCGGAGGAGGAGGGGGCAGGGGTAACATGGGGCCCAGCTCAGGTGTTCCAAGCGGAGGGGGAGGCACCGCTGCCACAGGTGGGGGTGCCGGAGGAGCTTTGGCGGCTTCACCTCAGATGCAGCACCACGTAACAAATCAGGCAGTGCTGTTAGAGGAGGAGGAGGCGGCAGCAGATATTCTGGTGGCGGCAGAGGCTTTGGGGCTTCACAACTACCATCAGTCGCCCTGTGCTCATCAAAACAAGTCCGGGGATGTCCTTTGCGGGCGGCCAGTTCAAGCCGCCTGCCATGGACTTCGCTGTGCTTGCTTTGCTGAACACGGGGCAACTGACAATAATTTGAGTGGGTGCGGCCGGCAGAAACTACCGTCAGTCACCCCGTGCTCATAAAAACAAGTCCGGGGAGGTCCTTTGCAGGCAGCCAGATCTAGCCATGTTCTATGGAGCCCTTGGCTACATGGGCTTCCTGGCTGGCATTTACTTCACTGTAGCTTTCTTGGCCAGGAATCTCCCTGGGGCCTTCAATGAAGCCAAGCTGATCACCTTCAGCATGCTGGTCTTCTGCAGTGTTTGGGTGGCCTTTGTGCCTGCCTACCTGAGCACCAAAGGGAAATACATGGTGGCTGTGCAGGTCTTCTCCATCTTGGCTTCCAGTGCTGGGCTGCTGGGCTGCATCTTCATCCCCAAGTGCTACATTATTATCCTGAGGCCAGATCTCAACACAAAAGAGCAGCTTGTTTTAAAAATAAAATAAGAATGATAATATGATAATTTAGGATTCTGCAGTCCAAAATAATTTAATTTAACATTTTGCAATTTAAGAAATTTCCCCCTGTTATCCCAGGTTAGATTTATGGAGTTGTGAAAAAACCAGAGTAGAGGTTTTTCCAAAGTGATTTTTTATATAAAAAATATTGACCTCAAAATGTCTTACTCTGTTTTACAAATACTTTTGGTTTTGGCTTCTCATTCCCAAGAATTATGTTCATTTTTGTTTAATATGTTCTTTGTCATTTATTTACAATGCAATACTCTCTTTTTACCTGATAACTTCAGAACACAATGACACAGAAACAGAAGCATGCAGTATTACGTATATCTGAATAATTTTATTTATTTATTTATGATCAGTGATACTAAATAAAGTTATACAAGAAAATAAAATGAATCAAATGAATATGGTTTGTATTGTATTTCACATGTATTGATTTGACTTGCTGTTCCCCATCTAGAATGCAGAATAAATATTGCTGCAGGCTGGAAACATTGTTAATAAATCTTATGATTAGAAATCTTCCTTGTTCTTAGGAATCCTCTCCTTCTTTGGGGCTAAGAAATAATTTCCATTCTCTCTGTTTAACCTGAGAGGAAAAACTAAGTTAAGCAAAATTTAAGCACTAAAATATTCATCTCAATGTTATGTTGAAATTATTTCTCTGCTTCATTAAATAGCATTAAACTGCCTGATTTGTTATTTTGTTTTTATTGCTTTTCATTTAATAACTAAAGGAAAAAAAAGATAAAAATAAAATAGTAAAATAATAGCGATAATTATACATTCATTGTCAAAGAAAAAGGGGAAAAATACTTAAGTGCTTTAAAAAGGAGGACAAAGAAAAATGACAAAGAAACAAAACAAAACATAATATTATATATCATTATAACAATAAACAAATACAATCCTGTATATTATTTTGGATGAAATTACAAAAGGGCTTTGAACTAGAGCATCCAGTTCCTGTGGCAAGGGTATGTATCCCATTGGTTGATAGACTCCCAGGGGGCAGGGGTCTTAGCTAACTCTGTAGGCTGTCTGTGTCCCAGGCTTGGTTGAATCTTGCCATGAAGGGCAATTTCCTATGTGGCTGAATGGCTTTGCCCTGAAAGATAATCCCACCATCCTGGAGTTGAGGTCTTTTGTCTTGTAGATAGGTTGGCACTAAAATATCTGCTGGGGGCAGGGAGCTGAGGCTGAGTTTGTTTCCTTTAAGGTTTTTATTTCTCTTTTAGGGGAAATATTCTGCCTTTTAATATTTCCTAAAATATTTCCTAGAATATTTCATTCTTCTAGGAGAGGGGTGGGTGCCAACTTTCTACAATTGCAACCACACCTGCAAATAAAACTCATATCCTCTCAGGAAAGTGTGTACTGTGCATATATAGGCTGAAGCTTTAAAGAGGAGACAGAGACATCAGCCAAGATGTGAAGATAATGGGCCTTTTAAGACTGATTAAACTTAGAGTAGTAGTGCTAAATAAAGTTAAACAAGGAAAATGAAACGAATCAAATGGATTTGGCTTTTGCTGTGAATTTACAAATTTCAGTGAATTTAGATCTCAGAAGGCTCAAAATATGGTTAATGGTAATCTAAAGAATCCATGTGATATCCATAAGGGAAATGACAAGGTTGCCTTTTGTCCCCTCTATTGTTTATTTGGGCTCTTGAAGGGATGGATTGTCATTGCCATGGTAGAATGGAGTTCAGAAGGGAGGTTCCATTAGGTTCATTGCCTAGCAACAGAGTAGAGATTCCAATGAGTGACAGTTAACTGCAGCAGCATTCCAAGGAGAGACAGCCCATAGAAAAGACAGGGTCCCTTCCCTTCTCTCTACTGGAACTAACGTTTAGCTCAGGCATGGCCCTGTGTGAATCTCACTCTTGACCCTTATGCCCTGACAACCCTGATCCCCCTCTAGAGCCTTTGGACCAATGTTAGACGACTCTTTTGTATGTTTTCTTCTTTGATAAGTACACTTTGCAGCCAGGCCTTGGCTATGTTTAAGACTCCAGAGTCGGCTGCCACCTCTGATACCTGAAAATAAAACTCATATTCTCTCAGGAAATTGGGTTCTGTGGATATGTAGGCTGAAACCTGAAAGAGGAGATAGGGGCATCAGGAAAAATGTGGAGACAATGGGCCTGTTTTTCTTTCTTTAAAAAGAGACTTATTAAGCTTAGAACAGTTGCTTTCTCCAAACTGAGGCCTTAGCTTTCAGGCTTGGTACCCATGAACATCAAATCCAAAAGCAGATCCTATATATATTTTTTCAATCCTGTGTGCAAAGAAACTGCATTGGCCAACACAGAGCTGATCTGTGGTAAATCTGGTTCATGAAAAGAAGCTCTACATTGGATGTTTTTAAGAAGAGATTAGATAACCAATGATATAGTGTTTCCTGCATAAGCAGAGGGTAGGACTAGAAGACCTACAAGGTCCCTTCCAACTCTGTTATTCTATGATTGGCTGAATGTGCCTTGTCAAAATATGTAAAGCAGATGCTGGCTTATTGTGATGACATACTTCAGGCATTTACACAGGACAGGGCTAAGTTCCACCTACCAGAATGTGTGAAAGGAGGTAAACATGTTTTTATATTTCAGTCGGTTACTTACACATACCTTTTGGGATGAAAGGGAGGAACAAAATGCACAGGTACAGTATATGTGGTACCTTGCTCAATAGTAGTAACTGTGAGGTGGTGGCTGTGGTGGTGGATGTTTTTGCTTAGGCTCCTGTTGTGGCTGGAGGTCATCAGGTGTCATGGCCCAGGCCTGGTGTTTACACACCTTTAGGTTCTTGAAAGCCCCCCACATGAACTTTATGGCTTTCTCCATCATCCAGTCAGCTTGGTTAAATTCTCCACCCTCTTCTTCTTCCTCCTCCAGCACCACCCATGGTTCCCTCCAGCAACTGCCACAGCTTCCATGGGTGAACGTCATCCCCATGGGCTTCCCGTCCCATTCCTCCTTTTGCCCAATGCCCAGAGACCTCCTGGATCTCAGCAGATTGCCACAGCTTTCCACCTCTCCTGTCCATTCAGAATGATCCAGTCCCACTTCAAAGCCTCCCCCTAGCATTCAATTTCCCCCTGATTTCTCCCTTGTGTTGATATCATGTGCATGGTCCCCATGGTAGAGATGATGTCCTCTTCATGTTGACCACAATATCAGATTCCACATAATGTCAGACCTGTCCCAGGATGATCCCTTAGGAAAGTAAAACTCTCAACTCAATTTGTCTGCGGTGAAAATAACTTTTATTAAAAATGCTGGCTGCAGTAAAGTCAGGAGGAATCTGAAGTCCTGTGTAGCAATACACAAATGAAACCCTCAGTTCCCCATCCCCCCTCCAATATCTAGTCCGTCTTTAGCCAATCCAACATCACTGAGATGTTTTGGGAAATGCTGAGGTGTTTGGGCTGGTGACATTCCACACTCAGGGTGAATGGCCATGAAGATGCCTGCCATGAACTGGTTCCAAACTGCTTTGCACCCCTTCAACTGCCATTCCGCCTCCCCAATTCCCACCATAGAAGCATACAGGTTTATTACTCAACTGTCCCTTTCCATCTCCTGATCCTTTGATGGCAGGAAGGTTGTGTCAAGCCAATGATGGAGGACCTCATAAAACGAATTGAATAGTTTGCCTTCAGAAGTTGTGGGTGATCCAGCACTACAGGCTTTAAAAAAGGTTACTAGACAATCATTTGTCTGAAATGGTATAGGGTCTCTTCTCGAGCAAGGGGTTGGACTAGCAGACCTCTAATGTCCCTTCCAACTTTATTATTTTATGTTCTAGTCAAATAGAAACAAATGAAACAAATAAACCAACAACAAATTGGAATCAATAATTAATTGTCATGAGTCTAAGAAACGATTTAATTATCAGTTCCCTACTTTTATCATTAGATGTTCCTTTGTGTTTAGATCTGGTCTCAGGAGGATAATGTAGCACTTGGGGAAGAAGATGCAGCCCAGCAGTCCAGCACTGGAGGCCAAGATGGAGAAGACCTGCACGGCCACCATGGACTTTCCTTTGGTGCTCAAGTAGGTGGGAAGGAAAGAGATCCAGACACTGCAGAAGACCAGCATGCTGAAAGTGATCAGTTTGGCTTCATTGAAGGCCCCAGGAAGGTTTCTGGCCAGGAAAGCCACCATGAAGCAAATGACAGCAAGGAAACCCATGTAACCAAGGACAACATAAAATATGGCAACAGAGCCTTCGTTGCATTGAAGGATGATCTCTCCAGGCTGGGAGCGCATGTCAGAACCTGAGAATGGGGGAGAGACTCCCAGCCACATGGCACAAATGGAAATTTGGACACCAGAACAAGAAAGGATGATGGAGTTGGCCAAGCTCTTTCCTAACCATCTTCTCATCCTGTTCCCGGGTTTTGAGGCCAGGAAGGCCAGCACCACTGTGATAGTTTTGGCCAACACAGATGACACGGCTACTGAGAAAACAATGCTGAACATTGTTTGTCGGAGAAGACAGGTGGCTTTCCTTGGCTGGCCAATGAAGAGAAAGGAGGACAAAAAACAAAGCAGGAGGGAGATCAAGAGGATGAAGGAGAGGTCCCGGTTGTTGGCTTTGACAATGGGAGTTTCTAGATATTTAAGGAATACGATTAAAACAAGGCTTGTGGTTAGGAACAAGAGTAGAGCAAAGGAGACAAGGATTATTCCCAGAAGTTCTTCATAGGACAGGAAGGTTATTCTTTTGGGGATACATTTGACTCTATTCTTGTTTGGATATTGTTCATCTGGACATTTGGTGCATTTTTCAGTATCTGAGAAAACAAAGTAACATTTCTTTCATAGTATTTCAAATTTCAAGAAATCCTTTAGGTGAGATTTGATACTGAGAGGCAGGAAAGCCTCAGGAAATGGTATATACATACATTCCAGCAAAAATTCCCAGGAATATTTAAACAGTTATTGATCATTTACCACCCCCACCCCCCAATTATGCTCTCAATCAATTGTTCTAAAAATCTTGGGCACAGGCACTTGTCTAACATGTTGGATCCATGGAGTTTCTCTTGAGAAGGGTTGCAACACTGCCTACTTCAGGGAGATTGTACAGCCCCTTCCAGTTCAAAACCATTAACTGCCCTGGATTAGGGAGTATCTTCCAGCCGTATGGCCTCCTAGAAATCCCTGAAAATGAGATTCTCTCAACAGCCCTGGGAATCACCTGGTAACAGAGCCCATAGTTGGTGGCATCTTGATGCATTCCGCTCTTGCTTTCTTAATGTTTATTTCTCATTGTATTAATTTTTAATTATAGCTTCAATCATATGCCAACAAGAGTCACTTTGTGTAAAATAGACAACTATATAAATTTGATAAATACATTTGAAAATGAAGAGATCTTGAGAAAGATTAATGCAAAGCACATTGAACTAAAATCATTCCTCAGGTTACAAAGACTTCAGAAGTTCCTAAGAAAGATAAATATGGAAGGACACTTCCAAATTGGCAAATAAAAGAAAGATTTCTTACTCTCATCCTTCAAGATCTTTTTCTTATCTCTCCCATTATGGAAGTAACTGGACACCATGAAAATTAAGAACAAATCCATCAAACTTATATTTATCTTTAAAATGCATATTGATGAATGTGCCCAGACCAAACTGTTATGTCTACCTTATATGCAGGTTTATCAATCCTCCATAATGTAGTTGTTTCCTGTATTACATTGCTACTCTAGGATTCATCTCTATTTTTCCTGCCATGCATTTCCTGTTGTATTTTATACTCTTTAACAAAATGGCTTCTGCACCATGATGGCTTGTTTAGCATTTTAATTAATCCACATGAAACACACTCTTGCTGAATCCAGTATGTTTCCCTACGGTGTCACCCACCTTCCTGAGTGGAGATTGTCCCCTCTGGACAAGGAATGCAGTCATAGCAGCAAACTGGCTCTCCTTCTCGAGCCTTCCTGACAAATCCAGGCTGACATTTTTCCACACATTTGGACTGAGGCAGAGACTGAGAAGAGAAAGAAGAAATGCCAAAGAAAATATGTTAAGGTTCATCATTCATGTTAGAGGGAATTAAACATGAACTTTACCCAAGTCATCTCTGGGCTTCACTTAGGCCAATATTAAACCTTTGGATACTTCCAAATGGTTGCAGGAGATACAATATCAGGAAGATGCCTCATTTAGTTCCTCCTTTTTTTCAGAGATGTATCAGATAGCAAAAAATGTACCTTTGTACTTTGAGATTCAACCTGGAAATAAGGAGACATTTTCTGACAATGAGAGCGATCAAACAATGGAACAGAAGTTGCCTTCCGAGATTGCAGGAGCTTCATCACTAGAAGCATTCAAGAAGAGATTGGACTGCCATCTGTCAGAAATGGTGGAGGGTCTCCTACTTTAGAAGGACTAGATGACCTACAAAGTCCCTTCCAACTCTGTTATTCTGTTATTTCCCAATTGGACCAACAGAACCTCCATCCAATCTTGATTCCATTTCATTGGATTTAATCCAAACCTGAAGTCAGGCTTTGGTTAATAGAATTGACTTCATCTCTAATATTTGAAGACAAGGAAGAAGTGAACCTGAAGCTATTAATGCGAAGTTCCTATGCATATGAGGCCCTCTCTCACCAGTTTCAGGGTGATAAATTACAAAAGAGACATTAATTGGCAATGATTTGTGTCCTAAATAATAATCACCCCAAATCTCATTTTAGATATAGGTGAATCAGCTTATAACAACTTCAGCATTACAGCATCTGAAGGATACTTTGGTCAATAGAACTGAAGGCCCCTCTATCTATCTAATGTAATTATAGAGGTTTTACTCCCCACATTCAATTCTCAACGCAGGTTATTCACCATTTTGAATAGGTTTAGTCTTGAAAAGAGTCCTAATTCTTTGGAAAAATAAAACAAGACACCATTATTTTCCCCACCTTGTTGAGCAACTTTAGTTGTGACAAAGTAGCTTGGTTGATTATCAGTCTCTGCCTTTCAAAATTCCCCAAATGCATGTCTCTGGGATCCTTCTTGGGAAGAAACACTTTACTAATGATCCACAGATCTGCTGCTACTTCTCCATTTGGATCCAAGTAGACTTTAAACAGGGATAGATTGTACAATTCCTTCTTCTTTAGAAATGGACGGAACTAAAATGGAAACATCCAGGAATTTTAAAAGCAGAAGGTGATTTTTTTTTCTTTCTCACGTGACATTTTCACATTTGAATTTTTCTTCTGTGGTTTTTTATCTTCTAAATATTGTGAGTTGGGAGAACGAGTGTTGCCACTATTTTCAAAACTCAAGAACAAAGTTTCAGTAATAATTCTCAATCACTTAGTATTATTGACCAAAAGTATAGTGAGAAGATGTATGTCAACCTTGAAGCAAACCTGGCTGAGGCCATCTTTTTGGATTCATGATTGCCACAAGGCAGAATTGGGGACAGGGAGGGGGGAAATTAGATAGGTGGGGTTTTGCTGTCAAAAGAAAAGAAGTTTTTCCTATGGGAACCAAGGTCATTCCAACAGGTGGCTTAGAGAGGAGGAGAGGAGTAACCAAGCAACCTGCCAGCACTTTTATTGGGCAATGTGACTGATGACTTGGAGGACAGGGGGAAAATATCAATTTTATATTAGGTGAAAACCGTGGGACCTTTCAGAGTCGGCTTTCACCATTGTGTCAATATGATGTATCTAATAAACTGTTCTTTGAGAAATCTACCTGCCTCAGAGTTCCATTTTCAATGGGTGCATTACTTGAAACACTGACAATATAATTGACTAAAATTGTTAATTATATGGTACATTTTAGGAAAGATCACAAATTAATTGAAGAAATAAAACAAATAACTATTCACAAACTCCTTGAAAACAACAGGGTGATTACAAGAAAGCAAGGATTTGTTAAGAAGATAGTTGGCAGGCTAATCCTTATTCAAGTAGAACAGAGGGGGGAAAATGAACAGATGAACAAATTCTACTTTATTGTAAGACTATATTAACAATGGGAAGATCCAAATCTTTTAATGAACCCTTTTAACAGATCTTATCTGAGATTCTTTTTCTGACTGTTATGTAGCTGCTGGTTTCCTCCCCCCACATCTTATCCAATCCTTCCCTATGCAGCATCTCTTTCTCTCATCCTCCAAATTCATTCCCTCATATCATCACACTTCCTTATTAAACTGTGTGAATGCTGGTGGTATAACTTGATTTTAGCAAAGAATCAACAAAATCCTTCCTGATGTGGTGAATGGGGATTTTCTTAACTGAGCACTAGATGGCATGATAATGAAGTGGATAGAACTATTTTTAAAATTGCACTGAAATAAATTTTAACCTTACTGATAAAACAATTGTATGAAAAACAATTATACTTTGGACATTGCTTCTTTGATATTTTCATTAAAAAGGGAAGTAGATAAATAATGATTTTGCGATGCAGAAATTATAATAATGCTTCAACAAAGTTATTTTGATCTCCTTTAAAAAAATCTCAGCTTCCAGAAAATAAAAATATGACTTTGAGATAGAGAGAGGTACATACGTAAAATCCAGTTGGAAACTAACTTTAACCACCTAGGAGTTTATTATATCATTGCATTTTGTATAACGCAAATGAATGGCAGCCACAATCTAATTTCTTTTAAGATTTCATTTATAGTTTTTTCTAATATTATTCTATATGTAGAGTGGTTGCTGATTATAATAAAGGAATAGTAATTTTTCAATGATTGATAATAATCATATTACTAATTTGATAATGTCATGAATCATACAGTGGATTCATACCAGGTCTCCTAACAGGCACCACACTTGGAGAAGACATTGCACAGAATTTTCATCCGCTTTAGGCAAGGACAAAGATGGGGAGGAAGAGATCATTTTTTAGCCTTAAGGAAAAAGACCAAGGAGAAGAGCCATGTTGATTAACAGGAGCTTAAAATCAGAAGGAGTTTAGGAGCACTTTTTCAAATATAGAAAAGATCTTGGTTGTAGGAGGGAAAACACGGCTCTCTTCCAATAAGTACAATAAGATTTTATACAGAACCTTAAGATCTTAAACAACTAAGCTCAGAGAGGCCCAAAGACCTTGAAAGGAATTTACAGTTTGATGGATCCCTGTTGGGACCCCCATACCTTCCATGGGTGCAGCCTTGGAGCCCCCAACCTCTCTTCTCCCTTCTCCCTTCTCCTCTGGGATTGGGATGCAGCATTTAAGGCATGAGCCAGAATATTAATGACACTGTAAAAACCAACTGTATTTGTGATCCGCATCTTATTCTTTTCCTCTTGGGTCCCCACTGGTGCTTTCTGGGTGCATCTTCTTCGGCCTTTGACAGAAATGACGTGTTTTGAAAAAGAACAGTGAAAATACTCAGCTTGAAATTCAGGTTCCACAAAAATATATTGTTTATAGGCATCACCTTTTTGCCAATTTTTTTTCCATTGAAGAGGAAAGGTCCAAATACTATGGACGTACTTGAGATGCCTGTCCTTTCCCATTGTATATCCTCCAGCCATTGTCATGATCCAGACTTTGCCTTCAATGGGTCCTGGCAAACCTTCAAATGTTGAATGGAAAGGAAGAATTCTGTCAAAGGGAGACTCATATTCCATGAAGTGAACAAAGACATTGACTTGTCTCCACTTAGAGAGGGCATCCCCGAGGGTTGCTATGTGTCCAGTCGCTGAGAATTGTTGTGATATAACAACACAAATTCTATTCACGATAAGCATAGGAGTAAAAGTCCTTAGGAAATGCTCTCCCTTCTCTGTGTCCGAAGCAAAGAGACCAATCAGGGTCCATTCAAAATGGAGGAGCAGTTGGACAATTGCTGGGTACTGAAACCCTTCTGTGGGGAGCATCGGATGGAAAAAAGGGAAATGATTTTTATCACTCAGAATCTCTGAAGAAATTCTCTGACTGATCTGAAAAAGCAATGAAGAATTCAAGGTTATATTTGGGGTTTATCAGGTCCAAATATTTAGCTTTTAATAAACTCATCTTTTTTTCTCATGCACATATTAGAACAGTTTCTTGTTGATTAGTCAGTAGGCCATATCAAGATACAGAATATAAAACACAGAACATTAACAAGCTTGTATATAAAAATAGAATTTAAAACATTAAGTAGAATAGAATAAGCATAAAGAATAAAAATTGTATTTTAGCATCCCCAGAATTTACTGCCATCAAACCACGTAAGAAGATTTCAGCTGAATTAATTTCCACCAACAAAGGGCTATATTATATATAATTTCTGAATTCTGACCACACATGAAATATGTTGTTTTAATATTAGGATCCCAATATAGATTGTTTCTCTGAAGTGCAGTCCAAGATATTAATCTCCCTCTTTCTTATATAATTGACATTAAACACAATAGATATATTACAACTTCTATTTCTGGAGCTCCACAAAAACAAGTATATTCATTGTAAAGGATTTGGAAGATTCAACTCAATACTTGTCAATTTGGAAGCAGCTAATGCATTTCACTGTGCCAACCTTACTGAGGACGGCTGTTGGCTTTCTCTGTTTTGAAAGTATTGGATTCTTTGTGCAGCAATTTTTAGCTTTTTCTACAGTTGTAAGAAAAACCGGAAGACCATAAATTGTAATATAATTTTCAGTTGTTCAATCCAAAAACTTTTTAATTGAAATGTATTTGTTCTAACGGAGTTTGGGGACTCTGTCACCCGCCATACCATTAATTTTATTAAAAAATAATTACTGGTATATATCCTAATTATATGAATTTTCTGCGGGCAGCAGATGAAATCCTTTTATCCACCCTTAAAATACTTCTCAGATGATGTGGCTGAATTTGTTCTAGTGGTGATATAAATTAAATCCCAAAGTTCAGCTCAATATAATTTTATGGTGGTAACGTTGGCCTTTCATTCTTTAATAAATCAGGTTAAAAGAAAGTTGCACAGCTATGAGTTTTTAAAATTTTAACAGTGCATTTACTTTTGTCTAAATGAGCTCTTTTGATGTTCATGGAGCCAAGATAAATACCCCAGGTAAGGAAAGGTATGCACTTGCTCTGTTAACTCATCATCAAGTAGCCCTATATGGCAATGCTGTCATTTTCCAAAGACCAAAACTTTTGACTTTGACATATCCATAATCAGTTAATTCTTACGAGAGGAGGAGCCAAGTCCTCTTAACAGCACATGCAACCCAAATGTGATATCAGCAACACCGTTATTGTCAGGTCCCTGTCAGAATGCTGCCATTCTGAAGGGGGTGGAGGAGAAGAGGAGGCTTCATGGGGGAATGTTTTGTATGCTTTTATTTTGGATGTAACTTCTTGGGAGCTTTGGGGTGGGGGTGGGGGGACATAAGCCATCTGTGCCAGCTCTTTCTCAGGTGCTTCCAGCCTGGCATTCAAAGACCTCGTGCCTCAAAGACAACCTCTTCTCACCATCATATCTCAGAGTTTTCAAGTCACCTTTGTGGCATTTTATTGGCTGCCGATGAAAACGAGGCATAGGGTTGGAGTTTGAAGGGGAATAGTTAGCCCAAATGCAAAATTTCAGATTCTGCCTGACTTCTCTGCAATCACTGTCTCTCAGTAAAAGTTCCTTTTGAAATGCAAACTACTTCAAGAGTTTTATTTTCTTGAGAAGGTAGCTGAGGCAGGTCCTTACGGTTCTCTTATCTTTTGGCAAATATCAATCCTATTTCTCAGGGCTCCAATGAGCCCCAAACCCACTCTCAAACAAATGAACAAAAATCATTGGGATGGAAGGGACTTTGGAGGTTTTCTAGTCCAACCGCCTGCCCACAGCAAGAGATCCCCTACCTATCCAGACAAAATGAATGTCCAGTCTCTTTTTGAAAACTTCCATTAATGGAGCTCCCACAACTTCATCAATTGTTCTCACTGTCAGTGCTTGTAGAAAGGGCTTTGAGTAGCATCAACATTTTGAGTTCCATTTTAAGAACGATCATTTTCTTCCATAATATATTTTTCTTTACTGTGTCAAATGCTCTAAAGGCAGCAAAGCTTTATTTCCTCTGATTGATATGTTTGTAGTTAGATGGTTCAAGACAATAAGTTCATCAATAATGGATCACATCTGCGTAGAGACTGCTGGTTCTTCTACAAGGAATGTTTGTTTCATCTACCATTCCCAACTCTATTCAAGGAAAAGATGGCATATGTATATTTAAGCCACAATATCTGTTAGACAAATGGATCTGGAATTGATAGAATCTGTTGGGATAGAAATGTAGTTGGAAACTACAATTGTCATCTTAAACCCAAATGGGTACAGCAGGTCTTATTTATACTTGTAAGTAAACCTGCCAATAGAAGGTCCTACCAGATGGAATTTGTCTTAAATTGTTCATCTGAAAGAAAATCATGTCTGCATTAATATTGTTCTTCAAACATTGTGTAATGCATTTATCATAAGCATTTCAGGACATAAAACACTACCACCCCATTCACTTTGCCAGATAGGGGAATACAAACACAAACCTGTGCAACTTTGTAGGGGCTGGCCAATGTGGACATCTGAATGGAGACATCCCTGTCAGCTCCATCAACAAGTGCCAAAAGGTTTTCCTTCCTTCCACAGCTGTAGTTGGGAACATTGGCTTCTCCAGTAGAGAGCACATCCATCAGGGCATCTGAAGTCCCAAGGGTGTCCATATAGTTGTCATGGAGGTTGCAGCCAAGTGTGAGATTGTAGGGGTGGTGGTGCTTTTTATTAACCATTTCAATATTGAAAATCACACGAGGTATACATTTCTTTTGATGAGGTAGACTAGTGTAAAACCATGCTCAGATTAGTATTAGCATCATCATCAGCAACAATAAAATGCCTTTTCTCTATTTAATTCACTTTTTCTTCACAAGCTAAGTCTTAAGCTATTATTGATCCAAACCAAGAGGCAAATGATAGTCAATCATCACCCTTTAATGTTTGTGAGTGTGGAGAAGATAGAAGGGACATAAGTTTTCCAAAAAGATTAAAACCAGAAATTCACCACTATTTGTAGCAGTACTAATTTTCATCTGCCCAGTAAACAGGCTACAGAATAATTCAGTCACTAAGTAGAACAATCCTGTGAAAGGAAGAGGATTTTTGATAAGCAGCCAGGAAAAGCTCTTGTAAAAACAAGTCATCCTCTATTCCTATAGAAATCAGGCATAGAATATCAATCAGTGGTTATAAAAATATGGAAACGAGCTAGGTGGGGGAAACTACAACAATCACTACTTTCAACAAAACTCACTACTCAAGTCATGAATTGCGGATTGGACAGGGAAACATAAATAATGTGGACTTTTTTTCAGGTTTTATTTGCCTCATGTTTTCATTTGAGCCTCTCCCAGATAATAACACAAAAGAGAGAAGCCCTAGAAATTAAAAGGATCCCAGAAATAAGTCAGGTCCTGCAATATAGGAGTAGTTAAATAGGAGAAGAAAAAAGAAAAGTGTTAGAACTGCAAATGGAGGGACTGAAACTCCATCGCAAAGAATGACTTACAACTGAATCTTAGAAGGAGCTATGCTGAAAGGTAATATTTTATGTGCTATTTTTGATGCAGAGACAAGTATACCAATGAGAAGATCTCCTGGCCTGTGATAGCTCCATGGCTTTTCTCCATCCTGGTGGTCCAAATTCAGTGGGCATTTCTTTCTCAGCTTTCCAGAGACTGACTGGGGCACCAGCAGCATCAGAAGCAGAAGCAGGAGGTCCATAATTCATGGGGTTGAATCAATTTCCTTCCCGTTTCTAAAGAAGAATTAGAAGCAGTCACACAGGAGGGAATATCCCATGGCTTTCTTGATTCAAACAGAGACAAACCAAGATTAACGTGGAAGAGAGAGAAAGTACATTCCAGGTCACAGCACCTCCCTGTCCTTTTACTTGAGCCACAAAGTTCATAACCTGTTGTATTTATCCTTTTTTGATGCAAGATCCCTTCCATGTTGCTTCAGTCTGATGTTTACATGAAAGGCAGTCACTGGAGAAGGAGGAGGAGAGATATCAGAGACAGGGATGGTGATAATTGCAGTGAGAAGTGACTTCTCCTCTTGGGACCCTGAACTTCTTCCATGTAAGGAAGGGAGCTGGAGAAAAGCATGTTAGTGAAAAAGCACTGTCCTTTAGCCCTTCCTGTTAGGACACGCCAGAAAGTGGTGCTGGAGCAAGATACTTCAACAGCCAGAAAAGTAACTTCTGTTCAAGGGATCTCTTGCCTCCAGAGACTCCTAGGGAAGGTCACCCAAAGCTATGAAGTTTGGTGCCACTCTAGGTTGGTGACAGTTAATTTGAGTGATGCCTGTGCTCCAATGCCATGGAAGCAATCATCATCCTTGAACCCAGCCTAAGGTTAGAATAACAGAGTTGGAAGGGACCTTTAAGGTCTTCTATTCCAACTCCTTGCTCAAGCATAAGATTACACCATTTCACACAAATTGCTGTCCAGTCCATCCATTGGCGATGATGCCTATTCCAAATTTTTACTAGCTTACCAAGAAGTAGGTTGGGGTCTATTTTGGTTTAGTTTCCTTGAAGCTTTCTGTTATCTTTCCATTCTGATAAAAACACTGAGAGCCTTTAAATTTTGAAGTTTCTTGTTTTCTTAAATACAGTGTGATGTGAGGTCTGCAGCTGAGATGATGGCAGCGCCCACACTATGGTGGATGGTGTGGTCTGACTTCTCGCCACAACTACCATAAATTGGTTTAGGGGACCTGGTGGCAGTTCCTTTGGATGTATAGATGCACCTGGTGTGGTAAAACTCCTGTAACATTCCCGTCTTGGAGGCCTTGTTTGAAACCCCACCCCAGATGACCTACAAATGCTTCCAAGGGCTAGTTCAGAGTCCCTGTATTTTGACTTATCTTGGTTGATCATTAATGTTTCTTAATTAGAGGGGGAATGTTAATATCTACAACTTGGCCTAGAAGGGAGGACTGGGAGTTTGACTGAGAGGGGAAGCTGATGGGACGGGCAGGTCCATCCTCACAATGAGGAGCATAGGATGACCAATATCCCAGGTCTATTATTTGAAAGTTGTCCCCCTCTATGGTCTTCAGCTTTCACTCTTAGTGCCTGGCTACCAGATCTTTGGTGGCTCCAGGTTCCAGCTGTTGTTTTTGAATGCCAGGTGGATGTGTAACATGGCTTCTCCTGTCCATGATGTTACTTGCCCTATCTAACGGAAGCCTAGTTGTGCCCAGCAGCGAGAAAACTTCTTCTCCATTGGAAATGTGGCCATGCATTTTGTGGGTTTGCCTCAGGTGAGAGCCCAGAGAAGCAGGGAGGGGTGGCTGTGGTCATCCATGGTTTATTATAGGCTCTCAAGAGGTTGCACCAAGTCCCTGCTGAATTAATACACATGGTTCACAGACACATTGACCAACAGGTTCAACCTCTGAATATAAACCATGAATGTAGTCATTGGTGAAGTGACCAGGTTAAGAGGGCTGCATGGCTATGATCAGAGGCAGTCTGATGTAGTGGTCAAGGCATCAGGCTAGTCTGGAGACCATGAGTTCTAGTCCTGCCTTGGGCACAAAGCCAGATGGGTGAACCTGGGCCATCCAAACTCTGAGTGCGCTAGAAAAGAAGCAATAGCAAACCACTTCTGAAAACCCTTGTTATCTATGCCCTTTCTGATAATTTTCATGCACAGCTGGCTGAGACTGTGGCCTTTCTGAGTCTGGCTTCAGTTTTGCAAAACCACCCAAATGGACTTCAACTTGCTAAGACCTACACGGGTTGGTCTGTGTAGAAGCAGCAGGAAAGCTCCAATTTTGACCATGAATTTCAAATACTCATGAAGGATGCAGGGAGGTTGATAAAGTAGAAGTCCCAGAAGGCCAGGAAGGCTGCAAGAGGTGTATGTCCCTTCCTGTCAACGGAAGGGAGGGCATGCTGGAAAAGAGGAAGGCAGATGGAGCTCCCTACTTGATCTGGCTCAGTAAGCCTCAGGCATTGTTGGGAAAGGTTGAGGAAGGAGCCTCCTAGCACATGACAAAGGTGGGAGAACAGCAGTACATCACAAAAATTGGGACTTCATGCAATGGAGGTCCCATGTCAAAGCACCCCCTTCTGTGGTCAGCACAATGCAGCACAGATGGTCAGCCAGAAAGCCCTTCAGGAGGGGAGTCTCAGGCACCTGCAGGCTAGCAGAGCTCACCAGAGTCTAGTGTCAGACCTGGAAGCCACTTTTTACCTTGGGCCTTCAGGCCTGCCACATTTTCTACTGTGGGAAAATGGGAGAGAGGATTATATGGCGTATGGGAGATGTATATAGTCAAAATAACATTCTTTTCTCAGAGAGTCAAGTCCGTCTTGCCCTGCAGCTGCGATTGTATAAATGGAAGATATCTCCAGTTTCGGATGGTGCCTGATTGGATCATGTGATGGACATGTGGGTGCTGGGCAGGGACTTGAATTTTTGGGTGGGGGAAACCTGGAAACTTTCAGATTTGGGATTTTCCGGATGTGTCAATATGACATCTTTAATAAAATGGAACTTTGAGGAAACTCAAGCCTTGGAGTCTTCCTTCGTTTTTTTTAAAACTGCCAATAACTACAGATAGAGACTCCATACTCCAAAAGGACTGGAAACTTGAACAGGTGATTTGGCTTTTCTGTCCACAATGGCTGGAGGGACATTTTCATTTCTCAAAAGGAAAGCTTGCACATTTCTACAAAAAGGAATTGCAAATTATAAATGCTCTCAACTAACACCAAAATTAATCTTAACACTAAAACTGTTTTCTATTTCAGCTCTTGAATCATTTAAGTAAGTTCTTTATCCACACGATTTCCTCTTTCAATTCTGCTAAAGTCTAGAATTTTCCCTTCATTTTAAAAATATTTTTTTAAACATTCTTTCATTGGGCTGCCTCCGATCAGTTTTCCTGAAAGAGAGAATATCTCCCCTTCAGCACTTCTGAGGGAAGAACAGAAGCCCCGCCCCTCTCTCTCCCTAGTGGCTGCCTCTGTTCCTGTCCTGCCCCTGTCATCACAGCAACAGAGCAATAGCCAATCAAACAGGAGGGAAGAATGGTTGCCTGGGAACTCAGCCACCAATCAGCCTCCTGGAGAAGTGGTTGAACAGACAAAGACAAAGGGCGGGGGAGGGGAGAGAATTTCAAATGAGGATGAAATAAAAACGGTTTTAAGTGGGATGAGATGAGAGAAATGCAGAGGGAGGGGAGGCTGAAGTCCTGGAAGAGACTTTCCCCTCCCCCACCTGGAAATGGCTGCCCTGGAGAGCTTCTCCTCCAGTGGAGGCTCTTGGGCAAGTGGGAGCAGCGGCTGCCCAGGAGAGCCCGTCCGGAGGGTCTTCAGAGGCCATGAGGGACCCCCAGGATGCCCCTTCCTCAGACCCCTAGAGGGTCCCCTCCAGGGAGACCCCCCACGCTCGCCTTCTCCTCCCCAACAATGCCGGATCCCCCTTTGGAGAACAAGGCCCTGCATGGCTTCCCCCAGACAGGAGCCTTTCCTGCAAACACACGGAGGGAAACCGGAGCTTCACAAACCCCCATTGGCTGCGTTCTCCCTTGTATGCAACTCCAAAGCCCATAAACCACGTTGGTCTCTTCCCAGAATGAAGGGGGTGAAGGGTTCCCCCAGATCTCCTCCTCCTTCCTGGGTCTTTTGTATGGGCAACGTGAAGACTCTGGGCTCTGTTTTCCCCCCTCAGTGCCCTGTGTGTGGAAGAGAGTGGCAGTGGAGCATGGGTCCCCCTTCCCTCCCTTTCTTCCTTATATGGGGTGAAATCCTTTATTTCTCTAATGTTGCTTTCTCTCTCTCTCTCTCTCTCTCTCATTCTCTGTCTGCAGGTGTGATATTCTTTTTAACTATGCAAATTCCTGATGACTAGTTTTTCGCATAGGTCGATTTTGTCCTTGTGGACTGGTAGTCCTTGAGTTATGACCACAATTGAGCCCAAAGTTTATGTTGCTAAGTGAAACATCTGTTAAGGGAGTTTGTCCCTTTTTATGACTTTGCTTGCCACATTTCTTAAGTGAATCACTGCAGTTGTCAAATTAGCAACACTGTTGTTAAGTGAATCAGGTTTCCCCATTGACCTTGTGGTTGCAAAAGGGGATCACATGATTCCGGGACCGTCAAAAATGTGAGTCAGCTGTCAAGCATCCAAATGTAAATCAGGTGACCATGGGGGGGGGGGTCCTACAACAGTCATGTGTGAAAAATGGTGATAAATCACTTTTTTCAGTGAATGGTCACTAAGCGAATGGTTGTAAGTAGAGGACTACCAATATCGAATCAAACTTCTGTGGTGGAGCCCTTCAGCATTAACTTTCAAAACAAAGTCAACTTTGGCTCTAACTCAGTAGGAAGCCATTTCAGTTCCGTGACATATTCAGGGGTTAAATAATCCCCAGGGTTTTCTCTTTAACCTCCATGCCAACAAATATCACACTTCTTCTCCTTCTTCAGCCACAGGTGCCGTTTATTCCCTCTGGGCCAATTTCAAGCATGGAGCTTTCAAACCTCTCAATTCTTGGTGACCGATTTAATTCCATCTCTATCTTATCATTTTGAACCCTGTGGGGATTGTTTCCCTTCCGTTTCTCTCCAGAGAAAAGCCCCACAAACTCTGAGTCAAAGAACTGGTTGAATTAGCCAGGGATCTCTAGTGAGAAGGAGAATTGTTATCCTCAGAGTTTCATCTCTGCTCTTTGGCCGAATCCTCCAGGGGAGACTTTGGGCAGAGACAGAGGGAGTCAGCTGCAGTTCCCTTCTCAGACTCACCCAGAAGGCCCTAAATGGAAAATCTTTCCTGGTGGAGAACTTTGCTTTAGGCAAAAAGTGTCACTGGATGATTTCAGACTTTGGACTTCCCTCCCCACTAAAGATCAGGGCTCTCTGTCTTCCTTCACATCAAAGTGTTTTACCCTGCAGAAAATAAGATCTGATACAAATGCAGCCATGTTTCTCCTTGCAGGGGTCACCCACCACCACGAGAGCCCCCTTTGCCATCTCCTTCCCCCAAATGTGAGCTCTTTCTTCACGTGGTGAAAGCCTCCCCTTGACGTCCTTGCACCCCCATCGAACTCTCTTTCTGATGTAGAAGTGTTGGGGGTCCTGTTTCTATCCAGATGTGGTTTGGTGACATCTTCCCCTCTAGCTGGAAGCCTCTCCTCCTTCGATCATGCCCCAATGGGACCCTGCATTGCTTGGGCCTGATCTCCATTGCCTCCTGGAAGTGGCCACCATTTTCCATACTCTGAGAAGACCTTGTAGATATGGCATCTGTTTTGGAAGCTTTCTACCCTGATCCTCGGGCTTTGGGGAGACTGCAAACCTCTCTTGGCTCTTTCTAGCTTTGGGAATGCAGACAATGAATGCTAAAGTGGCATGTTCAGAATGAGCTTCCTAAAAACTTCCCCTTCCTCCTTTGACCCCCTTCCTCCTCCCAAAACCCAAATTTCTTCAATAAAGAAACACAAAGGAAACCTGGGAAAGACAAACGTGTTCATATTTCACTCCCCCCCCACCCCCGAATTAGGTGCTAAAACTAAACTCTCCACCTCTGTTCTTAAATCTCCATCCTCCTTAACAATTTGCTAAAAATACAGCATGCCTGAAACAGGATAACAGAGTTGAAAGGAACTTTGGAGGTCTCACCCCCTGCTCAAGCAGGCAAACCTTCCATTTACCGTCTCAGACAAATGTTTGTCCAATCTCTTTGTAAAACTCCCCAGTGTTGGAGCACCCATAACTTCTGGAGGCAAGTCCTTCCACTCATTGATTGTTCCCGCTCCCAGGAAATTTCTCCTCAGTTTTAGGCTGGTTCGAAGTTACTTTGATTCCAGAGAGTCAAAGAGAAAAGGAAAGAAGAAAGCAAAGAATTTTTTTTTCTTCTCTGTTGGCAACGCAAACTCTGAGTTCAGTGTTGCCTCAAGTGCCCCACCGCATGTGAGGAGGTCCCCTCCCTCAGAAGAGAGGTTTCTGACCACACCTAAGGCTGCCCTGACTCCATCCGCGTTCCTCTTTTCCAGCATGACCCACTTTCCCTTGACAGGAAGGGACATCCACCTCTTGCAGCCCACCTGGCCTCCTAGCACTTTTTCCTTATCAACCTCCCTGCAGCTTTCATTATATTTGAAATTCATGGCCAAAATTGGAGCTTTCCTGCTGCTTCTACAGAGACCAAACTGCCTGAGCTTAGTAAATTGGAGCCCACTTGGCTGGTCTTGCAAGACTCAGGAAGGTCAGAGCCTCAGCCAGTTGTGTGTGAAAGTTGTCAGAAAGACCATAGGTGAAAAGAGTTTTCAGAAGTGGTTTGCCATTGTGTCTTTCCTGGGGCATCAGAGATTGGCTGGCCAAGGTTCACCCAGCTGACTTTGTGAACAAGGGAGGACTAGAATTCATAGTCTCCTGGTTACTATCCTGAAGTCATGACCATAGACATACTCTGATCAAAGCCATACAACCCACTTAACCTGGTCACTTCACCAATGGCTGCATTCACACTTGCAACTTTTAACTGTGGTTTATTTTCTGAGGTTGAGAACCTGTTGGCCAATGGGTTAGTGAATCATGTGTATTAATTCAGCAGGGAATAGCTCAACAATCATTTATAACAGAAATAAGCTGGAGACAGTTTTCTTCTTATAAGGGCCACATTCACACAACATGCTTCACCAGACTGAGGAAATGTTCTTGTAGCCACCCTTGGACAAAAGAAAGTTCTAGGTGAAGCCTGCTGAAAGGCTATCATAAACCATGGATGACCACAGCCACCTCTCCTCCACTTCTCTGGGCTCTCTCCAGATGCAAACCCACAAATTAGGTGGCCACATTTACAACTGAGGAGAGTTTTCCTCCCCTCTAGGCTAGGCTTCAGTGAGACATGACAGTAATACGATGGACAGGAGAAGCCATGTACACATCAACGTGGCACTCCAATCCACAGACATCAAATGGAACCTGGAGCCACTAACAGACACTGAGAGTGGACACTGAGGACTCTACAATAGGATGACTTTGAAATAATCTAACTGGGATATTGGTCATTCTTTGCTCCCCATTGTAAGGTTGGACCTGCCTGTTCCTTCTGCTTCCCCTCTCACTCAACCCTCACCTCCCCATTTCTCCCTTCTAGGCCAAGCTGAACATATTAACATTCCCCCTCCAGATAGGAATCCTAATCCATCAACAATTAACCAAGTTAAACAGAGACTCCAAACTGGCCCTTTGAAGCACTTGAAGGTCTTCTGGGTGGAGTTTTAAATAAAGCCTCAGAGATGAGAATGTCACAGGAGTTGCACCTTCTACAAAACCAGAGAAACTTACATCAGGTCCTCCTAAACCAACTACTGGGTGGTTGTGGCAAAAAAATCAGGTTACACCATTCACCACACTCAGGGTGCTGCCACCATCTCAGCTGTAGACCTCACAGCACACGGTGGTTGTTAAGAAACCATGAAATTCGAAAATTTAAAGGCTCTCAGTGTTGAAGAGACAACACAGAAAGTAAAAAGAAAACTAAAACAAAAACTTATATTTATATCATTCTATAATCATCTCTCTATTAACTAATGATACAGTCAACAGGCCTTCCCTTTCTTGTCTCTGAGTCTGCTCTCATGCAAACATTGATATTTCTAGAAAAAATGGCAAATTAAATTTCTCTTTAGTTATAAGGAATTCAAAAATAATCTCTAATTTGGGATGAATATATGGAAATCCCATTGAAAAGGAAATCCCAAACTCTAACATTAAGTTGGGTTCAAGGATAATGATTGCTTCTATGGCGTTAGAGCAAAGGCAGCACTAGAGTTAAGTGGCACCAATGTAGAGTGGCACAAAATTCCTCAGCAGTCTCTGGAGGCAAAAGACCACATTGAAGGACAACAGAAGTCACTTTTCTGGCTGTTGAGGTATCTTGCTCCAGCATCACTTTCTGGACATGTCCTAACAGGAAGGACTGTGACCACTACACAACACTGTCCCAAGGGGTCTATATGTGATTTTTCACTAATATGATTTTCTCCACCTGCCCCTCATCAGATGGAAGAGGTTCAGGATCCCAAAAGGACAAGTTCCTTCTCATTGTAATTATCACCTCATAGGCCTTGAGACCTCTCCTCCTCCTCCTCCTCCTCCTCCTCCTCCTCCTCCTCCTCCTCCTCCTCCTCCTCCTCCTCCTGTGACTGCCTTTGATGTAAACATCACATTGAAGTGACATGGAAGGGATCTTGTGTTAGAAAAGGATAAATACTACAGGTTATGCTTTTTGTGGCTCGAGCTACAGGACAGGCAGGAGCTGTGATCCTCTATGTACTTTCTCTCTCTTCCAGCAGAATCTTGGTTTGTCAGTGTTTGAATCATGAAAGCCATTGGATATTCCCTCCTGTGTGACTGCTTCCAATTCTTCTAATTGTTCTTTAGAAACAGGAAGGAGATTGATTCAACCCCATGAATTATGGACCTCCTGCTTCTGCTTCTGATGCTGTTGGTGCCCCAGTCAGTCTCTGGGAAACTTAGAATGAAGTGCCCATTGAATTTGGACCACCAGGATGAGGAAAAGCCATGGAGCTATTATAGGCCAGGAGATCTTATCATTGGTATAATCGTCTCTGCATCTAAAATAACACTTGCAACGTTACCTTTCAACATGGCTCCTTCTAGTCAGATTCGGCTGTAAGTCATTCACTGTGATTGAGTTTCATTCCCTCCATTTGCAAAACCTTCTTTCTTTTTTCGTCTTATTTTAGTTACTCTTATATTGCAGGACCTGACTAATTTCTTAAATGCTTTTGATTTCCGCAGCCTCTCACTTTTGCCTTATTTTCTAGGAGAGGCTCAAATCCAAATATGATACAAAAAAAATGTGAAAGAAGTCCACATTATTTTCTTCTCCCTATTCAATCCTCAGTTCATGATTTGAGTAGAGAGTTTTCTTGAAAATAGTGCTTGTTGTAGTTTCCAGATCATTTCTATATATTTATGACTATAGATTGATATTCAATCCCTTATTTTTTAGGAATAGAGGATGACATGTTTTAAAACAGTTTTTCTGAATCACTTATTAAAAATCCTCTTCCATGTATTATGTTTTTGTTTTCATGACTGAAATATTCTCCAACTTGGTTACTGGGCTGATGAAAATTAGTTATGCTATAAATAATAACATATTTCTTAATTGTAGTCCTTTTGGAGAACTATCTCCACTCTATCTTCTCAACATTTGCAATATTAAAGAATGATGAGTGACTGTCATTTGTCTTTGATTTGGATCAATATTGACTTAAGTCTCGGTTAGCTTGAAGAGGAAAAAAGGTTTGAATAGAGAGAAAGTGTTTAATTTTTACTATTGATGATCCTAACATTAATATGGTTTTACACTAGTTTACCTCATAACAAGGCTAAGATACTACGCATGATTTTCAATATTGAGACGATTACCAAAAATCCCCGACTCCTACACAATCTCAGTCTTGGCTACAACATCTATGACAACTATGTAAACACACTTGGGGCTTCAGATGCCTTGCTGGACATGCTGTCTACTGGAGAAGCCAATGTTCCCAACTACAGCTGTAGAAGGAAGGACAACCTGTTGGTTCTTCTTGATGCAGCTTTTGAAGACATCTCCATCCAGAAGTCAACATTAGTCGGACCCTACAAAGTTGCCCAGGTTTGTGTTTGTGTTTCCATATCTGTTAAAGTGAGTGCATTGTTGGTGTGTGAGTGAGTGATCCAACCATTTCATCTCTATGGAATTCAACCTTTGTTTTCACCATCACATTTAGGTGTCATGGTGTCAGGATTGGGACAACAATGGGGAGGGAGCAATGTGGAAAACAGGAATATTTACTCATGGCAGCCTCCCGATTTCTTTGAGGGCCTCTGTTGCATGATTGTGAAGGTGAGGAGAGGCTCTGTGTTCAATCAAAAGGTCTTATGTACAATAGGAAGCTGTAGTACCAATGGAAAGCTCACATTTTGTTGATGATATTTGACAATGTAATGATATTCTCAAATATTAATTAATTATTTTATAAAAGAATTATAAATATGCAATTCTACAAGATGGCAATTGTAGTTTGCACATATAAAAAGTGAATAATAAGGACCCTAATTCTCTAACAGAAGTTGTGTGTAAAATACATGCCATCTTCTCCTTGACTAGAGTTGAGAGTAGGTAGATGAAAAGTGCATTCCTTGTAGAAGAACCAGAAGAAGATTTGATCCACTCTTGGTAATTCTGTTGCCTTGAACCATCTAAGTATAAAAAAAATATCAGTCAGAGGAAAGAATGCCTCTGCTGCCTTTATAGCATTCGACACAGTAAACAAAGGAATATTATGGAGGAAACTGATGGCTTTTACAATGGAGCTCAGAATGTCGACCCTGCTCAGAGTCCTTTCTACAAGCCCTGGCAGTGAGAACAATTAATCAGTGGAAGAACCTCATGAAGCTGATCCTGTTCCACTACTGAAGGTTTTCAAAAAGAGCTGGGCATTGAATGGCATACGATCTGCTCTATGAGCAAAGGGTTGGACTAGAAGACCTCCAAGATCCCTTCCGTCCCAATTATTCCATGTTCTACATTCATTTATTTGAGAGTGTGTTTTAGGACAGAGTTCCCCAATGTTTCCCAGCTTTGCAGATTGGGTGTGATTGTGTTAAAGGGGATGTTTCTGTGCAAGTGGATCATTTAAATAGACCATGTGTGCACATACTCACACGCTGCTCAGGCAAGTGAGGAATGGCTTGTGCACGTGGATGCTTGCCGTCCGTTTCTATGGCCTCTTTGCAAACCCCTCATGGACCACTCGTCAGCCGTGGCTCATTGGTTGGGGAACCCTGTTTAAGGATCCATGAAGCCCTGAGAAGTAGGACTGATCCTTACCAGAAGGCAAGACCAGGGTGCTGCCTATATGACCTTTGGTTTCATATACTGTTAAGAAGACTTGGATCCTGTTCTCTTAGCAATTATATGATTATTGATAAGTCAACGTCAAAAGTTATGATCTTTAGAAAATGGTATCATTGCCATATAGGGCTATTTGATGATGAGTCAATAGAGCAAGTTCACACCTTTCCTTAACTGGGAGTATTTTTCTCTGGACTGGATCTTGGCTCCCTCCACATTGCAGGAGGTCATTTAGACCAAGGGGACAAGTGAATGTACCGTTATTTCTTTTTTTAAAAAAATCACAACTATGCAGCTTCCTTAACCTAAATTATCAAAGTCATCCTCTCAGAAGAATCTTAAGGATGGATAATAGAACTTCAGCTGCTGACCTCAATGCTGAATAGGGAATGTATACAATTTTTAACATTTGGGCATGCATTTTTTAAACAAAATTAATGATATGTGAACTGTAAGAGTCTCAAAACTCTGTTAGAACAAACAAATTTCAATTAAAATGTATTGAAGTGTGCAATTGATAAATTATTTTGGTAACTGTGGTCTCCCTGTCTTTTTACAACTGGAGAAAAATTAAAAAAAAAAAGCTTCAAAAGAATCAAGGTTGGCAAAACAGAGAAAGATGATAGCTCTACTCAGTAAGGTTGGCATATTGAAATGCATCAGGTGCTACAAATGAACCTTCCAAGTATTGAGTTGAACCTTCCAAATCCCTTTCAGTGAACATACTTTTATTTATGGAGGTTCAGAGATAGAAGATGTAATACATCTATTACTTGAATGTTAATTATAGAAGAAAGAGGGAGATCAACCTCCTGGATTGCACATTAGATAAATGACCTATTGAGATACTAATATTAAAAAACGTATTTCCTGGGTGCTCAGAATTCAAAAATTACATATAATAAAACCCTTTTTGGAAGGAAATTATGGTCTGATTTTTGTAAATTCATCATAAAATGCTATTTTCATTCTTTATGATTTTTCTATTGAACTATATATTTTTAAAAATCTACATTGACATGCTATTTTGTTAATGCTCTGCCTTTTATGTTCTGTATCTTGATATGCCTTATGACTAATCAACAAGAAACTATTCCATGAGAAAAAAGTTGGATTAATTAAAAGCTAAAAATTGGAACTTGGTAAGACCCTAAATGTAACAGAATTCTTCACTGCTTTTTTCAGGTCAGTTGGAAAATTACTTCAGAGGCTCTGAGTGATAAAAGTCAATTCCCTTTTGTCTATCCGATGTTCCCTAAAGAAGGATTTCAATACCCAGCAATTGTCCAACTGCTCCTTCATTTCAGATGGACCCTGATTGGCCTCTTTGCTCCAGACACAGAGAAGGGAGAGCATTTCATGAGAACTTTTACTCCTATGCTTGTCAGGAATAGAATTTGTGTTGTTATATCACAACAATTCTCAACAACCATACACACAGCATCCCTCAGGAATGCCATCTCTAAGTGGAGGCAAGTTAATGTCTTTGTTCATTTCATGGAGTTTGATGGAATGTGGAAGAGAATTATTCCCTTCCATTCAATACTTGAAGGTTTCCCAAGACCCATTGAAGGGAAGGTCTGGATCATGACAGAGGTTGGGGTCTTTTCCATGGGTAACCATGATCTTCTAAAGTATGTCCATAGTATTTGGAGCTTTCCTTTTCAGTGGCAAAAAAATTGGCACACAGATGATGCCTATAAACAATATTTCTTTGTGGAACCTGAATTTCAAAATGAGTGTTTTCACTGCTCTGTTTCAAAACACGTCTTTTCTGTCAAAGGCCGGAGAAGATGCACCCAGAAAGCACCAGTGGAAACCCAAGAGAAAAAGAATAGGATGAAGATCGGAAATGGCAGGTATTCTTATAGTTTATTTATTTATTTATTATTCACACTTATAGACCGCCCCCTCTCCCGGAGAGGACTCGGGGCGGTGTACAGTCACTAAAATACGTTGTAAAATACATACATAAACAATTAAATTAAATACGTAGGTGGAGGAGGTTGTAAGACTGTAATAGAATAATAAATATAATACGTTAAAAGCCTATAAAACCCCAAACCCAATTAAAATAAATAAATCCCGGGAGGTAAAACTAAGAAAGTGCCAGGCCAGCTGATTGAAATAGGTGAGTCTTTAACTTTTGCCGGAAGGAGCGGAGGTCGGTGGTAGTTCGAATGTCTGGGGGGAGGTCATTCCAGAGGGTTGGGCCCATCACAGAGAAGGATCTACTCCTAGGTGTCGCCCGCTGGCATTGCCTAGCAGACGGCACCAGGAGGAGCCCCTCCCTGTGTGAGCGGATAGGTCGCAGGGACGTGTGTGGTAGGATGCGATCCTGCAGATAACTAGGTCCTCTGCCATGGAGCGCTTTAAAGATGGTGATCAATACCTTGAAACGCACCCGAAAGGCTACAGGTAGCCAGTGCAGCTCGCGCAGGAGAGGTGTTACGTGGGAGTAACGGGTACTTCCCATAATAACCCGCGCGGCTGCGTTCTGAACTAGCTGCAGTCTCCGGACGCGTCCCAAGGGAAGCCCCATGTAGAGGGCATTGCAGTAGTCCAGGCGAGACGTCACCAGTGCATGAGTGACCGTGCGCAAGGCACTCCGGTCCAGTAGGGGGCGCAATTGGCGCACCAGGCGAACCTGGTGGAATGCCCCCCTTGCCACGGCTGCCACTTGGTCCTCCATTGACAGCCGGGCATCAAGGAGGACACCCAAATTGCGCGCCCGCTCCACAGGGGACAACTGTTCGCCCCCTATGGCCAGCGATGGAGTCAGCTGGCTGAACCGAGGTGCCGGCAACCACAGCCACTCGGTCTTGGAGGGGTTGAGTTTGAGTCTGTTGTCCCCCATCCAGACCCCGACGGCCTCCAAACACCGGGACATCACTTCGACAGCCTCGTTGGGGTGGTTTGGGGTTGAAATATACAGCTGAGTATCATCAGCGTAGAGATGGTACTCAACCCCAAAACCACGGATGATCTCACCCAGCGGCTTCACATATGCGTTGAACAGGAGAGGCGAGAGGACCGACCCCTGTGGCACCCCACAAGTGAGTGGCCTCAGGGACGACCTCTGTCCCCCTGTCAACACACATTGCTTCCGGTCGGAGAGGTAGGAGCCGAACCACCGCAAAACGGTGCCTCCGACTCCCATCCCCTCCAACCGGCGCAATAGGATACCATGGTCGATGGTATCAAAAGCCGCCGAGAGGTCTAATAGGACCAGGATAGAGGAGCAACCCCTATCTCTGGCCCTCCAGAGATCATCGACCAACGCGACCAAGGCTGTCTCGGTGCTGTGCCCGGGTCGGAAGCCGGACTGGCGTGGGTCTAGATAATCGGATTCGTCTAGGTGTCGCGGGAGCTGCTGCGCCACCACATTCTCAACAACCTTCGCCACGAAGGGGAGGTTGGAGACTGGACGATAGTTAGCTAGCTCCATTGGGTCGAGCGAAGGCCTCTTGAGCAAGGGTCTCACCACCGCCTCTTTCAAGGCGGTTGGTAAGTATCCCTCACCCAGTGATGCGCTCACCAGGCCCAGGAGCCAGCCTCGTGTCACCTCCCAGGCTGCCAGTACCAGCCAGGAGGGGCACGGGTCCGTTAAACAAGTGGTGGGTCGCAGCCGTCCACGCAACCTGTCCAAATCCTCGGGGGCAACAGAGTCAAACTCCTCCCAGAGTGGTCTCTCAAGACTCGCTGTTGGCGGCTCGTCTGGTCCACTGACGGAGGTCCACCCGCTCCGGATCTGATCGATTTTGTCCTGAAGATATTCCCCAAACTCCTCTGCTCTACCCTGTAAGGGTGTCTCCCGCACCCTCTGCGATAGAAGGGAGCGAGTCACCCTAAACAGGGCGGCAGGGCGGTTATCCGCGGACGCAATAAGAGCAGCACAATGTCTACGTTTGGCCGCTCTTATTGCCACAAGGTAAGTCCGCAAATAGGCTCTTACCTGTGTTCGGTCAGATTCGGAGCGTGAGGACCTCCACCTGCTCTCTAGACGTCTCCTGTGGCGCTTCATCACCCTAAGCTCCTCAGTAAACCATGCCTTAAATGCTGCATCCAAATCCAAGAGGAGAAGGGAGAAGGGAGAAGAGAGGTTGAGGGCTCCAAGGCTGCAGCCATGGAAGGTAAGGGGTCCCAACAAGGATCCATCAAACTAAATTCCTTTTCAAAGTCTTTGGTGCTCTTTCCCCTTAGTTGTTTAAGATCCTAAGCTTCTGCACAGCATCTTATACTTACTGGAAGAGCTCTGCACCCTCCCTTCTATAACCAAGATGTTTTGCATATTCAAAAAAAATCTTCCCAGGTTTTTTCTGATTTTTAAGCTTCTGTAAACCAGCATGGCTCTTCTCCTTGTAGTCTTTCCTCAAGGCTAAAAGCAGCTCCTTTGATCTCTTCCTTGCCTCCTTTGTCCTTCCCTAAAGCAGGTGAAATTTTTCCTCTCCAAGTGTGGCTCCTTCAAGAGGACTTTTATGATTCAACTGGGTCATCGATGACATTATTGTTATTATTATTTGACATTATTATTGATGAGAGAAAGAGATGCTGCATAGGGAAGAATGAGATAAGATGTGGGGGAGGAAATCAGCAGCTGCATAACAGGCAGAAAAAGAAAGTCAGATAAGTTCCTCCCTAATTTTTTGGACCGTTAAAAGTGTTCGATAAAAGATTTGGACCTTCTCATTGATAATATAGTCTTACAATAAAGTAGAATTGGTTCATCTGATCATCACCCACCCCCCTGCTCTACTTGAATGAAGATTCGCCTTGCAACTATTTTCTTGACAAATACTTGCTTTCTCCTAATCACCTTGTTGTTTTCAAGGAGTTTATGAATACCCTACTTATTTGTGTTTTTTCTTCAATTGATTGATGACCTTCCCTAAAATGTACCCTAAGTTTCAGGTAATGCACCCATTGAAAGCAGAACTCCAAGGCAGATAGATTCCTCAAAGAACAGTTTATTGGATACGTCATATTGACAAAATGTTGAAAACTGACTCTGAAAGGTCATATTTTTTTCACCTAATATAAAAATGAAAGTTCCCCCTGTCCTCCAAGTCGTCAGTCACATTGTCAAATAAAGGCGCTGGCAGGTTGCTTGGTTACTCCACTCCTCCTGTCTAAGCCATCTGTTGGAATGACCTTGGTTCCGATTGGAAAACCTTTTTTTTTCTTTTGATGGCAAAATTCCAGCTATCTAATTTCCCCCCTCCCTCTCTCCTCTTCTGCCTTGTGGCCACCCTGAAGCCAAAAAAAATGGCCTCAGCCAGTTTCACTTCAAGGTTGACATAGATCTTCTCACTATACTTTTGGTCAATATACTAAGTGATTGAAAACTATGACTGAACCTTTGTTCTTGAGTTTTGAAGATAGTGGCAACACTTGTTCTCCCAACTCACAATATTTAGAAATTAAACAACCACAGAAGAAAGATTCAAATGTGAAAAAGCCATTTCAGGCAGAAAAAAAATTCAAGATTTCTGCTTTTTAAATTCCTGGATGTTTCCATTCTAGTTCCATCCATTTCTAAAGAAAAAGGAATTGTACAATGCTTCCCTGATGAAATTGTACTTGGATCAAAATGGAGACCTAGCAACAGATATGAGGATTATTAGTAGGGTGGTTCTTCCCATGGAGGATCCCATCAACAAGCATTTGGGATCGTTTGAAAGGCAGCGACTTATAATTAAACACGATGCTTTGTCAGAGCTACAGTTGCTCAACAAGGTGGGGAAAATCTTGGTGTCTTTTTTTCATTTTTTCCAAAGAAGTGGGACCCTTTTCAAGTGTGGTAAACCTAGTCAAAAAAGTGGTTAACCTTCACTTAGAATTGAATATGTGGAGTAAAACTAATAATTATATTAGATAGATAGGGGGCCTTCAGTTCTATTGACCAAAGTATCCTTCAGATACTATAATGCTGAAGCTGTTATGATCTGATTCAGCTATATCAAAAATTGAGATTTGGGGAGATTATTATTTAGGACACAAGTCATTGCCAATTAATGTCTCTTTTGAAATTTATCACCATGAAACCGGTGAGAGAGACACTCATATACTGAAGAACGTCAGATTAATACCTTCAGGTTCACTTGTTCCTTGTGTTCAAATATTAGGGATGAAGGCAATTTATGTTAACCAGAGCCCAACTTCAGGTTTGGATTGAATCCAATGAAATGAAAACAAGATTTGATGGAAATTCTGTTGGTCCATTTGGGAAGTAACAGGAAAAAAAAGAGTCGAAAGGGACCTTGTAGGCCATCTAGTCCAACCCCCCACTAAAGCAGGAGACCCTACATCATTTCTGACAGATGACAGTCCAGTCTCTTCCTGAAACCCTCCAGTGATGAAGCTCCCACAATTTCTGAAGGCAACTTCTGTTCCATCGGTTGATGCTCTCACTGTCAGAAAATTTCTCCTTATTTCCAGTTTGAATCTCTCCTTGTTCAGTTTCCCTCCATTATTCCTTGTCTGGCCTTCAGGTATTTTGGAAAATAGCTTGACCTCCTCCTCTCTTTAACAGCCTGTCAAATATGATCCTCAAATATGAGAGGGAGAGAGAGAGAGATAGACAGAGAGAGAGAGAGAGAGAGATGGGAGGAGGAGAGGGAGGGAAAGAGAGAGAGAGGAGAGAGAGAAAAGGGGAGAAAAAGAGAGAGGAAAATAAGAAAATGATGGAGGGAGAGAATGAGAGGAAAAAGGGATAAGCAAATGAGAAAGAGAGAAGTGGGGAGAAAGGGAGAGGGACAGAAATGAGAGAGTTGTAGGAGAGAAAAACAAGGGAGAGGGAGGGAGGGAGGGATCCATTTCCCACAGAAAACACTGGGATCCACAAAACCCAGGTAGGTGTAGCTGTGTGGGCCATGTGAATGGGCGGGAGTAATATTGAGTTGGCCACACCCACCTAGGTATTCTGGGTCCCAGTGTTTTCTATGGGAAATGGTTCCAAATGGCTCTTTGGGTATTTAAAATTGTGGACCCCTGGCCTAAGTGAAGCCCAGAGACTTCTTGGGTCATGTTCATGTCTACCTCCATCTTTCATGAATAATGAACCTCAGCATATTTCCTTTGGCATTTCTTCTTTCTCTTCTCAGTCTCTGCCTCAGTCCAAATGTGTGGATCAATGTCAGCCTGGATTTGTCATGAAGGCTCGAGAAGGAGAGCCAGTTTGCTGCTATGACTGCGTTCCTTGTCCGGAGGGGACCATCTCCACTCAGGAAGGTGGGTGACATTATGCATTTTAAAGACAAATGTAAGTTTGATGGTTTTGTTCTTAATTTTCATGGTGTCCAATTACTACCACAATGGGAGAGATAAGAAAAGATTTTGAAGGATGAGGTAGGAAGAAGGAGGTTGTGAATTGGTTAGGAAATCTCTCTTTTATTTGCCAATTTGGATGTGTCCTTCCATATTTATCTTTCTTAGGAACATTTGAATTCTTTGTAACTTGAGGAATGGTTTTAGTTTAATGAAGTTTGCTCACTCAAACCAACTTTATATTACAGGCCAAAAGATACATCAATCATATTTAATCAATTACTCTTTATTAAGATCATAAAATGTTTCTCTTTATATATAAAGTTTTTTTCATTTTCATAACACATATAATCACATATATACTATTACATAGCCAAAATTGTATTGTATTATTAATTCAGCTTACCATCAACTCCCAAAAACAGTTATTGGCTCTTCTGTTCTCCATAGACCATATTTGTACGTTATCCATCACTTTCATCTCCCTCTCTCCTTCCCCTTCCCTTCCTCCTTTCTTCCCTCTGTCACCCTTCTCTTCTCTCTTTCCCCTTCCTCTCCCCTTTCCACTTCCCCTTTCTCTCCTCCTCTCTCCCCCCTGCCCTCTCTCCTATCCCTCTCTTCTTCCCTTACCTCTCTCCTCTACTCCACACTCTTCATCTCATCTACTTGGTGTATTTCAGCTTCTGAGCGAGCTCCATTTTATGTTGATGCTATTTATATTTCCTTTTCAATATATATATTTAATTTTAAAATATATCTTCCTCCTTTAAAAAAAAAGAACAAAAAGTATACATATATAGTCATTGTGCTTTTAAAACCCCACCCCACCCCCAGCCTATTTTTGGGCGAGATGTAGACCTGGTTACAATTCCCTACTATTCTCATCATTATATTTATATAATTATACATCCTTACACGCCCCCAATTTGTGATTCTGTCTTTAAATCTCAATAGTTTCCCATCATAAGCATATTTTATGTTCCCTTTCCATTTTCCATTATCATATTCAACCAGTTAGCAACTCCATTTTATTATCATATTTAGGCATAAACCCCTTATCTTAGCTTTATATTTTCCCATATAACGATTTCTAGTTGTTTGATTTTTTCCTAGTAAGTCTTTTGTCCCAGTTCTCTTTTCCTGCCTTCTCCCTTTTCTTTGTTTTGACATGTCTACCCTCTTCAATTTTCCCTAAGCCACCATCAAAAAAATATTTTATATTTCTTTTGTTGGGGCATAACCTCTTGCTTCAATTTTCCTTATGCCATTGACAGCCTCCAAAACATCTTTTGTCTGCTTGTTATTTCCTTTTTTTTCGGACACATCATCCTTTTACAATTTTCCCTATACCACTGCCAAGCCCATGGAGTCTTTTGTCTGCTTTTTATTTCCCACTGTTTCTACCCCTTCATTTTCTTTTCCCCCTTCTTCTTTGCCTTCTTCTGTAAATATCTGCTTCTCTGGGTTCAGAATTCTATTTAGGCTTAATTTCAATGATTTATGCATATTTTTATAATTTCATGTAGTTCTTCAAATTCCCAGCTTTCTATGATGTCCAATTCCAAAGTTACAGTTAGTTATACAGTTCTTATTTCAGGGTTCTGGTCCACCTTAAATTTATATACTTCAGCTGCTGTGGGGAAGAGCAATGGGACACATCATGGTCTTTTGTTCTTCCTTAATGTCCTGTTCCAAAATTGCAGTTAGTTATACAAATCTTATTTTGAGGTTCTGGTCCACCTTAATTCAGCTACTGTGAAAATGGAAGAGAAGCTGGAACCATCTTAATCTTTTGCAGAAAAAAAGGGGGGGGAACCCTTTGTATTTCCCAGTTTTTAATTTTGTTATTATTATTTTTCTTGCTACTTTTCACCTCTCATTGGTTATAGCTGCTCAAAATATATTAATTGGAACCAGTTTGCATACAGCCAAAACTCAGGTATGTTTCTTCTTTGCCTCCTGCTTTTCCAAGTTCTGATTTATGGCAATTGGTTAATTAGAATTTTCCACACAGGCAAGATTAGGTTATCAGTTGTCAGTGAGGAGTGAGGTGCTTTTTTCTTCATCTTTCTCCCTTGTTACATTCCACCCCTCATTAATTGGGGTTGCTTAAGATATGTTAGTTAAAAGACACTTGGACGAAGTAAATCTTCACACTCCTAGACTTCTTTAAAAACACAATCTTTTCAAGTCCAAAACCAAATTTAGAGTTTGTGTTTGAGTGGGTTTGTCATTTCTCTACTTTCTTCCTTTCTGTCTGAATTGTTTCAAACAAATGGCTTTTTTGGGAGGGGGAGCTACTGTTCCAACCCTCCATTTTCCTTTTCTTTCTTTCTGTTTGAAAAAAAATCCTGATCTGACCATCAATATTATTTATGCTCTCAAGATTCTCTGTCTTTCCCAAGTTTGAATTATGACTGTGGGTTAGATGAATTTTCTTATCTGTCTTTCATCTCTTCCTCACATTCCTGTTAATTTGCTTTGGCTGGAAGTCAGCTTCTTGTTCAGCCATGTTGCCATGCTGCCGCCCCTACTCTGATTCAGAAGGCAAATCTCCGACATGCAAGGGACCTGTTGCGTCCCCCTGGGTCTGATGAGACACTGGCACTTCTTCGCCCCCGTCCAGGGGGGCTCTGATCTAAAAAAGATCTTGGAGATAGTTTGTCAGACGGGGTCCATGTGAGGCTCTTGAGAGCCCTCTCATCCCGACATCTGTCCAACTGGAGAACTTCTGGTCAACGTCCGGTCATAAATCCTAATTAGTTGAAATATCTAATTGGGAGGAACAACTGAGGGAGAGATTTGGGTTGAAGGAACAATAAAAACCAAAGAGATGTCTCATCATAAAACCGTCAAGTGGATATTTCCTTCCCACTTTTTCTTATCTTTTCAATTTTCTTTTTTGTTAAATATTCAGATGTAGGAACAGTTATAACATGAACAAAAAAAAGGAATATAGTCCTGATTTTGAAAAAGGGAAAAAAGTTGAAGATGCTGTATTAGGATAAAAGATAACAGAAAGTGGTGGTGGTGGTGGGAAACTAATAAAAGATGAATATACTTAATATCCATTGATACTAATGTTGAATTCATTCTCTATTTAAAATTGCTGCCCAAATCTACAGAGGATGGATTCAGTTCCTCTTCTTGAATTCTTTCATGAATTAATCTTTCTTAAGATCTCTTTATTTTCAAATTTATTTATTGAATTTATATGGCTGTTTATTTCATACAAAGTGACTCTTGTTGGCATACAATTAAAGCAATAATTAAAAATTAATATAATGAGAAATAAACGCTAAGACAGCAAGAGAGGAATGCCTCAAGATGCTACCAACTATGCAACAAGCACACAGGGCTCTATTACCAAGTGATTCCCAGGACTCTTGACAGAATCACATTTTCAGGGATTTCTACAGCTTGGAGATACTATCTAATCCAGGGTAGATAATGATTTTTAATGGGAAGGGGCTGTACAATCTCCCCTGAAGTTGGCAATATTACAACCCTTCTCTAGAGGCTCCCCATGGATCCAACCATGTTAGACAACTTTTACCCTGTGTCCAAGATTTTTACAGAATTTATTGAGAGCATAGTTGGTGGGTCAATCATCAATAACTGAGTTTAAATATTCCTGGGAAAAATGTATGTAGCATCTGTCAAAAATTTAAAAATTAAAACAAACAAAGAAACTCAAAGTAAAGTCAGTGAAAGATAAGAATCTGGAGGATTACCTCAGAGAAGGGAGTTTGTGGCTCCAGATATTTCTTCTTTTAGTTTTTTTTAAGTTTTTTTATTTTTAATTTTCAAAACAAACACAACACAAAGAATCCTCCTTCTTTACATATGGTAGAAAGTATATCAGTTGATTACAAAAAGCTTTCGTGCGTCTCTTCCACCATTGTCACAAAAAGTCGTATTAACTCAGGTATTTTAAATCAGATATTTTTATACATATTACCATCATCATGCCTCCATTTTCATTTGACTATAATTGTTTAATTGTCCTTCATCATAAAATGTATCAAGATTTAAAACCTGATCACATATTGGCATTTCATTTGTTATTTCTAATATCCCCCAATAACACTATATCCTTATGGCCTATTCTGGCAAAATATCAATAATATTTAGTAACAAAAATTTCTAATCCTCCTTTCCAAATCACTGTTTACAATATACATCCAATTTCCTTATGTGTGTCCATACATATATATATATATATATATATATATATATATATATATATATATATATGTGTGTGTGTGTGTGTGTGTGTGTGTGTGTGTGTGTGTGTGTGTGTGTGTGTGTGTGTGTGTGTGTTGTATTTGTACTGATAAATAAATAAAGGGAGACTAGTATAGATCTATTTCGAGCTAATTAGCTCTCATCAGCTAGCCATACCCTTACTGGGATTTGAACCCAGTAAGGGTATGGCTAGCTGATGAGAGTTAATTAGCTCGAAATAGATCTATACTAGTCTCCCTTTATTTATTTATCAGTACAAATACAACACAAATATAAAAGGCAACATTAAAAATAAAAATATGGTTTTCTGCCTGCATAGTCTTCTGTGATGAAGCCGAAGGACAGAAAGAGGGAGTGTGACCTTCCTCCCATATTCAGGCATACCAGGGGTTGTAACACAAATATATATATATATATATATATATATATATATATATATATATATATATATATATATATATATATATATATATATATACATACATACATACATACATACATACATACATACACACACACATTATTATCATTATCCCTCCATCATTTAACTCTATCCATTATCATAGAATTTTCCCCACAATAATCAAAACTTAGCTAAATTCAACTTAGTTCTTTTTTTATTAACCTTTATATATAACCAAATAATTTCTAATCTTCCTTTCATAGGTACCATTCAATATTCATATCCAATTACTACTTGTCATACCAATACATATGTGTACATTATTATCATTCTCAGTTGTTTATTTAACCATATCTATTGCCACTAAATTTCACTAAATTTAACCAGGTTTAGATTATACACATTCATCTATCAACCTGTATCTTTCCAGTAGCAAAACAATCTCATGTCTTCTCCCATTTGTGGTATCAGTCCTCTAATCATCTCCTTAATCAAATTTGCATGGACTCCACTTTGCAACTCATTACTTATTGAGTCTCTCATATAATTTTTCCATAAATCCTTTTGTTTTTTTCTTCTACTGTGCCTTGCCATCTGGGGTACAGTTCCCATCCATCTAACTCCTCTTCTGTATTCCACTCTTTCCATTTCCAGACACAAACCAATCACCATAGATGTCAGTCGATTTGATTTCTTTGTGATCATTTTTCTCTTCGGTTTTTAGGACTCTAACCTCCACTTTTTTCACTTGATAAACATCTCCAACTTCTTCATCATATTTTACTGTTAGATGCTCTAGATTTTCCCACTTCTTCCCCATCCTCTCAAATGTGTGTGATCATTTCTGAATTTCAAACTTTATCTTTTGCAAACTTAAAGCTTCTTTCTGCTGTTGAAATTGTGCCATAATTTCCAGCTGACAAATACTGCTACTTTAGCTGGAAGGATTTTTACAAGGTTAAACATAAATTCACAGTAAAATCTTCTTTTCTCTTTCTCTGGTTAGAGATATAGTTCAAAAGGACACCTGTGTAAACAATTCGTCCTTTGGTTCTTATCAATCTCTATAAACCAACTGTGAGACTTTGAATTGCCAAGCCAGACTGTTCAGTGAGGAAAGTGAAAGTGCTTTGTTCCCAATACACAAGCCTCCAGCCTCCGAGCAGCAGCACTAACTTTCCCTCTGTTGTTAGAATTCTCTTTGTTTCCTTTTTTTAATATTCCAAGTTAAAGAAATAAAAATCAAACTCTTGAGTAAAATAGAAGAGAAAAAGAGGAAAACACACATAGTAATGAAGAAGGAAAATGTTAGTCCATAGGTTGCAAAAATAATAACAAAAAAGATAGAAGAAAACTTATTCCATTTGCTTTAAAAGGCTTGCATAAATTCCATCCATAAAAATAGCATTTAAGAAGCAAGATAACATACTGACCAAAACCATTCAAAATTTAATTCCACCACTTATTTCTTCTGTTCTCAGATTTAAATTAATTTTAAGTTTTTTGTGGGCAGTCTCTTTTAAAATGGTAAAAATTCATCACCAGCTGTAAACACTTTCTCTTTCCATTTCTTTCCATCCCAACTTAATCAGCCTAGGGGCTGTGCTTTTATTGCCAGCTAGAAGAACTTCTCCTGGATCGATCAGGGACTTTGCGGTGTCACTGAGATCAACAGGTCGTATTCTTCCCGTTCAGCATCTCTGCGGGACGGTTTAGATCCAATTGGACCACCCAGCGATAAATGTTTCGGCAGCGATCACAGAGCATTGAGATCGCTTGTCTGTGTCGTAGAGACATTGGCTCCTCCTCCTTTTAGTTTTATTTTCTTGTTCTTGTTTTTATAGTTTTATATACTGGGGATTTTTTGTCTGGAGTGTATATACAATTTACTAAGGCTTTTCTATCTTTCAGTATCACATCTCAGCCAAAGGTTTTATTGAAATTTGAAAGACTATAAAATAAATATTATTTTGTTCCCTCAGATAGTGAAAAATGCACCAAATGTCCAGATGATCAATATCCAAACAAGAATCAAATCAAATGTATCCCCAAAAGAACCATCTTCCTGTCCTATGAAGAACATTTGGGGATCATCCTCATCTCCTTTGCCTTACTCTTGTTCCTAACCACAGTGTTCATTTTAATCATATTCCTTCAATCCCTTGAAAGTCCCATTGTCAAATCCAACAACCGGGACCTCTCCTTCATCCTCCTGATTTCTCTCCTGCTTTGCTTTTTGTCCCCCTTTTTCTTCATAGGGAAACCAAGGAAAGCCACCTGTCTTCTCCAACAAACAATGTTTAGCATTGTCTTCTCAGTAGCTGTGTCTTCTGTATTGGCCAAAACTATCATGGTGGTGCTGGCCTTCCTGGCCTCAAAACCAGGAAAAAGGATGAGAAGATGGTTAGGGAAGAGCTTAGCCAACTCCATCATCCTTTCTTGTTCTGGTGTCCAAATTTTCATCTGTGCCATGTGGCTGGGAGTTTCTCCCCCATTCCCTGACTTTGACATGGACTCCCAGCCTGGAGAGATCATCCTTCAATGCAACGAAGGCTCAACCACCATGTTTTATGTTGTCCTTGGTTACATGGGTTTTCTAGCTGTCATTTGCTTCATAGTGGCTTTCATGGCCAGGAACCTGCCTGGGGCCTTCAATGAAGCCAAACTGATCACCTTCAGCATGCTGGTCTTCTGCAGTGTCTGGGTCTCTTTCCTGCCCACCTACCTGAGTACCAAAGGAAAGTCCATGGTAGCCGTGCAGGTCTTCTCCATCTTGGCCTCTGGTGCCGGGCTGTTGGGTTGCATCTTCATCCCCAAGTGCTACATTATCCTCCTGAGACCAGATCTAAACACAAAGGAACACCTAATGATAAAAGCAGGGACCTGATTTTGAAATTGGTTCTCTGGATTAAAACATTTAATTTTTGATTGCAGTTGTTGGTTTATATGCTTCATTTGCCTCTGTTTGACAACTGATGTTATTTAAAACTGAAGGAGATAAAAATAGTTATTTTAATCAATATAATAATAATATAACAATAAATAATCAAACAATAAAATAAGTTAACAGTTATTATTTGTATTTTAAACCAATTGGTAGCCCTTCTTTTCCTCAGCATGCAAGTTAGACAATATTTGGCTTAAGGAATCCTTTAAGAGAGGAGATATATGAACCATATCCTCAGTTTTTGACTGCTTTTAGCGTGGTAGGTATCTTCAGAGTTAGCTAGGAAGGTCTCAGCCTCATCTCCTTCATGGTTCTTTCAGAATTGGTATTTCAATTCCCCCAAGGTCTGGTTCTGTCAGGAGGAGAAGGTTTAGTGTAGATGAATCAGTGTTGCTACTTCCAGAGCTCTGTTTGGGTTTGATGCTCTTTCTCAGCAATCTCCCTTCAGTTAATCTCCAGATCAACTTTCACCCTTTTCATGGGTTCCTCTCTCTTAGCCTCCCATTCCAGCTTCTCTGGGCTGAGGTGCTGAACAGACTTTCTGCCTCCTGGTGAGGAATCTTCTGTAGCAGAGATCTTCATAGCCTGAGCCTTTCTGAAAGGGTTGGCATCCAACTATCTTTGTCCCTTGTCAGCTGTGTGATTGTCCTAGTACTACCTAGCCTATCTATCATTGGCAGTTTTTAGAGGTAGGGGATAAAGACCTGTGGTTGGTATTTGACCTTTGCTGATTGTCAGATGATTTTTTAAAAGGAAAAAAACTCTCTTGATTCCCTATTTACCCCCAAGTGTTCAATATCCCACTTCTACCACCATATAATAATGGAAAAGGTGTCCTCAGGGTCGGACCTGCCCCTCCTCTGAGCTCCTTCAGTTCTGAAGAGACCCAACTGTGGGGGAGCAGCTACTGCCCAATTTGGCCTCCTTGCTCCCTCCCTTCCTTCATCCAGACCTCTGGGGAACCAGAAGAGGATTGAAGGGAAAATCCTCACCCATCTTGAATGCCTGTAGTTAGAGTGTGACCTCTGACAGCTGACAGTGGAAATTATTTGTCTTAAAGGAGGGAAAATTCCTCTATTCTCTGGTACCTTCCGGTGTTCAGTATTTTACTACTTGTGGAATCAGATGTAGGATACAAAACAAGTAATGAACTGTTACTGCACTGTTTATTTGCATGCTCTTGTGAGGGTCCCTCAAATAACATGAAGAGAAGGCCCCACAGAACAAAGAGTTGTATTCATATCATTTCAAAATGACAGGAGAGGCTAACACATAAGAAGCAAATGATGTAAGCACACAGATGTAAGTATTCAGAGGTAAAGGGTGTCAACTTACTATACGTAAGTGAGTTCAAGTTCCTACTTCTGCCTGTTTTCCTTCAGGGAAGGAAGGACTAAGGCAAAACAAAACAAAACAAATGAGCAATAAAACAGGGAAGAAAACATAAACCAAAAGGAGGAGCCACTTTGATAAAGCCAACCCCCCCAAAAGAAAGCATTTTCCATTGCAAATATTTGGGATTGTTGTATTGAGATAACAAAAGTTTGCCTTATATTCCTTTATGGCAACTTGATTGAAGTGGTCATGTGACTAGGTGGGCATGGCAAATGTAGCATTCCATTTGCCTTTGTCCCTGCTGTACTTGCCCCTCCCCTAGTCACCCACCAGCCCTGGATCATATGACTATGAAAAACATCCCAAAAGGCTGTTTTTAAAGCATTTTTAAAGACTTTTAAAGCACTGATTTACAGGCTGGCAGCAGAGCTGCTTTTCAAGCCAGCAGCAGCCCCTCTCCTACTCACACACCAGCCCTGGATCATGTGGCTGCACTGGAGAGATCACCCCTCAGTCAGCTGGTCCTCCCCAGCCCCCTCCAGCCTAACCTTCGGGCAGCAGCCGTGTGATCAGAAGTGCACCTCAACCGGTGAAATAACTAACCAGAAGTGCAGCTGGAGTAGATGCTCACTGGAAGATAAAGCCAATGGTGAGAGGCGAGGCGAGGGGAGGGGCTGAATCCCACCACTCTGCAGGCTGGATACTTTGATTTTGAAGGCCGAATCCAGCCAATGGGCCGTAGTTTGAGGATCTGGAAACACCTCACAATCACAACAGAAAGTCAACGGCCAAGATGTTCTTCAAAATTGCTGTTCTTGGCTGTTCCTAATCTTTGTTCAGGAGAGCAGGAGCATTTGAAGTTTGGTTAATACTTTTTATTACTAAACAAGCCACTTTTCTATTATTGAGGTAGAAATCGGCTGCTATGACTGTTGAGCCAATTATAGAGGTAGCAAGTCCATAAGAGTCTCTGTGTTTAATTACCCCATAAGGTCATCACAATTCTACTGTCCCATGGAAAGCCCCCAATGAGGTTGATGTTCCTGCACACTTCCTTGGGTTTATGAGTGTAGTTTTGATCAACTGGCATTGCATGAAAAGAGAACAAGTGCCCTGTGCCACAGGGAGCCTCCTGAAGCATCTGGCAGAAAATAGGAGATGACACAGTTTCCACACATCCCTTTGGTGGGTGTGATTGAATTGGGACATGGCCCGCTTCTGTTACATGTGTGCAGTCTTCCATTGGTGATAAGAAAAGACATGCTCTGTCTTACACATTGGCAACAAAAATCAGAACACCAAATACAAGCTGGGCAGATACGGCCTCATAGATGATCCTCACTCTGTCAAGGACCTAGGAGTAGTCATCTCAAAAGATCTAAGCCCCAGAGCTCACTGTAACAGCATTGTCAAAAGGGCATTAAGAGTTGTTAACCTAATTTTGCAAAGCTTCTTCTCTGGTAACATTGTATTGCTAACTAGGGCATACAAATCCCTATTTTGACTATTTGTTGCCTATTTGATGGGAACACAGCTATCCACTTATGTAAGGATCCAGAAATGCCATAAGATTTTAGTTTTAACAGTGGTTTGTCGTGTACCACTGAATCAAAGGCTTTGCAGAAGTCTATCTAAATTGCATCTATTGCTTTATCCTGGTTGATTTGTGTAGTCTATATGTTTTTGGAGTGTAGGAGTTGCAGATCACAGGACAAGTTTTTTCTGAAACCAAACTGCTTGTTAGAGAATAGGTTGTTTGTCTCTAATTGGTGGGTAATGGATTGATTAATGATTGACTCCATGACTTTGCAGGTGACATAACATAGTGAGATTGGTCTGTAATTTTCAACTAGGCTGGGGTAACATAAGAAATCTCAGATTATTTCTTGCCCTTCTGTTATCTTCAAAGAAAAATAGTCTTAGTTATAAGACACATTTTCATCTTCAGATTTAGGAATTGCTGTGCGAATGTTCTGATATAACTTCCCACAGGTCACTAGGAGCTGCAAGGCTCCATTCCTTATTGGGAGGTTTCTTAAATGTGTGTGGCCCCCATTTGCTTAATGGAAAAACTGATTCATCTGGAAACAGATTTTACCTACATTATCATGACTAAAAATAAGACTTGGTATTTTGTGATTGTCTTGCTTAGGAATACAGAAGAACAGGAACAGGAGTAGCTTTAGGAATAGGAGGGATATCTGCTCCACCTGTGCATCTTCCTCCTCACCACTCACCACCTTTATCAATTGTAAAGCAATTTTAGTGATACTATTTATTATTTGAAGGTTTTAAAGTTTCACTTGTTTTTATTGATTGTAAGCTGCATTGAGTTTAGACAAGATGAGAATTGTATAAGTTCAATACATAAATGTTAAATGATCAAAACCTGTTAATTGAGACTACAAAATGCCATTTTTGAAAAATAATGAATTTGTAAAAGTTATTTAAAAAAATTTTTATTTTGACATGAGATGTTCTTTGGTATTGAGATCTGGCCTAAAAATAATTATGAAGCTCTTGGGGATGAAGATGCAGCCCAGCAGTCCAGCACTGGAGGCCAAGATGGAGAAGACCTGAACAGCCACCGTGTACTTCCCCTTGGTGCTCAGGTAGGCAGGCGCAAAGGACACCCAGACACTGCAGAAGACCAGCATGCTGAAGGAGATCAGCTTGGCTTCGTTGAAGGCCCCAGGGAGATTCCTGGCCAGGAAAGCCACCATGAAGCAGACAGCAGACAGGAAGCCCATGTACCCAAGGGCAACATAAAACATGGTGACAGAACCTTCATTGCATTGTAGGATTATCTCTCTAGGTTGGGAGTGCAGGTCAGAGTCAGGGAATGGGGGGAAAGTGCCCATCCAGATGATGCAAATGACAACTTGGAGACCAGAACAAGAAAGGACAATGGAGTTGGCCAAGCTCTTCCCCAACCATCTCTGCATTTTATTCCCTGGTTTTGTGGCCAAGAAGGCTAACACCACTGTTATTGTTTTGGCCAAGATGGAAGAAATGGCAATGGAGAAGACAATGCTGAAGGCTGTTTGTCGGAGGAGGCAGATCACCTTCCTTGGCCGGCCAATGAACAGGAAGGAAGTCAAGATGGAAAGCAGGAGGGAGACCAGGAGGATGAAGGAGAGGTCTCGATTGTTGGCTTTGACAATTGGTGTTTCCATGAATTTAATGAAGATCCCCAAGCCAAAGCCTGTGGTTAAAGAGAGGAATGATGCAATCGAAGTCAGGATAATGCCCAGATTTTCCTTATAAGAAAGATAACTTTTAATCTTGGGAGTACAGTGAACTCGCTTGGTGTTTGGATGTTGATCTTCTGGACATTTGGTACATTTGTCTGCATCTGAAAAAGAGCAAGAGTTAAAGTCCCATAAACATGTCCTTTAATCAAATGCATTGTTTGGATAAAATTGTTTTTTGGTGTGAATAACTGTGTGTCGGTGAAGACAGTATGTCTATCTTCATTTCTCTCCAGCTAGAAAAGCTAAATATGTCTTTTCATTTTTGATGTCACCATTTCATCAATGAAGGTTGAGAGAGAAGGAAGGAAGGAAGGACAATAGTTCTACCATTTTACCTTTTCACCTCTTGAAAATTGGAGCCCAGCCTTGTTTCAGGGCCTTAAGGGAGCAATAGAATTCAACTTACAATGGAATGAAGGATGTGTGAAAAAATGCTTAGTGTAGCTTTATGCCAGCTGAATTAGATAATCAGCCCTTTTGCCATGGAGCAAAGAAACATTAGGTGGAGGTGAAGATGAATTGGATATGGAGTGAGGATATTAAAAGGGATTCCTCTATTTTCTATAAGCAACAACAACTTTGCAAAAGGTCAAGAAGGAAGTTCGCCTTGGCCTTGAGCCATGATTCTCTTCTTTTCTCTCCTCTCCTCTCTTCCTTTTAGGTCAGGAGTGAGACAATGGATCTAAAGAAGAGCCTCTAGAAGAACCCATGGAATGTCACCCTTAGGAAAAATGTTCATGGAAAATGTCAGCATTATCATCCTCCCAAAAAGACTTTCTCCTGCTGTCACTCACCTTCCATGGTTGAGATGGTTCCTTCTGCACATGAGCGACAATTGTAGCAGCAGATGGGCTTCCCTTCTTGAGCCACCTTCATGAATCCAGGAGAACAGCTTTCCACACATCTGGAAGGAGGGAAGGGCTGGGCAGAGAGGGGGAAATTTTAAAAAATCCACAAATGAATTATTGTATTTTCCAAAAGAAGTAAAAGGAAAAGTTTGGAGCTCTCTGTTCAAGGCTTAGCTTTGCTAACTTTGAAGAGGTCCTCAAGTCTAATTCCTTGCTTAAGCAGGAGACCTTATACCATTATGGACAAATGACTGTCCAATTTCTTCTTAAAACCCTCCAGTGGTGGAGCACCCACCACTTCTCTAGGCCAGATGTTCCACTGATTAAGTGTTCTTACTGATGGGTGATTTCTCCTTAATTCTTGCTTGCTTGGATCTCTCTTTGATCAGCTTCCATCTGTTACTTCTTGCGTTGTCTGCTGATGATTGGGAGAATGGGTTGAGACCTTCTCTGTGAGAGCCCCCAAATATTGGGAGACTGCTATCATGTCACCCCTAATCTTTCTTTTTGTTTGAATTGGCATTTCCAGTTTCCACAACCTTTGAATGTATAGTTGAGCCTCCAGTCCCCACAATCATCTTTGTTACTCTTGTTTTGTACATACTCAAGGGAAAGTTGGAAGGATTCTCTGCTTTGGAGAAGGGAATCATGTTGCCCTGTGATTTAAGTCTTGCTCCTGCACAGAAATTGATAGACTACTAACTGGATGTAAGGATGTTTTTCTCAGACAGATGAACATGTAAAAAAACAAAATGCACCGGTACAGTATAGATGGTACCTTGCTCAATAGTAGTAACTGTGAGAGGGATCTTGGAATCCTAGTGGACAACCATTTAAATAGGAGCCAGCCCTGTGCAGCAGCTGCCAAAAAAGCCAACACAGTTCTAGGCTGCATCAACAGAGGGATAGAATCAAGATCACGTGAAGTGTTAATACCACTTTATAAGGCCTTGGTAAGGCCACACTTGGAATACTGCATCCAGTTTTGGTCACCACGATGTAGAAAAGATGTGGAGACTCTAGAGAGAGTGCAGAGAAGAGCAACAAAGATGATTAGGGGACTGGAGATTAAAACATATGAAGAACGCTTTCAGGAACTGGGTATGTCTAGTTTGATGAAAAGAAGGACTAGGGGAGACATGATAGCAGTGTTCCAATATCTCAGGGGTTGCCACAAAGAAGAGGGAGTCAAACTATTCTCCAAGGCACCTGAGGGTAGAACAAGAAACAATGGGTGGAAACTAATCAAGGAGAGAAGCAACTTAGAACTGAGGAGAAATTTCCTGACAGTTAGAACAATTAATCAGTGGAACAGAAGTTGCCTCCAGAAATTGGGAATGCCCCAACACTGGAAGTCTTTAAGAAGATGTTGGATAACCATTTGTCTGAAATGGTATAGGGTTTCCTGCCTAGGCAGGGGGTTGGACTAGAAGACCTCCAAGGTCCCTTCCAACTCTGCTATTGTATTTTATTGTATTGTATTGTATTGTATTGTATTGTATTGTAAAGAAGATGTTTCCTGTCTAGGAGAACTAAGATGACATCCCTGCCCCAACTCTGCAATCCTCTTGGTGAGACCTTCAGAAAGGGTTGAATAAAGTCTTTTCCCCACCTTGTCTAGCATTTCCATCTTTGCAGTAGCATTCTGGTTGATCATCAACTTGAAATCCTGGTATCCCTCTCTTTTTAGACTTCCAAATGTCACTTTGTTGATAGATATATTAGATAAAATAATCCAATGCATAATGTCCAGGTCTGCCATCAGCTCTCCATTCTGATCTAAATATACTCCATTCATGCAATTATTATAAAACTGAGAATTTTGAAAGGAGGAATGAAGCTGGAATGGAAGAGAAAAATGACCACGTTACAAACGACATACAAAGCTCTATGGCACAAACATCCTCAGTTTTTGCTGGAATGATCTGTACTGAGGAATATGCAATAAAATATCTATTAAAAGGACTAAAAATGACCATTCAAAGCACAGACTGATAAAAGTTGTCCTTTATCTCTCCCCATTCATAACTGTCACTGCAGAGGGAGATTAGAAAACCAAAGGGAAGTTTAGGAAAGGAGACACCCAGTGTGAGATAGTGAGGTCCAAAGTTAAGACCCTGATGGAAGGGGATGCAGTGCACAAGTACATTGAAGGAATTCTGCCAGTGAGGTCAACATGAAATAAAATGCCCCACAGAGAAACAAGGCTATAAAGAACTGGTTAACGATCAATGGGAGGATAGGAAGAGAAAAATCTTGGCTCACCTTGGGGTTACCTATCGGAGCTTTTGCTCTAGTACCATGTTGTGCTTACGAATCTTGCATTATCAACTTGCATTGAGGTGAGAGATGAGCTATTTGATTTGGAGAAGAGACCCCAGATCCTCACTGGGAAAGATGATTCTCTCACACCAGTTAAGGTCACCTCCATATAATTTTATGCAACGTCTATGGAATGTTTTATGGAATGTTCTTCACTCTTGCTCCTTCTAGACTTTCTCCTAGTTAAACCTTTCACCTTGTGAAGTGACCTCAGCCCTCTTAGCTTCTTGGCCCAAAGATGTTTACCACTTTTTGACGTCTCAGATCCTGCTGAGAGTTTAAAGCACGGAAAGAGGAATCCAAAGGGTGGTCTTAGCACAGGAATAAGACCCTCTGAGTCAGGAATAAGACCCTCTGAGGATTTATTTATTTTAATTGGGTTTTAAGGGTTTTATAGGCTTTTAACGTATTATATTTATTATTCGATTACAGTCTCATAACCTCCTTCACCAGTATTAATTTAATTGTTTATGTATGTATTTTACAATGTATTTTAGTGACTGTACACCGCCCCGAGTCCTCTCCGGGAGAGGGGGCGGTCTATAAGTGTGAATAATAAAATAAAAAAATAAATAAATAAAGGCTCCTTTGGAGCAGAGGGGCAGCCCAGGAGGTGAGAGGATCAGAGTGTTTAACTGCTTAATATGGACAGCACATTTTCTGAGGTTGGGAGGGACAGGGCAGTGCTCCTGCTTGTGAAGAAAAGAGTCCAAGATAAAAGAGCTGAATGTAAATCAGAAGTTAGCAAGAAGCTTTTGTTAAAAAACAAAACAAAACAAAAGAAGTTGGAGGTTAAACATATGAAGAAAAACTACAGGAATTTGGTATGTCTTGTCTAGTGAAAGAAAGAACTGAGGTGATATGAGGGGGTTTCCAATATTTGAGGGGCTGCTACAAGGATGAGGGGATCAAACCATTTTCCAAATCAGCTGAAAGCGGGACAAGAGGCAATGGGTGGAAACTAATTAAGGGAAGAAGCAACCTAGAACTTAGGAGAAATTTCCTAACGGTGAGAACAATCAACCCATCGAATGGGTTGCCTTCAGAAGTTGTGGCTGCTCCATCATTGGAGGCTTTTAAGAAGAGACTGGACAGCCGTTTTCCGGTTCCGGCTGCGGATCGGGACGGGGATGCTTTGCTCGCCCCACGTGCTCTTAGTGGGCTCCCCCCTGATCGGGGGCACAGGGAGCCTCGTAGGGGCCCCCTGCCGAGGGGCGGCATAGTGGGGGACCCCCTGTGTCGGCGGCGGCTGGGGGGGGCTCCCTGCATCGCCCTAGGCACCGGGAGGCAAAAGGGGAGGCGCTTCTCTGTGGCTTCGCGTCGAAGCAGCTGGGCAAGATTGACGATTTGAAGGCTGCAGCTGCAATGCGGTGAGATGGAAATTCCCCCCGTTCCCTTTCTTGACTGAGGAAAAAAAAAGGAATGTCAGCTTTTTAAAAAAAAACATTCAATCCGCTCCTGGGAAGTGTGGCTGGAGGGAGGGGGATTTCTCCCCCCCCCTTGGATAAGCGGCTTTAAACTGCTCTCTGCCCCCAGAGGAGGAGGAGGGGGTGAGCTTTGGAATGAAGTCACGCTCCTAGCAAGCAGCAGATTTATCTTACTGCAACTGTGAAATGAGGTGATGATCTGACTTTTTGAAAACTTTGAAAACTTTTGGTTTGTTGCCTTCTGATCCCGGAGCTGGCAAGGCAAGATGGCACACTTCCGTTGTCTTCATGTACTTTGAAATTTGACTCCACCCACAGAAATTGCTGGCACTTTGTCTATATCTCCGTGACACTCAGAGATATCTCTTGATACATCCTTTCCTGGACTTGGAACAATGGATTTTACTGTTTGGATTTAGACTTTAGAAAAGGTCTTTACTTGTCTGGACTGCCTGCCTCATGACCTCTCTCGGCAATCCACTTTTACAATTGCTGTTTCCCTGTATTGATACAGACATTTCTGAGCTTTCCCTACCACAATGGCACCAAAAAAACCACCACCAGGGAAACCAGGCTTTGCCCCAACATCCTCAACATCCAGCCCCAGTGGACAACCGACCTTAACATCTTTGCTTCAGCCTAAGCCCCTTGAGGTGGACCTAACTCAACAGATGTTCCAAACGATCTTAAAGGGGCAGGAGGAAGCTAAAGAGTCAATTAAGAGAAATGAATGAGCAGCTCAGAGAAAACCAGAACCGAACGGCCCAAAATACACAAAGACTGGAACTTTTGGAGGAGGGGATGGCTGAGATGAGGAGAGAGGTGGGGGGGGGGGGTTCCAGAAAGGAAACCAAGAACTTGAGAACCATCAGATAAAAATAGAGTTTGAAAGGATGTCTTTTTTTCTTAGATTTCAAAATGTAATTGAAGCTGATGATGAAGATTTGAGGGACATCATGGCAAATTTATTGGCTGAATATATCAAAAAAGACAGACAACAGATGGGGTGGGACATTGACCTGGTCTATAGAGTAAATTCAGCATATGCCAGAACACACAATGTTCCAAGAGAGGTCCATATTAAATTTCTCAGAAAGACTACAAGAGATGAGATTCTGAGTGCACAAAGGGGGCAAGTATTAAATATAAGGATAGAGAAATAGCCATCTTGAAACAAATCCCAAAGAAAGTTAGAGATAAAAGAAAAAAAAATATTCGCTTCTAGCGAAGAAATTATACCAGAAAGGGGTGTGGTTTCGATGGCTTTTGCCAGAAGGTATGCTAATATTCTGGGAGGACACTAGAGTTAGAATCAACACAACTATGGAGGCTGAGGCCTTCACGGAAAAAAACAAGGTCCTCCTGGATAAATCCGATGACACTACACGGGATACACAGGACACGGGAGGTGCTGGAGCCTTGCTGGTGGGGGGGGGGGAGAGGCAACACTGAGAAAACTTAGATCAAAAAAATGAACTAGAAAATCTGTTTGATATAAAATGATTGAAATCATTTGAAGATAAAAGGTTAAAATATGCTGAGAAATTATTATGAAGTAGTAACAACTTAATGTATTAATAAATGAAAGTTATGAGAATGGGGGGGAGGGCCATTTCCTGCATAATGTAGCTGTCAAAATTTGTACCCTATCCACCATCCCTTTTCCCGATTATTTTTTTTTAAACCAATAAAAATTTTGTTAAAAAAAAAAGGAGAGACTGGACAGCCATTTGTCTGAAATGGTATAGTGTCTCCTGCTTGAGCAGGGGGTGGGACTGGATGACCTTCATGGTCCCGTCCAGCTCTGTTGTTCTATGTTTTAGAAATGAGCAAGATAAAATGAAAGCAACAGAGAGACCAATCGAAAGTTGGAACTCAATTTAATTTTTATATTCAGACTAAACAATTACTATTGTCAGAACAATTACACAGTTGTTACAATTGTAAAATTGATTCTCAACATCAGTGGAGAGCTGTGAAAAAGAAAATAAGTACCTGCCAGGCCTTCAGCACTGGAATTTTGAAGTTTTTAATATTTTTAAATGTTGTCCTCCTGGATCTGGATAAATAAGCTGCATTTAAGGCCAGTCCCACAGCCCAGACTGTGTTGTAAATGAAATAGTTGTCCATAGTCAGGATCCAATCCTGTTCCTCTTTCCTCAGAGTTTCCAGGTCTACTTTCTGCTTGCACCGTCTCCAGACTTTCACCGAAAAGGCATCCTTGGTGTAGGAGCACAAGAAAGAGTTCTCTACCAAGCGCCTCATTGAATCATAAAGCTCTGTATGCCAATTATCGTTTGCCATTTGATTTGTCTTCATAAGAAAGGAAAAAATGCTACGGAAGTATTGAAAGGGAATTCTTTTATTTTTCAAATAACGACTGAAGCCCCAGCGGATTGTTGTGATCATAACTTTTCCTCTAAGAGGTTCAGCAAGAAATGCAAATATCTCAGACATAATTTTAAACCCTAAAGAACATGTATTCATGTCTGCACCATAAATAAAGACGTTCACTTTTCTCCACATGAGTTCTTGTTCTATGTACATGTGTGCTTTCCTAAGAGCTGTGGGAAAGGTTTGTGATATAACTGGGCAAATGCCATTCCTGACCAGAATAGAAGTCATCGTCCTCATGAACCTTTGTCCATTCTCAGTGTCTGGAGCAAGGAGACCAACCAAGGTCCACCTGAAATGGAGGAGAAGCTGGACCATCCCTGGGTACTGGGCTCCTTCCGCAGGGAGCATTGGGTAGAAGAAAGGAAACTGAGTTTTATCACTCAGAATCTGGGAGTCAAAACTGTAACTGATCTGAAAAGGAAAACAAAGAAACTCTATTTTACTGAAGAGTAGGGGAGGGGAATAACTTTAATGGAGGAATTGTTTCACTCCTTGTAATGAAGAACTTTCCCTAGACACATTCAGCAGAGTTGTACAATCTGCTTTAAGAGTGTGCCAGAGAGAGGATTGTCTTCTCTGCTCTTTCTCTGCCATTTGATAGAACCTCCATCCTTACTTCATGCAATTCCCACAATGGAACTTTGCTCTTCATTTACAAGAGAGGCTGTGTGGCTGCATGTTGCATGTCTACAAACGGTCTTCCCAACAAAGACACACCTGTGGGATTTTGTAGGTTCCCATCATGGTCGAAATCTGGAAGGAGATGTCAGTGTCAGCCTCTTCCAGAACAGCCACTGTGTTTCTCTGCCTTCCACAGCTGTAGTTGGGAACGTTGGCCTTTCCCTCCGAAAGCAGGTCCAGCAAAGCCTCCGAGGTCATTTCTGCTCTGAAATAATTGTCATAGATGTTGTATCCCAGGGTGACATTGAACGAAATGTTGGGATCCTTGTTGATTGCTTGGATCGCAAAAAGGAAGGACAGGCTTTTCCAGTACTCTGTTAATGTTTTCCTGAAAGTATGAATATATCAGGACATAATCAATGAAAGCGACATGTCATTTAACTTTTCTTTCAACAATCGTATTTCTAATCCACATAAGGCTGAGAGGTTTAGAGGCATTTTCAAATCTCCAAAATATATATCTCACCTATCTGAATGGAACTCGGGGATTCTTTCATTTAGGGATATTGAACGCATACTATGTCTGGATTTATTTAGTTATAGCTATATTATGTCTGAGTTTATCTAGTTTATCTAGTATTACTTCCCTAACTCTTTTTATATTTAAATTGATTAAGAATTTTTCCAAAAAAATGAAATGTTAATCAAAAGGGAAAAAAAGGAAATAAATAAATAAATGAGAATTAAAGAAATAAAGGAGAGAAAAATAACCTGATTTCCAACTTTCTTTTCAACAGAAATTTTTCATTTCTTTAAATTCTACATTTTTCACACTGTAGTCTCCCACTCTGAGAATTCCATGATTCTTCCATCCTTGAGCATACAGCAGCCTTGCTGCAATTAGCATACATAAAATCCATCTGCTACGAATGCCTTTTAATTCATTGTTCTGAAGTCCCAATCAAAAATAATTCTGGTTTCTTCACAATTTTTTGCCTTTCTAATTCTTTGCATGATTGTGTCAATTAGTATCTAGTTTTCTCACCAATCCACCCTGTCTGATAAAATGTTCCTCCATGCTTTTCACAATTCCTGCTTTTGTTTGAAATATGTTTTACATGGTTTTGATAAAGTCTCTGGTGTCATATACCAAGAATAGAACATTTTATTTTTTTCTAAAAAAGCATTCTCTTAAATTATGACAGAGTGCAAATTGAATACCAGTTACCCAAATTCTACCTATTTAATTTCCATATTTAACAGTGCATTCAGTCATGCAAATTTAATTTGTTCATCTTGTTTCAAATGCTTAAAACTTTATACATTTTTGTTATTACATGTTCACCATTTGTACCTAATTCAGTTTTAAATTTAGCTTTAGCTTATTCTTCATATTGTCGTTATTCTTGCTGTTGATTAACATATCAGACTGCTTTTCCATTTCTTTCTGTCCCTTTGCCTATTTTTGTTTTCTAATAATTAACAATTGGAAGTGTGACAATTGGAAAGGGAACATACAGAGACACCCACAATGGCACAAAAAAATGAGCAGCTATGACTGTTAACAAATGGGATAAGTGCTCAGTTGCTGAAGTTGTTTATATATCCACAATAGAGACTTAGCTGACATTTAATTCATTGTGTGATAAAGTTACTGGCAATCACTCAAATGGGATTCAGGCATTTAAGAAAAGTCAATTCTGAAATGGGACCCATTCATTTAACAGGTGGTACTGAATAAAATTGAGGATATCTCATTTTTACTTCAGAGAAAAAAACAACAATATTTTTGTATTTTTCTACCCATTCTGATGACCTTATTGGGCATGAGAGTGGTAGAAGAGAAGAACCATCCTCTCTTCTCCATCCAAAGTCCAACTCTGCTAAGATGATGTCAAGAAAAGCAGAAGCTGCTTATTCAAGGTCAAGAAAAATAGACAACCTCTACTGGTTATTTATTTGAGAATTTCAAATCAGGTTCATCAGCTGAAAAGGATGATCCAAGGATGAAATGAGACAGAAAGAGAGAAAAACTAGCAGATCAAAGAGATCATTCATTGTAAAAGAGGCGGCTGGAACTTTAGAACTTAGGGTGGAATGGAGAGGCCCTAATTCTGAGCAGGAATTTTGACATACTGAGCAATTTGAGTCAAAGGAGATTTGTTGAAGCTTAATGGAAGAAGAAGCATCTTTGTTGCAGAGACAATGCCACCAATGAGGAACTCTCCTGGCTTATAATAGTTCTTTGGATGCACCTCATCCCTCTTCAGAGTCAGGATGCATTTGGCTCTGAGACGTCCCAGAACTTCCTGGGGCAGCAGAAGCAGAAGAAGCAGCAACATGACTTGTGCTCCTGATGGAGTCTCCAGTCTTGCTTTGAAGGCAAGATGATAGGAAGAGGTGGAAGAAACTAAAGCCCACTTCCAAGACTGAAGCTCCAGAAGTTTCCTAATCCAGGAAGAGTCAGACAAGGCTTCACATTTGCAGCTCTTGCCTGTCTTAAAAGCCTTCAAGGTTCTCTCTTTCTCCAGGGCCACTCATGCCCCCAAGATTTTCTAGTGCAAAGACATTGGCCAAAAAGTCTTTGATGTACTATCAAAGGGGAACCATGTTATGTCTGTCTTTGTATGGCATCTTGAAGCTTTCCAAAATGTCTTTTGAGATTTAGCACCAAGAGAAGAAATAAATCACTATGATTTGGATAATGACCACAAGGAGAGACATCATCTCTCTAAACTCTGAGGGAGTCAACAGGCAGATGCACAATGGGAGGAGTCACAAATGGGGTGAAACTCTGAAGATGAGCCCAGGAGTGAGAGAGAAGCTGCTCCCTTAAGGTCTCTTAGAAAATATCTTGATATTTTCCACCCTGAAAAGAGAAGTTTGGGATGAATCTGAAATGTCAATCCTCAATCTGGATACAGTTTATCCTGCTTCAAGGTGGACTGTGGCTGCCTTTATGAAGAGATGGGTGCCTGCCCTTCTTTCTATGACTACTTCCTCTCTCTTATAATGTACCAAACTAGAACAAAATCCCTGAAAATGACTTTTATTCATTATTTGAAAAGGTTGAGTTTAGGTTCTATTATTGGAGCATTTCAACTCTGGAAAAAATAACTATTGTTTTTCAATAGAGAAATAATACACTGTTCTTTGTAAAGGTACAATAAAACCATAGAAGAAACCAGAATGTGTTTCAGAAAAGAGAAAAAAATACAACATATGTACATCTTGAGGAAAAGTTAATAAATAAGTCAAATTAGGACAGCATAACATTTTTAGATGTAAAACCTTTGAAACCTGTTGAGGAGGTCTGGGCAATCAAACGGAATAAAATCTACCATCTATAAAACTTGTTCACTATATTTAATACTTTACAGCAGGGGTGTCAAAATGGCGGCCCATGGGCTGGATGCATCATGTGTAGGCCACACACACCCCAGTGCCACAAAGGGGGAAAAGTCGTGAAATGTCACATGACGGCAATGTGACACAGTTACCGTATTTTTGGGAGTATAAGACACACCTTAGTTTTGGGGGAGGAAAATAAATTCTGCCTCTGCCTCCTAGCATCCATGGTATTCAGCTGACACATGGGAACAAGGTCAGCCAATGAATAAGCATAGCCACTAAGGCAGCCAATTAGGGCTATTTGGACTCTGAAATTTGCTGTTTGAGCAAGAAGGAGACAGGAAGGAGCCTGGCTTAGCCAAGAACTGAAAGTGAAACTGCTTGTGATTTACAATACAATAGCAGAGTTGGAAGGGACCTTGGAGGTCTTCTAGTCCAACCCCCTGCCTAGGCAGGATACCCTATACCGTTTGCTTGTATTTACTGCTACCTTGGAAAACCTGCTTTTGGTAATATATTGTATATTATTATTATTATTATTTTGAATCCTGCTGAATCAGTTACTTGTGTGTGATTCCTGAAAGTGATTACGGCTGCAAACTCTGGTCGGCCAGGTCAGCTTCATCCCTTATTGCAGCCTGATTCAGCACAGCTGATTGGCGGGTGGATCGGACTGCCCGAATACCCCCAATCAGCTGTCCCAGGCTTCAGGGATTGCCACAGACCATCAGTGCCTCCATGCCTCGCATTTTTGGCCTTTGGTGGGGGTGGGTGACACCCATGCTCCACAACCTTTGGTTAGATGGATGTAAAGGATTGGTCAGAAAACGGAGTGTATTAATCCAATGACCTTTTGGCAACCGAGGTGGCCCAGGGCAAAAGGTCCAGAGGAGATTCCTTGTGATGGATTGGATCTCTGGGGAGAGAGGAACCATTTGGACCTCAGGAAGTGGACAGGATCCTTAGGACTGAGAGCTCAGCCATTGCCTTTAGACTCACGCCCTTTATGGCTCATTAAAGGCACAGTGGTTAGAATGCAGTACTGCAGGCTATTTCTGCTGACTGCCAAAGGCCAGAAGTTCAGCAGTTCGATTCTCACTGGTTCAAGGTTAACTCATCCTTCCGTCCTTCGGAGGTCAGTAAAATGTGGACCCAGATTGCTGAGGCAATATGTTGACCCTGGAAACCGACTGGAAAGACTTGTAAAACACTGGCATATATGTCTAAGTGCTATTACTATGGCTATTAAAGCAGCCTGGAGGCTTCCCTGAGGTCTGCTATGCCAAAAATGGGGGGGGTGTTCTGTTTTTACCCCAGGAGGCTTCCCTGAAGCCTACTAGGCTAAAAAAAAGGGGGGTCTGTTTTTACCCCCTACTATGCCAAAAATGGGGAGGGCATTTTTACTCCCAGAAAGCTTTCCTGAGGGCTGCTAGGCCAAAAACAGGGTAGGGGTGGGGTTCTGCAAATGGAAGGAAGGAAGGAAGGAAGGAAGGAAGGAAGGAAGGAAGGAAGGAAGGAAGGAAGAAGAAAGAGAGGGAGGGAGGGAGGGAGAAAGAAGAGGGAGAAAGGACCAGAAACCTGGCACTAGACGCAGCTTCAGAGGATACCTTGAAAGAGCATAGCAATCCAGGGCTGGAAGGGACCTGGAGGTCATCTAGTCCAACCCCCTGCTCCAGCAGGATATTGTTAAAGGGAGATTCTGTATTTTGACCCCATAGTCACATGACTAAATAGCCACGTCCATCCAGTCACATGACCCCCTTCCCCACTAAGCCACACCCACAGAACCAGAAGGAAATGTTTTCAGATTTCTCCCCTGATTCAGAGTTTCAGCCAGATTTGTTTTTATGACCAAATGATGGTCAGAAACTATTATACAACATCAGCACTGTTTAAAATAGTATTTTTTTTTGTATTAAAAGTTTTATTGATTTTTACAAATTTTTCAGGGAAAAAGGGTACATAGGGATATAAGAAAAATTTTAGACAGCTACATCGTGTGGGCGAAAAGAGAATCCCCCAAATCTCAGTACTTTTACATTATATTTTAAAAAAATAGAAAAAAACATCAAGATTAAGTGATAGCAGTTCAGGTCTAGCAAATAGTCATTCTGTTTCTATCATTTCTTTTTTTAGATCACTTCATAAAACATTATAACAACAATTGCGGTAATATTTCAAATCATTTTTGTGATCTGAGTCTTCTAGATGTTGCTTGTCCCCCCCCTCCCGTCTGTTGGCAGAGCCTCAGCCGCTCCCTCCCTCATCTCTAGTGTAGGATCCCCTTCTCCATATAGGAGAGCACTATACTTCTTCATAAAAGCCTCAGCTTCCATGACTGTAGTGATTCTAGTTCTACTGCTCTCCCAGAAAATCAGCATGCCTTCTGGTAATAACCATTTAAACCAGACCCCCTTGTCATATAATTTTTTAGCTAAAGAAGAATATTTCTTCCTCTTATCTCTTACTTTCTTTGGGATCTGTTTTAGGATAGTTATTTCTTTATCTTTATATTTTAGTGGACCACCCCTTTGAGCTTGTAGAACCTCATCTCTTGTGGTTTTTCTAAGAAATTTTACATGAACTTCCCTTGGAACATTATGTGTTCTTGCATATGCTGAGTTAATCCTATAAATCAGGTCGATATCCCAACCTAATTGTTGTTTATCTTTATTAATGTATTCAGCTAATATTGTGGTCATAATCTCCTTAAGATCTTCATCCACTGCTTCTTCCAAGTTTTGAAACCTAAGGAAAAAAGACATCCTTTCAAATTCTACCTTTATAACGTGGTTTTCAAATTCTACATTCCCCCTTTGAACTGCTCTAATCTCCTCTCTCACCCCAACCGCCCCCTCTTCCAGTACACCTATCTTCTGTTCATTTTGTGTGACTTGTTGTTGTGTTTGTCCGAGCCGATCATTTAGGTCTGCAAGTTGTTTTTTAATTTTATCCTGTCCCTTTAAGAGAGATTGAAGCATGTGCTGGGTAGATAAGTCCTTTGAACTTTCTTCTGGGGCCTTAGGTTGTAAAAAAGACCCCAATTGTGATTGATGAGTGACAGGACTGGAAGTAGTCGATGTCAGGGCCGAAGAAATCTTGGCAGGCGGTACTTTTTTCGGGGCCATCGTGAAGCTCAGAGACTGTTATAAATCTTTGCAGAGAAATGGCGTCTGCAGGAGGGCACAGCCGGTAGAAATCACAGGGTAAACAAATCAAAGGGAGAATAAATCTTTCAACCAACTCAGTTATATAAATCCAAATGTTCCAGGTAATCCAGATCCAAGGGAATAAAGTTTTTAAAGAGGCTCCTAGAGATCTCTGGGGTAGAGACTAGTTCAAAGCCATAAGATCTTGCAAAGAAGGAATCTTTTCCATCAGAGTGAAGAAGAAGGAGGAAGTGGCCATCTTGGCTCAGCCTTCACAGGGTGGGGAAGCAACAGATCTCAAGTTTCCATACACAGTTCAAAGAGAAGCCAGTTCACATCCTTCCTCCCGCAATTGCAGTCTAAAGTTATTTTCCAATCATTTAAGAAGAGTGAAAATAGTTTTTAAAACTCCCTCTCTCTCCTGCATGGAGAGAGATTTTACAAACGCCGCTTTTCCGAGGGGGGTGGATTTCCCCCCCCCTCCAATCTTAATTCTTCCAAGATTGAAACAAGTTCTGAGCAGACTGCAGTTTATTCAGTAGACAAAGCAGTAAAAGATTTGGGGAGATTTCCCCCTCACCGCACTTCAGCTGTATCTTTTTCTTTAGTTAGAAACCTCCCAGAGCCGTCCGGCAAAGAGGTGACGTCACTCGCCCCCCCACTGCTCCCTGGTGCCTAGGTGAAGCTGGGAAAACGCCCCCACCGACTGCCGCCACTGCGGGGGGTCCCAGCAAGCCGCCTTTCGGCAGGAGACTCTATTTCTGAGCCTCCTGTGCTCCTTTCGTATTATAGTATTGTTGCAGAAAATGACAGGCTTAGACTTCTCAGGATATGTTGTGGCCCAGCAGTGGCCGGCTGAGCTGTTGGTGGACTCTGACAGCTCAGACCATGATGGGACTGCTCTGGAGGATGAGGAAGGCTCTGGAGGGTGTTTGGAGTCAGAGCAGGAACTAGAGAGGCCTGTTGGGCACCAGGTGGCATCTGAGTCAGGGAGCAGTGAGGAAGAACAGAGGGAGGTTGTCCCTGATGTGCGGATGCGTAGAGCTGAGAGGAGAAAGGAACAGCTGTGGAGTAGATGTCATAGAAGGAAGTAGGGAAAGCTGGCTAAGGTTGTGGCCCCTCCCAAAGAGTTTATAGGTGGAGCGACGGGAGGGGAATCTTTGCAGGAAACAACAGTCCATTTTACTAGCCGTTGAGAAAGCATTCCGTAAGTCTAATCTTGTTTTCTTTTCTTTTTTTAATATATATTTTATTTTTATTTTTAAAACAAACAAACACAAACAAAACAGCACATACAAAAAGAAAACTTCATCACTTTCGTCAAGCATGTCGTTTGGTTACACTAAGTCCAAGTTCCAAATGGGTAGATTTCTGAGCTGGTTGTGCTGTGCAGAGTTGAAAGGAAACCCCAACCTTTGCATGAGAACAACTTTAAAGCCTTCGTGAAGGAAGTGACAGGGTGATGGAGCAGGGGTGACATTAAAGGCCAGGATATTACAGGAGGTCCATGTCTCTTCATCGGTGAGGGCATGAAAGATGTGCTGGAAGAGAGGTCACTTGCCCACACCCCACACCCAGTCTGGCCTAGGCAGCCTCAGGCATAATCGGACATCTCTCCTCTGAGTAAGGGGCCTCCTTGTGTACCGTGAGGCTGGAAGAGCGGCGGTGATATCACTGGCATGGGTGGGTCAAAGTGCCACCATGCAACATCTCTTGCCAGAATCTTAGTTTGGCTAACCAGCTTTGGATCCACTCATGTGGGTGTTATTACCCCAGGTGTTAGGTGTTGTGTTCCAAATAGCATCCAAAACTAAATAGCATTTACTTAGGTTCCAAATAGGTTCCAAATAGCATCCAAAAGTAAATATCATTTACTTAGGTTCCAAATAGGTTCCAAATAGCATCCAAAAGTCAATCGGAGTCCAAGGCAAAGTATTGCTCAAAGTTCCAGTTGATGAAGAGAGCCATGTTGGCACATCTGGGAAAACACAAACCTGAAAGCTTCCAAGTTTCCCCCACCAAGTTGAAAGTTCAAGATCTTGCCCCCACACCCAAAAGTCCATCACATGGTCCAATCTCCCACTGTCATGCTGGCAGTTCCACCCCTCCAGTCCCAGTCAGGTGCAGAGGTGCGAAGACAAAGGATGACCTTGATTTTCTAGAAAGAATTTTGTTATGGCTACCTCTCATCTAACTCCCTACAATCCCCCACTACCATTTTCCCACAATAGAAAAGGCATATCAGAATAATAGAAAGTGTGGAGGGCCAAAGATCCAAAAGAAAAGATGACTGTGTGAGCCAATAGATTTACTGGTCCTGACTAGAAGATCAGGCTGAGGCAGAATCGGAGCTTGTTGTGCATCTCTTGGGGGGTTCACTGGGCTTTCAATGCCTCTCAGGGTACTAGAGTTGGATTGGCTCAGCCTCAGGCAAGCCCAGCATTGGTGGGGCCCCTTCAGTATCTCACTGTAGAGCCACTTTAAGGACGTTGTGTGAATGTCTTCCTAGGGTGTTGACAGTTCTGGGCGCCCAGCAGAATTGTTAATCATTATGTGAGTGTCTGGTCTCCCAGAACTCCCCACCCTGCTAAAGTTGAGAAATACTGGTATAATAGCTGTTTTTTTAATGTTTATAACAATCTTATTAGTTTATGATATAACAGCTAAAAAAATACAAAAGCAAAAAGAAGGAGAAATGGGGAAGGAAGGGGAAGGGAAAAGTGTGGAGAAGAAGAGAAAAAAAGAAAGAAAAGTACTCTTTGTACAGTTGAGTAAGGCATTAACAGCAAACCTCAACTTTTTACTTTTACATACTAGTTCAAACTAGACATTACTGTAACAACAAATCTATGTAATCAATAACACCCAAATTCAAAGTTTCATTTTTTTCCACTCAAGCACAAAGTCCAGAAGTGATTTCCAAGGAGGAACAAAGGTATTTGTGTTTTTTTTCCTTGATCAAAGTAGTCAATTTAGCCATCTCTTCTAACTCCGTCAACTTTTGCAACCATTCGTCCATTGTCAGGGTCAAAGGGTCCTTCCATTTTTGAGCATAAAGTTATATTTTGTCTGCCAACATGTATAGCACCAAAGTTCCATTTTTTCTCCTTTTCCATTAAAGCAAAGTCTTTGGCTTTATCTTTATATTCACTTTAAGAATTTTCTGCATTAGAATATGAATCCTACTGAAATATTTATTTCCTTTGTCACATGCCCACCATAAATGATAAAAAGTCCCTTCTTTACATTTATTCTTTACATCTCGACTGGACTACTGTAATGCTCTCTACGTGGGGCTCCCCTTGAGATGCACCCGAAGGCTGCAGTTGGTTCAGAATGCGGCCGCACGGACAATTGTGGGAGCCACTAGATACTCCCACATAACACCTTGGCTGCGCGGGCTGCACTGGCTACCTGTGGCTTTTCGGGTGCGTTTCAAGGTGTTGGTCATCATCTTCAAAGCGCTCCATGGCACAGGACCTAGTTATCTGCGGGATCGTATCCTGCCCCATACATCCCTTCGGCCGATTCGCTCTCACAGAGAGGGACTCCTCCGGGTGCCGTCCACTAGGCAATGCCAGCGGGTGACGCCCAGGAGTAGGGCCTTCTCTGTGATGGGCCCGACCCTTTGGAATGACCTCCCCCCAGATATCAGGACTACCACCGACCTCCGCTCCTTCCGTAAGAAACTAAAGACCCACCTGTTCAATTTAGCCGGCCTGGCCTAATTCCTAATTCCCAATTTTAGTTCCTCAAGCCTGCATTTTTTAAATTTTCTAGGGGTATACTTTTAGTTGTTTTTAATTTAATTTTTAATTTTTACTTTTTGTACAGTTGTATGAGGTTTAATTCGTTTTTAAGGGTATAGGATATTCGTCTTTTGTATTCGTTTTAATGAGACACCTGTACACCGCCCCGAGTCCCTTCGGGGAGAGGGGGCGGTCTATAAATACTGAAAAATAAATAAAATAAATAAATAAATTTACATTTCCAATGTTCATTTGAAACACCTTTATACGTTCGTGATATCTTACCTGGAGCTAAATACCAATGATACATCATCTTATAGAAGTTTTCTTTTAAATTGTAATTTAATGTAAATTTTAAATCTTTCTTCCATATGTTCTTCCATTGTTCAAGCATTAAATTATATCCAAAGTTCCTTGTTCATTGAATCATACAATACTTTACATGTTCACTTTCCAAATTTAAGTTCAATAATTTTTTATAGACCTTAGTGATAATGTGTTCACCACTACCACACAATAAGATTTCCAGTTCAATACATGGCAATTGTGACTGAAGAAAAAGAAATCTGCTATTTGTTGTCATAGTGGTTAAAGAGAAAACCCTGTGGACTATTTAATGCCTGAGCATGTCACAGATCTGAAATAGCTGCCTGCTAAGTGGGAGCAAAATTTTACTTCACTTTGACAGCTAATGCTCAAGGGCACCACCACAGAAGAAGCTGATGCAATAGTCCAAAATCAAGTTTAGTCAAAATGTAATCATTAAAACTTTGCATAGTTTAAAAAAAATATCACACACATAAAATAGGAGAATGTGTCTTTGCCATTGAGTTCTTGTTTACTGGCTCATTTCCAGCTCTGCAAAGAAGCCAGGGCAAATGTACAACTTCTCCCCTATAATTATGGAAGTGCTGGGGATTTCTTTCTTCCTCTGTTCTCTCCAGGGAGTTTTCCATCTGTCCCTTTTGAAACTGGTTCAGTGAATGGCAAATACAAGAAATAATGCAAAGTTATGTCCTGTCCTGAGCCAGAAAGCCCTAAATATAGATAATTCCTGGCTCAGCCTACAATTTAAACACTACGAATCACTCCATAATTTCAGACTCTGGCCTTCATGAGTCTTTTCTTCTAGAGATATTATTAAAAAATGTGATATATGAGTCCTTCAAGACTCATTTCAATTTATTTCCAGATGGACATTAAAACACTCTTATTTTATCCTATCTTGATTCAGTCCACCTGAACATTTGCTAAATAGAATACTGGGATAACTCCATGAGAAGGTTATTACACGCAGAGGATCTATCCTTCCGAAGAAAGTTACCCCATTAGAATGTTAAGTGTAACACTTTCTTAGTAGTGGTTTTGTTTGGCTGGACTAACAATGAGCTCTGCCTGCCTATTGATATACTCTTGCATGACATCAGTTCCTTCTGGTTTCTCAAAGACAAAAAAAATCAGTCAGACCATTTCCTTCAAGATCCTAGAACTGAATTCATCTCTCCCTGGCCCTGAGATTTGTATGGGTTGAAAGTAAAAATCTATCCCCTAAACAGGATTTCCCCAGTCTCAAGGTACAGGTTTGTTTTCTCCATTGGTGCAACATTGGTTTTCTCCATTGGTTCATCACAACTCTTGTTGGATCCCAAACGCTCAGAAACCTGGGACCAATAAAAATAAAGTAATTCTGCCTTTTCTTTGTCATCTCTTAGAGACTTTTTATATTTGTTGAGCCACCATTTTTTAAAAAAAATCTTTCATTTTGAATATATTGTCCATGCAGGACAACGAATGGACTATGAAACGACATATAATAAGAGCAGATCTCTTAATCCATGTAAGAGGATCTGAAAGGTTGAAAACCTTGCACCTGGCATGGAGTTTGAAATGAATCTGGGCATCATTATGAGAAAAACCACAGAGCTGAAAAAGAGTTCAGGTTAAACTTTATTTGTAACTTCAGTCCTATTTTTTTCTCTCTGCTTAATGACTTTCACTATCAGAGCTTGGAGATCATTTGCATTTTTGGCTATGCAAGTTGTGTCATCAGCAAAACATTTGTTATTGATCATCCCAAAGGTACTTTTTCAAGGGACAACTGGACTTTTTGGTTTTTCTTTGAAGACATTTTGCTTTTCATCCAAGAAGCTTCTTCAGCTCTGAAGTTTGGTTATTGATGTTTCTTCCTTCAGTTTTCAAACAAAACTCATCTTCTTCAAATCCAGTTTCCTTTAATATATATTCAACACATAGGTTGAATAAATAGGGGAAGATTATTGTAATGATATGTGAAAATGTGCTTGTGAGACAGGAGGAAGATCAACAGACTGGACAAGTGGCATGTAAAAGATCTACAGTCCACGGGAGGAAGAGGGAGCATGGGAAATGTTTGGGAAGAGACATTCCATATTTTTCTGGAGAGTACAAGAAGAGGAAGGGAGAAATATTTTCAGTCTGGCAAAATTAATCTTAGTCTCTCTAGGTAGTCCAGACAAGAGTAATCGCTCTATCTTTATCGTAAGGTTAAGGTAAAAGTAAAGGTTCCCTTCACACATATGTGCTGGTTCCCGACTGTAGGGGAGGGTGCTCATCTCCATTTCAAAGCCAAAGAGCCAGCGCTGTCCGAAGATGTCTCCTTGCTAAGCAAAAGGCATGCCATGAATAATTGCTGTAAATATATTTAATTATCTCCCCCCCCCCGCTTGCAGTCTTTCTTGGCTTTTCTTGCTCTGAAAACTAGGGTTCCTGCTTTTTGTTCATGATCCTTGAACTCTTGGACATGGTGACCACTCAATTTGGCCTTTTTGTGACTTTTGGAATGCATTTGGACTTTCCTATACCTTCCTTCAAAGTTAGGAGGTGATTAGATCTGAACAGCAGGGAGTCAAGCTCCCAGTCTAAGGATCCTGTCGATGTCCTGAGAACCGAGAGGTTCAAACCATTCCCAGATAACCAAGTGATTTCCCCAGGAACCTCTACTGGTCCTGCAACATGGCTGTCATCAAAGTATGAGTAAACATGGCTGTCATCAAAGTATGAGCAAATCTATCCAACCGTAAAACAGATGGTGAACAAATTCCTTCACACACCCCTACCAGAGATTGTCTGAGCCCCCTTTTAACCAAGAGGACTCGTGTCAAGTGAAACAGGACCATGTGGAGAAGCTATCTGAGTTAACAAAAGGGGATATGTACTGTTTTCCTCCCTTAAGGTCAAGATAGTCCTTAATAGAAGCTCCAATGTCTGTTTGATTGTCCTTTGCTAAGCACCAGCAATGTTCCAAACATCTTGTGTCTTGTTTCAGTTCCCTTAACTCCTCCTTGACCTACTTAGAGTGATGGGACTTCAAAGAGGGGAGAGTCACACGGACCAGTTCTGCTCCAATATCTCAGCAACACCCACCCATTTATTCAAAGCATTGACCAAGGCTTTGGGTGGAACATTCAGCAGTAGAGATGGGTGTCATCAATATACTGTAGTACCAAAGAGCAAGGATTGGGGGATGATCTTCCCAATGGTCTCTGATAATGTTGAAAAGTAAAGACAATATCATCCCAAAGGACAATATCATCAGAAGACTTTTCCCTAAGAGTTGAATTTCCATCTTCCAGCATTAATTTCCTAACATGTTCTGGTAGAAATGGCATGACCCATTGTAGAACAATGACCCCAGTGATGTAACTGGGAGTTTTCACCAACATACTTTTTTCCACTCACTGGAGAAGAGCCTAATGCTGGGAAAGACTGAGGGCAAAAGAAGAAAGGGATGACAGAGAATAAGGTGGCTGGATGGAGTGACTGTGACATTTACTGTCTGCCTCCTTAAAAGGGTTGAAATACAGGTGCTCTTTCTTGCTTTTCAGCTGACTGTCTGCCCAACCACTATCTAGTGTAGTTGTTCCTAGTTTGGAGAAACTGTGGTTGGGACATGGTGGCTCAGTGTCTAAGATGCTGAGCTATTTATCAGAAAGGTTGGCAGTTCAAATCCCTAGTGCTGCATAACGGAGTGATCTCTAGTTACTTGTCCCAGTTTCTGCCAACCTAGCAATTTGAAAGCATGTAAAAAATACAAATAGAAAAATAGGAACCACCTTTGGTGGGAAGGTAACAACATTTTCTGCAACTTCAGCATTCGGTCATGCTGGTCACATGACCATAGAGAACTCTTTGGACAGCACTGGCTCTTTGGCTTTGAAACGGAGGTGACCCCTAGAGTTGTGAATGACTAGTACATGCCATATTTTTCAGAGTATAAGACACACCTTCCCCCCCCCCCAAAAAAAGAGGGTGAAAATCTGAGCGCATCTTATAGACTGAATGAAGTATCTTTGGACTCCCGAAACTTGCTCCTGAGGGCAAAATGAATGAAAAAGAACCAATTTTTCAAAAGAAATGGGGTTGTTATTGCCCTCCCAAACCCCCAGGAGCATTCTGCAGGCCTTCCAAACTCTCTGCACACCCCATTTTTTGCAAAAAATGGTCCCATTTTCATGAAAAATTGACCGTTTTTTGCTTGTTTCTGCCCTCCCAGACCCCAGGAGCACTCTACAGGCCTCCCAAACCCTCTGCACACTGAATTTTTGCAACAAATGGGCCTGTTTTTGCCTCTCAAACCCCCACACATTGTGTTTTTGCCCTCTCTGGTCCCCAGGAGCACTTTGCAGGCCTCCCAAACTCTCTGAACTCTCTGAATGCAGAGGATTTGGGAGGCCTGCAGAGTGCTCCTGGGGCCAGGGGAAGACAAAACATTTCTTAATTTACATCTTCAAAATCTTGGTGCATTTTACACTCTGGTGCATCTTATAGTCCGAAAAATATGGTATGTGTGATGGGAACCTTTATCCTTACTTTTCTTACTTTTCAGATGACTGTCTGCTCTACCACTATCTAATGTAGTTGTTCCCAGTTGGAGAAACAGTGGTTAGTGTGTGACATCAATAGCCGACACTCCAGAAATTAGGCTTAAGATACAGAAGGATCTTGACAAACTTGAACATTGGGCACTATCTAATAAAATGACATTCAATGGTGAAAAGAGTAAGGTTCTACATTTAGGCAACAAAAATTGAATGCAGAGGTACAGTATAAGTGGTACTACCTTGCTCAATAGTAGTAACTGTGAGAGGGATCTTGGAGTCCTAGTGGACAACCATTTAAATATGAGCCAGCAGTGTGCAGCAGCTGCCAAAAAAGCCAACACAGTTCTTGGCTGTATAAACAGAGGGATAGAACCATGTAGAAAAGATGTGGAGACTCTAGAAAGAGTGCAGAGAAAAGCAACAAAGAGGATTAGGGGACTGAAGGTTAATACAATATAAAGAACGGTTGCAGGAACTGGGTATGTTTAGCTTAAGAGAAAGAAGGACTAGGGGAGACATGATAGTAGTGTTCCAATATCTCAGGGGTTATCACAAAGAAGAGGGAGTCAAACTATTCTCCAAGGCACCTGAGGGTAGAATAAGAAGCAACGGGTGGAAACTAATCAAGGAGAGAAGCAACTTAGAACTGAGGAGAAATTTCCTGACAGTTAGAACAATTAATCAGTGGAACATCTTGCCTCCAGAAGTTGTGAAGTCTTTAAGAAGATGTTGGATAGCCATCTGTCTGAAACGGTATAGGGTTTCCTGCCTAGGCAGGGGGTTAGACAAGAAGACTTCCAAGGTCCCTTCCAACTCTGCTATTGTAAATAGCTAGAGATATGTTTATCTTCTCCTTGACAGGATAATTTTTAAGGAGGAAAATTCCTCTATTCTCTGGTACATTCTAGTGTTTGATATCCAGTACTTGATGCAAATAATGAAGGCTTACTGCAGTCTTTGGAGGACATGCTGGTGGGACTCTCCAGAGGCTTTGAGAGATCCCACCCAGGGGTGGGATTCAGTCGGTACAGACTGGTGGCACAGTGGTTAAAGTGCAGTACTGCAGGCTACTTCTGCTGACTGCCAGGTAACTGCAATTTGGCAGTTCAAATCTCACCAGGCTCAAGGTTGACTCAGCCTACCATCCTTCCAAGATGTGTAAAATGAGAACCCAAATTGTTGGAGGCAATATGCTGACTCTAAACTGCTTAGAGAGAGCTGTAAAGCACTGTAAAGTGGTATATAAGTCTTAGTGCTGTTGCTATCCTCTCTGTCCAAAATGTGGGCTTGCTGTCTTCAAGTGTGGCCGTTGTTATTCAAATGCAGATGTATTGCTGAATCTTGTCCTGATGCATTCGTTCTCCCATGTTGCACCATGCGTTTGTGAAGTAGTTGTTTTGTTTCCCCAATACACAGATCTTCACATGGCTCATTGCAGTGTACTGCATATACAACATTCCTCAATTTGTGTCTGGGTGTTTTATCCTTGGGGAGCATTGCTGGTTTGAAAGAGGCCTCAAAGAGGTCATGTATGTCAAAATTGAACAGCCCTCTCTCTACAGAGAGGGAGGGATATGACAACATCTATCTCCTCTCTACAACACGGTCCTTTCAGCAGTTCCAAAAGCCTCCACACCATTTCTCACTACTCAGCTGGCCCTAAGGACACAGAAAAACCTCCAAGTAGCATCATACTCTCTAAAATAAAGCAATGACCAGCTGTCTGCAAGGAATATACAGTATATATCCTTCCATTCCCCACCATCTAATCAGAACTGAAGAAGCTTCCTGGATGAGAAGCGAAATGTCTTCAAAGAAAAACAGGAAACTTCAGTTGTCTCTTGTAAAAGCACCTTTGGGACAACCATGACCTGGATGACTGAGAATCTTCATAGTCATTTGTTCCACTGGTTGATTGTTCTTTCTTTGGAAATTTCTCCTTAAATCTAGATTGGATCTCTCTTTCCATCCATTATTTCAACCCTAACCCTTAAGTGCTTTGGATAAATGGTTGTTTCTATCTCCTTTGTGGCAGCCCCTCAAATATTAGAAGACCCTAGTCTTTTTTTTTCCATTAGACTATTTCACATGTCCAGTTCATCATATATTTTAGCCCTCAGCCATTCAATCATCATCCAATCAGAGTGCAGAGAAGAGCAACAAAGATGATTAGGGGACTGGAGGCTAAAACATATGAAGAACGGTTGCAGGAACTGGGTATGTCCAGCTTAAGAGAAAGAAGGACTAGGGGAGACATGATAGCAGTCTTCCAATATCTCAGGGGTTGCCACAAAGAAGAGGGAGTCAAACTATTCTCCAAGGCACGTGAGGGTAGAACAAGAAGCAATGGGTGAAAACTGATCAAGGAGAGAAGCAACTTAGAACTATGGAGAAATTTCCTGACAGAACTGTCACTACGTTAATTTGTTTGTCAATTGAGCTTCCATTCTGAGCTATACTGTAGAAATATTTTTCTTATCTGACAATGATTTACTGCGCATGCCTCCTAACACGTTTCATAATACGTCACACATTCTTGTACTTTCCTTCTGATCTTCGTTAGCCTGCCGGAGGAGGTGGGCGACAATTGCTCTTGCAAAAATGTAAGGTTTAGATAGTAAGGTTTTATTTTTATTTTCATATTAAAGTTGTTTTCATTAGAACATGTTCTCAGGTTTTAGTAATTTCCTATCAAGAGATATGCGTCTCGGAAGGGCTGTGATCCGCACCTCGTTAATTGAAGGTGGGAGGGAAACTTCCCATTCTTTAACAAGAACAATTAATCAGTGGAACAGAAGTTGCCTCTAGAAGTTGTGAATGCTCCAAATATAATTTGCTAAAAAAGTGAACCTCGGGAGAAAGAGGATACCACTTAGAGCTGTTCAAGGTGCAACACCACATCATCCTCACTAACCCATCTCGTCCCAGATCTCAGAGAAATGGAAATAGTAATTCCCAAGGACCCTGCAATGAGATGAGGCTGAGGTTTCCTAACTAAATTTGAAGTTATTTGGCAAGCCTAAAGTACCCCAAGGCCCTGGGCATGACTCTCTTGAAAGGTTGCTTAAGTATTGGAGGTCTTCTTGTCCAGCCCAGTGGTGGGTTCCGGCTGGTACGCCCCGATACAGGTGTACCGGTGCCTGCTGGAAGCAGCAGGAACTGTTCCAGTGCAGTGCTTTGGAGGGCCCACCCACCCATGTCCCTTACCTGTATTTGACCCAACCTGGCCATTTGCGCACACGCACATGGTGTACGGCACCTGCACGATGCTCCGCTGAGCAGCTGGAGCATCACAGGGTGATGGTTGCACATGTGTGCTGCATACACATGTACGTGGTGGACACCCAGCCCCATCGCAGAGTACCAGTTGTGACGAGATCCGGAACCCAACACTGGTCCAGCCCCCTGCTCAAGCAGGGGAACCTATATCATTTAAGACTAGACAATCACTTGTCTAAAATGGTATGGGTTCTCCTCCTTGAGCAGGGGGCTGGACTAGAAGACCTCCAAGGTCCCATCCAGCTCCTGTTCTGTTCTGTTCTCTTGTCTTTTATTCTACCAAATTTTGGAAAAAATGAAGACTACAAACAGTTTAAAAACAAAGGAAGATTAATTAATTATCATTTCAGACTAGACATTCATTTGTCTAAAATGGTATAGGTTCTCTTGCTTGAGCAGGGGGTTGGACTAGAAGACCTCCAAGGTCCCTTCCAGCTTCTGTTCTATTCTGTTTTCTGTTCTATTCTATTCTACCAAATTTTGAAAAATGAAGACTACAGTGTTTTCCCGAAAATACAACCTGTCCTGAAACTAAAGCCTTGCCACATATTTTGGGTGGGCAAAAATATCCCCCCCCAAAAAATAAATCCCCTGGACAACCCCCCCTCTGGCCAGGCAGAGTACCGCTTGCCGAACTAGCGGTATCCCGAACGCACCAAGCCATGGGAATGAGGTGAGGGGCAAAGGTGCTCACATTACTTGGTATTTTCAGGCTATCACTAGGTCGGTCAGCGTCGCTGTGCCCAGCTGAATAGGGGGGGTTCGGGGTAGCTGCTCTCTTGTGAGCGGCTCCCAAAGAGCCGGGCACAGCCTCAGGGTCAAATGGCTGTGTTGCGCTGTTGGACTGGTCTTTTTTTCACATCTTCCTCTATTTTTCTCCAAATAGATAAATATTTGTATTTGTGGACTAAGAATCTCTTTCTTCTGAATGCCGGATCGGAACTTCTAAGTGTTTTAACCATTTTTTTCTTTTTGCTGAAACTCAGAGTTTAAAGAGAGAGCTATAAACAGAGGGAAAAGAAGAAACACTGCCATCTAGAGGCTGGAGGATTGGTTACATCTGTTATCTCAAAGCCATTGGCTTGGCTTATTGAAAGGGACAGAGAGAAAACACACCTTGTTTATACAGGTGCTCTTTTGGAGTAAAGAGAAAGCCCTGACTTGAAAGATTACACTGAATTTATTTGAAACCTAGCAAAAGGTCTTGGATATCCTAGTGGCAGTGCTTACAACTTGGAAAAATGGTGCAATATGCAGAAGAAAAGGAAATAACTTTGCAAAGAATTATGCTAGAAATTCAAAAAGTCCTAATAAGCACAGAAAGAATTGAAAAGAATTTGGGGATTATAGAACAAAGAACAGAAAGAATGGAGGGAAGAGTTGAGAATATTGACGAAACTTGAAGATAGAGTTCAAAAAAATCTCAGAAAAATATGAACAAAGTGACATGAAAATTGTTGATACTTACAGTAAACCGAGTGTGGAGGGAAATGATACCTCTGGAATACTGAAAGGAGAGGTAGAAGAACTGGAACTCTATCTCATACTTCAAAATATAGATGAAGAAAGGGGGGGGGGAATTTGGCAGAAACAATGATCGCATTTTTGGCAGAAGCACCAGTGATAACCAAAGGGAAGCTGATGAAAGGAACAGATGGAGGGTTTAGAGTCATTGCAAAATATGCAACAAACAACAAGTTGCTAAGAGAAGTTCACGTAAGACTTATCAAGAAAACACTTAGACTACAGATTCTACAAATGGCAAGAGATATTGGACTGCACTACTACTGGAAGGATACAGGATGGTGAAATGAAATGTTACAATAAAATTAAATTAAACTTAGTTAAACTTTGAGTACTATGTATAAGACAAAGTAATAATAGTTATAGTCAAATAAATGATTAATAATGATAATAATGCATTTATATATACTAGATTGATAATATGGAATTTTATATAAGCTGTAAATGAGGACTATGGAGATGATGTGGAAAAGCCTTTTTTATAAAAGATGTATAGAAGAGAATATAAAGGTGTAACACCATTGGATGAGTCCAGGATGATGTAATGAAATGCCATAATATACATTTACTTTACATTTAGTAGGCTTCACATAAATAGGATGTAATAACAGTTATATTCAATGAATGTTTAATAATCATAATAGTTGTATGTATATATATTAGATTGATGATATGAGCAATGGAATGTGCTGAAATGAATATGTTGACATATGAAATTAGAGAATAAGAAGATAAACAATTTTATAGGATATGTGATCTATCTAATTAGTGGTTAGATTAAAAAATTGAATTGAAAACTTATTAGAGAATGTTACCAATACCAAAACAATAGAATGATTTAAAATAGGATATTAAAAAAATACTTATTATTGGACATGTTGAAGATGAAGTAACAAACTATTATAATACAAATGAAGCCATATTTAGAATACCTCATTTAAAATGAAGAAATAATAGTGACAGTCAGACAAATGAAGTACTATAATAACAATGTATACAAATACACTTGATTGACAATATGCTATTTTATATAAAATTTAAGGGATGACTATGGAAAGGATGCACAAAACCTTGTAACCAATCGACACACTGTATGGAATGGAAGACGTTTTTCATGTTATATGTCTTGTTTGTTTATGTTTGTTTAAAAAATAAAAGTTTATTTTTTAAAAAAAGAAGGAAGGTAAGGACGCATCACATGGTGAAAGGAGAGTGGGAGGCTTTTGACAGATTAGGCCAGGCCTGGGCAGAAAATAGGTAGAAAAGAAATTCAAAAAAACTTTTCAACTGGTTCTGTGGGCGTGGCTTGGTGGTGGAGTCATGTGACTGAGTGGGCGTGGCCATGAGTGATGTCGAGTTGGCCATGCCCACTAAGTCACATGCCCCCCCACCAAGCCACACCCACAGAACCAGTAGGGAACAATTTTGAATTTCACCATTGGGTTCAATTCTCACCCTCCTATGTAAATTTCTCCAAAATGTTCTAGTGGGAAAGGAGAGAACCACTGCAGAATTGTTCCCCAGAGCTGTGTTTGTGCTTTTTCACTAGCATGTTTTTCTACAGTTAGAGCCCTGGTAGATTGAGGGTCCCCAGAGGAAAAGTTGCTTCTCAGTTTAGCAATCACCGTCCCAGTGTTTGAGACCTCTTCTGCTCCTTCTCCAGTGACTGCCTTTGAGGTAAACATCAGACTGAAGCAACATAGAAAGGAACTTGCATCAGAAAAGGATAAATGGCACAGGTCACACTCTGTGTGGCACAAATTTTGGGACACGCAGGGGTTGAGTTCTTAAATGTACCTTCCCTTCTTTTCTAGGTGAAGTTATTTTTATTTCTGTTTGAATCAGGAAAGCCACTGGCATTTCCATCTTGTGAGAGCGCATTGAATTTTTCTAATATCTTGTGGTTCACAAACAGAGAAGTGGCTGATTCAGGTCAAGGAGGAATGGACCTCCTATTTCTGCTTGTTCCGTTGCTGCTTTTGCTGACCCAGAGAAGCTGTGTGAGTCTCAGAACCAAATGTCCCCCTACCTTAAAGGAGCAGGACAGAGACAATCCACGTAACTATTACAGGCCAGGAGACCACCTCATTGGTGTAGTTGTTAGCGCAACAAAAACTTCACTTAAGCTGTTACATTTCAACAGGCCTCCTTTTATTGCCGCTCCTGTGTAAGTCATTCAGTCTTGTTGTTAGTTGCAAAGTCAGGTCCAGCCCAATGCAATCCCATGGACAACGTTCCTCCAGGCCTTCCTGTCCTCTACCATCCTCTGGAGTCCATTTAAGCTCACAGCAACTGCTTCGGTGACTCCATTCAGCCACCTCATTCTCTGTTGTCCCCTTCTTCTTTTGCCCTCAATCATTCCCAGCATTCTCCAAGGAGTCCTTTCTTCTCATTAAGTGGCCAAAGTATTTGAGTTTCCTCTTCAGGATCTGGCCTTCTAAAGAGCAGTCAGGGTGGATCTCCTCTAGGACGGACCGGTGTGATCGCCTTGCAGTCCAAGGGACTTGCAGGAGTCTTCTCCAGCACCACTCAGTGTGCGGAGCTGCAATCTCTCCATTTGCATCTTTTACACTCTTCTTCCTTTTGTCTTCTTCCACTTAATCCTAAAGTAACAGGACATGTGTAAGTTCTCAGATCATTTTGATTTAACTCCTCTTCTCTCTTCTCTTCTGCAAGACACTCAAGTGAATGGGTGGGGCAGAAGTAACCCTAACAGAACTTGAGAACAAGAGAGGCAAAAGTCTTCTGGATCTTCCCCTCCTTTTCCAGTCCTGAACTTATTCTTTGAATATTGAATATTGTATTTATCGATGGGGTTGTAGCTGTTTCTGCCAGTCCATATTAAATATAGAAATAAGGATGATGTTATTAGAACTCTACTTTAATGGTTGAATTGTTTTGCATCCTGGTTATTGTAGAAACAAAAAAACAGAATTGCTAAAAATATGATATATATATTTATGAGTATTAACCCTGGTGGGAGAACATTTCTATACTATCTTCTCAACCCTTGTAAAAATCAAACAGTGATGGGGGACACTCATTTAACTCTGATTTTGGAACAGTGTTGCCTTAAGATTCAATAGGCTTGTGGAATAAATTAAATTAATTAAAAAAATTGAAATGTTATTGCTATTGATGGTGATGAGGATGATAACACCAACATTTTTTTTACTGTAGGATCATAACTGATGTATCAGTTATCCCACCCTTCATTTTCTCCTTTCAAGTGGTCAACAAGAATCCCCAATTTATGCACAATCTCACTCTTGGCTACAACATCTATGAGGACCACAGGAACACCCTTGTCACTTCAGATGCCTTGCTGGACACGCTGTCTACTGGGGAAGCCAATGTTCCCAACTACAGTTGTGGAAAGAAGGACAACCTCTTGGCTCTTCTTGATGGAGCATTTGGTGACATCTCCATCCAGATGTCAACCATGGGGAGCCCCTACAAAATCCCACAGGTGTGTGTGTGTGCGTGTGTTTCTTTATCTGGAAAAATGAATGGATTGAAGGATAATTCCAGCTTTTCCTCTCCAGGTAATTCACACTTGTGAAGTTGTAAGAGGAGAAAAGAATGGGAAGAGATTCTCTATCCAACCAATGGGTCTTATTATTCTTATTTTCACTGGAGCCTTCAAATTCAAATAGAGGATTTGAGGATTACTGAATATTTGTGCATTTGTTAATCCCCATGGAAACCTGTGCTTTCCAAAGTGATAAATCAGAAGGAGATGGCATTAATTTATATTACAATGTGTTGAAGGTCCTGGATAGGCTTACAGGTTACAGCCAATATTAGTTTTTTTGTGTTGGCATTTCAGGAAGTTATCTTAACCCTTGGCTGACTTTCTTTATCTTTAGCTCCTTAAAAATATGTAGTTGAATTCCAGGAAAGGAATACATTATTTTGAGTGCCCTGTTGCCACATCTAAGAGTTCATAGATTTGAGAAAGCATCTAATGAGCTTTCCATAATTGTGTCAATAAAGCTTGGCCCCTGAATGATCCATTCATCAGAATAATATTTTGTACAAGTAGTTGCTGACACAGTACAGAAGTGAATTTGAAACTTCATTTCTTGATATTTATCTCAGTTTTCTTAAGCTCCTATTCATATAGGAGGGTAGGACAAGAAGCAATAGGTGGAAACTAATCAAGGAGAGAAGCAACTTAGAACTGAGGAGAAACTTCCTGACAGTTAGAACAATTAATCAGTGGAACAGAAGATGCCTCCAGAAGTTATGAATGCCCCAACACTGGAAGTCTTTACGAAGATGTTGGATAGCCATTTGCCTGAAACGGTATAGGGTTTCCTGCCTAGGCAGGGGGTTGGATTAGAAGACCTCCAAGGTCCCTTCCAACTCTGCTATTGTATTGTATTCTAGTCTATTCTATATTTAATAACCAAGAAATTTAGAAACATAAAATGAAGGAGGAAGTCCAGTTTCAATCCTATCAAGGAATCTATGATGGTGGTTATGTAAACTTGAGACTGTTGAACTGGCTTATAAACAATATTTGTGTTTATCTCTTAATTCACAACAAGGACCATTGGAGCGTTGGAGAGAAAAAAGCCAAGGATTCTCCTTAATGGTGGAGAATTTAGCTTACATCCCTTCTCTCACACTGAATTTTTATGGGAAGGCCGCACTTGGAATACTACACTCAGTTTTGGTTGCCATGATGTAAAAAAGATGTTGAGACTCTAGAAATAGTGCAGAAAAGAGCAACAAAGAGGATTAGGGAAAACTAAAAATCTCCAAAGTCTCTTTAAACTCTACTGTTCTATATTTTTTTTAAATATTTTTTTATTTTTTATTTTCAAAACAAACACAACACAAAGAATCCTCTTTCTTTACATACTGTAGAAAGTGTATCAGTTGGTTACAAAAGACTTTCGTGCATCTCTTCCACAGTCATCAACCATAATTCATATTAACGAAAGTATTTTAATTCAGATATATTTATACATATTACCATCATCATACCTCCATTTTCATTTGACTATAATTGTTTAAACAGCCTTCATCATAAAATATACCGAGATTTAATACATAACCACATACTGGTATTTCTAAAATCATCCAATAACACTGAATCCTTATGTCCTATTCTAGCTAAACATCCATAATATTTAATAACAAAAATTCCTAATCCTCCTTTCCAAATCACTGTTTACAATTTACATCCAGTTTCCTTATGTTGTACCCATACTTGTATATACGTTGTTATCATTATCCCTCCTTTATTTAACTATATCCTGCATCATAACATTTCCCCCTAGTAATCAAGACTTAACTGTATCTAACTTAGTTCTTTTTTTAATTGAAAAGTTTTAATAAATTTTTACAAATATTTTCCCCTTCCCCTCCCCTCCCTCCACCCCAGCCCTACCACCCTTCCAAACCTCCCTCCCCCCAACTTCCCAAAGCAAATACAGGGTGTAAACATTTAAAAATCATACACTAACATAAGCTAACTAACTATAACATCTTTGCTCCCCTTGTACTTTAACTCCCCTTTTATTAAACCAAATTTAGGTAAACTATAACATTCCTTATTCATTCATAGACTAATTAAAGTTCCTTCATCCAATGTTTATTTTAAATATAGTCAGTCCATCTTCTCCATTTCGACTTGTATTTCTCTTCTGAACATTCTTTCCAATATACTGAAATTTTCGCCATCTCTGCTAAGTTTACTACCTTTAACGTCCAATCTTGAATGATAAGCAATTCTTCCTTCTTCCAGCAATCTTGTTGCCATTATTAAGTTCAAAATCAACCTAGTCTCTATAAATATACAGTCTGTAATTATACCTAGCAAAAACAACTGAGGAGTGAACTTTATCCTTTTTTTCGGGGGGGGGGGGATATTTTAAATAATCCACCATATTTTTATCTAAAATGATTTAGTTTCCTTACAAATCCACCATATATAATAATACATAGCATCAACACAATCACATTTCCATTTAAATTATAAGTTGAGATACACACAAGCTAACTTTTTAAAATCTAAGAACCATCTAAAAACATCTTATAAAGAGTCTCTATCAAATTTTATTCTTGCATAAATTATCATTTCTTACCCAAGACTTTTTCCACATTCCCATCATTATTAAAAACTATTGTGAATTCTCCCATTTACCGTCTCTATCAATATTTTATGCCCTAATGTTCTTAATTATACTTATGTAATCTCCCATTTAAAATTGTAATATAAACTTCTAAATATGTAACCTTTTTTTACTATCTCATATCCTATTAATTTTTCTAATTCTTCTTTTGGATTTATCCTGGATCGTAAAACGCTTGTAGCATTCCATTCCTTGTTTTCCTGATAAAGTAGATTGCAATATCTCTTGATAGTTGTCTCTGTCTGACGATCCATGAATTAGCCAGATAATTTTTTGCAATCTGCCAACCATATTCTGCTTTTAGTTCACCAGTTAACTGAGCGAAAGCTTCTACAAAAATTTCTTTCACATTTTCTTCGTTATATTCTTTCAAACCTCTTATTCTCAAAGCAAATGCCATCACTGTGTATTGTATCATTGTAACTTCTGCCTCTGATTTTTCAATCTTGATTTGAAGCTCATCGACTTTATTCTCCAAATTCTCATTAGACGAAGTAATTTCTTCCACCCTATCATCCAATGATGTTGCAAGAACAAACAAACCCTTAAACACATCCACTGTAGCGTCTCTTATTTGTGGACTACAGGTTTGAATTAAGTCCTTAATTTCAGACATTTCATCAGACACATTTTTAAGGGCAGTTGCAATCCCCTCCTATAGAAACAAAACTTGTGCCTCCAAAGTGCCCGGGAGAGCTTCAAATGTCACCATTTGTATATCCGTTCCAGCACTCTTAGAGGCACTTATGTTAGTTTGTTTTAAAGACATTTCCAAATATCCAAATCACACTTTCCAGCAGCCAACTTATTGAGTCCAAATAGTTCACTTAATCCCCAAATTTAAGTGACCGCACGTCCATATCATCACGATGTTGGCTCCTACTGTTCTATATTTTATGTTCCATCATTTATCCAGATTCATTCTTCCAATTTTTTCTAATAACCATGATTCAGAGCTAGATTGGGCTGAGAGACAATGACTGGTTTCTTAGCAAGGAGCTGTAGCTGAGGACAGATCTGAATTTAGATTTTCCCACCCTTATGCTTGCTTTTCAATTGCCAAAAGATTGGCTCTTTATGTGCCTAAAGATTTTTGATTTTTTGAGATATAAAAACAAATGTGGGTGGAACATACTTCCTGAAAAGTTCCTTCAAGTTCAATGGGGGTGTCACTGAATTCAAGAAGCAATGAATGGAAGCTTATAAAAGAGAGATGTGGACCTAGTAGGGAGGCATAAGGAATGAGAAGGTCACCCAAATGAGCTTATCAAAACCATTCCAACCATCATGGGATAAGTTACACTGTGATTGCCTCTTTCTTTGTTTGACATTGACATTGAAGTGAAACAGGCCAAATTAACCAGTAGAACAGTCTGCCTTATAGGTGCATAAGAGCATTGGTGCATAAGTGCATAGGTGCATTGAAGAGACTGGACATTCACTTGTCTGAAAGGCTATTGTCAACTCACAAAGCATTCCTGACCTGCTCTTGAGTTACCATAGGCAGGGAGATGGGTGTTGATGATTTAATTAGGGCAATGGTTCAATCCCTGATAGGTTTAGGATCTCCTGCTTGAGCAAGGGACTGAACTAGAAGACCTCCAATGTCCCTTCCAGATCTATTCTGATCCATTAATGGATCGATAGATTGAAATGTATAGATGTGGTTGTTCTGCTTTTGCTCAGCAATCTGCCAGTGGTTGGGGCCTGGTGTGCAAGGTTGTTTGTTTGCATGCTTCATAAACCTCTGTTGTATCTTCAAAGTGAGCCAGATTTTGTTAACAAGAGGTTGCCCACTGGGAAGGTCCAAGAAATGAAAAGGGTGAGAAGAGATGCAGAATCCTATCAAAAGGTCTTCTGTAGAAAAGGAAGAGGCAGCAAAAATGGAAGCTGGTTTTTTTAAATCCATGATTCTTCCTCAAAAGAATAATATTTCCAATGGTGAGAAATATCCCCATTCTTGAAAAGAATCCCCATGAATTTTCTTCTCTAGTTGTAAAATATTAGGGCTTATAGCAGGGGTGGGATTGAAAAATGTTAACAATGGTTCTTTGCCCAGTTGCTGGATGAGCAGGGCCATGGTGAACATGGCTTACTCGGCCTCTTGCACCACAGCGGGGAGGTGCGTTTTTTGCCCTCCCCAGGCTCCAGAGACTTTCCTTGAGCCTCCAGGGGGAAGAAAATGTCCTTGGAAGGGCTCCAGAGGCCCTCCAGATGCCTTCCAGAGGTTGGAAAGGGGGTGTCTCTGGACTTCTTGGAGGCTTGTTTTTTTGCCCTCCCAGAGCCTCTACGCGGGCCCTGCACTTACCTGGCAACCAAAATGGACCGTGTGGAGACTCCTGGGAGGGGAGGCTGGGCATGGCCAGCCAGTCTGGTGTGAACTGGCTGAATCCCACCCCTGGCTTATAGTCACATTGTACCACTAAAATATATCACCCATATGCCCTTGAATGTTCTACACAAATATGTTTATGGGAACCAAGATGGATGGATAAAAATCTAGCATTCTGGGTGAGTTCTGAGCAGATATATTCTTCCTTTTATTTCAGATCAGCTATAAACTTGTTTCAGAGGCTCTGAGTGATAAAAATCATTTCCCCTTTTCTCACCGGATGTCCCCCAAAGATGGAGTCCACAATCCAGGAATTGTCCAACTGCTCCTCCATTTCAGGTGGACCTTGATTGGCCTCTTTGCTTCAGACACAGAGAAAGGAGATAATTTCATGAGGACTTTTACTCCTGTGCTTGTCAGGAATGGAATTTGTGTGGTTATATCACAAAGATTCTCAATTACTAGACGTACAGCAGTTGTCAGAGGTCCCTTCTATAAATGGAGGCAAGTCAATGTCTTTGTGTACTTTCTGGAATACGGTTCCCCAGGAGGTGGAATTCGACATGTTCACTCAATTCTGAATCGTTTGCCACGACCCATTGAAGGGAAAGTCTGGATCACAACATTGGGGAAATTCCCAATGGGAAATCTGTTGCTGATGAAACATCTTCATAGTATTTGGATCTTTTATACTGAGGAAAAAGAAAGGCCAGAGAACGATGACTTTCAAAGTGAGATCTCTGTGGAACCCCAGTTTGAAGATAAGATCTTTAACTGTTCTTTCTCAAAGTACCTCTTTTCTGTCAAACAGCGGAGAAGATGCACACAGAAAGCACCACTGGAGACCCAAACGGAAGAAAACAGCAACGAGATGAGTAATGACCCCTATGTTTACAGTGTCATGAAGACTCTGGCCCACACCTTGAATGCTGCGTATTCCTCCAGATCCAGGAGAGGGAAGGAGGGGAGAAAGAAGCTGGGGATAACAAGGATGCAGCCATGGCAGGTATGAGGTCCTGACAAGGATCCATCAAACATAGTTCCTTCTGAGCAGGAATTGAAAAATAAAGAGGGAAGAGAACATTCTTCTCGTCCTTCTGCTCTTCTATCACCTTCTGCTCTTTCTTTTGACCCACTGCTTCCTTAATTCTTCCCACTCAATGGTTTTGAGGAACCCAACAAGGAGAGATTTCTGGGTATCTCTTTGAGTCTTTTTTACGTTATGCCTGTATTTCCAGGAAATGCAAGTATTTATGGGTGGGGATGCTTAAGTGTCTGTCTCTGCATATGCTTTGCTATTTAGGTATTTTACCTTTTAAAAGTGTGAGGGGAGAAAAATATCCATTGGAAAGTTGCAGGTAAGAGGACTAGGAGTGAGCTTGCAGGCTTGCCTGGTCTTTGCATTCAGATCTTCAAGGAAAGGAAGCCTGAATTTTCTCTGGTTACTGGCTCATCTCTTAACCTTCTCTCCTGCTTGGAATGTTTTGCCAGTAAAGGACAATATTTGTATCTCAGGGTTGAAATGAGGGGTCCTTGGTGCTCTCTGAGCTTGGTTGTTTTCTTGCAGATGTTTCATTACCCAACTAGGTAACATCTTCAGTGCTAGTAAGGAGTGTGATTTGCTCTCAGTTTATATTCTGAGTGGTTTGCTCTGGAAATGTTGGAGGAAATGGTTTTGGAGGTGGGTTTTTTTTTTTTTTTTTGATCGGGCTGTATTAATTTCTCAACATGTTCTCATTATGCCTCCATATTTTCTAATAAGTATTTTCTGAACAGAATGAGATGGACAAGGAAGTCATGAGTTATGGGGCAGGGGAGGACTTTGATGTTCCTATGAATTATGAGTGAATTATTACACTGTAAACAAATTGTAGGGACACAATGCCTCAGTGGCTAAGGCGCTGAGCTTCTCGACCAGAAGGTTGTCAGTTAAGCAGTTCAAATCCCTAGTGCCATGTAACGGAGGGAGCTCCTGTTACTTGTCCCAGCTTCTGCCAACCTACCAGTTAGAAAAATAGGGACCACTTTGGTGGAAAGATAACAGCATTCTGTGTGCCTTCAGTGATTAGCACATATCAGTCACATGTCCACGGAAACATCTTTGGACAGTGCTGGCTTTTCGGCTTTGGAGCGGAGATGAGCACTGCCCTTAGAGTCAGAAATGACTAGCACACATGTGTGGGAAAACCAGAGGTGGGTTGCTCCCGGTTCAGCCCGGATTGGGTGAACTGGTAATAGCAGCGGCAGGAGGCTCCGCCCACCCGCCCGGATGCTTCTGCACATGTGCAGAAGGGTCGCATGCCTGCGGGAGCGTGCCCAAATGGGTAGTAAAAAAATTGGCAACCCACCACTGGGGGGAACTTTTTACCTTTAAACAAATTTGAGAGTTTCCATATGTAAAAAAAAAAAAAAAACAAGTGAGATAAGAGGTCTTCCTATTTGCATTATTTTCCCCATTCTAGTTTCATCCCTTCCTGGAACTTTCTGTGTTTTGTAATATTTCCCAAGAGAAACTGTATTTGGACAAGAATGGAGACATAGGAGCTGACTTGAATATCAAGAGCTGGGTGGCTTTATCTGCTTTCAGAATAAGCATTATGACCCTGGGGAGTCTTAAAAGAGAAAGACTAACCATCAACCAGGATGATATCTCATATATGGAGCTGGAGAAGGTCTGGAAAATCTTGGCTTCTTTTCACTGTTTAATAATGCCTAGAGACACATTATAGGAGGACACATAATGATCAGAACCCATTTCAATAGGACAAGACTAGACACTGTGGTGGATGACCAACTGTAGGGCAATGAATACAGTACTGGACATGGGGAACGAAGCTCTAGTGGTTTTCTTAGACTTCTTGAAAAGTTTCAGTATTATTGACCAAGGTACCCTTCCGAACTAGTTGTCAGGGTTCCAAGTAACACCCCCAATGAAAGAAAACTCCAAGGCTTGAGTTTCTTCAAAGTTCCTCCATTTTATTAGAGATGTCACATTGGCACATCTGGGAAAACCCAAATCTGAAAGCTTCCAGGTTTTCCCACCCAGTTGAAAGTTCAAGACCCTGCCCCAACACCCAGAAGTCCATCACATGGTCCAATCTTTCACTTCCACAAAGACAGATTCCTCCTGTCCACATCCAGCCAGGTGCAGAGACAAAATGACCATGACTTTCTGAGAAGGAATGTTATTATGGCTACACATCACTCACACTCTGTGTAATCGCCCCTCTCCTTTTCCCACAGTAGAAAGTATGGCAGGCCTGAAATCCAAAAAGTAAAAGATGGTTTCCAGGTCTGACACTAGTTGGCAGATCCTGTCATTTGGAGCACTGTTTTACAAAGATTCAACCACATCCAACATGGGTGCATATAGAGCACAAACCAGATCTATCCTTCTGCCATTCATTTCCACCATAAAAACTGCCATGGGTGGGCACAGGAAACGGGGGTTTGTGGTGCTGATAGCTTCTAGTTCTCTTGCTCACAGCTCTCAAGTGCCAAAGGAGGAGATGTCATTGGCCAGTGCCCTTGGTTAGGTTTGGAACTGTAGTTCTTGAGCAGAAAGGATCGTTTCTTGGATGCTTAGCCATAGAAATAAAACTTTCCAGTAGGGCAAATTTCACATCCCTTTTACTGCAGCAAAATTTGACTTACTAGCCTTTTTGAGGGATACATTCTCCTGACTTCAGCTCCTCCAGTTCCTAACTTCAGAAATGTTATACATTTACTACCCTAGCAACTATGGGATGCAGTGGCTCAGTGGCTAAGATGCTGAGCTTGTCAATCAGAAAGTTTGGCAGTTTGGCGGTTTGAATCCTTGGTGCCGTGTAAAGGAGTGAGCTCCCATTACTTGTCTCAGCTTCTACCAACCTAGCAGTTCGAAAGCACGAAAAAATGCAAGTAGAAAAATAGGGATCAATTTGGTGGGAAGGTAACAGTGTTCCATGCGCTTTTGATGTTTAGTCATGCCGGCCACATGACCATGGAGACTTCTTTGGACAGTGCTGGCTCTTTGGCTTAGAAACTGAGATGAGCACCGCCCCCTATAGTCAGGAATGACTAACACATATGTACGAGGAGAACCTTTATCTTTACCCTAGCAACTACGGGGTCATTTTGACACCTCATTCTTTGACCAGAAATATCAATGTCTTGCGATAGCCTTTATTTATAAGAAAGTTATATTGTTGCATTCTACTTGAGAGGCCTTCAGGAAGTAAGAATGTGAGGTTCTATCAAAAGAACATCTCTTTTCATAGACAATCAGTCCTAACATATTTTCTTGGGCATTCCTGTTTTTCTGATTAGCCTCTGCCTCAGTCCAGATGTGGAGAAAATTGTCGTCCTGGATTTGTCAAGCGGGCTCGAGAAGGAGAGCCAGTTTGCTGCTATGACTGCATTCCTTGTCCAGAGGGGACCATCTCCACTCAGGAAGGTGGGTGACAACAGGGGCAGGGCTTCTGAAAATGGATTCCTTCAGAGCATTTTCATGAAAGTGCAAATAAAAAGATAAATTGATGCTCAACAGTTTACTTGTTTATTTTCACGATTTCTTATCTAAAGAGATAAATCGCAAAATGATCTAGAAGGAGGGCTAAGAAGAGATTGGGAGACCTTTACTGGTGCCAGAGAAAACATCTCTGTTTGGAAACAGTCCATTTCTCACTTCTGAAGGGCCTCCACGGGGGCCAGCAAAGGCCGTTTTCACCCTCCCCAGGCTTCAGGAAAGCCTCCGGAGTCTGGGGAGGGTGAAAACGACCTCCCTTGGCCCCCTAGAGGGCCTCCGGAAGCTGGAAATATTTTTTTTACAAAGTTCCAGTAGGCTCATTGGGCCTGGTTTATGTCCTCCCCAGACTCCAGAGGCTTTCATGGAGCATGGGGAGGGCAAAAACAGCCTCCCCGGGCCCTCCAGAGGAAATAAAAAGCTCAGCTTGGGGGTGAGGGTGGGGTTTGAGCACGAGGGCCCATGTGGAGACACGCTTTGCATTATGGGTGCCAGCACATGTGCATGCTATTGCGCTCGCACTCATATTTTTGGCACCCAATAACAAAAATGTTAGCCATCACTGTCCTAGACTCTGAGACAGAGTGATGTTGAGCCCCTGGTGGGTGGAATTTGGGCTTGAAAGGGTTTTTCAGGCCATTCAGGATTTATTTGTTTTCTGTTTTTTTAATAATAATAAATGATGCAGAATCAAAAGGAGATAGTTGGCCTAAAAAATGTATGAATATATTTCTTTTAGTTTCTCAATGTAAAGAATCTAATTTTGGGTTTTCTCAGATACAGAGAAATGCACCAAGTGTCCAGATGATAAATATCCAAATGAGAATCGAATCCAATGTATCTCCAAAAGAATAACCTTTCTGTCTTATGAAGAACAACTGGGCATCATCCTCATATCCTTTGTCCTACTCTTGTTCCTAACCACAGGACTTGTCTTAATTATTTTCATTAAATATCGAGAAACCCCCATTGTCAAAGCCAACAACCGAGATCTCTCTTATATCTTCCTGGTCTCCCTCCTGCTTTGCTTCTTGTCTCCTCTTCTCTTCATTGGTCAACCAAGGAAAGCCACTTGCCTTCTCCGACAAACAGTTTTCAGCATCATCTTCTCAGTTGCCATTTCTTCTCTCTTGGCTAAGACAATCACAGTGGTGCTGGCTTTCCTAGCCACAAAACCAGGCAACCGAGTGAAGAGATGGTTGGGGAAGAGCTTGGTCAACTCCATCATCCTTTCTTGTTCTAGTGTCCAAATTATTATCTGCTCCATCTGGTTGAGAATTTCTCCCCCATTTCCTGACTCTGACTTCCCCTCCCAGACTGAAGTAATCATCCTGCAATGCAACGAAGGCTCTGTTGTCATGTTCTACATCACCCTTAGCTACATGGGCTTCCTGGCTGCCATCTGCTTCACAGTGGCTTTCCTGGCCAGGAATCTCCCTGGGGCCTTCAATGAAGCCAAGCTGATCACTTTCAGCATGCTGGTCTTCTGCAGTGTCTGGGTGACTTTTGTGCCCACCTACCTGAGCACTAAGGGGAAATACATGGTGGCTGTTCAGGTCTTCTCCATCTTGGCCTCCAGTGCTGGTCTCTTGGGCTGCATCTTCATCCCCAAGTGCTACGTTATCATTCTGAGGCCAGACCTGAATACAAAGGAGCAGCTTATAGGCAGAATAAATGTAAAAACATGAGACCAAATCCATTAAGATGTTGCAAGGATTAAAAGTTAATTGTATTTGAATGAAGATACTAATTACGCTTTCTTCAAACTGTATATGCAGGAGTGAAATAATATCAGATATACATGTTTCTAAGTGGGTAATGATTAAATAACTGGAATTCATTTAACTCCCTTTCCTTTGTACTCAATAAATCTTGCCAAAGAGAATTCCATGAATGTCATACAATGGAATTTGGTATTCAGCAATACTTTTAAATAAACAATTGGAGCAATTAATCCCTCTGTTAGACAGTGGATTACAGTGTATGTGTTTTAAGAGATTGTGTGTGAAAATAAACTAGATGGAAGCAGTACAAGCCAAGCTCCAACCACATTGTGTATGATTTTCCACCACACCCATTGGAATGCCAGAACAACCCAGAGCATTAGAAGCTATGTATTCATTCAGGTCTAAACAGGGGATGAGGGAGGGCAAAAAATGGGACTTCTTGGGTGCTAGGAACATGGACTCATGGCAAGTATCCTGCTTTCCAACCACACATATTTCTGATAATCTGATAATCAGTCGTAGGTTTCTAAGTGTGAATCAGATCTCTTTGCAAATTCCAGTTTAATATGGTAAGAAAAGTTCTCCCGAATCAGACCAAGGTCCATTTCAAATTTACAGTGAACATACAGATGCCACTTGTGTGTCCACAAGTAAAAGGTAGAGTCATATTGCCCAACATGGAATGTGTCAGAAGTGGTATTCAGCCAGTTCTGACTGGTTCTGGCAAACTGGCAGCGGAAATTTTGAGTAGTTCAGAGAACCGGCAAATGCCACCTCTGGCTGGCCCCGCCCACAATCTATTTGCTGCCTCCCAGGCTGTCTTGAATGTGTTTTCTACCAATCTGTTTGCCTGCTTGTAAATGTAGCCGAATGTCTGGCTTCCACTTTCTATAGGCTCATTATCGCTAAGCACCGGTAGCTGTTTTCTTGTTACAAAGTTTCCTTTAGGCAGCTGGCTGGAATGTGAAATGAGCCTCAGGCAGGTTTCTTTGTTAGCAGCTTGATTTCTCCTTGCATTTCTGGGAGCCTTTTCTTATGACTAATATTTTACTTGGGGAAATGAACTGGGAAGGAGTCAATTACTTCCCACATCAGGTTAGTGGGGTGGGGAGAGAATGGGGATTTTGCATTATCCTTCTCCTGCCATGCCTGCCAAGCCACACCACACCCATCAAGCCACACTACACCCACCAAGCCATGCCCACAGAACCAAGAGTAATTTTTTTTTGAATCCCACCACTGGAATGTGTGCTTTCACACAACTTCATTGTCCTTCATCAAATCTCATAGAGTGGGAAAGTGAGCCCTCTAATAATCTGGTAATCCCTGATTATGGTATTTTACATTAATTATAGGTCTATTTATTTATTTTATTTATTCAATTTGTCAATCATTTTACAAGTTAATAGGTATAAGAATAAACATGAGTATGAATGAAATAGGTATGGATAAATGGAGACAGTAGGCAGGGACAGTAGGCACACTGGTGCACTTATGCACACTCCTTACAGACCTCTTAGGAATGGGGTGAGGTCAATAATAGAAAGTTTTGGGGATTTGAAGATGTAACAACAGAGTCAGCTAGTGCATTCCAGGCATTGACCACTCTGTTACTGAAGTCATATTTTCTGCAATCAAGTTTGGAGCGATTTACCTTAAGTTTGTATCTATTGTGTGCTCATGTATTATTGTAGTTGAAGCTGTCATAAAAATATCCCTATATAAAAAACAAGCACCCACAAGCAATAAATCTTTCTTTAAGATCAGAGGTTTATTGTTTCATGAACAATTTTGAACATGAAAAGCCAACATAAGAATGCAATTGCACAACAAAACTTTCTAATTTCCATTGCAATGGGTTCCTTTAGAGCAAACAGCAAGTACCTCAGGGATCACTATCTGGCAAAGGACACCATACCCATCTCAAGCCACATTACTTATACCTTATTTTTTTACTGACCTACACACTATTAAGTTGTTCCATTTTTGAAGCTTCTCTATAAATCAAAGTACAACCCAGAAGTAGCACAGGATGGAAGTGTGATCCAAGGCCCAATCCACCTGGCCAGTCTAGGCAGCAAATGAGGCCTTACTTGGATCAGAAGACCTGGTGAACACAACCTTGTTAGGCATCAACCTGACATTCAGAATAACAGCTGGAACCTGGAGCCCCCAAGGGACTGGTTATTCTGACCCAGGCTTCCTTAGAAAGCAAGAAGCAAAGTTTTGGTCCCAACAAAACCTCTTTTATTTACACAACTGTGAATTCCTTTCATTCACAGTCAGCAAGGCTTTAACAAACAGTTTTTCAGAGGAATGTTTATCTACACACACCTTATCTCATTTAGAGCATGCCAGATAACTAGCTTCCAAACACAAGGCAAAACAAAACTTGGCACAGAGTCTCTTATAATCCCGAACAGAACCTTCCGCACCGAAATGAACGAATTGTTTCTTGCAAAAGCCCACTCCTCATTCGTTCCTCTTTTGTTTACTCTGGGAGGGGCCAATCACCTCCAAACTCTTAAATTGACCCTGCTTTCTTAGTTCTTCTTGTCTTCAGGCAGTTCTGCACATGCGCACACTGGGAACAGGCTCCAGCTGTTCCTCTGCCTCACTGCTGTCTAACTCCCTCTCTGCCTCTGATGCAGAGCCCTCGTCTGAGCTTTCCTCAACTCCCGGGACTGGCCCATGTTCCTCCCCAATCTCCTCACTGTCCGACTCTGCTCCCATCTCTGCTGGCCACAACACTGGTAGCCAGGCATTATAAATAGAAGCCTAAGTCCATACAGTGGGACAACCTTTGAGTAGCAGATCAGATGTCATAAAGTATGACCCATGTTTTACTTGTCACAATCAGGATACCTATCCTGTCAGCTTCTTCTCTCACTCAAACCCTCAGGTGACTCTTATAGGCCAAGGTGCACATCTCAGTGTCCTCCCCCTCCAGACCAAGAAATAGAATCCCAAGACAAAAACTGACCCAGAGACTTCAGGGACACAGCCACTCCCAACCACACCTACTTAGCACTTGGCATTCTTTTTTGGGGTGGAGAGATTCACACAGACTTAGAGATGGGTAGGCCTAAGGGGCCCCAATACGCTAACTCAGCCCACAGAAAAAGAAGAACCACAAAGTCTCCCTAAACCTGTTTTTGGGAGGTTGTGGCACGAAATCAGATCACACCATTGACCATGCTGTGGAAATTGCCACTGTCAGAGCTATAGACCTCGTCACCTAATAAAAATAAATTTTAAAAAATATAACGTTTCTCAGTGCTTACACAACAATTAAAGACTACAGAAAGTGTGTCAAGGAGAAAGAAAGTTGAAATTGATATTGAGCAAAAATTGATGTTTATAGAAAATGTGGGACATAAAATTTCACTCCAGATACAAGCAATTTTAAAATCAGCTCGCATTTACAATTCATATATGGAGATCTAATAAAGATCCCATATAAATAAATAAATAATAAAGTCAAAATAATCAACCCAGTAATGGTTCAGTCTGCCTAGAATTCTAGGGAAAATAACACCCAGTGTTTCATTGTAGCCTGCTGAAACCTGTGACTGGGTCTAGTTTAAGACCACAGACCCAACCACCCCCTCCTCCTGCAGTAATACAAGGAGAAACGCATTACGAAGTGAAAGAAATACTAGATTCTAGATTGTACAGAGGTCATTTACAATATTTAGTGCATCGGAAGGGTTACCCTTTGTCTGAAGCTAAGGGGTAAAAAGTTGGGATGTGAAAGCTAACATTCCACATTAGTGAAGCAATTTCATGACAAATTTCCAGATAAGCCAAAGGGTCCCCCTGGGGGAGTGGGGGAAGAGGTGGTTAGTTAGTAAATGTTAACCCCCTGCATTATTCTCTTTTCAGGACATGCTTTTCTTCTGAGGGAAGGCTGCCTGTCAGACCTGCAAGCCATCTTTTCTTTTTGGATTTCAGGCCTGCCACACTTTTCTACTGAGGGAAAGTAGGAGGGGGGGTGTTATACGGAGTTGGGTGATGTGTAGCCATAATAACATTCTTTCTCAGAAAGTCAAGGTCGCTTTTGTCCTGCACCTGGCCAGATGTGGATGGGAAGAATCTGTCTTCGTGGCATTGAAGGATTGGACCATGTGATGGACTTGTGGGTGTTGGGGCAGGATCTTGAATTTTCAGTTGGGTGGAAAAACCTGGAAGCTTTCAGATTTGGGTTTTCCCAGATGTGCCAACATGACATCTCTAATAAAGTGGAACTTTGAGGGAACTCAAGCCTCACAGTTTTAGGCAGCACTAGAGTTAAGTGCCAGCAACCTAAAATGTCACCAAACTCCATAGCTTTGGCTGATGTTATCTCCAGTGGTCTCTGGAGACAACATACCACATTGAAGGACATTATCAGAGTGTTGAACTATCTTCCTCCAGCATCACTTTCTGGACATGTCCTGACAAGAAGGACCACAACCATTAAGAAATAGTGCCTCCAAAGGTGGATTTGTGATTTTTCACCAAGATGCTAAGATTCTTCAGCTGCCTTTTACAGGTGGCACCCAAGAGTTCAGGGTCCCAAGAGGAGAAGTTTCTCCTCACTGTAATTTTTGCAATTCTAGTCTTTGAAATCTCTTCTGCTACTTCTTGCCTTTGATGTAAACATCAGATTGAAAAAAAGATGAAAGGGATCTTGCATCAGAAGAAGATAAATGCCTTGGGTCCTATTCTGTGTGGTGGAAGGTAAGGGACAGGCTGGGCTGGGCTTTTGAATATCTCCTTCTCTCCTTTCTAGGTGAAGCTCAGTTTCTCTCTGCCTGAATCAGGAAAGCTGTTGGCCTTTCCATTGTGGGAGGAAGCTTTGAATTCTAATTCTTCTCGTTCTTGATTAGAAAAAGGAAGAGGATTGATTCAGCCCCACAAATTATGGACCTCCTGCTCCTGGCTCTGATGCTGCTGATGTCCCAGCCAAACTCTGGGAAGCTTGGAATGAAGTGCCCCCTGAATTTGGAGTACCGGGATGAAAAAAGACCAAGGAACTTTTACAAGCCAGGAGACCATCTCGTTACTGTGATCACCACTGCAACAATAATATCGCATACCACAACATTGCCTTTCAACAGGGCTCCTTCTCTTCAGGCAAGCTTGTAAGTCATTCAGTCTGGTGCATTCCCTCCATTGGCACTTCTAACGTTCTCCTTCTTTTCTTCTTATTTCCTTTATTCCTGTGTTCCCAAACTTGGCTAATTTCCCAAATCATTTTGATTTCACAGTTTCCGTCTTTTGTTATAGTTTGTGGAAGAGACTCAAATATAAATTTATCCCCCAGGTTATAAACCTAATCTAAGTCCAGGTTATAAAATTTTCTCAGTTCACTTCAATGCTGACTTTAGTTACGGATTGTACCCAGCATATTTCCATATTTTTATAACCATTTATTCATATTCAGTACTTAATACTTCTGGAATAGAGGGTGGTATATATATATATATTGTATTATATTGTATTGTATTGTGTGGTGTGGTGTGATGTTATACAATACAATATGATACAATACAATATGATATGATATATGATATGAACAGAACAGAATAAACTTGGAGGGACTTTGGAGGTCTTCTAGTCCAGCCCCCTGCTCAGGCACGAAAACCTATATCATTTCAGATAAGTGACTATCTCAATTCTTCTTCAAAACCTTCAGTGATGGGGGCTCAAAATTTCTGCAGGCAAGGTGTTCCACTGGTTAGCTGCCCTCACTGTTAGGAAGTTTCTCCTTAATTCCAGGTTGCTTCTCTCTTTGATTAGTTTCCAACCATTGTTTCTTCTCCTGCCCTCTGGTGCTTTGTAGAATAATTTGACCCCCTCTTGATTTTGAATCATTCAGAATCATCTTGGGCAGATGAAAATTAGTACAGCTACAAATAATGGTGTGTTTGTGATTCTTAAGCTTAGTGGACCCCTCTCTAAATCCCATCTTCCCAATATTCATTAAAAGGAAATGGTGATAGGTGACCCTCATTTGCGTTTGATTTTGGGGTGAATATTAGTTTAATACTCAGAATGCTTGTGGAGACAAAGAGGATTCAATTGAAAAAGTATTTTGTTATTGCTGTCATGGATGATGATGATAACACAAACACTTTTTTTAGTATACTTAGTGATAAACAAACATTTCTATGGTACATTTTCAACATTCAAGAAGCCAACAAGACTCCGTGGCTTCCGCAAAATCTCACGCTTGGATACACCATTCATGACAACTATCTGAACATATTTGGCACTTCAGATGCCTTGATGGACACACTCTCTACTGGAGAAGCCAATGTTCCAAACTACAGCTGTGGAAGGAAGGACAACATTTTGGCTCTTGTTGATGCAACAGCTGATGACATCTCCATTGAGATGTCAAGATTAGGAGACATCTACAAAGTCCCCCAGGTTTGTACTTGTGTTTCCTATTGATAAATTTAGTGGGGTGGCGGGTGCATGAGTGTTAGATCCAACCATATCTTCTTTTTGAAAATGAAGAGCTATTCGTCCCCCTTTTAGGTGTCATTGACAGGGATTGGATTAAAGGAATGAAAGCAGTGATAACCTCTCACATTATCTTTGTTGCTTTGGATCTTCTTCTTCACACTTAGGAAGGTTTAGGAAGGCTATGTATCCAATCAAAAGCTCTTCTGTACAAATGGAAAGTGCAGCAAAGATGGAAAACTCATGTGTTGTACATAATCTTTAAAAAAACTCCAATATTTTCAATGGTACGCAAATCCAAGCTTCATGAAAAGAATCCAAATGGATTGTCTTATCTGTAGCTGGTATAATGTATATGTCTTGTAAATTTGTAGTGAACAAAGACATTTCAGGGGCTGCCACAGAGAAGAGGGTGTCAAGCTATTCTCCAAAGCACCTGAGGGTAGAACAAGAAGCAACGGGTGGAAACAAATCAAGGAGAGAAGCAACTTAGAACTGATGAGAAATTTTCCGACAGTTAGAACAATTAATCAGTGGAACAACTTGCCGTCAAAAGTTGTGAATGCTCCAACACTGGATGTTTTTAAGAAGATGTTGGATATCCATTTGTCTGAAGTGGTGGAGGGTTTCCAGCCTAAGCAGGGGGTTGGAGTAGAAGACCTGAAAGGTCCCTTCCAACTCCATTATTCTATTCTATTCTCATTTCATTCTTCTATTCTATTCTATTCTATTCTATTCTACTCTACTCTACTCTACTCTACTCTACTCTACTCTACTCTACTCTACTCTACTCCACTCCACTCCACTCCACTCCACTCCACTCCACTCTATTCTCCACATTGATCCACATTGTGGATGGGGTAAGGATCAAAGCTGCCATAGCCTCTCATGACCTCATACCCATTGCTTTTGAGGGATCAGCAGCTCTTTGTTTAAACAAAACATTCAGGTGAGATCTGCATATGCATGTCTGATTGTAATCTCCAATAGGGATGAAAGAGAAATATGATTTGCATTTCTATTCTCATTCTTTTTAATTTAATATATTTTCTACATTACTAAAGTTTTATACAGTTTGGATAATGTTGGTTTTCTTTATTCCTGATTTTCATATGGCTTAATGTCTAATCAACAATAAATGATTCTAATATCTCTATGAGAATCAAATTGGGTTTCTATAAAGCTAAGATTTTGGAATTGATCTGATCCCAGATATAACACAGTATTCTTCATTGCTTTTTTTAGATGAATTTTCAATTACTTACAGAATCGCTGCATGATAAAAGTCAGTTGCCGTTTTACCACTCCCCTTTCCCCAAAAAAGGCTTCTACCCACAAATTATCCAAGTACTTCTGCACTTTGAATGGACCTTGATTGGCCTCTTTGCTCCAGACACAGAGAATGGAGAGAATTTCATGAGGACTTTAACTCCTATGCTTGTCAAGAGTGGAATCTGTGTGGTTATATCACAACAATTCTCAAGGACTGGAAGTACGGCAACCCTCAGGGATGCCCTCTCTAAGTGGAGAGAAGTCAACGTCTATGTTCACTACATAGAATATCGAGCCATTTGGGACAGACTTCTTACTTTCCAGTTAATATTCGATGGTTTGTCAGGACCCATTGTAGGGAAACTCTGGATCACAACAGTCATTGGATTAAATCCAATGAAAAAGGGACTTTTCAAATATGTTACTAATGTGTGGACTCTTGGTTTAGTGAGAAGAACACAACCAAAGGCAGATGCCTATGTACACAACTTCTTTGTGAACCCACCCTTTGGGTATCAGTCATTTCACTGCTCTTTTTCAAAGCATGTATTGTCTGTCAAAGGCCGGAGAAGGTGCATCCAGAAAGAACCATTGGCGACCCAAAACAAAAGAAAGTTGGAAAGGTTCGCGAATCCCCACCATTTTTACAGTACCATTAAGACTCTGGCTTATGCCATGAAGGATGCGTATTCCTCCAGATACAGGAGGAGAATGAAGGATGGCGCACAGACTTTGGGGGATCCAAGGCTGCAGCCATGGCAGGTATGAAGCCCCAACAAGGTTCCACCCAGCTTCCTTCCTTTTGGGAAGGAATCCAAAGGAGAGGAACCACCTCAACCGTCTTGTGCTACAAGAGGCCAACAGGCTTGGCCAATCTAATCACTTGGTGCATAATATTACAAACAGTGGGAACTATGATAGATATAGTTTGATATTTAACATTTTTAAACTTTTTTTTAAAAAAACTACATTTTATAAAAGATGCATGCATTTTTTAAAAATACATTCCTGTATGTGAAGTTTTATGGTTAGCATTGTAGAATTTTACTTTCATAAATTTGAAGGAACACCTTAGATTATGTAGTCCAATCCCCCATCTCTGTTGGAATCCCAGTTCAAGCTTCTCTGACTGATAGCTGCTCAGTCTTTGCATTGAAGGCATTCAGTGAAGGGGAGACTTAAAGTCTCAGGTTCACTGGTTCAACTCTGAAACTGCACCTCCTTTGGGGATGTTTTTCCTTTCATTTAGTATAACAGAGTTGGAAGGGACCTTGTAGGTCTTCTAGTCCAACCCCCTGCTCAGGCACGATCCCTACACCACTTCAGACAAATGGTTGTCCAATCTCTTCTTAAAAATTTTCAGTGTTGGAGCACCCATGACTTCTGGAGGCAACTTCTTTTTTTTTTTCAAAAAGTTTTATTGGTTTTTTAAAACATTTATAAGGAAAAGGGTAAGTGGAATGGTTACAAATTTTGGCAGTTGCAAGTGTGGCAGACGCCCCCTCCCTCCAAACTCATAGGATACATCTAAATATAAAACATTAATACATAATTATAAAAAATCAGCATATTAATTCTAGAAAAAAATAGTTTTCAATCAGTTTATATAGTTATGATATATAGTCTAGATATAATTTCATTATTACTTTCGGTCTGTTTATAACAATGTGATTTTCTTATTCATTTTTGTGATCTGAGCTTTCTTGGTGTTGCCCCTTCACCCCCCGCTGGCAGAGCTCCGGCCCCTCCCGTGTCCTGTGTGACCATTGTGGTGTCTTCTGTTTTTTCTAGGTTCACTTTATTTTTTTCCATAAAGGCCTGTGCCTCTATGGGTGTGTTGATTCTGATTCTTGTCTCCTCCCAGAATATCAGCATACCTTCAGGCATCAACCATCTAAACCACACCCCCTTCTGGTATAGTTTATTCGCCAATTGCGAATAGTTTTTCCTTTTCTCCCTAATTTTTTGGGGGATCTGCTTCAGGATGGTTATCTCCCTGTCATGATATGTCAATGTTTGCCCCCTTTGTACACCCAGAATTTCATCTCTTGTGCTTTTCCTAAGGAATTTGATATGAACCTCCCTGGGTACATTGTGTGTTCTGGCATATGCTGAATTCACTCTATAGACCAGATCTATCTCCCATTCCATCTGCTGTTTATCTTTGTGTATGTATTCAGCTAGAATATTAGTCATAATGTCCCTTATATTTTCCCCATCTGCTTCTATTACATTTTGAAATCTAAGATAAAAGGACATTCTCTCAAACTCTGTTTTCATTTGTTGGATATCAAGTTCTTTGTTTCCCTTCTGTAAAGCCTCTACCCCCCCCTCTCGCCTCCGCCACCCCACCCTCCACAAGGTCCAGTCTCTGTGAGTTCTTATAAATTTGGACTTGATTCTCTTTAATTTCTTCCTTCATTTCTTTTAATTGTTTCTTAATTTCTTCCTGGCCCTGTATGAGTTGCTGGAGCATTTGTTGCAAATCCATCTCTGTACTCTTAGGTTGCATCAGTTCTGTAATCTTTGACTGTGTGGCTGGGCTGGATGTTGCAGATGTCGGTGCAGAAGTAGCAAAGCCAGGTTTTCCAGGAGGTGGTCTTTTTGGAGACATGGTTTATAAAACAAAGAGATCAGTCAATGTAGAGACTGGGCAGCTGGAGAAGTAGAGCAGGCAGATGAGTCCTGAAGGCAGAGGATCCAAACAGGTGGGAGTTTCTTTAGTCACTCTAGCGATAGATGAAAGTTTTTTTCTCCAAAGAGTTCAGGAAATAACAATCCACAAGAGATTCCTCTGGGTGACACGGAGACAAAGACCGGAAGCCTGAATTTTAAAGGTGGACTCAGGTTTCACAGTTCATGAAGACAACGGAAGTGTGCCATCTTGCCCTGCCAGCCTTGGGCTCAGAGGCATAGGAAAAATTTTAAAAGTTCAAAAAGTTCTCAGGTCATCAATAAGTTCTGGAACTAAGTCCCATGAAAAACACTTTTACTGGGGTGAGGCATCATTAGTTAGCTCTCCCCCCTCCTCCTTCCCCTGGAGGCGAGAGCAGAATTTTTACAAGCCGCTTGTCCAAGGGGGGGGAATCCCCCTCCCCTCTAGCCGCTCCTCCAAGAATAAATCCGAAAGATTAACTTTTAAAATTACTGAAAAGTCCATCAATTCAAAAGTAAGGGGATGAAGAGAGGAAGCATCTCACCGCACCGCCGCTGCTTCCTTCAGTTTTGCGTTCTCCGATCGGCATGGGGCGAGATGCAGGCGCGTCCTTCTGGAGGCAACTTCTGTTCCACTGATTAATTGTTCTGTCAGGAAATTTCTCCTTAATTCTAAGTTGCTCCTCTCCTTTTGCTTAACTTGTTTTTGGCAAGTAACACATTTTCCAAATTCTATAGAGTAGAATAGAACTGGAATTGACTTTGGGGAGTCTTCTAATCCAGTCCCTGCTCAAGCAGGAGAACCTATTTCATTTCAGATAAGTGACTGTCCAGACTTTCCTTAAAAACCTCCAATGAAACCCATGATTTCTGAAGGCCAGCTGTTCCACTGGTTAATTGTTCTCACTGTTAGGAAGCTTCTCCTCGATTCCAGATTGCTCCTCTCCTTGATTAGTTGCAAATCATTGTTTCTTGTCCTGTCCTCTGGTGTTTTGGAAAATAATTTGACCCCCTCTCTTTGTGGTAGCCCCTCAAATACTGGGATACTACTATCATGTCACTCCTCATTCTTCTTTTCTGTAGACCAGCCAAACACAAATCCTGCAGCCATTCTTTGTATGTTTTAGTGTCCTGGGCCTTTGATCATTTTAGTTGCTCTTCTCTGAACTTTTTCCAAAGTCTCAACATCTTTTTTGTAATACGGTGACCAAAATTGGTTGCAGTTTTCCAGGTGTGGTCTTACTAAGGTTTTATAAAGTGGTACTAATACTTCACATGATCTTTTCTTGGTTTACTAACAAGGTGTGTTACTCCCTCACTTCCACATCCACCAATGTCAACCAAACTTAGTAACATGAATGTGTTGACCTTGAGATTCAGATCACAAGGATTTGTAAAAATCTGACTTGAGAACTACCAGATTGAAGACTGTCCTTTTGAATTCCGTACTCAAAGCTGTTTTCCCAGCTTTGGGGAAGTTTCATATCCATCATGATAAACATGAAAAACTCACAAACAGCTGTAGGTTTTTTTTAAAGCGTTTTACACAATGGAGTGAAATTGACAGAAACTAACTGAGAAAATGAATTAGTTTCCCAATTTAAGAAAAAAAATGTGGTTAAGATATTGGTGTTATTATAAGTTAGCAAGTCTGATAAGATATTACTAATCAAAGAATAGATCATGTACATCTATCATACTTGGTATCAAAAGTAACAGCATTGTTTGGTAGACCATGGTTTGATAGGAAGAAGATTCCTCTCCTTTGTGGTAACATATTCAGACAAACTAAACCAAGCCCAAAGTGGCAGGATATATTAACTTACCTCAAAGTTAACTGAAGTTAGTACTTTAATGGGAGTTTTCTCCTAGGAAAGTTGAGGGTGGGGACTAGACTCAAAACCGACCCCCCCCCCCAAAAAAACCCTACTATCTCAGAAGAGGCAGTGGCAAACCAACTCTATTACAGCTGACAAAAGACATGCATTTTACAGAATACAGAATAATAGAGTTGAAGGAATCTTGTGGGTCTTCTAGTCCAACCCCCTGCTCAGGCAGGAGATCCTATACCATTTCAGATAAAAGTTGTCCAATCTCTTCTGAAAAACTTCCAGTGTTGGAGCATTCACAACTTCTGGAGGCAAGTCATTCCATGGATTAATTATTCTAACTGTCAGGAAATTTCTTCTTAGCTTTAGGTTGTTTCTCTCCTTAATTAGTTTCCATCCATTGCTTCTTGTCCTGCCCTCAGGTGCTTTGGAGGATAGCTTGACTCCCTCTTCTTTCACGTCTCCCCTAGTCCTTCTTTCTATTGAACTAGACATACCCAGTTCCTGCAACCGTTCTTCATATGTTTTAGCCTCCATTCCCCTAATCCTCTTTGCTGCTCTTCTCTGCACTCTTTCTAGATTCTCCACATCTTTTCTACATCATGGTGACCAAAACTGGATGCAGTACTCCAAGTGTGACCAGTAGTGGTATTCCGGCCTTGGTCACAGAACCAGCAGCTACTCAGGCTGGCCATACCCCTGAACCAGTTCCCCAGTTGCCACCATCACCATGTTTTTTTTAGTTCTGTGCATACGCTGAACAATTTCCATTGAACTACGCATGTGTGTGCAGCATGCATCCAGCCCGCATGCAAGGTGCATGCACGAGAGAACTGGTAGTAACACTGGCTGAAACCCACCCCTGATGGATAGGTGCTGCATTCCATTCCCAGGACCATGGCCTCGGGGTGCCTCGGGACAGTACAACTGTCGCTTTTAGTTTCCCAGGTTTCTGCCTCAAGTGCTCTTATTTCCCTCCCCACACCTCCTTCTCACTCCCTCATCCCCCCCATAACATATGGCAGACTGAGATCTAGCAAAGCACAGAATCAGAAAAGGGCTGGTGGGCGGCGGACAACTGAATGATGAGCAGAACAAGAAATTCAGAAAAGATTTTCTCAGGTAGTAAAAAAGAATTGGTGGGAGATTTATACTTTCAGACATGCATTGTTGACTCACACCCCAAAATGAGTAGCTTATCAATTGGATAAATAAATATTCTCCTAAATCAAATTTATAAAAAATCTAGAATTAGCTTATCAGTCATGTTTCCCACCTGGTCTACCCTGGAGAAGATTAGCCTAGCAATTTCTTTGTGACAAATTTGTGCTTTCTGTTAACTACCCTGTTCCCCCCCAATAGGTTTATGAATATTCTCTTTGTCCAATGTATTTTGCACCTGCTTTAGATTGTTCCCTATGATTGACAGATTTTGTCAATTATATTTTTGTCATACATATATTGTAAATATATGATTGACGAATTGTGCTGAATCTTTCTTTCCACTTTTGGTAAAACTTGTTCTCCCAAATAAGAATATTTTCAAATTAGATTGGTAGAAGAAAGATTCAAATGAGAACAGACCAAACAAAGAAAAAAAAAGGATAAGTTACCAAGTTTACTACTTTTACAATTCCTGGATGTTCCCATTCTAGTTCCATCCCTTTCTGGAGAAGAATGAATTCCTCAATCTTTCCACATTCAAACTGTACTGGGACCAAAATGGAGATTTAGCAGCTGATCTGGAGATCATGAACTGGGCAGTTTTCCCCAAGAGGGAGCGCATCGCACAGATTCTGGTGAAATTTGAACGACAGAGGTTTACTATCAATCAACATTTTCTGTCCCAGCTAAAGTTGCTCAACAGGGTGGGTGATAATTTGATGCCTTTTATCTATTTCCCAAAGGGTTCCAATCCATATCAGTTGGGCTTAGCCTATGCACCAATGCTTAGTGCTGAATTAGAGAAGCTGCATGAAAATGGTAAGAGAGGACCTCAATTGCAACAGCTAATAGCCTCAGGTTCTCTTCTCACTTTTGCAAAGAAGAAGACTTTTTTTTTACCAGTGCCTGAATTCATGTCTGGATTGAATTGGAGGAATTTATTTTATTTTATTTTATTTTATTTTATTTATTTATTTATTTATTTATTTATTTCGATTTATCAGTCGCCCCCTCTCCGCAAAGGGACTCGGGGCGACGTACAATTAAATCAAAAGACAAGTGTGGCATGGAGGAGGTAACACCAATATTTAACAGTCAAATACAAATAGAAGCCACTAGGTTCAAATAAATAACAATAAATTAAAACAGTTAAAAACCCCAAAATTTACGTATAAAATATTAAAATTGCCAGGGAGGTTAAAAAGTTCTAGTTAAGCCAGGCCGGCTAGTTGGAACAGGTGGGTCTTGAGTTTCGTGCGGAAGGAGCGGAGATCGGTCGTTGTCCTGATATCTGGGGGGAGGTCATTCCAAAGGGCTGGGCCCATCACAGAGAAGGCCCTATTCCTGGGCACCACCCTCTGACACTGCCTGGTGTACGGCACCCGGAGGAGTCCCTCTCTGTGAGAGCGAATTGGCCGCAGGGATGTATGGGGCAGAATGCGATCCCACAGAAAGCTAGGTCCTGTGCCATGGAGCGCTTTGAAGATGGTAACTAACACCTTGAAGCACACCCGGTAGACCACAAGGAGCCAGTGCGGCTCACGCAGGAGAGGTGTTATATGGGAGAACCTCGTTCTCCCCATGATTGCCCGCGCGGCCGCATTCTGGACCAGTTGCAGTCTTCGGGTGCATCTCAAGGGAAGCCCCATGTAGAGAGCGTTACAGTAGTCCAGGCGAGACGTCACCAGCGCATGAGTGACTGTGTGGAGGGCATCCCGGTCCAATAGGGGGCGCAATTGGTGCACCAGGCGAACCTGGTGGAATGCCCCCCTCGCCACGGCTGCCACATGGTCATCCATAGACAGCCAGGCGTCGAGGAGGACGCCCAAATTACGCACCCGCTCCACAGGGGCCAGTTGCTCGCCCCCAATGGCCAGCGATGGAATGCACTGGTTGAACCGGGAGGCCAGTAGCCACAGCCACTCCGTCTTGGAGGGGTTGAGTCTGAGTCTGTTGTCTCCCATCCAGACCCGTACGGCTTCCAAACACCGGGACATCACTTTGAATCAGCTTTGGATGGAGGTTGTGCCCAATTTACCTTTGGAGTTAGGATTCAAATACTAGTAGTAGTAGTTAATAATAATAATAATAATAATAATAATAATAATAATAATAATAATAATAATAATAATAATAATAATAATAATAATAGCAGCAGCAGCAGCAGAAGCAGCTTCCTGAAATAACACTAGTGGAACTGCAAAAAATGTACTCCTCAGAACATCGTGCATCTTAAGAAGGTACTTGGTTGATACCTAGGACTCTGGCTCCAACCCATATCAACCATCAGCACCAGTCAATGGTATTTGTGACACATTTTTGAATGTTCAGTTGGCTGAGCTTCATGTTTAATGAATAAAGTAAACAACAACAACAAAGCCTTTATTGTCATTGTATATCATGTATGCAACAAAATTGGTTTAGCCTCTACTGGTGCAATCCATCACAAAACTACCAAGACCACGTAAATAGTATAGGAAATAGTCCTTATACAAGTAAGATTAGTCCTTATCCTGATTGGGGCCAATGTCCCATGAAAAGATTTTAACCAACCCAGACCTGGCCAGAGTTATCCATTTCAACCTTTCACCCCAAATGTATAGCACAAAAGGCCTTCTGCTCCTATGAAGGAGGCCCAAGAATTTTTGTTTACTTGAAATCAGATGTCAGACCTGCCATCCCGCTGCATTGGCTCTGCTTACCTCGATGTCAGGCTGTCATAGTAATGGGGGAAGAGAGAGATGAGAGGAGGGCGAAGGGGGTGGAAGCAGATGAGGAAAGGAAAGCGAAAGCTCCAAGGTCACCCAATGGAATGCAACACTTTCGAACCAGTAGTGAAAATTGCAGGTGGGCCCATCCATCTGCACTGGACCTCTGCCGTCCTATTTAGGGACGCTTTCAAGCCAAAGCGCATGCATGGAAGGCTGAGCGCATGCATGGACTCCATAACAGTGTGTGATGGAAGAGAGTGCAAACATGCGCTCACATTTGTGAACCGGTAGGGAAAGTAAGAGAATACCACTCCTGCTTTCAAGCCCCCACAGCTGGGGACAGTTACCAAAACAATTTATTTCAAAGCACTTGGATATTCTCTGATAATGTAGAAAGGGATGGATCCCAAGGGTTAGGCTTCGCTAATCTGTCCTTCGTAAGCATACCTTCTACTGCAATGGCTGTGGGAATCTTTTCTTTTTATTGACCAAGTTGGTACGAATGATGCATAGTGATTGGTCCGATGAGAGATGAGGCCCTGATCCAGAAAACTGAAGCACTGAAACATGGTTTTGACTCAGGGAAAAGCCCTTCCTGATATTTGAATAATGAAGGACAATTTGAAAGAAAATTCTGCTTAGATTTGGCCTTTGGCTTCTAAGAGGGCATCTCACCTGAAAACTTCTTGAATGCAATTGTTCACCTTGACTGTTAGTCCAAAGGTGCTTTTTCAACAGGTAACTGGAGTTTCTTGGGGGTGGGTGGGTTGGAAGATGTTTCATTTCTCATCCAAGAAGCTTCTTCAGCTCTGACTGGATGGTGGGGAATGGAAGGATTGATACTCCTTGCAGGCAGCTGGTCATTTACATTCTTTTAGTGGGTAGTTAAGGCCACTTTGAGGGTCACCTGAGTAGTGCAAATGGGTGTGGAACCTTCTTGGAACTGCTGAAAGGACTGTGTTGTAGACTGGAGATTAGATGACGTCGTATCCCACCCCCCCTTCAGTTGAGAGAGGGCTGTTCAGTTTTGACATAGATGGCCTCTTTCAAGCCAGTGGTTTTCTCTGTCCAAAATGTGGACTTTGTTGTCTTCAGAAGAGTGGTCTTTGTCTTTTAAATGCAGATTGACAGCTGAATCTTGTCCTGTCTGCAAGGAGAATAAATCCTTCCATTCTCCACAATCCAGTCAGAGCTGAAGCAGCTTCTTGGATGAGAAGTGAAACGTCTTAAAAGAAAAACAAGGAAGTCCATTTGCCTCTTGAAAAAACACCTTTGGGTAACTATGACCTGGATGATAGGAATCTCCATAGACATTTGATTACTAGCCTCCTCGAGTCTCTCTGTCAAAAAATGAGGCTTCCTAATTTAACTAATAACAAATATAGGTTTGTTCTTTGATGCCAGTTATTGTTATCTGATTTTAGTTCTTCAACAGAAAGGAGTTTGGGTACCCAGATGGGCCTAGAAATATATTTTTCTGACAAATAACTCATACTCAAGTCTCACGTGCTGCAGCAAAAAATGCCTGACTCATCTTCTTTGAAGGACAAGTTCTCATGCTGTCACCTGAATCTCATATTGCTATAGTTCTAGAAACGGAGTACTTTCTTTTACTCTTATTTCAAGAGCATGTGGGCATGTCAGGATGGTTAATGCTAGCATATTTCCTTTGGAATTCCTCGTTTTCTTTTCAGTCTCTGCCTCAGTCCAAATGTGTGGAAAAATGTCAGCCTGGACATGTCAAGAAGGCTCGGGAAGGAGAGCCAGTTTGCTGCTATGACTGTGTTCCTTGTCCGGAGGGGACCATCTCCACTCAGGAAGGTGGGTCATATTGAAGATAATGGAATGGGTTGTGGAAGCAGGTTTATTCAGAACATTTTCATGGAACTGCAAGTTAAAAGAAAGTTTGAAATCTCTACTGTTAACAAATTCTGTGGAAAAAAAAGTGGTAATAGCGGCTATTCTAGATCGATTAACTAATTCAGTATTTACTTCTAATGGTGTAGGTTTGCATTACACTGGAACTCAATGTGTTCCTAGGATTTATTTCATAAACTATTAGAAATACAGCTAAGGTTTCTTTTATTATTATTCCTCTTTCTGAGGAGATTATAAGAAATTCATCTTGGAAAATTTGTTCTCATAAGAAGGTATTTCTGGAAATGTGAAAGGACAATATATTGAAGAAATTCTCTCTCTCTCTCTCTCTCTCTCTCCTTTTCTCAGATACAGAAAAATGCACCAAGTGTTCGGATGATAAATATGTGAATGAGGACCGAGTCCAATGCATCCCCAAAATTATAACCTTCCTGTCTTATAAAGAATATTTGGGCATCATCTTGGTCTCTTTTGGCCTACTCTTGTTTCTGATCTCAGGCTTTGTTTTAATCATCTTCATTCAATACCGAGAAACTGCCATTGTCAAAGCCAACAACCGGGACCTCTCTTACATCCTCTTGGTCTCCCTCCTGTTTTGTTTCTTGTGTCCTCCTCTCTTCATTGGTCAACCAAGGAAAGCCACTTGCCTTCTCCAACAAACAGTTTTCAGCACCATCTTCTCAGTTGCCCTTTCTTCTCTCTTGGCCAAAACCATCACAGTGGTGCTGGCTTTCCTGGCCACAAAACCAGGAAACCAAGTGAAGAGATGGTTGGGGAAGAGCATGGCCAACTCCATCATCCTTACTGGTTCTGCTGTCCAAATTATCATCTGCTCCATCTGGCTTGGAATTTCTCCCCCATTCCCTGACTCTGACTTCCACTCCCAACCTAGAATGATCATTCTGCAATGCAATGAAGGCTCTGTTCTCATGTTCTACATCATCCTCAGCTACATGGGTTTCCTGTCTGCCGTCTGCTTCATGGTGGCTTTCCTGGCCAGGAATCTGCCTGGTGGCTTCAATGAAGCCAAGCTGATCACCTTCAGCATGCTGGTCTTCTGCAGTATCTGGGTCAGTTTTGTGCCCACCTACCTGAGCACTAAGGGAAAATTCATGGTGGCTGTGCAGGTCTTCTCCATCTTGGCCTCCAGTTCTGGACTGCTGGGCTGCATCTTCATTCCCAAGTGCTACATCATCATCACTAGGCCAGATCTGAATACAAAGGAGCAGCTTACAACCAGAAGAAATGTAATAATGTAAGGCAGTGTAATTTCCAACATGGACCAAGCTGTCCTCAATAAATGAGCAGGGCAATATTTTTATTTGAAATAATTTAAGGTTTAGTTGTGCAATAGTCCTTCTTCTTTGTACTCTAGAATTCCAAGATGGCTACTGAGCTCTTTTGAGCAGTCAAAGTATCCTATCTCTCCTGAGCCCTTAGATGAGCCCTGAAATGCCCCACCAAGATATCTTAAGCATGACGCTTGTGAAATGGGAATTTTTTTGATGTGCCAGAAATAACTGCATCATTTATTACTTTAGGTGTATGAAGGTTCATCTGCAGTTGTGGTTCTTTGAAATATTGAACAACATCTCAGCAGCATCAGCATAAGAAGAGGAGAGAGACACCTCCAGACAAATTAGGATGAGGATAATCTGGATTATCCAACTGGTTTACTAAATAGAAATTAAGCAAGAAAGGAGCTAATGTAGATCCTCATAAGATTTCCTACAGAATGGGATGATGGACAGTCCCATGGGTGTGATGTAAAGGAGATGTCTTATGCTTGTTGACACTCTATATCAGAGTTCTCCAATGTCTCTGCCTTTGCAGACCGGCCGGGGGAGGGTAGAGGGGTTGGCTTGCATGAGCAGCCAGAAAGCAGATTCTCTCTCATGCAGCTCCATTTGCATGAGTGGCATGCATGCACATCTGCTGCTCATGCAAATGTAACGCATGCACAAGTGCGCACCTGCTGTTTGTGCAAGTGAAGATGCAAAAAAGAAACAGGGGTCTGGATGGACGCTCTCCTAGTAAAAGCTAATATTAGATTAAATTAGATTTAACAGAGTTGGAAGGGACCTTATAAGGTCATCTACTCCAATCCCCTGCCCATGAAGGAGTCCATTGCACCATTTCTGACAAATGGCAGTTCAGTCTCTTCTTGAAAGCCTCCAGTTCCAAAACTTCCAAAGGCAACTTCTTTTTCATGGGTTGATTGTTCCCTCTGTCTCACTAATTAATATGAATTAATTAAAATAGAGAGAACCAAAAAGAAAGATAGAAATAATAGAAAAGGCTAAAAGTGTAACAAGAAAAGACAATAGAAAAGCTGAAAAAAACCCAGAATGATATAAATAAAGCTATAGAAATATAAAGAAGTAATCTCCAATACTTTTCACAGCAGTTATAAGCTGAATTATATTTTCACCTCCTTTTTCTTAAAATGATGTTGTAACTCTCTTCTTTCTATTATCAATCCTGTCCAATTATTAAAGGTATAAATTGCAAAATGACTTTTGTGGACTTTTTATTCCAAAAGACACTAAGGATGTCTCAATCACCAATAAAGGTAGCTGTTATACCCTTTCTCTAATATATGAAAAAGTCAGTTTGTCCATCTTGGCAAGTTCTATCATTTTTACCAACCATTTCTCCATAATTTGGTAGTGCAGAATTTTTCCACCTTTGTGCATATACTATGTTTCCCCAAAAATATGACCTACTCTGAAGGTAAGGCCTACCCAAAATATAAGGCCTAGTGAAGGGGGTGGGGGTGGCCAGCACTGGGGCAGCCCTTCCCTTCCTTGGTCATTTCATGGAGGCTTGGTCCCTTAATTGCGGCTCACAAGTCAGCTCAGCCAGCAAAGGCCAGACAACTCGGCCCAGATCTCTGGAGCACCTCCCCATCCACCAGCCTGCCAGGGCCTCCTTTGCCAACAATCACACTACCCTGCATGAGCTTCATGGCGGCCCTGCAGCAGGATGGAGGAGGGAGGGGAGATCACCCCTTCATCCTTTGGATCCCAAAACCACATTTTCTCTGGCCCCCAAACCCCCCACCTGCACCCCTCTCACTGGAGCAAGACACGCAATTCAATACCAGTATTACCCAAAGGGCCTCCCAGGAAATCCCATAGAGATTTCTTTGCTCACAGCTAATCAAACCCCTCCCACAGCACAGCAATGCAGGAAACAGAAACTTCATATAGAGATCTCTCCAATCCTCCCCCCTCCCTCCCACCAGAATGCCAGCATCCCAATAGAAATACCTGGGACCTGACAGAGGGGGCCTGTTGGGTTTCAATGGGGATGAAATACAACTGGCAGGAAGTGAGGTCCCAGAAAGTGGCAAGGTTTTGGGGAACAGACCTGTACCGTGCCTATTATACTTGCTCTGGTGGCAGAAGGAGATAAATGCATCATTGCCCTGGTCCCCGTATTGCTTTAAAGTGAGTGTAACTGCACTTTGAAAGAAATTAGGAATTTGTGTAGTTCACACAACAGGGATGTAATGTGGAAGAACATGGGAAACCTTGGGAAACTTCCAGGGGTAGGATTCTACTGGTTTGGACTGGTTTGGGCGAACCGGTTCACTCCATAGATCAGCTGCCCCCACCCCCAAAAAAAGCCCCTGCTGTGCCCTGTCCTTTATTTCCTGCTTTCTAGCTCATCTCAATTGTGCGGCACAGCTGATACCCCCCCCCCCAGCGCTTTTACTTACCATTGCTGACTTGGAAGTTAAGCAGCTGAGCTTCTAAATGCTCCATTTTCAGTGCTGTACATGCACTCAAATTGTGCATGCATACAAAGTGCACACTCACCGAACTGGCTGTTAAACCAGCTGCATCCCACCACTGGGAACTTCCCCCAGCTTTGGGGGTGGAAATTTGTCTGAGGGGAGCCTTAAAAAGTTGGGAGCTCCTCCAAAATCTTTTAATATTGAAATTATTTTCTTTGGGGTTTCTTTTCTCAGAGATCCAAGCTGTGCCAGCTTAAAGCTCTGAAAAAAGAAATCCCACAGAAAATAGATAGCCATAGCCAGGTCAGTTTCAGATCTGATAGGAATATTACATCCAGTTTTGGTTGCCAAAAAAAAAAGATGTTGAGACTCTAGATAAGTCTCACATTCACACAACCTACTTCACCAGGCTGGGGAAATGTTCTTGCAGCCACCCTGGGACAAAAGGCATTTCCAGGTGCAGCCTCCTAAGAGCCAATGACAAACCATGGATGACCACAGCCACCCCTCCTCCACTTTCTTGGGCTCTCACCTGAGGCCACAAATTAGGTGGCCACATTTCTAACTGAGAAGAGTTAGAAATGTGGCCACTGAATTCTTGGTGTGCAGCTCTGGGCACATCGAGAGTTCAGTGAGACAATGCAGGTAACACCATGGACAAGAGAAGCCATGTTGGCATTCAAAAACAACAGCTGGAACCTGGAGCCACCAAATTTCTGGTTACCAGGCACTGAGAGAGGAAGCTGAGGACCATAACACCAAGGGGCCGGTGGACTGAAAAAGTTTGGGAACCACTGCTCTAGAACAGGGCTGTGAAAGTCCCTGCCTGCAGGCTGGATGCGTCACATGCTGGCCACACCCACACCCAGCTTAGCAAAGGGGGGCGGGAAATCCTGATATGTTGTGTGACACTGCTATGATACCGTGAGTTTGACACCCCTGCTCTAGAAAGAGTGCAAAGAGCAACAAAAATAATTAACGTACCTAAAATATAGGTAGAATGTTTCAGTAACTGGGTATGTCTAGTCTAATGAAAAGAAGAACTAGATGTGACATTACAATAGTGTTCAAATATTTAAGGGGCTGCCGTAAGGAAGGAGGGGGAGGAGTCAACCTGTTTTCCACCAAGACAAAGCAAGCAGTGAATGGAAACTAATCAAGGAGAGAAATAACCTAGAAGTAAGAATAACTACCCCCAAGGGGGAAATAGCTCCAATTCTCCTAGAAATCCTTTAAAAATGTGATTCTTTTTAAAGTGCTGAGGATCCCGTAGTAACAAGGGCTCTGTCACTGGTTGCATCATGTGTAACATCTTGATGCATTCTCCTTTCACTATCATGAGTTTTATTTCCAATGTTTCATTATTGTTCCTTTGGGTTTTATAAACTGTTTTATTGTTAGTTCTATGTATGCTATCAAGAGTTACTCTCATTTGTGTAATGGAATGCCATATATCGATTCCATAAATAAATAAATAAAATATACAGGTTGAAAACATACAGAAACACAGTTGAGCTTCAATACATTTTATAACTTGCCCTTTCATCTAAACACTCTGGATGAATCCACTTGCACAAGATTCTAGAAAGGGTGCAGAGAAGAGCAACAAAGATGATTAGGGGACTGGAGGCCAAAACATATGAAGAACGGTTGGAAGAATTTGGTATGTCTAGTTTAATGAAAAGAAGGACTAGGGGAGACATGACAGCAGTGTTCCAATATCTCAGGAGCTGCCAAAAAGAAAAGGGAGTGAAGCTATTCTCCGAAGCACCTGTGGGTAGAACAAGAAGCAATGTATGGAAACTAATCAAGGAGAGAAGCAACTTAGATCTAAAGAGAAATTTCCTGACTGTTAGAACAATTAATCAGTGGAACAATTTGTTTCCAGAAGTTGTGAATGCTAAAACACTGGACATTTTAAAAAAGATAATGGATATCCATTTGACTGAAGTGGCGTAGGGTTTCCTGCCTAAGCAGGGGGTTGGACTAGAAGACCTTGAAGGTCACTTCCAACTCTGTTATTCTATAAGGCCTGCTCTTTTCTTTGGTGCTACCCACCTTTCTGAGTGCAGATGGTCCCCTCTGGGCAACGAACACAGTCATATCAGCAAAATGGTTCTGCTTCACGCTTCCGCTTGACAAATCCAGGAAGGCAGTTTTCCACACATTTGGACTGAGGCAGGGACTAAAGAGAGAAACAAGGAATGCCAAAGAAAACATGTTAATGCTTGGCATCCATGGGAAATAAAAGTAGACATGAACAATAGCCAAGTAGCATCTGAGTTTCACTCAAGTAAATATGAAATCACTGACTCATTCCAAATAGATGTAGACCAGGGGTGTCAAACTTGATTTCATTGAGGGCTGCATCAGGGTTGTGCTTGACCTTGAGGGGGCAGGGTGGGTATGGCTACCTCGATGTTACACATCGGGCTCCATTTTCAGTCCTACAGCCTCCTGCAGCCTTCTAAAAGCAAAAACAGAGACTTCCGGTGGCACCGCTGGCCTTGGAGGACGCTCCCTCAGGACAAGACACCTATGTGGGGGGTGCCTAGACACGCTATAAAGAACATAAGTATATAACAAAAACAAGATGTAACTACATATGCAGAACTTCTTAGTATGGATAGAGGTGCGCTGCAGCTGAAATCTTTGAATGTATTAAGAGATAAAAGGGTAATTCAAACCTGGTTCCAGTATGGTCAGTTACAGGCTAGATGGAAAAAAGACCAGAAATCCGGCATTATCCAAAGTGAGGATAACTTGATAAAACAAATTAGGGATCAGGGTCCAATGCATATAAAAAGGTTGTACAATGTATTGATAGAAATAGACTCAGAAACAGAATTAGTTAAAGATTGTATGATAAAATGGGCACAAAAGTTTGAGGAACCAATAATGATGGAAACATGGGAAGAGATTTGGGTAAGAAATGTAAAATTTACACAAGCTCAGAACTTGAGAGAGAATTTCTATAAGATGTTGTACAGATGGCATTTAGATCCAAAAAGGCTAGCCTGTATGTATCCGAATTTACAATCTAAATGTTGGAGATGTGATTATGTTAATGCCACGTACTACCATATTTGGTGGACTTATAAAAAAGTTAAAGCATTTTGGATAAAAATATGGTGGGTTATTCAAAATATGTTGAAAAAGAGGATAAAGTTTACACCCCAGTTGTTTTTGTTAGGTATAGTTTCAGACTGTACTGTCATAGAGACTAACCTGATCTTGAACCTAACAACGGCAGCAACATTGTTGGTGGCGCAATACTGGAAGAAGGAAGAGTTGCCTACTATCCAAGAATGGACGTTAAAAGTAGCAAACTTAGGAGAGATGGCCAAAATTTCAGCGTATTCGAAAGATCATTCGGATGAGAAGTACAAGCTGAATTGGACAAGATGGATTGACTATATTCAAAACAGATACCGGACTAAAAAATTTCAGTTAGCTTATGAATGAAGGCATAAAGAATGTTACAATTTAATCAAAGTTAATTTAATAAAGGGGGAGTTAAAGCATAAGAATAGTAACATGTTAAAATTAGTTAGCTTATGTTAGCATATGGTTGTTAAATGTTTATATCCTGTATTTTGGGCCCAGCCCTGTGGAATGACCTCCCCCGTGACATCAGGATCATTTCCGATCTCCGCTCCTTCCGTGTACAGCTGAAGACCCACCTCTTTCAATTATCTGGCCTGGCTCAACCGTAATTTTTTTCTTATTCCTCCTGACAGTCCTTTTAAATTTTTTAAATTTTAAATTTTAAATTGTGTTATTATAACTGGGGTATTTTAACGGTGATTTTTTAACTGTCTAAATGTGATGTAGTTTGTTACCTCCTCCGTGCATGTATGTCCTTGTATATATGTATGTTTATGTGTCTGTACATATGTTTTGTGTTTTATATGTTCTATTGTACGCCGCCCCGAGTCCTGTTCTGGAAAGGGAGCGGCTAATAAATTTGAAAAAAAAAAATTTTGCTCTGGGAGGTCGGGGGGAGGAAGGGCGGGAAGAGGGGGCTAAGGGGGGTGATAATTGCAAAATTTATTAAAAATTTTAATTAAAAAAAAGAGATCTGCTCTTATTATATGTCATTTCATCGTCCATTCGCTGTCCTGCATGGACAATATATTCAAAATGAAAGATATTTTTTTAAAAAAATGGTGGCTCAACAAATATAAAAAATCTCTAAGAGATGACAAAAAAAGGGCAGAATCTCTCTATTTTTATTGGTCCCAAGTTTCTGAGAGTTTGGGATTCAACAAGAGTTGTGATGCACCAATGGAGAAAGCAAATGTAGCCCCAATGGAAAAAACAAACCTGTACCTTGAGACTGGGGAAATCTTGTATATAGTTTAGGGGATAGATTTTTACTTTCAACCCATACAAATCTCAGGGCCAGAGAGAGATGAATTAAGTTCTAGGATCTTGAAGGAAATGGTCTGACTGATTTTTTTTATCTTTGAGAAACCAGAAGGAACTGATGTCATGCAAGAGTATATGAAAAGGCAGGCAGAGCTCATTGTTAGTCCAGCCAAACAAAACCACTACTAATAAAGTGTTACAGTTAACATTCTAATGGGTAACTTTCTTAGGATGGATAGATCCTATATATGTAATAACCTTCTCATGGAGTTATCCCAGTATTCTATTTAGCAAATGTTCAGGTTGACTGAATCAATATAGGATAATGTCCATCTGGAAATAAATTGAAATGAGTCTTGAAAAACTGACATATCACATTTTTAATAATATCTTTAGAAGAAAAGACTCATGAAGGCCAGAGTCTGAAATTATGCAGTTATTCATAGTGTTTAAATTGTAGACTGAGACAGGAATTATCTATATTTAGGGCTTTCTGGCTCAGGACAGGACATTACTTTACATTATTTCTTGTATTTGCCATTCACTGAACCGATTTCAAAAGGGACAGATGGAAAACTCCCTGGAGAGAACAGAGGAAGAAAGAAATCCCCAGCACTTCCATAATTATAGGGGAGAAGTTGTACAATTGCCATGGCTTCTTTGCAGAGCTGGAAGTGAGCCAGTAAACAAGAACTCAATGGCAAAGACACATTCTCCTATTTTATGTGTGTGATATTTTTTTTAAACTATGCAAAGTTTTAATGATTACATTTTGACTAAACTTGATTTTGGACTATTGCATCAGCTTCTTCTGTGGTGGTGCCCTTGAGCATTAGCTTTCCAAGTGAAGTAAATTTTTGCTCCCACTTAGCAGGCAGCTATTTCAGATCTGTGACATGATCAGACGTTAAATAGTCCCCAGGGTTTTCTCTTTAACCACTATGACAACAAATAGCAAATTTCTTTTTCTTCAGTCACAATTGCTGTGTATCGAATTGGATATCTTATTGTGTGGTAGTGGTGAACACATTATCACTAAGGTCTATAAAAATTATTGAACTTAAATTTGGAAAGTGAACATGTAAAGCATTCTATCATTCAAAGGACAAGGAACTTTGGATATAGTTTAATGCATGAACAATGGAAGAACATATGGAAGAAAGATTTAAAATTTACATTAAATTACAATTTAAAAGAAAACTTCTATAAGTTGGTGTATCATTGATATTTAGCTCCAGGTAATTATCACGAACGTATAAAGGTATTTCAAATGAACGTTGGAAATGTAAATGTAAAAAAGGGACTTTTTATCATTTATGGTGGACATGTGACAAAGGAAAGAAATATTTCAGTAGGATTCATATTCTAATACAGAAAATTCTTAAAGTGAATATAAAGATAAAGCCAAAGACTTTGCTTTAATGGAAAAGGAGGAAAAAATGGAACTTTGATGCTATACATGTTGGCAGCCAAAATATAACTTTATGCTAAAAAATGGAAGGACACTTTGACCCTGACAATGGACGAATGGTTGCAAAAGTTGACGGAGTTAGAAGAGATGGCTAAATTGACTACTTTGATCAAGGGAAAAAAAACCACAAATACCTTTGTTCCTCCTTGGAAATCACTTCTGGACTTTGTGCTTGAGGTGGAAAAAAAGAAACTTTGAATTTGGGTTTTACTGATTACATAGATTTGTTGTTACAGTAATGGCTAGTTTAAACTAGTATGTAAAAGTAAAAAGTTGAGGTTTGATGTTAATGCCTTACTCTACTGTACAAAGAATACTTTTCTTTCTTTTTTTCTCTTCTTCTCCACGCTTTTCCCTTCCCCTTTCCCTTCCTTCCCCATTTCTCCTTCTTTTTGCTTTTGTATTTTTTTAGCTGTTATATCATAAACTAATAAAATTGTTATAAACATTAAAAAAAACAGCTATTATACCAGTATTTCTCAACTTTAGCAGGGTGGGGAGTTCTGGGAGACCAGACACTCACATAATGATTAACAATTCTGCTGGGCACCCAGAACTGTCAACACCCTAGGAAGACATTCACACAAGGTCCTTAAAGTGGCTCTACGGTGAGATACTGAAGGGGCCCCACCAATGCTGGGCTTGCCTGAGGCTGAGCCAATCCAACTCTAGTACCCTGAGAGGCATTGAAAGCCCAGTGAATCCCCCAAGAGAAGCACAACAAGCTCCGATTCTGCCTCAGCCTGGTCTTCTAGTCAGGACCAGTAAATCTATTGGCTCACACAGTCATCTTTTCTTTTGGATCTTTGGCCCTCCACACTTTCTATTATTCTGCTATGCCTTTTCTATTGTGGGAAAATGGGTGGGGGGGGATTGTAAGGAGTGAGATGCGATGTAGCCACCCCAAAATTCTTTCTAGAAAGCCAAGGTCATCCTTTGTCTTTGCACCTCTGCACCTGACCGGAACTGGAGGGGTGGAACTGCCAGCATGACAGTGGGAGATTGGACCATGTGATGGACTTTTGGGTGTGGGGGGCAAGATCTTGAACTTTCAACTTGGTGGGGGAAGCTTGGAAGCTTTCAGGTTCGTGTTTTCCCAGATGTGCCAACATGGCTCTCTTCATCAACTGGAACTTTGAGCAATACTTTGCCTTGGACTCCGATTGACTTTTGGATGCTATTTGGAACCTATTTGGAACCTAAGTAAATGATATTTACTTTTGGATGCTATTTGGAACACAACACCTAACACCTGGGGTAATAACACCCACATGAGTGGATCCAAAGCTGGTTAGCCAAACTAAGATTCTGGCAAGAGATGTTGCATGGTGGCACTTTGACCCACCCATGCCAGTGATATCACCGCCGCTCTTCCAGCCTCACGGTACACAAGGAGGCCCCTTACTCAGAGGAGAGATGTCCAATTATGCCTGAGGCTGCCTAGGCCAGACTGGGTATGGAGTGTGGGCAAGTGACCTCTCTTTCAGCACATCTTTCATGCCCTCACCGATGAAGAGACATGGACCTCCTGTAATATCCTGGCCTTTAATGTCACCCCTGCTCCATCACCCTGTCACTTCCTTCACGAAGGCTTTAAAGTTGTTCTCATGTAAAGGTTGGGGTTTCCTTTCAACTCTGCACAGCACAACCAGCTCAAAAATCTACCCATTTGGAACTTAGACTTAGTGTAACCAAACGACATGCTTGATGAAAGTGATGAAGTTTTCTTTTTGTATGTGCTGTTTTGTTTGTGTTTGTTTGTTTTAAAAATAAAAATAAAATATATGTTTAAAAAAAGAAAAGAAACCAAAATTAGACTTACGGAATGCTTTCTCAACGGCTAGTAAAATGGGCTGTTGTTTCCTGCAAAGATTCCCCTCTCGTCGCTCCACCTATAAACTCTTTGGGGGGGGCCACAACCTTAGCCAGCTTTCCCTACTTCCTTCTATGACGTCTACTCCACAGCTGTTCATTTCTCTTATCAATTCTACGCATCCGCACATCAGGGACAACCTCCCTCTGTTCCTCCTCACTGCTCCCTGACTCAGATGCCACCTGGTGCCCAACAGGCCTCTCTAGTTCCTGCTCTGACTCCAAACACCCTCCAGAGTCTTCCTCATCCTCCAGAGCAGTCCCATCATGGTCTGAGCTGTCAGAGTCCACCAATAGCTCAGACGGACGCTGCTGGGCCACAACACACCCTGAGAAGTCTAAGCCTGTCATTTTCTGCAACAATACTATTTTAAACTGTGCTGGTGTTGTACAGTAGTTTCTGACCATCATTTGGTCATAAAAACAAATCTGGCTGAAACACTGAATCAGGGAAGAAATCTGAAAACATTTCCTTCTGGTTCTGTGGGTGTGTCTTAGTGGGGAAGGGGGTCATGTGACTAGGAGGGTGTGGCTATGTAATCACGTGACTATGGGGTCAAAATACAGAATCTCCCTTTAACAATATCCTGCTGGAGCAGGGGGTTGGACTAGATGACCTCCAGGTACTTTCAAGCCCTGGATTGCTATGCTCTTTCAAGGTATCCTCTGAAGCTGCGTCTAGTGCCAGGTTTCTGGTCCTTCCTCCCTCTCCTTTTTCCCTCCCTCCCTCTCTTTCTTCCTCCTTTCCTTCCTTCCATTTGCAGAACCCCACCCCCACCCCATTTTTGGCCTAGCAGCCCTCAGGAAAGCCTTCTGGGAGTAAAAATGCCCCCTACCCATTTTTGGCGTAGCAGGGGGTAAAAACAGACCCCCCATTTTTGGCCTAGTAGGCTTCAGGGAAGCCTCCTGGGGGTAAAAATGTCCCCTCCCATTTTTGGCCAAGCAGGCCCCAGGGAAGCCTCCAGGCTGCTTTAATAGCCATAGTAATAGCACTTAGACATATATGCCAGTGTTTTACAACTCTTTCCAGTCAGTTTACAGGGTTAACATATTACCTCAGCAATCTGGGTCCACATTTTACTGACCTCCGAAGGACGGAAGGATGAGTTAACCTTCAACCAGTGAGAATCGAACTGCCGAACTTCTGGCATTTGGCAGTCAGCATAAATAGCCTGCAGTACTGCATTCTAACCACTGTGCCACCACGGCTCTTTCATCAGCCATAAAGGGCGTGAGTCTAAAGGCCTAATGGCTGAGCTCTCAGTCCTAAGGATCCTGTCCACTTCCTGAGGTCCAAATGGTTCCTCTCTCCCCAGAGAACCCATCCCTCACAAGGAATCTCCTCTGAGCCTTTTGCCCTGGGCCACCTTGGTTGCCAAAAGGTCATTGAATTAATACACTCCATGTTCTGACCAATCCTTTACATTCATCTAACCAAAGGTTGTGGAGCATGCGTGTCAAACTTCCTTATTTTTCAGAGTATAAGACACACCCTTTGCCCCCCAAAAGATGGTGCATCTTATACACTGAACGTAGCCCCACCCCCACCCCCCCACCAAAGGCCAAACATGCGAGGCATGGAGGCACTGCTGGTCTGTGGCAATCCCTGCAGCCTGGGACAGCTGATTGGGGGTATTCTGGCAGTCTGATCCACCTGCCAATCAGCTGTGCTGAATCAGGCTGCAATAAGTGCTGAAGCTGACCTGGCCGATCAGAGTTTGCAGCCGTAATCACATTCGGGAATCCCACACAAGTAACTGATTCAGCAGGATTCAAAATAATAATAATATACAATATATTACTAAAAACAGGTTTTCCAATGTAGCAGTAAATAAAATCAAACGGTATAGGGTTTCCTGCCTAGGCAGGGGGTTGGACTAGAAGACCTCCAAGGTCCCTTCCAACTCTGCTATTGTATTGTAAATCACAAGCAGTTTCACTTTCAGTTCTCGGCTAAGCCAGGCTCCTTCCTGTCTCCTTCTTGCTCAAACAGCAAATTTCAGAGTCCAAATAGCCCTAATTTGCTGTCTTAGTGGCTATGCCTATTCATTGGCTGACCTTGTTCCCATGTGTCAGCTGAATACTATGGATGCTGGGAGGCAGAGGCAGAATTTATTTTCCTCCCCCAAAACTAAGGTGTGTCTTATACTCCCAAAAATACGGTAACTGCGTCACATTGCCGTCATGTGACATTTCACGACTTTTCCCCCTTTGTGGCACCGGGGTGGGTGTGGCCTACACATGATGCATCCAGCCCATGGGCCGCCGTTTTGACACCCCTGCTGTAAAGTATTAAATAAAGTGAAAAAGTTTTATAGATGGTAGATTTTATTCAATTTGGTTGCCTAGATCTCCTCAACAGGTTTCAAAGGTTTTACATCTAAAAATGTTATGCTGTCCTAATTTGACCTATTTATTAATTTATCTCTAAAGATGTACATATGCTGTTGTATTTTTTTCTCTCTCTCTCTTTTCTTAGTGGTCCCTGAAAGACATTCTGGTTTCTTCTATGGTTTAATTCTACCTTTACAAAGAACAGTGTATTTTCTCTCTATTGCAGAACAATAGTTATTTTTTCCAGAGTTGAAATGCTCCAATACTAGAACCTGAACTCAACCTTTTCAAATAATGAATAAAAATCATTTTCAGGGATTTTGTTCCAGTTTGGTACATTATAAGAGAGAGGAAGTAGTCATAGAATGAAGAGCAGGCACCCTTCTCTTCATAAAGGCAGCCAAAGTCCACCTTAAAGCAGGATAAACTGTATCCAGATTGAGGATTGACATTTCAGATTCATCCCAAACTTCTCTTTTCAGGGTGGAAATTATCAAGAGATTTTCTAAGAGACGTTTAGGGAGCAGCTTCTCTCTCACTCCTGGGCTCATCTTCAGAGTTTCACCCCATTTGTTACCCCTCCCATTGCGCATCTGCCTGTTGACTCCCTCAGAGTTTAGAGAGACGATGTCTCTCCTTGTGGCCATTATCTAAATCATAGTGATTTATTTCTTCTCTTGGTGCTAAATCTCAAAAGACATTTTGGAAAGCTTCAAGGTGTCATACAGAGAAAGCCATAGGATGATAGTACATCAAAGCCTTTTTGGCTAATATCTTTGCACTGGAAAATCTTGGGGGCATAAGGGGCCCTGGAGAAAGAGAGAACCTTGAAGGCTTTTAAGACAAGCAAGAGCTGCAAATGTGAAGCCTTGTCTGACTCTGCCTGGATTAGGAAACCTCCGGACCTTCCGTCTTGGAAGTGGGCTTTAGTTTCTTCCACCTCTTCCGATCATCTTGCCTTCAAAGCAAGACTGGAGACTCCATCAGGAACACAAGTCATGTTGCTGCTTCTGCTGCTTCTTCTGTCCCAGGAAGTTCTGGGACGTCTCAGAGCCAAATGCATCCTGACTCTGAAGAGGGACGAGGTGCATCCAGTGAACTATTACAAGCCAGGAGATTTTGTCATTGGTGGCATTGTCTCTGCAACAAGGATGTTTCTTCTTCCATTAAGCTTCAACAAATCTCATTTGACTCAAATTTCTCAGTACGTCAAAATTCCTGCTCAGAATTAGGGCCTCTCCATTCCACCCTAAGTTCTAAAGTTCCAGCCGCCTCTCTTACAATGAATGATCTCTTTGATTTGCTAGTTCTTCTCTCTTTCTCTTTCATTTCATCCTTGGATCATCCTTTTCAGCTGATGACCTGATTTGAAATTCTCAAGTAAATAACCAGTAGAGGTTTTCTATTTTTCTTGACCTTGAAGAAGCAGCTTCTGCTTTTCTTGACATCCTCTCAGCAGAGTTGGACTGTGGATGGAGAAGAGAGGATGGTTCTTCTCTTCTACCACTCTCATGCCCAATAAGGTCATCAGAATGGGTAGAAAAATGCAGAAATGTTGGGTTTTTTTCTCTGAAGTAGAAATGAGATATCCTCAATTTTATTCTGTACCACCTGTTCAATGAATGGATCCCAGTTCAGAATTGACTTTTCTTAAATGCCTGAATCCCATTTGAGTGATTGCCAGTATCTTTACCACACGATGAATTAAATGTCAGTTAAGTCTCTATTGTGGATATATCAACACCTTCAGCAACTAAGCACTTATCCCATTTATTAACAGTCATAGCTGCTCATTTTTTGTGTGCCATTGTGGGTGTTTCTGTATGTTCCTTTCCAATTGTCACTCTTCCAAATGTTAATTATTAGAAAAGATAATTAGGCAAAGGGACAGAAAGAAATGGAAAAGCAGTCTGAAATCTTAATCAACAGCAAGAATAAGGATAATATGAACAATAAGCTAAAGCTAAATTTAAAACTGAATTAGGTACAAATGGTGAACATGTAATAACAAAAATGTATAAAGTTTTAAGCATTTGAAACAAGATGAACAAATTAAATTTGCATGACTGAATGCACTGTTAAATTTGGAAATTAAATGGGTAGAATTTGGGTAACTGGTATTCAATTTGCACTCTGTCATAATTTAAGAGAATGCTTTTTTAAAAAAAATAAAATGTTCTATTCTTGGTATATGACACCAGAGACTTTATCAAAACCGTGTAAAACATATTTCAAACAAAAGCAGGAATTGTGAAAAGCATAGAGGAACATTTTTTCATGCAGGGTGGATTGGTGAGAAAACTAGATACTAATTGACACAATCATGCAAAGAATTAGAAAGGCAAAAAATTGTGAAGAAACCAGAATTATTTTTTATTGGGACTTCAGAACAATGAATTAAAAGGCATTCGTAGCAGATGGATTTTATGTATGCTAATTGCAGCAAGGCTGCTGTATGCTCAAGGATGGAAGAATCATGGAATTCTCAGAGTGGGAGACTTGACTGTGAAAAATTTAAAGAACTTAAAGAAATGAAAAATTTCTGTTGAAAAGAAGGTAGGAAATCAGGTTATTTTTCTCTTTTTATTTCTTGAATTCTCCTTATTTATTTATTTATTTCCTTTTTTTCCTTTTTGATTAACATTTCATTTTTTGGAAAAATTCTTAATCAATTTAAATGTAAAAAGAGTTAGGGAAGTAATACTCGATAAACTCGATAAACTCAGACATAATATAGCTATAACTAAATAAATCCAGACATAATATGCATTCAATATCCCTAAATGAAAGAATCCTAGAGTTCCATTCAGATAGGTGAGATAAATATATATTTTGGAGATTTGAAAATGCCTCCAAACCTCTCAACCTTACGTGGATTAGAAATACAATTGTTGAATTTAAAAATGACACTCTCAGTTGCATACAAGGAAAACCAGTACAAAATGTTTTATAGATGGCACCTGGCACCAACAAGGTTAGCTAAAATATCATCAAATACCTCCCCAAAATGTTGGAAATGTGAATCGATACACAGAATGTATTACCATTTATCGTGGACTTGTGAGGAGGCTAAAAAGTTTTGGAAAAAGATCAAAAATTGGCTGGAGGCAATAACGGGAGTTAAAATAGAAGGGAAACCGGAAATCTTCTTATTAGGAATAATGTCTGCGAAATACAAAAAAGAAATCCAGTATTTAATACTACATATAATAACGGCGGCAAGGATTGCCTATGCCCAGAAATGGAAAAACAAACTAACTCCAAGTGAAGATGAAATAATAAGAAAGGTTATGGACTGTGCTGAAATGGACAAACTAACTAAAGAAATTCAGGGAACAGAAGAATCAGAATTCTACCAGATATGGGATAAATGGTATAGGTGGATGGAGGAAAGAAACAAGAATCAATGAAGGAATGTAACAAAACTCAAAAATAATAGTTGTGGGTAAAATAAGAAAGTTAAGAATGGTGAAACCCAAATAAAACATAATTGAATGGGAAAAAAATAATAAAAATAAAAATAAAAACTTAGTTAATTTTTGGTAATTAATAAGTAGAACGTTGTAGCTGCTTATAGAATGTTTTTGTTTTTAAAATGTTTATTCGTTAACAGATAACCCATCATGACAATAATAATGAAATAATAACTCTAACTGGTAAAAACAATTTGGATATAAACTATAATATGGGACCTGGGGAAAAGATTTATTAATTTTATTAATATTTTTTGTTTAGATTTTGTTATAAAGATGTAATCTCTCCTGGATACTTATAAATTCTAGTAATAAATTTTTGTCTAGATTTATTATAATATAAATATAAATGATTCTAGACAAAAGCACGTTTAAACAAATATAGTTAAATGAGAATGATGGTATATTGATGGTATAAAGATTTTTGATTTAAAATGTACAATTCAATATGAATGAAATATAAAGAATGATTGTAGTAAAGCACGAAATTTATTTGTAACCAATCGACATGCTTTCTGGAAGATGTAATGAAGAATGTTTTTGTGTGGTTTTTTGGTTTAATTAAAACAAAAAAAAATTTTTTTTAAAGAAATACAATTGTTGAAAGAAAGTTAAATGACATGTTGCTTTCATTGATTATGTCCTGATATATTCATACTTTCAGGGAAGCTTTAACAGAGTACTGGAAAATCCTGTCCTTCCTTTTTGCGATCCAAGCGATCAACAAGGATCCCAACATTTCGTTCAATGTCACCCTGGGATACAACATCTATGACAATTATTTCAGAGCAGAAATGACCTCGGAGGCTTTGCTGGACCTGCTTTCGGAGGGAAAGGCCAACGTTCCCAACTACAGCTGTGGAAGGCAGAGAAACACAGTGGCTGTTCTGGAAGAGGCTGACACTGACATCTCCTTCCAGATTTCGACCATGTTGGGAACCTACAAAATCCCTCAGGTGTGTCTTTGTTGGGAAGACCATTTGGAGACATGCAACATACAGCCACACAGCCTCTCTTGTAAATGAAGAGCAAAGTTCCATTGTGGGAATTGCATGAAGTAAGGATGGAGGTTCTATCAAATGGCAGAGAAGGAGCAGAGAAGACAATCCTCTCTCTGGCCCACTCTTAAAGCAGATTGTACAACTCTGCTAAATGTGTCTAGGGAAACCTCTTCATTACAAGGAGTGAAACAATTCCTCCATTAAAGTTATTCCCCCCCCCCCCTGCTCTTCAGTAAAATAGAGTTTCTTTGTTTTCCTTTTCAGATCAGTTACAGTTCTGACTTTCAGATTCTGAGGGATAAAACTCAGTTTCCTTTCTTCTACCCCCTGCTCCCTGCGGAAGGAGCCCAGTACCCAGGGATGGTCCAGCTTCTCCTCTATTTGAAGTGGACCTTGGTTGGTCTCCTTGCTCCAGACAAGGAGAATGGACAAAGGTTCATGAGGACAATGACTTCTATTCTGGTCAAGAATGGCATTTGCCCAGTTATATCACAAACCTTTCCCACAGCTATTGGGGACCCACTTGTATACCTGAACCAATACCTCAGGTGGAGAAAAGTGAATGTCTTTATTTATGGTGCAGACGTGAATACAGGTGCTTCAGGGTTTAAAATTATGCATCAGATATTTGCATTTATTGCTGAACCTCTTAGAGGAAAAGTTATGATCACAACAATCCTCTTGAGCTTCAGTTATTATTTGAAAAATAAAAGTATTTCCTTCCAATACTTCCATAGCATTTTTTCCTTTCTTTTGAAGACAAATCAAATGGCAAATGATGATTGGTCTATAGAGCTTTATGATTCCATGAGGCGCTTGGTGGAGAAGTCTTTCTTGTGCTCCTACACCAAGGATGCCTTTTCGGTGAAAGTCTGGAGACGGTGCAAGCAGAAAGTAGACCTGGAAACTCTGAGGAAAGAGGAACAGGATCGGATCCTGACTCTGGACAGCTATTTCATTTACAACACAGTCTGGGCTGTGGGACGGGCCTTAAATACAGCTTATTTATCCAGATCCAGGAGGACAACATTTAAAAATATTGAAAGCTTCAAAATTCCAGTGCTGAAGGCCTGGCAGGTACTTATTTTCTTTTTCACAGCTCTCCACTGATGTTGAGAATTTTACAATTGTAACAACTGTGTAACTATTCTGACAATAGTAATAATTTAATCAAAATATAGAAAAATTAAATTGAGTTCCAACTTTCCATTGGTCTCCCTGTTGCTTTCATTTTATCTTGCTCATTTCTAAAACATAGAACAACAGAGCTGGAAGGGACCATGAAGGTCATCCAGTCCCACCCCCTGCTCAAGCAGGAGACCCTATACCATTTCATACAAATGGCTGTCCAGTCTCTTCTTAAAAGCCTCCAATGATGGAGCAACCACAACTTCTGAAGGCAACCCATTCGATGGATTGGTTGTTCTCACCGTTAGGAAATTTCTCCTAAGTTCTAGGTTGCTTCTTTCCTTAATTAGTTTCCACCCATTGCCTCTTGTCCTGCCTTCAGCTGCTTTGGAAAATGGTTTGATACCCTCATCCTTGTAGCAGCCCCTCAAATATTGGAAACCCCCTCATATCCCCTCAGTTCTTTCTTTCACTAAACAAGACATACCAAATTCCTGTAGCCGTTCTTCGTATGTTTAGCCTCCAACTTCTTTTGTTTTGTTTTTTAACAAAAGCTTCTTGCTAACTTCTGATTTACATTCAGCTCTTTTATCTTGGGCTCTTTTCTTCACAAGCAGGAGCACTGCCCTGTCCCACCCAACCTCAGAAAATGTGCTGTCCATATTAGGCAGTTAAACACTCTGATCCTCTCACCTCCTGGGCTGCCCCTCTGCTCCAAAGGAGACTTGACTCAGAGGGGTCTCATTCCTGTTCTAAGACCCCCCTTTGGACTCCTCTTCCCCTGCTTTAAACTCTCAGCAGGATCTGAGACGTCAAAAAGTGGTAAACATCTTTGGGCCAAGAAGCTAAGAAGGCTGAGGTCAGCTCACAAGGTGAAAGGTTTAACTAGGAGAAATTCTAGAGGGAGCAAGATTGAAGAACATTCCATAAAACATTCCATAGACTTTGCATAAAATTATATGGAGGTGACCTTAACTGGTGAGAGAGAATCGTCTTTCCCAGTGAGGATCTGGGGTCTCTTCTCCAAACCAAATAGCTCATCTCTCGCCTCAGTGCAAGTTGATAATACAAGATTCTTAAGCACAACATGCTACTAGAGCAAAAGCTCCGATAGGTAACCCCAAGGTGAGCCAAGATTTTTCTCTTCCTATCCTCCCATTGATCGTTAAACAGTTCTTTATAGCCTGGTTTCTCTGTGGGGCATTTTATTTCATGTTGACCTCACTGGCAGAATTCTTTCAATGTGCTTGTGCACTGCATCCCCTTCCTTCAGGGTCTTAACTTTGGACCTCACTAGCTCACACTGGGTGTCTCCTTTCCTAAACTTCCCTTTGGTTTTCTAATATCCCTCTCTGGAGTGACAGTTATGAATGGGGAGAGATAAAGGACAACTTTTACCAGTCTTTGCTCTGAATGGTCATTTTTAGTCCTTTTAATAGATATTTTATTGCATATTCCTCAGTACAGATCATTCCAGCACAAACTGAGGATTTTTTTGCCATAGAGCTTTGTATGTCGTTTGTAATGTGGTCATTTTTCTCTTCCATTCCAGCTTCATTCCTTCTTTCAAAACTCTCAGTTTTATAATAATTGCATCAATGGAGTATATTTAGATCAGAATGGAGAGCTGGTGGCAGACCTGGACATTATGCATTGGATTATTTTATCTAATGTATCTATCAACAAAGTGACATTTGGAAGTCTAGAAAGAGAGGGATACCAAGATTTCAAGTTGATGATCCTCCAGAATGCTACTGCAGTGATGGAAATGCTAGACAAGGTGGGGGAAAGACTTTATCCAACCCTTTCTGAAGGTCTCACCAAGAGGATTGCAGAATTGGGGCAGTGGTGTCATTTCAGTTCTCCCAGAGAGGAAACATCTTCTTTGGTTACATGTTCAGCTGTCTGAGAAAAAAATATCCTTACTTCCAGTTAGTAGTCTATCAGTTTTCTGTGGGGGAGCAAGACTTAAATCATAGGGCAACATGATTCCCTTCTCCAAAGCAGAGAATCCTTCCAACTTTCCCTTGAGTATGTACATGACAAGAGTTACAAAGATGATTGGGGGGACTGGAGGCTCAACTGTATCATCAACAGTTGTGGAAACTGGAAATGCCAATTCAAACGAAAAGAAAGATTAGGGGTGACATGATAGCAGTCTCCCAATATTTGGGGGCTGTCACAGAGAAGATCTCAACCCATTCTCCAAATCATCAGCAGACAAGGCAAGAAGTGACAGATGGAAGCTGATCAAAGAGAGATCCAAGCAAGCAAGAATTAAGGAGAAATGACCCATTAGTAAGAACACTTAATCAGTGGAACATCTGGCCTACAGAAGTGGTGGGTGCTCCACCACTGGAGGGTTTTAAGAAGAAATTGGACAGCCATTTGTCCATAATGGTATAAGGTCTCCTGCTTGAGCAAGGAATTAGACTTGAGAACCTCTTCAAAGTTAGCAAAGAGAAGCCTTGAACTGGAGAGCTCCAAACTTTTCCTTTTACTTCCTTTAGGAAATACAATAATTCACTTGTGGATTTTTTTAAATTTCCCCCTCTCTGCCCAGCCCTTCCCTCCTTCCAGATGTGTGGAAAGTTGTTCTCCTGGATTCATGAAGATGTCTCAAGAAGGGAAGCCCATCTGCTGCTACAATTGTCACCCATGTGCAGAAGGAACCATCTCCACCATGGAAGGTGAGTGACAGCAGGAGAAAGTCTTTTTGGGAGGACGATAATGCTGACATTTTTCATGAACATTTTTTCCTGAGGGTGACATTCCATGGGTTCTCCTAGAGGCTCTTCTTTAGATCCATTGTCTCACTCCTGACCTAAAAAGAGGAGAGGAGAGGAGAGGAGAGAAGCTAACGTCCTTCTTGACCTTGTGCAAAGCTATTGTTGCTTATAGAAAATTGAGGAAAGCATTTTAATATCCTCACTCCAGATCCAATTCATCTTCACCTCTACCTAATGTTATTTAGCTCCATGGCAAAAGGGCTGATTATCCAATTCAGCTGGCATAAAGCTACACTAAGCAATCTCTCAGATGTCTTCATCCCATTATAAACTGATTTCTATTGCTGCCTTAAGACATTGACAAACGGCTGGGCTCCAATTTTCAAGAGGTTCAGCAGTGAAAAGGTAAAATGGTAGAACTTCCTTCCTTCCTTCCTTCCTTCCTTCCTTCCTTCCTTCCTTCCTTCCTTCCTTCCTTCCTTCCTTCCTTCTCTCTCAATGTCCATTGATGAAATGGTGACATAAAAAGAAAAGACATATTTAGCTGTTCTAACTGGAGAGAAATGAAGATACACATACTTTCTTCACCAACCCAGTTATTCACAACAAAAACAATGTTACCCAAACAATGCATTTGATTAAAGGACATGTTAAAGGAACTTTAAATCTTGCTCTTTTTCAGATGCAGACAAATGTACCAAATGTCCAGAAGATCAACATCCAAACACCAAGCGAGTTCACTGTATCCCCAAGATTAAAAGTTATCTTTCTTACAAGGAAAATCTGGGGCTCATCCTGACTTCCATTGTTTTCCTCCTCTCTTTAACCACAGGCTTTGGCTTGGGGATCTTCATCAAATTCATGGAAACCCCAATTGTCAAAGCCAACAACCGGGACCTCTCCTACATCCTCCTGGTCTCCCTCCTGCTTTCCATCTTGACCTCCTTCCTGTTCATTGGCCGGCCAAGGTGACCTGCCTCCTCCGACAAACAGCCTTCAGCATTGTCTTCTCCATTGCCATTTCTTCCATCTTGGCCAAAACAATCACAGTGGTGTTAGCCTTCTTGGCCACAAAACCAGGGAACAAAGTGCAGAGATGGTTGGGGAAGAGCTTGGCCAACTCCATTGTCCTTTCTTGTTCTGGTCTCCAAGTTGTCATTTGCATCATCTGGTTGGGCACTTTCCCCCCATTCCCAGACTCTGACCTGCATTCCCAACCTAGAGAGATCATCCTACAATGCAACGAAGGTTCTGTCACCATGTTTTATGTTGCCCTTGGATACATGGGCTTCTTGTCTGCTGTCTGCTTCACGGTGGCTTTCCTGGCCAGGAATCTCCCTGGGGCCTTCAATGAAGCCAAGATGATCTCCTTCAGCATGCTGGTCTTCTGCAGTGTCTGGGTGTCCTTTGTGCCTGCCTACCTGAGCACCAAGGGGAAGTACACGGTGGCTGTTCAGGTCTTCTCCATCTTGGCCTCCAGTGCTGGACTGCTGGGCTGCATCTTCATCCCTAAGTGCTTCATTATTATTTTTAGGCCAGATCTGAATACCAAAGAACATCTCATGTCAAAATAAAATAGAAAAATAACTTTTACAAATTCATTATTTTTCCAAAATGGCATTTTATAGTCTTAATTAACAGATTTAGGTTCATTTATCATTTATTTATCGAACTTACATGTTTCCCGTCTTGCCTAAAGATGACTCTATGAAGCTTACAATCAATAAAAACAAGTGAAACTTTAAATCATTCACAGAATAAATAGTATCACTAAAATTGTTTTAAAATCGATAAAGGAGGGAAGAGGTGAGGAGGAAGGTGCACAGGTAGAACAGATATCCCTCCTATTCCTAAAGCTACTCCTGTTCCTATTCTTCTGTATTCCTAAACAGACCAATAATAATATATGAAGTCTTATTTTTAGTCTTGATAATGTCGGTAAAGTCATTTTCCAGATGAATGAGTCTTTCCAGTAAGGAAATGGAGACAAAAGGAATGTAGCTTTGCAGCTCCTATTGACCTGTGGGAAGTTTTATCAGAACATTCCCACAGCAATCCCTGAATCTGACGATGAAAAGGCTCCTTAGAACTAAGACCATTTTTCTTTGCAGATAACAGAAGGGCAAGAAATAATCTGAGATTTCTTATGTTATTATTTATGTACGTATAACCCATTTTCTCCTCCTGTTTTCCATCATTTCACCCTCTTTTCTGCAATTTATAAATATTTATATATTTCTATTAAACAAATGTATAAGGCTGCCACATTCACCTATAAGTTCCACTGAGCAGATTACAACTTTAACATTCACAATATTAAAAGCTCATTAAAATCCCACAGCAGTATGAGTGGGATATGAGTGGAGGATGTGAATGTATCCCTTTGTCTCAGGGAATTTCTCTCTGTTGTGGAAAAGATCCACTCCCAGTATGTAACGTGTAATAAACACTGCCCTGATTGGTCACTTTGGGTCCAGTGTATTGATTCTACAGAAACTCTGTGACCAGGGATGAGAGCAGGGCACCCAAAGTCACCAACTATTCCTTGCAAATAAAAGTTACCATGCAGGATTTGGAAGATCCAGCTAAGCGAATCACACAACAATCCCTCCAGGAGTTTCTAGAATTGGATGATCTCAGCTTGCCTGGGACTGGTGGGCTATGACACCTGGCTCTAGAATTCCCAATTCTCCTGACTGCCATTATCCTATTACTCTGCTCAGGGCAATGTTTAGGACTTTTGAGTTATTGTTCCCAGGAGAGTGCAAGGCTTAACCCTGTTCTCTTGGGAGATCCATATGGTGACCCCCTTGAGGTCAAATGGGGAGACAGGACTGTGGGGAAAATCAGGTCTTAGATAAATGGAATTGACTCAATCAAGTTGCCATAAAGCAATATAAGGCCAACCTTTCTTATCTCAATACAACAATCCTAAAGATTTGCAATGGAAAATGCTTTCTTTTAGGGGTCTGGCATTATCAAAGTGGCTCCTCCTTTTGATTTAGCTTTTCTTCCCTGTTTTATTGCTTGATTGGTTTTTGGTTTTTTTTGCCTTAGTCCTTCCTTCCCTGAAGGAAAACAGACAGAAGAAGGAACGTGAGCTCACTAGCATATAGAAAGTTGACACCCTTTACCTCTGAATACTTACATCTGTGTGCTTACATCATTTGTTTCTTATGTGTTAGTCTCTCCTTTCATTTTGAGATGATATGAATACAACTCTTTGTTCTGTGGGGCCTTCTCTCCATGTTATTTGAGGGACTCCCACCAGAGCATGCAAATAAACAGTGCAGTAACAGTTCATTACTTGTTTTGGGTCCTACATCTGATTCCAGAAGTAGTAAAATACTGAACACCGGAAGGTACCAGAGAATAGAGGAATTTTCCCTCCTTCAAGACAAATAATTTCTTTCCACTGTCAGCTGTCAGAGGTCACACTCTAACTACAGGCATTCAAGATGGGTGAGGATTTTGCCTTCAATCCTCTTCTGGTTCCCCAGAGTTCTGGATGGAGGAAGGGAGAGAGCAAGGAGAGCAAATTGGCCAATAGCTGCTCCCCCACAGGTGGGTCTCTTCAGAACTGAAGTAGCTCAGAGGAGGGACAGGTTCGACCCTGAGGACACCTTTTCCATTATTATATGGTGGTAGAAGTGGGATATTGAACACTTGGGGGTAAATAGGGAATCAAGAGGTTTTTTCCTTTAAAAAAAATCCTCTGACAATCAGCAACGGTCAAATACCAACCACAGGTTTTTATCCCCCACCCGCACCTAAAAAGTGCCAATGATAGACAGGGTAGGTAGTACTAGGACAATCACACAGCTGAGAAGTGACAAAGATACTTGGATGCCAACCCTCTCAGAAAGGCTCAGGCTATGAAGATCTCTGCCACAGAGGATTCCTCACAAGAAGGCAAAAAGTCTGTTCAGCACCTCAGCCCAGAGAAGCTGGAATGGGAGGCTAAGAGAGAGGAAGACATGAAAAGGGTGAAAGTTTATCTGGAGCTTAACTGAAGGGAGATTGATGAGAAAGAGCATCAAACCCAAATAAGGCTCTGGCAGTTGCAGCACTTATTCATCTACACTAAACCTTCTCCTCCTGACAGAACCAGACCTTGGGAAAATTGAAATACCAATTCTGAAAGAACCATGAAGGAGATGAGGCTGAGACCTTCCTAGCTAACTCTGAAGATACCTACCATGCTAAAAGCAGTCAAAAACCCAGGATATGGTTCATATGTATCCTCTCTTAAAGGATTGCTTAAGCCAGATATTGGCTAACTTGTGTGCTGAGGAAAAGAAGGGCTACCAATTGGTTTAAAATACAAATAATAACTGTTAACTTATTTTATTGTTTCATTATTTATTGTTATATTATTATTACATTGATTAAAATAACTACTTTTATCTCCTTCAGTTTTAAACAACATCAGTTGTCAAACAGAGGCAAATGAAGCATATAAACCAACAACTGCAATCAAAAATTAAATGTTATAATCCGGAGAACTAATTTCAAAATCAGGTCCCTGCTTTTATCATTAGTTGTTCCTTTATGTTTAGATCTGGTCTCGGGAGGATAATGTAGCACTTGGGGAAGAAGATGCAGCCCAGCAGGCCAGCACCAGAGGCCAAGATGGAGAAGACCTGCACGGCTACCATGGACTTTCCTTTGGTACTCAGGTAGGTGGGCAGGAAGGAGATCCAGACACTGCAGAAGACCAGCATGCTGAAAGTGATCAGCTTGGCTTCATTAAAGGCCCCAGGCAGGTTCCTGGCCAGGAAAGCCACTGTGAAACAAATGACAGCTAGAAAACCCATGTAACAAAGGACAACATAAAACATGGTGGCAGAGCCTTCGTTGCATTGAAGGATGATATTTCCAGGCTGGGAGTGCATGTCAGAGTCAGGGAATGGGGGAGAAATTCCCAGCCACATGGCACAGATGAAAATTTGGACACCAGAACAAGAAATGATGATGGAGTTGGCTAAGCTCTTCCCTAACCATCTTCTCATCCTGTTTCCTGGTTTTGAGGCCAGGAAGGCCAGCACCACCATGATAGTTTTGGCCAACACAGAAGACACAGCTACTGAGAAGACAATGCTGAACATTGTTTGTCGGAGAAGACAGGTGGCTTTCCTTGGTTTCCCAATGAAGAAAAAGGGGGACAAAAAGCAAAGCAAGAGAGAGATCAGGAGGATGAAGGAGAGGTCCTGGTTGTTGGATTTGACAATGGGACTTTCTAGGGATTGAAGGAATAGGATTAAAATGAACACTGTGGTTAGGAACAAGAGTAGGGCAAAGGAGATGAGGATGATCCCCAGATGTTCTTCATAGGACAGAAAGATGGTTCTTTTGGGGATACATCTGACTTGATTCTTGTTTGGATATTGATCATCTGGACATTTGGTGCATTTTTCAGTATCTGAGGGAACAAAGCAATATATATTTTATAGTCTTTCAAATTTCAATAAAACCTTTGGGTGAGATGTGATATTGAAAGATAGGAAAGCTTTAGTAAATTGTATATACACTCCAGACAGACAAAAAATCCCCAGAATAGAAAACTATAAAAACAAGAGCAACAAGAAAATAAAACAAAAAGGAGGAGGAGCCAACGTCGCTACGACACGGACAAGCAATCTCAATGCTCTGAGATCGTTGCCGAAACATTTATCGCTGGGTGGTCCAATCGGACCTAAACAATCCCGCAATGATGGTGAATGGGAATAATATGTCCTGTTTATCACAGGGACACCGCAAAGTCCCTGATCGATCCAGAAGAAGTTCTTCTAGCTGGCGATAAAAGCACAGCCCCTAGGCTGATGAAGTTGTGACGGCTCCGATCAGAAGGAAATGGAAAGAGAAAGCGTTTACAGCTGGTGAGGAATTTTTACCGTTTTAAAAGAGACTGCCCACAAAAAACTTAAAATTAATTTAAATCTGAGAACAGAAGAAATAAGTGGCAGAATTAAACTTTGAATGGTTTTGATCAGTGTGTTATCTTGCTTCTTAAATGCTATTTTTATGGATGGAATTTATGCAAGCCTTTTAAAATGAATGGATTAACAAAAACCAATACACAAGCCTGATCAAGAAGCTGACTTCCAGTTAAAGGAAATGAACAGGAGTGTGAGGAAGAGATGAAAGACCGGTAAGAAAATTCATCTAACCCACAGTCATAAATCAAACTTAGGAAAGGCAGAGAATCTTGAGAGCATAAATAATATTGATGGTCAGATCAGGATTTTTTAAAAAGACATAGAAAGAAAGGGAAAATGGAGGGTTGAAAAACTAGCCCCCCCTCCCCCCAAAAGCCATTTGTTTGAAACAACTCAGACAGAAAGGAAGAAAGTAGAGAAGTGACAAACCCACTCAAACACAAACTCTAAATTTTGTTTTGGACTTGAAAAGATTGTGTTTTTAAAGGAGTCTAGGAATGTGAAGATTTACTTTGTCCAAGTGTCTTTTAACTAACATATCTTAAGCAACCCCAATTAATGAGGGGTGGAATGTAACAAGGGAGAAAGATCAAGAAAAAAACACTATCTCCTCACTGACAACTGATAACCTAATCTTGCCTGTGTGGGAAATTCTAATTAACCAATTGCCATAAATCAGAACTTGGAAAAGCAGGAGGCAAAGAAGAAACATACCTGAGTTTTGGCTGTATGCAAGCTGGTTCCAATTAATATATTTTGAACATCTATAAACAACAAGAGGTGAAAAGTAGCAAGAAAAAAATAATAACAAAATTAAGAACGGGGAAATATGAAGGTGTTTCCCCCCCTTTTTTTTCTTCAAAAGATTAAGTTGATTCCAGCTTCTCTTCCATTTTCAAAGTAGTTGAATTAACTAAATTTAAGGTGGACCAGAACCTCGAAATAAGATTTGTATAACTAACTGCAATTTTGGAACAGGACATTAAGGAAGAACAAAAGACCAAGATGGCTCCCATTGCTCTTCCCCACAGCAGCTGTAGATAAATTTAAGGTGGACCAGAACCCTGAAATAAGAACTGTATAACTAACTGTAACTTTGGAATTGGACATCATGGAAAGCTGGGAATTTGAAGAACTACATGAAATTATAAAAAAAATATGCATAAATAATTAAAATTAAGCCTAAATAGAATTCTGAACCCAGAGAAGCAGGTATTTACAGAAGAAGGCAAAGAAGAAAGGGGAAAAGAAAATGAAGGGGTAGAAACGGTGGGAAATAAAAAGCAGACAAAAAACTCCATGGGCTTGGCAGTGGTATAGGGAAAATTGTAAAAGGATGATGTGTCCCAAAAAAAAGGAAATAACAAGCAGACAAAAGATGTTTTGGAGGCTGTCAATGGCATAAGGAAAATTGAAGCAAGAGGTTACGCCCCAACAAAAGAAATATAAATTTTTTTTTTGATGGTGGCTTAGGGAAAATTGAAGGGGGTGGACATGTCAAAACAAAGAAAAGGGAGAAGGCAGGAACAGAGAACGGGGACAAAAGACTTACTAGGAAAAAATCAAACAACTAGAAATCATTATATGGGAAAATATAAAGCTAAGATTATGCCTAAATATGATAATAAAATGGAGTTGCTAACTGGTTGAATATGATAATGGAAAGATAATTAAATAGAGGTTAATATATGTGGAATATGGACAAATATGAAACTGCTATGGGAAGAGTATAAAGCAGAGGTTTGTGATTCACTTTTATACATGATAATTAAACTGAGTTGCTAATTGATTGAATATGACAATAGAAGGAAAATTAAGCCTGAGTTAAAATATATGAAACATGGACATATATAGAACTCTAAAGAGGATGAACAAAGTGAGATACGTACTACTTGTTATTCTATATAGTAGATTAAGGGAATTGTAATGAAAATTGAACAGTGAAGATTACCCTTTATAGACAATTAAGGGTAATCTAATCCAAGATCTGTAAAAATGGAGAGGAAACATGAAATATACTTATGATGGGAAACTATTGAGATTTAAAGACAGAATCACAAATTGGGGGCGTGTAAGGATGTATAATTATATAAATATAATGATGAGAATAGGTGGGAATTGTAACCAGGTCTACATCTCGCCCAAAAAATAGGCTGGGGGTGGGGTGGGGTTTTAAAAGCACAATGACTATATATGTATACTTTTTTGTTCTATTTTTTTAAAAAAGGAGGAAGGTATATTTTAAAATTAAATATGTATATTGAAAAGGAACTATAAATACCATCAATATAAAATTGAGCTCGCTCAGAAACTGAAATACAACCAAGTAAATGAGATGAAGAGTGTGGAGTAGATGAGAGAGGTAAGGGAAGAAGAGAGGGATAGGAGAGATGGCAGGGGGGAGAGAGGAGGAGAGAAAGGAGAAGTGGAAAGGAGAGAGGAAGGGGAAGGAGAGAAAAGAAGGGTGACAGAGGGAAGAAAGGAGGAAAGGAAGGGGAAGGAGAGAGGGAGATGAAAGTGATGTATAACATACAAATATGGTGTATGGAGAGCAGAAGAGCCAATAATTGTTTGTGGGAGTTGATGGTAAGCTGAATTAATAATACAATACAATTTTGGCTATGTAATAGTATATATGTGATTATATCTTATGAAAATGAAAAAAATAAAAACCTTTATATATAAAGAGAAAGAATTTATGATCTTAATAAAGAATAATTGATTTATCTTTTGGCCTGTAATATAAAGTTGGTTTGAGTGAGCAAACTTCATTGAATTAAAACCATTCCTCAAGTTACAAAGAATTCAGAAGTTCCTAAGAAAGAGAAATATGGAAGGACACATCCAAATTGGCAAATTAAAGAGAAATTTCCTAACCAATTCACAACATCCTTCTTCCTACCTCATCCTTCAAAATCTTTTTCTTATCTCTCCCATTGTGGCAGTAATTGGACACCATGAAAATTAAGAACAAAACCATCAAACTTACATTTGTCTTTAAAATGCATAATTTCACCCACCTTTCTGAGTGGAGATGGTCCCCTCTGGACAAGGAACGCAGTCATAGCAGCAAACTGGCTCTCCTTCTCGAGCCTTCCTGACAAATCCAGGCTGACATTTATCCACACATTTGGACTGAGGCAGAGACTGAGAAGAGAAAGAAGAAATGCCAAAGGAAATATGTTGAGGTTCATTATTCATGAAAGATGGAGGTAGACATGAACTTTACCCAAGTAGTCTCTGGGCTTCACTTAGGCCAGGGGTCTGCAATTTTAAATACTCAAAGAGCCATTTGGAACCATTTCCCACAGAAAACTGGGACCCACAATACCTAGGTGGGTGTGGCCAACTCAACATCACTCCCAGCCAGTCACATGGCTCACACAGCCACACCTACCTGGGTTTTGTGGATCCCAGTTTTTCTGTGGGAAATGGATCACTCACTCCCTATCTCCCTCTCTCTTGTTTTTCTCTCCCTCCAACTCTCTCATTTCTGTTCCTTTCTCCCCCCCTTCTCTCTTTCTCATTTGCTTATCCCCTTTTCCTCCCATTCTCTCCCTCTCATTTTCTCACATTCCTCTCTCTTTTTCTCCCCTTTTCTCTCTCCCCCATCTATCCATCTCATCTCTCTCTCTCTCTCTCTCTCTCTCTCTCTCTCTCTCTCTCTCTCTCTCTCTCTCTCTCTCTCTCTCATATTTGAGGATCATATTTGAGGGGATGTCAAAGAGAAGAGGGGGTCAAGCTATTTTCCAAAATACCTGAAGGCCAGACAAGGAATAATGGATGGAAACTGAACAAGGAGAGATTCAACCTGGAAATAAGGAGAAATTTTCTGACAGTGAGAGCAATCAACCAATGGAACAGAAGTTGCCTTCAGAAATTGTGAGAGCTTCATCACTGGAGGGTTTCAAGAAAAGACTGGACTTCCATCTGTCAGAAATGATGTAGAGTCTCCTGCTTTAGAGGGGGATTGGACTAGATGGCCTACAAGGTCCCTTTCGACTCTTTTGTCCCCTGTTATTTCCCAATTGGACCAACAGAATTTCCATCAAATCTTGTTTTCATTTCATTGGACTCAATCCAAACCTGAAGTTAGGCTCTGGTTAAAAGAATTGCCTTCATCCCTAATATTTGAAGACAAGGAACAAGTGAACCTGAAGCTATTAATCTGAAGTTCCTCAGCATATGAGTGTCTCTCTCACCAGTTTCATGGTGATAAATTTCAAAAGAGACATTAATTGGCAATGACTTGTGTCCTAAATAATGATCTCCCCAAATCTCATTTTTGATATAGCTGAATCAGATTATAACAGGCTCAGCATTATAGTAACTGAAGGATACTTTGGTCAATAGAACTGAAGGCCCCTTATCTATCTAATATAATTATTAGTTTTACTTCACATATTCAATTCTAAGTGAAGGTCAACCACTTTTTTGACTAGGTTTACCACACTTGAAAAGAGTCCTACTTCTTTGGAAAAAAATGAAAAAAAGACACCAAGATTTTCCCCACCTTGTTGAGCAACTGTAGCTGTGACAAAGCATCGTGTTTAATTATAAGTCGTTGCCTTTCAAACCATCCCAAATACATGTCGATGGGATCCTTCTTGGGAAGAACCACCCTACTAACGATCTCCAGATCTGCTGCTAGGTCTCCATTTTGATGCAAGTAGATTTTCATCAGGGAAAGATTGTACAATTCCCGATTCTTTAGAAATGGATGGAACTAGAATGGAAACATCCAGGAATTTAAAAAGCAGAAATCTTGGGTCTTTTTATTTCATGTTACCTTTCACATTTGAATTTTTTTGTGTGTGTGTTAGGGTGTAACCAACAAGTTGGGTAGACAATATATTGCACAAGGCATGTTATGTATCTTTAAGAGAGGAGATCTGCTAATTAGTAGATTACAGCATTTAAATTGCAGCTGATGTTGTCTCTCTCTCTCTCTCTCTTGATTGATGTATGATAACTGCTGTCTAACTGTTACTACTGTTGCTACTACTTACTGTGTGTAAGTTATTTGCTACTTGTATCCAAGTTATCTTGGTAGTATTGGACTGTTTTTTCTGTGTATGACTTTTTTGGCTGTGTTTATGGATTTTGCTATATTCTTCAAAAAGTAAAGTTTATTTTGTTACTTTACTATCCATTATTCAGTGTGGTTGCTTTATCTATCGCACGCTGCGTATACTTTACAGGGTTGCTCTGTTATAACCTCGACCTGGGGTTCATTGCTAGTGCTTAATCGCACTAGTACCACTAACATTGGTTATGGGCCCAGACGCCCTGCCTTAATCATATTTTTTTTTTATTTTTATGCACCACTTTTTGGATAGTTTATTTTTGTGAATATGGCACAAGAACAGTCTGCTGCACTCTCCATGATTACCCGGTTTGATGGAACCAACTATGTTTCCTGGTCCTTGAAGTGTTCCCTACTTCTGCGTAGAGAAGGACTGTGGTCTGTGGTTCAGAACCCACCAGATGTTTCAGGTTGGGATCCTGCTGATAATGAGGATGCGAAGAAGATTGCGCAGTTTAACAGGGACAATGAGAGAGCTCTCTGCATTATTGGACTAACACTGAATGACCAGAAACTGGTCCATATTCGTGGCGAAGAGTCTGCTGCTAGGTGTTGGAACACATTGCGGAGAATTTATGTTCGGGACAGTGTGGGTGCTCATATTCATCTCACACGGAAACTGTTTAGAGCCCGTTTGCAAAAAGGTGGTGATATGTTGGCTCATTTAGACTTCATGAAGAAAACTTTGCAGGATTTGCAAGAAAAAGAGTTAATTTTTTCTGAGCTTCAACAGGTGTATATTATTCTATCATCGCTTGATGAAAGCTACGACTCTTTTGTTTCCTCATTGGAAGTTCTTTCACGTGATGAACTGACATTATCTGAGGTTACCGGGAGATTGCTTGAAGAGTCCAGACGAAGAGAGGATAGAGTTCAGTTCAGAGACAATCAATCACAAGAAGAAACACAGTTTTCAACTGTAAATTTTGTTAAGAAATGTTATTCTTGTGGTGGTAAGGGGCATATTGCTAAGAACTGTAAAAATAGCAAGAAAAGGAGTGTTGCTAATAGTAAAAGAAAAAGCAACAATGTTACTGTTACTGTAGCTAAGGTTGATAAGGCTGTAAACCATAGTTTCTGGGTGGTTGACAGTGGCGCATCCCATTCTATAACTAAGGTTAAAGAAAGGTTTGTTACTATGAAGGCTAGCAAACAGCATATTTCCTTAGCAAATGGTTGGAAAATCAAGGCTTCAGGTGAAGGTACAGCTTATTGTCCATGTATTAATGAAAAATTGGAAATGTTATATGTACCTAAAATGAAATTTAACCTATTATCTGTAAAAGACCTTGTGAAATGTGGGTTTACAGTAACATTTAAGAATGATAGATGCATTATTGAAAAAGAAGGTAATAGTGTTATTGCCAATTTGGAGAATAATTTATTTATTCTACATGAGAACTCTTTAAATATTGCGAGTTCTGAACCTGATTATAAGAATAAACAGCCCCATGATAACTGTATACATCTACTTCATAGACGTTTAGGCCATGTAAATTATAAAATGGTACGTCAAACTGTTATTCTATCTAATGGAATCAATTTGAAACCTTGTTCAAAATATCTTAACTGTAATGCCTGTAACCAGGCTAAAAGTAAGGTTACTCCTGCAAACCGGTTTCAAGGATTCAAGACATCTAAACCACTGGATGTAGTGTTTGCAGACCTAATTGGCCCTAAGAAACCTAGCTTAGGAGGTGCCTGCTATATACTCAGCATTATGGACCATTATTCTAGGTATGGTTTCTGTTATGTAATGAAATCAAAGGCAGAAACTTTCCAACATTTTACTAAATGGTTAAAGTTTGTTGAACGTAAGATGGATAAAAAAGTACTTTGCCTAGTCACTGATAATGGGTCTGAATTCACTAATCATAGGTTTACATCAATGTTGGAGAATGCTGGTATAGAACATAGGCGTTCTGCCCCCTACAGGCCAGAACATAATTCATTTATTGAAAGACGTGGTCAATCATTGCAGGCAATGACCAGAACTATGCTAGTTGATTCTGGTTTGTCAGAAAAGCTTTGGGGTGAGGCTATAATGTGTGCAAACCATATTCTGAACATAGTAGTTAACTCAACTACTGGTAAGATTCCTTATACTCTTTGGCATGGTAGGAAGCCTGATTTGAGTTATTTACACACATTTGGTGTCCCTGCTTGGGTGCATATTCCCTCACAGACTAGACGGAAGGATCAAAGCAGAGCTAGGAAGATGGTTTTTGTTGGGTACAATTCCAATCATAGATCGTTTAGGTTCTGGGAACCTGGAACTCGGAGAATTATGCACAGTGCTAGTGCTAAATTTTCAGAACATGTTGGTTGGGAGAAGCTAGAACAAGAGTTTCACAAGGTTTGTGATGATATAGATGTTGATCGTTTGGTTAATCATGATACACCAAATGAGCAGTTAGAGAATCAGGATGGTCCATCTATTACTCTGAAAGGGGAGGAAGATGTAGATGTAGAATCTACTCGTGAGGTGGAACAGGATGATCCTGCAAGTCCTGTATTGCCTAGGAGGTCTACTAGGGACAGGCATCCACCCGACAGATACCAAGCCAGTGTAGTATTGCAAGTTAGCATAGAACCTTCTAGTTTTGCAGAGTTAAGGCTGTATCCTGAAAAGGAAAAGAAATTGTGGAAGACAGCTATGGAGAAGGAGTTGAAATCCTTACAGGAATTGAAAGTTTATGAAGAAGCTAGGCTCCCTTCAGGGGAGAGTGCAATTGGCTGTAGATGGGTGTTTAAAATTAAAAACGATGCTGCTGGCAATGCTATTTATAAGGCTCGTTTAGTTGCTCAAGGGTTTTCCCAAACTGAGAGGGATTACGATGAGGTTTTTGCTCCGAGCTTGAAAGCCTCTACGTTGAGGGCATCATTGGTGTGGGCTGCTAAGTATCAGTGTAATGTTACCCATATTGATGTTGAAACAGCGTATCTGCATGCTCCATTGCAGCATACCATTTATATGAAGATGCCACCAGGTATGGATTCTAATGGCCAGACTGGTTGTTGGAGACTTAAAAAAAGCCTTTATGGTTTAAAACAGTCCGGTTTTGAGTGGAACAGATGCATAGTAAATGAATTAAAAGCTATGGGATTTATTCCAGGTTTGGCTGATCCTTGTTTATTTAGACGGGTGAAAAATGGTTTGATCTCGTTGTTGCTTTTGTTCACGGACGATATAGCTATTATTACTAGGTCTGAACAGGAAGCTATTGACATTGTTTCACAATTAGAGAGTAAATTTAAAATCCGGAATTTGGGTGAAATTAAGCATTATCTGGGCTTAGACGTGGTTAGAACCAGTAAAGGTTTTAAGCTGTCGCAGGCTGGTAAAATTAATCATTTGCTTAAAAAATATAGCATGGAGCTATGTAAGACTGCAAAGACACCAATGGCATTGGAGTTTAAACCTGAGGTAATTGAGGGTACTGGTTTTGATAAGGGAATCTATCAATCTTTGATAGGTAGCCTAATGTACCTAAGTAATTGGTCTAGACCAGATATATCATTTAGTGTGAACCAACTGGCTAGATTCAATGATAGTCCTTCAGAGAGGCATTGGCAAGCAGCAAAGCGTGTGCTGCGTTATTTGAAGAAAACTATCCACTATGCATTGTATTTAGAACCGAATAGGGATTTAGTTTTGACTGTTTATGCTGATGCGAATTTTTCAGCTGCTATAGATAATAGGAAGTCAACTTCCGGCATAGCCTTTATGCTAGGTGGTGTACTGATTGGATGGAGGTCGATACGACAGAAACACATAAGCTTATCCACAATGGAAGCTGAGTTTTCATGTTTGTCGTTGACATGTACTGAGCTGATATATTATAAGCAGTTGCTTATAGATATGGGATTAAGTATCAATGAACCTTTTACAGTTTATGAAGATAATCAGGCAGCAATAAAAATGGCGACTAGTTTAGCTATTAAGACGAGATCGAAGTATACTGATTTGAGGTATCTTAATGTTCGACAAAGCATTAAGGATGGCCTGATAAAGTTGGAATATTGTTCAACTGAAGACAATTTAGCAGACAACTTCACTAAGGCACAAAGTTCAGTGAAACATACCTCATCATGTGAAGGTTATCATCTTACATTGTGAGTGGATATATTGATCTACCCAAAGGGGAGAATGTTAGGGTGTAACCAACAAGTTGGGTAGACAATATATTGCACAAGGCATGTTATGTATCTTTAAGAGAGGAGATCTGCTAATTAGTAGATTACAGCATTTAAATTGCAGCTGATGTTGTCTCTCTCTCTCTCTCTCTTGATTGATGTATGATAACTGCTGTCTAACTGTTACTACTGTTGCTACTACTTACTGTGTGTAAGTTATTTGCTACTTGTATCCAAGTTATCTTGGTAGTATTGGACTGTTTTTTCTGTGTATGACTTTTTTGGCTGTGTTTATGGATTTTGCTATATTCTTCAAAAAGTAAAGTTTATTTTGTTACTTTACTATCCATTATTCAGTGTGGTTGCTTTATCTATCGCACGCTGCGTATACTTTACAGGGTTGCTCTGTTATAACCTCGACCTGGGGTTCATTGCTAGTGCTAGTACCACTAACAGTGTGGTTGTTTAAACTCTAAATATTGTGAGTTGGGAGAACAAGTGTTGTCATTGTTTTCAAAACTCAATAATAAAGGTTCAGTAATAGTTCTCAATCACTTAGTATATTGACCAAAAGTATAGTGAGAAATTATATGTCAACGTTGAAGTGACCCTGGCTGAGGCCATTTTTTTGGCTTCAGGGTGGCCACAAGGCAGAAGAGGGGACAGGGAGGGGGGAAATTAGATAGCTGGAATTTTGCCTTCAAAAGAAAAAAAGGTTTTCCTATGGGAACCAATGTCATTCCAATAGGTGGCTTAGAGAGGAGGAGTGGAGTAATTAATCAACCTGCCACCATCTTTATTGGACAATGAATGATGACTTGGAGGACAGGGGGAAAATATCAATTTTATATTAGGTGAAAACCGTGGGACCCTTCAGAGTTGGCTTTCACCATTTTGTCAATATGATGTATCCAATAAACTGTTTTTTGAGGAATATATCTGCCTCGGAGTTCTACTTTCTGTGGAGTTCAGTGCCACTCTAGGTTGGTGCCACTGAACTTTAGTGTTCCCTGTGGTCTCACTCCATGGAAGCAATCAGGATACTTTAACCCAACTTAATGTTAAGAGTTTTTTCTTTTCTTTTCAATGAAATTTCCATGTGTTAATCCTAAATTAGAGCTGGCTTTATAATTCCTGGTTACTGAAATTGAAATTTCATTTGCTATCAATTCTTAGAAATATCAATTTGCATGAGAGCTGACTGAGTGACAGGAAAGTGACAGCCTTTGGAATGCATCATTGGCTAAGAGATAGAAAATTATGGAGTGGATGGAAGTTTTTGTTTTGGTTTCCTTGACACTCTCTGTGTTGTCTTTCCATATTGATACAATGAGAGCCATTAAATGTTGATGTTTCTTAGTTTGAATAATAAAATGGTGCTGTGAGGTCTGCGGTTGAGATGGTGGCAGATTTTTTTGCCACAACCACACAGAAGTTGGTTTAGGAGGACCTTGTTGCATTTCCTTTGGTTGTGTAGGTGCACTTGGTGTGGTACGACTATTGTGACATTCCCATCTCTGAGGCTTTATTTGAAACTCCACCCCAGAAGACCTCCAAGTGCTTCAAAGGTGCAGTTCAGAATCCCCGTGTTCTGTGTTTTCTTGGCTGATTGTATATGGATTATGTTTCCTATCTGCAGGGGGGAAGTTAATATCTATAGCTCGGCCTGGAAAGGAGAACTGGGAGGTTGAGTGAGAGGGGAAGCTGATGGGATGGAGAGGTCCATCCTCACAATAAGGAGCCATAGGAGGACCAATATACCTATTTCCATTATTTGAAAGCTGTCCCACTGTAAGATCCTCAGCTTCCACTCTCAGTGCCTGCTACCAGATCTTTAGTGATTCCAGGCTCCAGCTGCAGTTTTTGAATGCCAGGTTGATATGTAGAATAGCTAATTTGGGGGTCCAGGTCAAAGCACCCCTCTCGGTTGGCAGCCCATTGCAGCATGGATGGTCAATCAGGAGGCCTCTCAGGAGGAGAGTCCCAGAGACTTAAAGGCTAGGAGAGCTCACCAGAGTCTAAGCTATTTACAATCATGCTTGCATTAGGACAACCTCACCACACCCAGAGTTGGTGGGTCCCCGTCAGTCCCCTTTGCAGGACAATTGCAGAGTCCCTGTGAGTGTGTTGGGTGCGTGTCCCACCAGGTGGTTGACAGTTGTGCGTTCTCTGCAGAATTGAGCCAAGTGAGTTAAACTCCATTGACCACCATGGAAGCCTGTGTTCTCCTTAATGTGGATTGGGGAGAAACCCTCTTTCCTGAGCTGTGTGGAGTCATCAACTGAATTAACAGGCAGCGTTCAAAGTTGATGTTTAGGTCATCCAGTTTTTTTCAGTCATCTCTACATTAGTTTTAGCTAGCTGGGACCATCTCAGCCTGGCACTGCCCACAGGGAGATGCAAAGATGTTGGTCTTCAGAGGGAACCAGATTAAAAGTGGCTTCTTTCTCCCTTGCACCCCCAGAGAAACCTCTAAGGAACTGGGGGCTCAGCTATGGTTGGCCACAAAGACCCTGTAAATATTGAGTGAGATTTTTTTAAAAAAAGGTTTATCTTATTTCATCCATTCCAGTGGTTGGGAACTTTCTCCTGTGCAAATCTTTGAAGCAGGTCATCATGCTAAAACCAGCATGTGGGGTATATATTTTGGCATGGTGCATTAGGCCTATGTAGCAGTTCTCTTTCCTTAACCTTTAAGTTAAGGGTGTTGTGTGAGCTCATCTGGATTTACCACAAACCATCTATGTGATGGCCAAGGGAGTATTTTTTCCACAGAAGTTTGAAATCTTTTTACACAATCTGGTTATGGATTCAGGGTCCATGGCTATCCAGCATGGCAACATTCATAAGACAAGGGATCAGTTTAGTTTGTGATCCTGTTTTGCAAAGGAAGGAGCACCTCAGGTTTTGCCCCTCAATCCCTCTTTTCCCCAGCTGGTGCCTTGTCTTATGCACGATGTCTGGGGTTTCCCTTGAACAAGCATTCTTGACTACTTTTGCTTTCAGAAGCATTCTTGACCTTTCTTGCACACTAGCAGGTTACTAAGAATGAAGGCCTCCCTGCTTTAAGATTTTAGCTTCTTCCTATAAAGATTTTAGAGAATGAGGGGTTTCAGCCTTTCCTTCAGTGGCAAACCACTTCCTCATAACTTTGCCAAAGTCTCTGGCTCAGCTCCACCTGGGGTCTTTCTGACCACCTTCACACAGTTGTGAGCCTGAGGCTGTGAGCCTTCCTCTGCCTGGCTTTGTCCTTCCAAGCCCAGCCAAGTGGCTACCAGCTCACTAAAATTGGCCTGATTTTTGTAGCTGGTTGTGTTGCAGAGAGGTGACGAGATGCTCCTAATCCTGACAAGGAGAATAGGTTTCCAGTCCTCATGAAGGCAACTTGGGGGCAATGAAGCTTGAAGAGGAAACAGAATACTTTTTGACTTGGGAATTATATTAGCAAAGATTAGAAGAAAGAAGCAGAAGTTAGAAATTTAGAATCAAGGACGATATGTAAATAAAAATGAAGCAAATGTGTAACTAAATAATGAATATTGACTAAGGTTAACTGGCTGCTGCTGCCATTGGGTTGACTGAGGTGCTGGCTGTGGTGGTGGGTGTTGTTGCTCAGGCTCCGATTGTGGCTGGAGGTCATCAGGTTGCGTGTCCCTGACTTGGTATTTACACACCTTTAGGTTCTTGAAAGCCCCCACGTGAACTTGATGGCTTTCTCCATCATCCAGTCAGCTTTATTGAATTCTTCACCCTCTTCTTCTTCCTCCTCCAGCTCCACTCATTGTGTTCCTGCCAGCAACTGTCACAGCTTCCATGAGTGAAAGTCACCCCATGGGCTTCCCCTCCCATTCCTCCTTTTGCCCAATGCCCAGAGACCTCCTGGATCTCATCAGATTGCCACAGCTTTCCACCTCTCCTGTCCACTCCGAAAGATCCAGTCCCTCTTCAAAGCCTCCCCCCACCATTCAATCTCCCCGTAATTTCTTCCTTGAGCTGATATCATGTGCATATGGTCCCCACAGTAGAGATGATGTCCTCTCCTGGTTGACCACCATATCAGATTCCACCAAATGTCAGTCCTGGCTCAGTCTGATCCCTTCGGAAAGTAAAACTCTCAAATGTATTTGTCTGTAGTGAAAAGAACCTTTATTTTAAAATGCTGGCTGCAGTAAAGTCAGGAGGAATCTGAAGTTCCCATGTAGCAATACAAAAATGAAACGCTCAGTTCCCCATCCCTCCCCCATGTCTAGTCCGGATTTAGCCAATCCGACATCACTGAGATGTTTTGGGAAATGCTGAGGTGTTTGGGCTGGTGAAATCCACAGGGTGAATGACCTCAAAGATGCCTGGCATAATCTGTTCCCCAATTGCTTTGCACCCCTTCAACTGTCATTCTCCCCCCTCCCAAATTCCCACCATAGAAGCATATAGGTTTAATACCCAAATTCCCTTCTCCTTCTCCCTCTCCTTTGATGGCAGGATGCATGTGAATAGTTTGGAATAGTTTGCCTCCAGAAGTTGTGGGTGATCCAGCACTAGAGGCTTTTAAAAAGTTACTGGACAATCATTTGTCTGAAATGGTATAGGATCTCTTGCTTGAGCAGGGGGTTGGACTACAAGACCTCCAAGGTCCTTCCAACTCCATTGTTCAATGTTCCATGTCAAACAGAGGCAAATGAAACATATAAACCAACAACAAATTTCAATCAATAACTGTCATGAACCTAAGAAACAATTTAATGATCAGTTCCCTACTTTTATCATTAGATGTTCCTTTGTGTTTAGATCTGGTCTCAGGAGGATAATGTAGCACTTGGGGAAGAAGATGCAGCCCAGCAGTCCAGCACTGGAGGCCAAGATGGAGAAGATCTGCATGGCGACCATGGACTTTCCTTTGGTGCTCAGGTAGGTGGGAAGGAAAGAGATCCAGACGCTACAGAAGACCAGCATGCTGAAAGTTATCAGTTTGGCTTCATTGAAGGCCCCAGGGAGGTTCCTGGCCAAGAAAGCCACCATGAAACAAACAGAAGCTAGGAAACCCATGTAGCCGAGGACAATATAAAACATGGTGACAGAACCTTCGTTGCATTGAAGGATGATCTCTCCAGGCTGGGAGCGCATGTCAGAATCTGGGAATGGGGGAGAAACTCCCAGCCATATGGCACAAATGGAAATTTGGACACCAGAACAAGAAAGGATGATGCAGTTGGCCAAGCTCTTCCCTAACCATCTTCTCATGCTGATCCCTGGTTTTGAGGCCAGGAAGGCCAACACCACCGTGATAGTTTTGGCCAACACAGACGACACGGCTACTGAGAAAACAATGCTGAACATTGTTTGTCGGAGAAGACAGGTGGCTTTCCTTGGTTGTCCGATGAAGAGAATGGAGGACAAAAAACAAAGCAGGAGGGAGATCAAGAGGATGAAGGAGAGGTCCCGGTTGTTGGCTTTGACAATGGGAGTTTCTAAATATTTAAGGAATATGATTAAAACAAGGCTTGTGGTTAAGAATAAGAGGAGAGCAAAGAACACAAGGATTATGCTCAGATGTTCTTCACAGGACAGGAAGGTTATTCTTTTTGGGATACATTGGACTCGCTTCTTGGTTGGATATTGTTCATCTGGGCATTTGGTGCATTTTTCAGTATCTGAGGAAACAAAGTAATATTTCTGTCATAGTCTTTCAAATTTCAAAAAATCGTTTAGATGAGATTTGATACTGAGGGACAAGAAAGCCTCAGTAAATGATATATACCTACATTCCAGCAAAAAATTCCCCTATATACAACTGTACAAAAATAAGAACACCAAAATCAAATTAAAAGAAGAAATATTTGGTGCCATAAACTCCCTTCTCTGAGGTAATCCACCAGATTCTTATCTTTCACTGACTTTACTTTGAGTTTGTTTTAATTTTAATTTTTGACAGATCTACATATATGTTTCTCCCAGGAATAAACTCGATTATTGATGATTGACCTACGAACTGTGCTCTCAATCAATTGCTCTAAAGATCCTGGACACAGGGTAAAAGTTTTCAAACATGGTTGGATCCATGGAGAGCCTCTTGAGAAGGGTTGCAACATTGCCTATTTCAGGGGAGATTGTACAGCCCCTTCCACTTAAAAACCATTAACTACTCTGGATTAGGGAGTATCTCCAAACTTTGAGGCCTTCTAGAAACCCCTGAAAATGTGATTCTGTCAACAGTCCTGGGAATCACCTGGTAACAGAGCCCTGCATGCTGGTTGTATAGTTGGTAGCATCTTGAGGCATTCCTCTCTTGCTTTCTTAGTGTTTATTTCTCATTATATTAATTTTTAATTATTGCTTTAATTATATGCCAACAAGAGTCACTTTGAATGAGACTTCTGGTTCCGGCAGCTGACGGCGACGGGCAACTCGTTTGCTCACTCCGGCTCCCCGGTGGGCTTCCCCACTCCTTGGGGGGCACAGGACGCCCCGAAGAGGCGTCCTGCCGGAGGGGTGGCATCACGGAGGTTCCCTGCATCGGCGGCGGCTGATGGGGGGGGCTGCCTCGCTCCAGGCACCGGGGAGCAGTATCGGAGGGCGCGTAAAGCGTCTTCGCAACAGGCTGATCGGAGAATGAAAAAGCAGAAGGAAGCAGCGGTGGTGTGGTCAGGCCCCCCTTCACTCCCCTTGTTGATTTGAAGAACCTTTCAGCATTTTAAAACTTTTACTCTCGGCTAACTTTGGAGGCGCGGTTGGAGGGAGGGGGATTCCCCCCCCCTCGGACAGGCGGCTTGGAACAATTTTGCTCTCAGCCCCAGGGGAAGGAGGAGGGGAGAGAGCCAACCAATGATGCCACACCCTTGCCTAAAGTGACTTTCATTGAACTTAACCCCATAATTTACTGATGATCTGAGGATTTTGGGAACTTTGAAAACTTTGTTATGCCTCTGAGCCTGAAGTTGGCAGGGCAAGATGGCACACTTCCGTTGTCTTCATGAACTGTGAAACCTGACTCCACCTTTAAAAACTCAGGCTTCCGGTCTTTGTCTCCGTGTTACCTAGAAGAATCTCTTGTGGATTGTTATTCTTTGAACTCTCTGGGGGGAAAATTTTTACTCTATTGCCAGGCTGACTAGAGAAATTCTCTCCTGCTTGGATCTTCTGCCTCCTGGACTCATCTGGCTGCTCTGCCGCTCCAGCTGTCCAGTCTCTACACTGACTGAACTCTCTATTCTATAAACTATGTCTCCTAAATGACCACCCCCTGGAAAACCTGGCTTTGCTACCTCTGCCCCGACATCACCAACATCCAGCCCTGCTACAGAATCAAAGATTACAGACCTGATGCAACCTAAAAGTACAGACATGGATTTGCAACAAATGCTTCAACAACTCATACAGGGCCAAGAGGAAATTAAGAAACAATTAAAGGAAATGAAAGAAGAAATTAAAGAGAACCAAGTCCAAATTTATAAGAACTCACAGAGACTGGACCTTGTGGAGGGTGGGGTGGCGGAGGTGAGGGTGGGATAGAAGCGGTGCAGAAGGGAAACAAAGAACTTGATACCCAACAAATGAAAACAGAATTTGAGAGAATGTCCTTTTATCTTAGATTTCAAAACGTGATAGAAGCAGATGATGAAAACATAAGGGACATCATGACAAACATTTTGGCTGAATATATACACAAAGAAAAACAACAGATGGAATGGGAGATAGATCTGGTCTATAGAGTAAATTCAGCTTATGCCAGAACACACAATGTGCCCAGGGAGGTACATATTAAATTTCTTAGAAAAAGCACAAGAGACGAAATTCTGGGTGTACAAAGGGGGCAGGCCCTGACATACCATGATAGGGAAACAACTATCTTGAAGCAGATCCCCAAGAAAATTAGGGAAAAAAGGAAAAATTATTTGCAATTGGCGAATAAATTATACCAGAAGGGGGTGTGGTTTACATGGTTGATGCCTGAAGGTATGTTGATATTCTGGGAGGAGACAAGAATTAGAATTAACACACCCATAGAGGCACAGGCCTTTATGGAAAAAAACAAAATACACCTAGAAAAAACAGAAGATCCTACAACGGATATGCAGGACACAGGAGGGGCCAGAGCTCTGCCAGCAGGGGAGAAGGGGCAATACCAAGAAAGCTCAGATCACAAAAATGAATAAGAAAATCTCATTGATATAAATTGACCGAAAATAGTAATGGAATTAACATGTGGACTATATATTACAATGTATTAAACTGATTGAAAGTACCAATAGAACTAATATGCTGATTATATATGACTATGTATTAATGTTTTATACTCAGATGTATACTATGAGTTTGGAGGGAGGGGGCGCCTACCACACTTTGCAACTTCCAAAATTTGTACACCTTTCCACTGCCTTTTTCCTTGTAAATTTAAAAAAAACCAATAAAACTTTGTTTAAAAAAAAAGAGTCACTTTGAATGGAATGGAATGGAATGGAAAGGAATGAAAAAGAATGGAAAGGAATGGAAAGGAATGGAAAGGAATGGAAAGGAATGGAAAGGAATGGAAAGGAATGGAAAGGAATGGAAAGGAATGGAAAGGAATGGAAAGGAATGGAAAGGAATGGAAAGGAATGGAAAGGAATGGAAAGGAATGGAATAGAATAGAATAACAGAGTTGGAAGGGACCTTGGAGGTCTTCTATTCCAACCTCCTGCTTAGGCAGGAAACCCTACCCCACTTCTTAAAAATTTCCAATGTTCAAACATTCAAGCAGTATATTTTATTCTCTCTAGATTTGGCAACAATTTTAAATAGAGAATGGATTAAACATTGATATCAATGGATATTAAGTAGATTGATCTTTTATTTGTTCTGTCCCTCCACCCCTACTTTCTGTTCCTTTTAATCCTCACACAGCTTTTTAGGATTTTTTCCCCATTCAAAATGAGGACTATATTTCTTTTTTATTGTTATAACTGTTTGTATCTCAATATTTAACAATAAAGAAAATTGGAAAGATAAGAAAAGGTGAGAAGGAAATATCCACTTGATCATTGTTCCTTCAACCCAAAATCTCTCCCTCAATTGTTCCTTCCAGTTAGATATTTCAGCTTATTAGGATTTATGATCTTAATAAAGATTAATTGATAAAATGTATGATTGATCTATCTTTTGGCCTGTAATATAAAGTTGGTTTGAGTGAGCAAACTTCATTCACTAAAACCATTCCTCAAGTTACAAAGAATTCAGAAGTTCCTAAGGAAGATAAATATGGAAGGACACATCCAAATTGGCAAATAAAAGAGAGATTTCCTAACCAATTCACAATATCCTTCTTCCTACCTCATCCTTCAAAATCCTTTTCTTATCTCTCCCATTGTGGTAGTAATTGGACACAATGAAAATTAAGAACAAAACCCTCAAACTTACATTTGTCTTTAAAATGCATAATGTCACCCACCTTCCTGAGCGGAGATGGTCCCCTCTGGACAAGGAACGCAGTCATAGCAGCAAACTGGCTCTCCTTCTTGAGCCTTCTTGACAAATCCAGGCTGACATTTATCCACACATTTGGACTGAGGCAGAGACTGAGAAGAGAAAGAAGAAACGCCAAAGAAAATATGTTGAGGTTCATTATTCATGTAAGATGGAGGTAGACATGAACATTACCCAAGTAGTCGCTGGGCTTCACTTAGGCCAGGGGTTGCAATTTTAAATACCCAAAGAGCCATTTGGAACCATTTCCCACAGAAAACACTGGGACCCACAATACCTAGGTGGGTGTAGCCAACTCAACATCACTCCCATCCAGTCACATGGTACACACAGCCACACCTACCTGGGTTTTGTGGCTCCCAGTTTTTCTGTGGGAAATGGATCACTCCCTCCCCCCCTCTCTTTTCTCTCCCTCCAACTCTCTCATTTCTGTTCCTCTCCCTTTCTCACCCCTTCTCTCTTGCTCATTTGCTTATCCCTTTTTCCTCTCATTCTCTCCCTCCATCATTTTCTTATCTTCCTCTCTCTTTTTCTCTCCTTTTCTCTCTCTCCTCTTTCTCTCTTTCCCTCCCTCTCTCCTCCCATCTCTCTCTCTCTCTCTCTCTCTTTCTCTCTCTCTCTCTCTCTCTCTCTCTCTCTCTCTCATATTTGAGGATCATAGTTGAGGGGCTGTCAAAGAGAGGAGGGGGTCAAGCTATTTCCAAAATACCTGAAGGCCAGACAAGGAATAATGGAGGGAAACTGAACAAGGAGAGATTAAACCTGGAAATAAGGAGAAATTTTCTGACAGTGAGAGCAATCAACCGATGGAACAGAAGTTGCCTTCAGAAATTGTGGGAGCTTCATCACTGGAGGGTTTCAAGAAGAGACTGGACTGCCATCTGTCAGAAATGATGTAGGGTCTCCTGCTTTAGAGGGGGGTTGGACTAAATGGCCTACAAGGTGCCTTTCGACTCTTTTTTTCCCTGTTATTCCTAATTGGACCAACAGAATTTCCATCAAATCTTGTTTTCATTTCATTGGATTCAATCCAAACCTGAAGTTAGGCTCTGGTTAACAGAATTGCCTTCATCCCTAATATTTGAAGACAAGGAACAAGTGAACCTGAAGCTATTAATCTGAAGTTCTTCAGTATATGAGTGTCTCTCTCACCGGTTTCATGGTGATAAATTTCAAAAGAGACATTAATTGGCAATGACTTGTGTCCCAAATAATAATCTCCCCAAATCTCAATTTTTGATATAGCTGAATCAGATCATAACAGCTTCAGCATTATAGTATCTAAAGGATACTTTGGTCAATAGAACTGAAGGTCCCCATATATCTAATATAATTATTAGTTTTACTCCACATATTCAATTCTAAGTGAAGGTTAACCACTTTTTTGACTAGGTTTACCACACTTGAAAAGGGTCCTACTTCTTTGGAAAAAATGAAAAAAAGACACCAAGATTTTCCCCACCTTGTTGAGCAACTGTAGCTGTGACAAAGCATCGTGTTTAATTATAAGTCGCTGCCTTTCAAACGATCCCAAATGCTTGTTGATGGGATCCTCCTTGGGAAGAACTAACCTACTAATAATCCTCACATCTACTGCTAGGTCTCCATTTTGATCCAAGTAGATTTTCATCAGGGAAATATTGTACAATTCTTTTTTCTTTAGAAATGGATGGAGCTAGAATGGAAACATCCAGGAATTTTAAAAGCAGAAATCTTGAATTTTTTTTCTGCCTCAAATGGCTTTTTCACATTTGAATCTTTCTTCTGTGGTTGTTTAATTTCTAAGTATTGTGAGTTGGGAGAACAAGTGTTGCCACTAGCTTCAAAACTCAAGAACAAAGGTTCAGTCATAGTTCTCAATCACTTAGTTTATTGACCAAAAGTATAGAGAGAAGATCTATGTCAACCTTGAAGTGAACCTGGCTGAGGCCATTTTTTTGGCTTCAGGGTGGCCACAATGCAGAGGAGGAGAGAGGGAGGGGGAAAATTAGATAGCTGGAATTTTGCCATCAAAAGAAAAAAAGGTTTTCCTATGGGAACAAAGGTCATTCCAACAGATGGCTTAGAGAGGAGGAGTGGAGTAACCAAGCAACCTGCCAGAACCTTTATTAGACAATGTGACTGATGACTTGGAGGACAGGGGGAACTTTCATTTTTATATTAGGTGAAAAAAACGGGACCTTTCAGAGTCAGCGTTCAACATTTTGTCAATATGACGTATCCAATAAACTGTTCTTTGAGGAATCTATCTGCCTCGGGGTTCTGCTTTCAATGGGTGCATTACCTGAAACTTAGGGTTCATTTTAGAGAAGGTCATAAATCATTTGAAGAAAAAACACAAATAACTAGGGTATTCATAAACTCCTTGAAAACAACAAGGTGATTAGGAGAAAGCAAGGATTTGTCAAGAAAATAGTTGCAAGGCTAATCTTCATTCAAGTAGAGCAGAAGGGGGGAATGATCAGATGAACCAATCCTACTTTATTGTAAGACTATATTATCAATGGGAAGGTCCAAATATTTTAATGAACTCTTTTAACGGTCCAAAAAATTAGGGAGGAACTTATCTGACTTTCTTTTTCTGCCTCTTATGCAGCTGCTCGTTTCCTCCCCCACATCTTATCAGATTCTTCCCTATGCAGCATCTCTTTCTCTCATCCTCCAAATTCATTCCAACATATCATCACATTTCCTTATTAAAATGTGTGAATGGTGGTGATATAACTTGATTTTAGCAAAGAATCAACAAAATCCTTCCTGATGTGGTGCATGGGGATCTTCTTAATTGAGCAATGCATGGCATGATAATTAAATGGATACAATTGTCTTTAAAATAATAATGTCAAATAATAATAACAATAATGTCATTGATGACCCAGTTGAATCATAAAAGTCCTCTTGAAGGAGCCACACTTGGAGAAGAAAATTTTTACCTGTTTTAGGGAAGGACAAAGGAGATGAGGAAGAGATCAAAGGAGCTGCTTTTAGCCATGAGGAAAGACTGCAAGGAGAAGAGCCATGCTGGTTTACAGAAGCTTAAAAATCAGAAAAAAAGATTTTTTTTTTTGAATGTGCAAAACATCTTGGTTGTAGAAGGGAGGGTGCAAAGCTCTTCCAGTAAGTATAAGATGCTGTGCAGAAGCTTAGGATCTTAAACAACTAGAGGAAATTGAACTAAAGACTTTGAAAAGGAATTTAGTCTGATGGATCCTTGTTGGGACCCCTTACCTTCCATGGCTGCAGCCTTGGAGCCCCCAACCTCTCTTCTCCCTTCTCCCTTCTCCTCTTGGATTTGGATGCAGCATTTAAGGCATGAGCCAGAATCTTAATGAAATTGTAAGTATACCTGTCATTTCCGATCTGCATCCTATTCTTTTTCTCTTGGGTCCCCACTGGTGCTTTCTGGATGCATCTTCTCCGGCCTTTGACAGAAAAGACGTGTTTTGAAACAGAACAGTGAAAATACTCTTTTTGAAATTCAGGTTCCACAAAGAAATATTGTTTATAGGCATCATCTGTGTGCCAATTCTTTTGCCACTGAATAGGAAAGGTCCAAAAACTATGGACATACTTGAGAAGATGATGGTTACCCATGGCAAAGATCCCAACTAATGTCATGATCCAGACTTTCCCTTCAATGGGTCTTGGGAAACCTTCAAGTATTGAATGGAAGGGAATAATTCTGTTCCAAATGCCATCAAACTCCATGAAATGAACAAAGACATTAACTTGCCTCCACTTAGAGATGGCATTCCCGAGGGATGCTGTGTGTGTGGTTTTTGAGAATTGTTGTGATATAACAACACAAATTCTATTCCTGACAAGCATAGGAGTAAAAGTTCTCATGAAATGCTCTCCCTTCTCTGTGTCCGAAGCAAAGAGGCCAATCAGGGTCCATCTGAAATGGAGGAGCAGTTGGACAATTGCTGGGTATTGAAATCCTTCTTTGGGGAACATCGGATAGACAAAAGGGAATTGACTTTTATCACTCAGAGCCTCTGAAGCAATTTTCCAACTGACCTGAAAAAAGCAGTGAAGAATTCTGTTACTTTTAGGGTCTTACCAAGTTCCAATTTTTAGCTTTCAATGAATCCAACTTTTTTCTCATGGAACAGTTTCTTGTTGATTAGTCATAAGGACATATCAAGATACAGAACATAAAAGGCAGAGCATTAACAAAATAGCATGTCAATGTAGATTTTTTAAAAATATATAGTTCAATAGAAAAAGCATAAAGAATGAAAATAGTATTTTATGACCCCTGAATTTACAACAATCAGACCATAATTTCCTTCCAAAAAGGGTTTCATTATATGTAATTTTTGAATTCTGAGCACCCAGGAAATACCTTTTTTAATATTAGGATCTCAATAGGTCATTTATCTAACGTGCAATCCAGGAAGTTGATCTCCCTCTTTCTTCTATAATTAACATTCAAGTAATAGATGTATCACTTCTTCTCTCTCTGAACCTCCATAAATAAAAGTATGTTCACTGAAAGGGATTTGGAAGGTTCAACTCAATACTTGGAAGGTTCATTTGTAGCATCTGATGCATTTCAATATGCCAACCTTACTGAGTAGAGCTATGATCTTTCTCTGTTTTGCCAACCTTGATTCTTTTGAAGCTTTTTTCCCCAATTTTTCTTCAGTTGTAAAAAGACAGGGAGACCACAGTTACCAAAATAATTTATCAATTGCACACTTCAATACATTTTAATTGAAATTTGTTTGTTCTAACAGAGTTTTGAGACTCTTACAGTTTGCATATCATTAATTTTGTTTAAAAAATGCATGCCCAAATTTTGTAAATTGTATACATTCCCTATTCAGCTCTGAGGGCAGCAGCTGAAGTTCTTTTATCCATCCTTAAGATTCTTCTCAGAGGATGACTTTGATAATTTAGGTTAAGGAAGCTGCATAGTTGTGATTTTTTAAAAAAGAAAGAAATAGTACATTCACTTGTCCCTTTGGTCTAAATGACCTCCTTCAAAGTTGAGGGAGCCAAGATCCAATCAGAGAGAAAAATACTCCCAGGTAAGGAAAGGTGTGAACTTGCTCTATTGACTCATCATCAAATAGCCCTATATGGCAATGATACCATTTTCTAAAGATCATAACTTTTGAGGTTGACTTATCAATAATCAGATAATTGCTACAAGAACAGGAGCCAAGTCTTCTTAACAGTATATGAAACCAAAGGTCATATAGGCAGCACCCTGGTCTTGCCTTCTGGTAAGAATCAGTCCTACTTCTCAGGGCTTCATGGGTCCTTAAACAGGGTTCCCCAACCAATGAGCCACGGCTGACGAGTGGTCCATGAGGGGTTTGCAATGAGGCCATAGAAACGGATGGCAAGCATCCACGTGCACAAGTGCATCCTCACTTGCCTGAGCAGCATGCGAGTATGTGCACACATGGTCTATTTAAATGATCCACTTGCACAGAAACGTCCCCTTTAATACCCCCCCCCCCCAATCTGCAAAGCTGGGAAACATTGGGGAACTCTGTCCTAAAACACACTCTCAAACAAATGAATGTAGAACATGGAAGAATTGGGACGGAAGGGAACTTGGAGGTCTTCCAGTCCAACCCTTTGCTCATAGAGCAGATCGTATGCCCTTCCAAGTATGAAAGCCCAGCTCTTTTGGAAAACCTTCAGTAATGGAGCACCATAAGCTTCATGAGCTTCTTCCACTGGTTAATTGTTCTCACTGCCAGTGCTTTTAGAAGGGACTCTGAGCAGGGTCAACATTCTCAGCTCCATTGTAAAAGCCATCAGTTTCCTCCATAATATTCCTTTGTTTACTGTGTCAAATGCTATAAAGGCAGCAGAGGCATTCTTTCCTCTGTCTGATATTTTTTATAGTTCGATGGTTCAAAGCAACAGAATTACCAAGAGTGGATCAAATCTGCTTCTGGTTCTTCTACAAGGAATGCACTTTTCATCTACCTACTCTCAACTCTAGTCAAGGGGAAGATGGCATGTATTTTAGACACAACATCTGTTAGAGAATTAGGGTCCTTATTATTCCCTTTTCATATGTACAAACTATAATGGCCATCTTGTAGAATTACATATTTATAATTCTTTTATAAAATGATTAATTAATATTTGATAATATCATTACATTGGCTAATATTGTGAAATAAATGTGAGCTTTCCATTCCACAACCTTCCAATTGTACAGAAGACCCTTTAATTGAACACAGAGCCTCTCCTCACCTTCACAAACATGCAACATAAGCCCTCAAGCAATGGGGAGGCTGCCATGAGTAAATATTTCTTTTTTCCACATTGCTCCCTCCCCATTGTTGTCCCAATCCTGAGTCATGACACCTAAAATGCCATGATGAAAAGCAAAGGTTGAATTCCATAGAGATGAAATGGTTGGATCTATCACTCACTCATCACTCACACACCAACAATCCACTCACTTTACCAGATACAGAAACGCAAAGACAAACCTGGGCAACTTTGTAGAGGCTTACTAATGTTGACTTCTGGATGGAGATGTCTTCAAAAGCTGCATCAAGAAGAACCACCAGGCTGTCCTTCCTTCCACAACTGTAGTTGGGAACATTGGCTTCTCCAGTAGACAGCATGTCCAGCAAGGCATCTGAAGCCCCAAGTGTGTTTACATAGTTGTCATGGATGTTGTAGCCAAGAGTGAGATTGTGCAAGAGCTGGGGATTTTTGGTAACCATCTCAATATTGAAAATCATGCGTAGTATTCTAGCCTTGAAATGAGGTAAACTAGTGTAAAATCATGTTAATGTTAGGATCATCAGTAGTAAAAATTAAACACTTTTTCTCTGTTCAAACCTTTTTTCCTCCACAAGGTAACTGAGACTTAAGTCAATATGGATCCAAATCAGAGACAAATGATAGTCACCCATCATTCTTTAATATTGTGAATGTTGAGAAGATTGGATGGAGATAGTTCTCCAAAAGGACTAAAATTAAGAAATATACCATTATTTGTAGCATAACTAATTTTCATCAGCCCAATGGAGAATATTTCAGTCATGAAAACAAAAACATAATACATGGAAGAGGATAAGTGATTCAGAAAAACTGTTGTTGTTTTTTAAAGATGTCATCCTCTTATTTTTTCAATCCCTTATTTTTTAGGAATAAATATCAATCTACAGTCATAAAAATATAGAAATGACCTGGCTAGAGGAAACTACAAGTATCACTGCTTTCAAGAAAACTTAGTGTTCAAGTCATCAACTGAGGACTGAACAGGAAGAGGAAAATAATGTGGGTTTCTATAAGGTTTTATTTTCCTCATAATATGGATTTGAGCCTCTCCAGGAAAATAAGGCAAAAGAGAGAGGATGCGGAAAATCAAAAGGATTCAAGAAATTTGTCAGGTCCTGCAATATAAGAGTAACTAAAATAAGAAGAAAAAAGAAAGAAGGTTTTAGACTTGCAAATGGAGGGAATGAATCTCCATCACAGTGAATGACTTACAACCGAATCTGACTAGAAGGAGCCATGTTGAAAGGTAATATTGCAGGTGTTATTTCAGATGCAGAGATGACTATACCAATGAGAAGATCTCCTGGCCTGTAATAGCTCCATGGCTTTTCCCCATCCTGGTGGTCCAAATTCAATGGGCACTTTATTCTAAGTTTCCCAGAGACTGACTGGGGCGCCAGCAGCATCAGAAACAGAAGCAGGAGGTCCATAATTCATGGGGTTGAATCAATCTCCTTCCTGTTTCTAAAGAACAATTAGAAGAATTGGAAGCAGTCACACAGGAGGGAATATCCAATGGCTTTCATGACTCAAACCGAGACAAACCAAGATTCTGCTGGAAGAGAGAGAAAGTACATAGAAGATCACAGCTCCTGCCTGTCCTGTAACTCGAGCCACAAAAAGCATAACTTGTAGTATTTATCCTTTTCTAATGCAAGATCCATTCCATGTCATTCAATGTGATGTTTACATCAAAGGCAGTCACTGGAGGAGGAGGAGGAGGAGGAGGAGGAGGAGGAGGAGGAGGAGGAGGAGGAGGAGGAGGAGGAGAGGTCTCAAGGCCTATGAGGTGATAATTACAATGAGAAGGAACTTATCCTTTTGGGATCCTGAACCTCTTCCATCTGATGAGGGGCAGGTGGAGAAAAACATATCAGTGAAAAATCACAGATAGACCTCTTGGGACAGTGTTGTGTAGTGGTCACAGTCCTTCCTGTTAGGACATGTCCAGAAAGTGATGCTGGAGCAAGATACCTCAACAGCCAGAAAAGTGACTTCTGATGTCCTTCAATGTGGCCTTTTGCCTCCAGAGACTGCTGAGGAATTTTGTGCCACTCTACATTGGTGCCACTTAACTCTAGTGCTGCCTTTGCTCTAATGCCATGGAAGCAATCATTATCCTTGACCCCAACTTAATGTTAAGAGTTTGGGATTTTCTTTTCAATGGGATGTCCATATATTCATCCCAAATTAGAGATTATTTTTGAATTCCTTATAACTAAAGAGAAATTTAATTTGCCATTTTTTCTAGAAATATCAATGTTTGCATGAGAGCAGACTCAGAGACAAGAAAGGGAAAGCCTGTTGACTGTATCATTAGTTGATAGAAAGATGATTATAGAATGATATAAATATAAGTTTTTGTTTTTGTTTTCTTTTTACTTTCTGTGTTGTCTCTTCCACACTGAGAGCCTTTAAATTTTCAAATTTCATGGTTTCTTAGCATTCACCGTGTGCTGTGAGGTCTACAGCTGAGATGGTGGGAGCACCCAGAGTCTGGTGGATGGTGTAACCTGATTTATTTTGCCACAACCACCCAGTAGTTGGTTTAGGAGGACCTGATGTAAGTTTCTCTGGTTTTGTAGATGGTGCAACTCCTGTGACATTCTCATCTCTGAGGCTTTATGTAAAACTCCACCCAGAAGACCTCCAAGTGCTTCAAAGGGCCAGTTTGGAGTCTCTGTTTAAGGTGGTTAATTGTTGATGGATTAGGATTCTTATCTGGAGGGGGAATGTTAATATGTACAGCTTGGCCTAGAAGGGAGAAATGGGGAGGTGAGGGTTGAGTGAGAGGGGAAGCAGAAGGAGCAGGCAGGTCCAACCTTACAATGGGGAGCACAGGATGACCAATATCCCAGCTCCATTATTTCAAAGTCTTCCTATTGTAGAGTCCTCAGTGTCCACTCTCAGTGTCTGCTAGTGGCTCCAGGTTCCAGTTGATGTCTGTGAATTGGAGTGCCAGGTTGATGTGTAACATGGCTTCTCCTGTCCATCATGTTACTGACATGTCTCACTGAAGCCTAGCCCAGAGGGGAGGAAAACTCTCCTCAGTTGGAAATGTGGCAACCTAGTTTATGGGTTTGCATCTGGAGAGAGCCCAGGGAAGTGGAGGAGAGGTGACTGTGGTCATCCATGGTTTATTATAGCCTTTCAGGAGGCTTCACCTAGAACTGTCTTTTGTCCCAGGGTGGCTGCAAGAACATTTCCTCAGTCTGGTGAATTATGTTGTGTGAATGTGACCCTTATAAGAAGAAAACTGTCTCCATCTTATTTCTGTTATAAATGATTGTTGAGCTGTTCCCTGCTGAATTAATACACATGATTCACTAACACATTGGCCAACAGGTTCAACCTCAGAAAATAAACCAGAGTTAAAAGTTGCAAGTGTGAATGCAGCCATTGGTGAAGTGACCAGGTTAAGTGGGTTGTATGGCTTTGAGCAGAGCCTGTCTATGGTCAAGACTTCAGGATAGTAACCAGGAGACCATGAATTCTAGTCTTCCCTTGGGCACAAAGCCAGCTAGGTGAACCTTGGCCAGCCAATCTCTGATGCCCCAGGAAAGAGACAATGGCAAACCACTTCTGAAAAACCTTTTCCCCTATGGTCTTTCTGATAGCTTTCACACACAACTGACTGAGGCTCTGACCTTCCTGAGTCTGGCTTCAGTCTTGCAAGACCAGCCAAGTGGGCTCCAACTTACTAAACTCAGGCAGTTTGGTCTCTGTAGAAGCAGCAGGAAATCTCCAATTTTGACCATGAATTTCAAATATCATGAAAGCTGCAGGGAAGGAGATAAAGCAGGATTCCTTGAAGGCCAGATGGGCTGCAAGAGGTGGAGGTCCCTTCCTGTCAAGGGAAAGGAGGGCATGCTGGAAAAGAGGAAGGTGGATGGAGCCCCCCAACCCATCCAGTCAGGGCAGCCTTAGGTGTGTTCAGAAACCTCTCTTCTGAGGGAGGGGACCTCCTCACATGCGGTGGGGCACTTGAGGCAACACTGAACTCAGATTTTGCTTTGCCAACAGAGAAGAAAAAAAATTCTTTCCTTCCTTCTTTCCTTTTCACTTTGACTCCCTGGAATCAAAGTGAGTAACTTCGAACCAACCTAAAACTAAGGAGAAATTTCCTGGCAGAGGGAATAATCAATCAGTGGAAGGATTTGCCTCCAGAAGTTATGGGCGCTCCAACACTGGGGAATTGTACAAAGAGATTGCAGAACGGTTTGTCTGAGATGGTAAATTGTAAGTTGCCTGCTGGAGCAGTGGGTTAGACTAGAAGACCTCCAAAGTTCCTTCCAACTATGTTATTCTGTTTCAGGCATGGTGTATGCTTGATCAGGAGGTTCTATTTATTTATTTTTATTTATTTATTTTTATTTGTCAACAAGTACAAGGAAACAAGTATGAAAAACACATAAAATGGCACAAATAAATGGATATAAATAAATAAAACATAAAAATAAACACACAAAAAGAGTATATATAAATGGGACAGTAGGACAGAGCTCATACACGCCCCCTTAGGGACCTCTTAAGAAATGCACAAGGTCCATGGTAGAAAGCTTAACGTAAAAGGTATGGGGATTATAGGAACTAACAACAGGATTGGAGATGTATTCCACACGTTTACTATTCTATTGCTGAAATCGTTCTTCCTGCAATCAAGATTAGAACGGATTACATTTAGTTTGTATCTATTGATAGCCTTTGTGTTATTGAAGTAAAAGTAGTCATTAATAGGTAGGACATTATGGCAGATTATCTTGTGCACTAAACTCAGGTCGGAATGTAGACTACGTAGTTCAAGGTTATCCAGGTCTAAAATTTCAAGCCTTGTGGTATATGGAATTTTATTACGAGTAGTGGGGTTGAGTACACCTCTTGTAAAATACCTCTGGACCCTGTCTAATGTATTGATGTCAAAAATACAGTGTGGATTCCAGGCAGGTGAGCAGTATACAAGTATTGGTCTAGCAAAGGTTTTGTATGCCCTAATTAACAACATAGCAACTAGGGTTGCTAACATAGGGTTAGACTAAAAGACCTCCAAAGTTCCTTCCAACTCTGTTATTCTGTTTCAGGCGTGCTGCATTTTTAGCAAATTGTTAAGGGGGATGGAGATTTAAGGATAGAGTGGAGAGTTTGGTGTTAGCACCTAATTCTGGGGGGAGGGGGAAGAAGTGAAATATAAAGACATTTGTCTCTCCCAGGTTTCCTTTGTCTTTCTTTATTGAAGAAATTTGGGTTTTGGGAGGAGGAAGGGGGTGAAAGGAGGAAGGGAAAGTTTTTAGGAAGCTCATCCTGAACCTGCCACCACTGCATGCAGTGTCTGGTTCCCCAAAGCTAGAAAGAGCCAGGAGAGGTTTGCAGTCTCCCAACAGCCTGAGGATCAGAGTGGAAGGCTTCAAAAGCAGCCTCCATTTCTACAAGGTCTTGTCAGAGTATGGAAAATGGGGGCCACTTCCAGGAGGCAATGGGGATCAGGCCCAAGCACTTCAGGGGCCCCTTGGGGCAAGATAGAAGGGAGGCCTCCAGCCAGAGGGGAAGATGTTACCAAACCTGGCATCTGGATGGATACAGGAGCCCCAACATTTCTGCACCAGAAAGAGAGCTCGATGGGGGTACAACGATGTCAAGGGGAGGCTTGCACCCCCTGAAGACAGAGCTCACATTTGGGGGAAGGAGATGGCAAAGGGGGCTCTCGTGGTGGTGGGTGACCCCTGCAAGCAGAAACATGGGTACATTTGCATTTAACTCTTAACATTCAAGAGATCAAAACGCCAACATGACCCCAACCCATTAAGAGTATTCACTCCAGGTGAAGTAACCCCATCCACCAGATGGGACATACCATCATCTCAGCTGCAAACCTCCCAACCCCACTCCCTGTGGAGATTCTGTGGAGGTCCTGCTTGTTCCAAAAGTGCTTTTTCAAAAGGCAACTGTACTTTTTGATTTGAAAGTGAGGTCAAAGAGGCCGTCTACATTGACGTTGAACAGCCCTCTCTCAAGAGAGGGTGGGTGGGACATGACACCACCTATCTCCCATTTACAACACAGTCCTTTCTGCAGGTCCAAGGAGGTTCCACACCCATTTGCACTATCCAGGTGTCCCCGAGGGCACATATAAACCTCCAAAGGGCCTCAAGAAAGAGAGCTAACAGCCAGGAACAAGGAACCCAAATCATTCCATCCTCTGTCATTCAGTTAGAGCTGAAGAAGCTCTTCGGATGAGAAGTGAAACATCTTCAAGGAAAAACAAAGTCCAGTTGCCTTTTGAAAGAGCACCCTCCTGGGACTCACAGCCCCACTGTTTATTTTAAAAAATGCTTCAAAATATACACAGTGTAAAACCTCACTTCAGAAACAAGCAATTGTAAAATCAGCTTCAATTGAGAAATAATCCATGGAGATCTAATTTTAAAAAAAAACCCAAGAAACAGGCCTTATTCTTAACACTGGACATGGTTCAAGTAATGCTTCCTTCCTTGGTGTTAGGATGCAGGCAGCACTACAAGCTACATGTCATCCATCTATCATGGCACCAAACTCCATAGCCCTGAGTGACCTTCCTTAGCAGACCTTGGAGACAAGACACCATGTGGAAAAACAGTAGAAGTCAATTCCCTGGTCTTGAACGATCTTCCTCCAGCATCTCTTTCTGGACATGTCCTGATAGGAAGGACACCATCACTACAGAATAGTGCCCTCTAGAGGTACATCTAAGATCTTTCATAAACACACTTTTCTCCGGTTCCTTTTTCCACATGGAGAAAAAGAGCAAAACATTTCAGGGTCCCCAGAGGACAAGTTACTTCTCACTTTAATTATCCCCATCCCAGTCAACAAGTCCTCTTCTCCTCCTCCTGCAGTGGCTGCCTTTGATGTCAACATCAGACTAAAGCCATATAGAAAGGATCTTGCATCAGAAAAGGATAAACGTCTCAGGTCCTCCTCTGGGTGCCACAAGTTTTGAGACAGGCAGGGTCTGTACTCTTGAATGTTCCTTTCCCTCCTTTCCACGGGGAACTCAGTTTGTCACTGGCATTCCCATCTTGCAAGAATTCTTAACTTGTCCTATTTCTTCTTGTTGTTCTTGTCTAGAAAATGGAAGCGCATTGATTCCACACCGTGAGTTATGGACCTCCTGCTTCTGCTTCTGATACTGCTGGTGTCCCAGCCACTCTCTGGAAAACTTAGAACAAAGTGCCTTCTGAATTTCGAGCACCAGGATGGAAAAAGACCGTGGAGCTACTACAGGGCAGGAGACCATCTCATTAGTATCATCAACACTGCAACAGAAGGATTGCCTATAGTGCAGCCTTTCAATGCGGCTCCTTATAGTCAGTTTAACTCGTAAGTTGTTCTGTGTGATGGAGCTGTATTCCCTCCATTTGTGGTCCTAAAACTCTCCTTTTCTCCTTCTTTTCTTCATTTACTTTGGTAAAAACGAGACCATACTAATTTCTTGAATTACCTTGTCTTCCGTGACTTCCAACTTTCGTCTTATTTTCCGAAAGAGCCTTAAATCCAGAGGAGAAACAAAGAAGGAAAACAGTTCATATTACTTCTCCTTCTCCTTCCAATCCTCTAGTTCGATACTTGAATACCAATGTTTCTTTGAAGTAGTTTTTCAATGGGTTGTTGTAGTTTCCATAGCCCACCCAGCCCATTTCCATGGTTTCTTAACTGCTCTTTGATATCTAACAGCTGACAGGACTAGATAATGGCTTGTTTTTGGAATTGCTTTTCTTTGTCACTTATGACAAATGGCTTCCTCCTATTTTGCTGGTTCTATTGTAGTGATTGAATGATTTTGAAGTTTGGAATAGTAGTTATTTGTGTTTCTTTACCCTGATGGAGGACTATTTATGTCTTCTCAACAGTCATTAAAATTAAGCGGTGATGAATAACTCTGATTTGTGTCTGAATTTGGATCAGTCTTGGCTTAAGACTAAATGGGCTTATGGAGACAAAGGCAATTAAATTTTAAAAAGTATTTTGTTACTGATGTTGATGATGCTGGTAATAACTTTAACGTTTTTTTTACCCTAGCTTACCCTTTAGTGAGTCAAGCATATTGTGCTTCATTTTCAATATTCAAACGGTTAACAAAGAACCCCAATTCCTGCACAACCTCACCCTTGGCTACAACATCCACAACAACTATTTGAACACCCTTGGCACTTTGGATGCCTTGCTGGACATTCTCTCCACTGGAGAAGCCAATATTCCCAACTACAGCTGTGGAAGGAAAGACAACATTTTGGTTCTTCTCGATGCAAGTGACAGTGACACCTCCATCCAGATGTCAACATTAGGAGGCACTTACAAAATCCCACAGGTTTGTGTATGTTTCTCTATCTTGTACATTGTTTAAGGTGGTCATATACCAGTGGCAGTTCTAAACTGCCACTTGTCTTTGGAATACAAGATCTGCTTTTCACCATGGCCATTTTGGTTGCCATGGCCAAGAATTGGGATCCTCAGTGGGGAGGGAGCAAGGATCAAAGCAGCCGTTTCAAATCAGGACACCGTCCTTGCTGCTTTGCAGGCTCCTGAAGGTGAGGAGAGGCTCTGGGACCAATCAAAAGGCATTCTATATAAAAGGAAACTGCAGCAGTGATGGGAAGTCGATAACTTTTTTTATAATGTTGGCCAAAATAATGATAATTACAGTGGTGAAAAAAATCCCAGATTCCCTACTTTTTGAAAGGAATCCAATTGGATTATCATTATCATATCATGGATTATCATTATAATTGATTCTTATGGTGGATAAAACATGTATGTCTTATGGACTTGTGGGAATTGTTACATAGTCACCTTGTTAAAAAATGCCAAGCATATTTGCCAACATGTCAGCTATTTTTACCCTATTATGTCTGTGATAAAATTAATCATAAAAGACTTGGAGAGCAATAAAGCTCCTGGAGAGGACTTTTCCACAGGGTAAAACTATTCAAGAAATATCCAGACAGGTGGGAGTCTATTTGAGGTTCCTTCAGAGATATAAATATATTTGAACTATTGAGCCATTTGTCTAATGTATGCTGGGTTCCACAGGAGTAGAACAGTGAGTTGATGGATGTAAAAAATGCATTCATTGCGAGGGAAGAAGAAGGCTTTAGACAGAGCTGGTCCATTATTGACAATCACTTTCAGGTTTGGACCAATGGAGGCGTGAGAATTAGGACCGCTAATTACAAAGAGTCAAGGCAAGGATGTATATTTGAACCACTGTTATTCAGTCTAGACATTAATGACCTATTGGGGCTAATGAAGGATCCTGAATTACCCCATGCCTATTGTAACCCCATGATTTCATCTGACAGATGGTATGATATTATTATAGTTTCAAGTTGGATTGTGTAGTTTGTTGGGAAAAAAAGTTCATTCATACATTCATAATAATTCTCTGATTGTTAATAAATCAAAGTCAAAAATTGTGATCTTTTAAACATGATGTCATAACCACATGCACCTCATTGATGGTACAGCAAGTTAATGCATGTCCTTAGCTGGAGTATTTTTCTCTGAGATGAGATATTGACTCACGCACCATCAATTCAACTCACTTAGAACAAAGTAACGAATGAATGTACTGTTAAAATTGGGGAAAAAATCCAACTTCCCTAGTCACAATCATTAAGGTATATAACACCAAGGTTAACCACATGTTCTTATATGAGGCTGAAATTTGGAGGTTAAAATACACAACTACTGGAATAAAAATGATCACAGCACAGAATCATGGGAGTGGATTAATGGACTTCATCTTCTGCCCTCAGAACTGACATGGAATGCATACAATTTGTCTACAATCAGGGCATATAGTTTTTGGTGTAATATTAAAGCTATGGAAGCTGACAAAATTGCATTTGCTAGAACAGACAAAATTTCAGTTAAGGATCTGTGGGGTTGTAGAACTGATAAATTATCTTAGGAGCTGTGGTCTCCATTTCTCTTGTACAACTGGAGAACAAGGTCCAAAGACTGACGCACAAAAAATCCCAGTATAGAGGAAGAGAATAGTCATCCTTAATATGGTTGGCACCTTGAAACAAACAAGCTACTATAAACACAATTTCCTGATTTCCAACTCTTCAAACACAGAAATCTCTAAACATCTTAGAGTCATAGTTAACAGAGAAAGATTTGAGTAGCTGGACACAATGGTTAAACATGAAAAATGTAACAAACTTCCTTGTAATGGAAGGACATATATTTGTGATGCTAGAAGATGTAACATATCTATTATTTACGTGCCAGTGATATAAGAAGAAGAGAGATCAGGATCCCACTTATTTAGATTCTTATACTGAAACAGCGTATTTCCTGTGTGGTAAAAAAAAAATCCTAGTTCATTTGCAATCTACACATGTGGGTCTGACTGGAGTAAATTGTAGGAGTGATATAGAAATATGAATCACATTCTTTATTTTTATTCTTTTTACTTAATTTCATTTTGATAGTATTTTATATGCGATCGTGTAATCTTATGGGTTTTTATATCCTGTATCTTGAATTGCCTAATGACTAATCAATAATAAATTATTCTATATGCTCATGAGAACCCAGTTGGATTTATGAAAAATTGATGTTTAGAAATTGATTCAACCCTAAATATAACGCAGTGTCCTTCATTACTTTTTCAGATAAGATATGAAATTTTTTCAGAGGCTCTGAGTGATAAAAGTCAATTGCCCTTTTACCACTGGCTTTTCCCAAAAAGAAGGATCTTCTACCCAACAATTGTCCAACTGCTTCTCTATTTCAGATGGACCTTGACTGGTCTCTTAGCTGAAAACACCGAAAATGGAGAGAAATTCATTATGACTTTGACTCCTATGCTTATCAAGAGTGGAATTTGTGTTGTTATATCACAACAAATCTCATCTGCAACTCCCCTCAGGGATGCCCTCTTTAAGTGGAGACAAGTCAATGTCTTTGTTCACTTCATGGAATATGTTGCTATTTGGGACATGATTATTTTTTTCCATTTAGCACTTACGCTTTTGCCAGGACCCATTGAAGGGAAAGTCTGGATCAGCACAGTTTGGGGCCAGCTGTCTTGGACGAGGCATAGATCCCATGAATATATCCATAGTATTTGGACCTTTGGTTTTCAGATGAAAGAAAAGCCAAAAGGTGATGCCTATGAAAATTCTTTCTCTGTGGAACCAGATCAGTCTTTTCACTGTTCTTTTTCAAAGCATGTCTTTTCTGTCAAAGGCCAGAGAAGATGCACCCAGAAAAAGCTATTGGAGTCCCACTCTCGGAACAAGGTCAAGGTCTCAAATGCACACCATTATTACAGTGTCCTTAGGACTTTGGCCCACGCCTTGATTGATGCATACTCCTCCAGATCCAGGAGAAGAAGGAAGACAGGGGAGGGACAGTTGGGGGCCCAAAGACTGCAGCCATGGCAGGTATGGGGGTCAATGGAGATTGTGGAACAGACATATGCAATCAGAAGGTGACTGTCAAGAAATGCTGAATACAAAATAACAGAGTTGGAAGGGGCCTCGGAGGTCTTCTAGTCCAACCCCCTGCTTAGGCAGGAAACCCTACTCCACTTCAAACAAAACGTTATCCAATCTCTTCTTTAAAAACTTCCAATGTTGGAGCATTTACAATTTCTGGAGGCAAGTTGTTTCACTTATTACTTGTTCTAACTGTCAGGAAATTCATTCTTAGTTCTAGGTTGGTTCTCTCCTTGATTAGTTTCCATCCATTGCTTCTTGTCCTATTCTTGGATGCTTTGGAGAATAACTTGACCCCCTCTTCTTTGTGCTAGCCCCTGAGATATTGGAACACTGCTATCATGTCTCCCCTAGTCCTTCTTTTCATTAAACTAGACATACCCAGTTCCCACAAACATTCTTTGCATGTTTTAGCCTCCAATCCACTAATCATCTTTGATGCTCTTCTCTGCACTCTTTCTAGACTCTCCACACTTTTTTTATATCATGGCAACCAGAACTGGATGCAGTATTTCAAGTGTGGATTTATCAAGGTATCATAAAGTGGTATTAACACTTCACATGATCTTGATTCTATCCCTCTGTTCATGAAGAATGCTGTGCTTCCATTCGTGGGAAAACCTTACAAATAAGCACTGGTGTCTAGATATTTACAATAGAGATCAATGACTGGGTTATGGATTTTCTGCATGTTAAATACAAGAACAGATTTTTAACAGAGGTCTTTGAAGTTTAGCTTTTCAGTTGGGCTTATCTGTTAACTGTCCTTTTTTTCAGTTGATTCATAGTAGGTCTGTCAACCATCCAACTAGAGAACCCCCCCCCCAAATAAAGTAGACACTCTTGAGAACTTTAAAATCCCAAAAGTAAACATTTATCGGATACACCATTTTGACACTGAAGAATTAAAACCAGCTCTGAGGTTTTCCCGTGCAACACTATATAGTTAAACATTAAGGTTCCCTTCTTCCCACCCATCATTATGATCATGCTGTCCAATAATGAATTGAGAAGACTTTATTTCTTTGTTGGACACCTGCAGATGTGACCTTGGTGGTTTCTTGGCTCACAAGGTATATTCGGTATATTCTTGGATTGCCTGCATTCCTTCTCACTCTTCTTTTCACCCAGTTCTCTGGCAACTTGAACAGCAATAAGTCTTTCTAATAGTTGTCAGAAGCAGTTCACACTTGAGAAGGTCAAGGTGGTTGGGTAAATAGAGCTGTAGGAGTTCACAAATTGTGCATCTGTTTTGCAAGGGGAGAACTATTGTTGTTGAAATATACATCTCAGTATTCATCTCACGGGGACAGGGTATGTGTATTGCTTTAATGCATATTTTTTGTCATTTTTTCTTATCTGATCTACCTGGCAGAACATGGTGTAGGCTTTTTTGCCTAAGCAGGGGGTTGGACTAGAAGACCTCCAAGGTCCCTTCCAACTCTGTTATTCTGTTCTGTTCTGATTCGCCTAGCTAATTAACTAGCCTAATTTTTTTCTTGACAAGTCCTTGTCCAGGAGTTGGAATTCTGAAGGAGCTGATGTAAATAATCTCTTCATTTCTTCATATATATATATTTTTGTAGATGGTCCACTTTAAAATATTCCTGATGATTAAAAATTCTGACAATGATATTTGGTCAATTAGAAGTGATATGGTTGAAAACTTTTTTCAATATTTATTTATTTTTCAGGATAGCAGTAACACCTGTTTTATCAAGTAAACATGATTGCAAGTTACTAACATGCAGAAGGAAGATTCAAATTCAAATTCAAATAGACCCTGTAGGATAACAAACCAGATTGTCTGCTTTAATTTTTTTCTGGATGTTTCAATTCTAGTTCCATCCCTTTCTGAAGAAGAATAAGTTCTGCAATTTTTCCTGGGTGAAAATTTATTTGGACCAAAATGGAGAGGTGGCAGCAGATATGACCATCAACAGCTGGGCAGTTCTCCCCAAGGAATATACCATCAGCAAAAAACTGGGGAGTTTTGAAAGAAATAGACTTTTTATCAACCAAGCTCATCTTTCACAGCTAAAGTTGCTCAACAAGGTGGAGAAAAATATTGTTCTCTTTTCTCTGTTTTCCAAAGGATTGAGGGTCATTTCCAGTGGGCTAAGGCTAAGTTCCCAAAATGAATGACAGTCACTGAGAACTGTATGAGGGGTGTATAACCCTTACCCTGCCCTTAGTCTATTTGGGAGGCTTCGGTACTACGGACTATTTTGTTCTTCAGATGCCATAATACGGGACATCATTTTAAGCTGATTCAGCCATGTCCAACATTTGATGTCAACTTGGTGATTATACATTAGATTGATCATTGTCCTTTTGTGTCTTCGATATCTAGCTGGTGTTAGAAATTTCTCCTCCTGACCCAGGGCTTATACTCATGTCCCACTTGCTGCAGCAAGAGATGCATGTCTTAGCTTGTTTGAGGGGAAAATTCTCATGGCCTCACCTCCATCTTATGTCACTGCAGTTCTAGAAACTAAACAATCAATTTCAGTTCCACTTTACCAGCATGGTAGCTATATCAACTGAATGAATAAACGGAGGAATGATAGCACTTAGCAATAGCACTTAGACTTATATACTGCTTCATGGTGCTTTTACATCCCACTCTAAGTGGTTTACAGAGTCAGCATATTGCCTCCAACAATCTGGGTCCTCATTTTGCCCACCTTGGAAGGATGGAAGGCTAAGTCAACCTTGAGCCGGTGAGATTTGAACTGCCGAACTTGCAGCTAGCAGTCAGCTGAAGTAGCCTGCAGTACTGCACTCTAACCACTGCGCCACCTTGGCAAAGAACATTTCCTTTAAAGTTGATGGCCCTAATTTCTAAGGAGGTTTCCTCTGTATCTTAACTGGGGGACTGTTTTGAACTATGTTTAAAGAGGAGCAGTTTGGTGATGTTTTATGTAGTCCAGAAGAAACCTTTCCGTGTTCTATCAGTCATACGTTTCTTTCTTCATCACACTTTTGTTTTCTGACATTAAATCTGATACATTAAAATTTAATAATTATTTTTTAAATTTATTCTAAAACTAAACATGAATAGATCATCAAAATTTAAAATCACAGATAAATGAAGAATGGAGGAGTGCATGTAAATACAGTCAGAGGAGGAATCCACTGGTTCTCACTCAATGCTTATATCTTTTCTCAATTCCATCTCTCCAGACTTTATTAAGTAGAAAAGCCCATTAATGCAATGAGATGTGATAGAAGTAAATGAGGTGAACAAAATATAGAATCTGTGAGTAGTTGTATCTCCTGCAACTGTTTGGAACTTTCTAGAGATTTCATATTTACCTAAATGAAGCTCAGAAACAGCTAATTTCATCTTGACTGCCATTTGTCATTAATGTTTAGTCCTGACATATTTTCTTTGGAATTCATTGTTCTTCTCCTCAGTCTCTGCCTCAGTCCAAATGTGTAGAAAAATGTCATCCTGGATTTGCCAAGCAGGCTCGAGAAGGAGAGCCTGTTTGCTGCTATGACTGTCTTCCTTGTTCAGAGGGGACAATCTCCACTCAGGAAGGTGGGTGACACCAGAGGAAAGGCTACTGAATTCATCCAGAGCATTTCAATCAATGTGCATGTTTTAGGAGACATATCAACTGACTATTTTATTGTTCTTAATTTTCAACATTTGGAAAAATACAATAACAATCTTGAAGGATGAGATAGGAAGAGAGCAAAGGACATTCATGAATTGGGCAAGTTAATTCTGCTGGAGGAAATATTTCTTCCATTTGTCAGTTGGAAATGTTTACCTTTCTTAGGAACATTTGAATTTTTTAAAACTTGAGAAATGGTTTCAGGTCAATGATTCTTGACCTGACCTCACTCAAACATCAATCAATCAATCAATTATAATTTTGTTTTTAGATCATAGAGCTGCATAAGGAGAAATATGTGTTTCTATACATGCTCCTATTTAATATTTACTATGGCTTTCTGGTCTCTCGGTATCAGCACATCAAAAGAAGGTCTGTCTTCACATGAAAGGAGAGATTATATAAGAAAAATTACATTCTATTTTCTCAGATACTGAAAAATGCACCAAGTGCCCTGATGATCAATATCCAAATGAGAACCGAGTCCAATGTATCCCCAAAAGAATAACCTTCCTGTCCTATGAAGAACATCTGGGCATCATCCTCATCTCCTTTGCCCTACTCTTGTTCCTAACCACAGGCCTTGTTTTAATCATCTTCATTAAATACCAAGAAACTCCCATTGTCAAAGCCAACAACCGGGACCTCTCTTACATCCTCCTGGCCTCCCTCCTGCTTTGCTTCTTATCTCCTTTTCTCTTCATTGGTCAACCAAGGAAAGCCACCTGCCTTCTCCGACAAACAGGGTTCAACATCATCTTCTCAGTTGCCATTTCTTCTCTCTTGGCCAAGACAATCACAGTGGTGCTGGCTTTCCTGGCCACAAAACCAGGAAACCAAGTGAAGAAATGGTTGGGGAAGAGCTTGGCTAACTCCATCATTCTTTCTTGTTCTGCTGTCCCAATTATCATCTGCTCCACCTGGATTGGAGTTTCTCCCCCTTTCCCTGACTCTGACCCCCACTCCCATAATGGAGAGATCATCCTTCAATGCAATGAAGGCTCTGTTGTCATGTTCTACATCACCCTCAGCTACATGGGCTTCCTGGCTGTCATCTGCTTCACAGTGGCTTTCCTGGCCAGGAATCTCCCTGGGGCCTTCAATGAAGCCAAGCTGATCACCTTCAGCATGCTGGTCTTCTGCAGTGTGTGGGTGAGTTTTGTGCCCACCTATCTTAGCACTAAAGGGAAATACATGGTGGCTGTTCAGGTCTTCTCCATCTTGGCTTCCAATGCTGGGCTGCTGGGCTGCATCTTCATCCCCAAGTGCTACATAATTCTTCTGAGGCCAGACTTGAATACAAGGGATCAGCTTACGACAAGAAGAAATGTAGACATGTGACACAGAGGAATTTCCATTTAAATTTTTATTTGATTCAAAAGATAAAAACAAAAAGGAATCCAGAGGGAAACAAGCAAACAAACAGGCTAAACTTTGAAAATGGCCGAAGGTGTTCCCTATGTATGCCAGGGTCCAGTTCTTTTCCTTGAAATTATTAAAGTGTAGAGGGAAAAGACTTTGTCCGGAAAATAAGTTCTTAGAAGAGTGGAAGTATATTAACAGGTTAGAATGGTGGAAGGAATGCATGAGGTAACCTTGACGCATCATTTCTCAGTATGTTTCATCAAACGTGGCATCACAGTTTAAATGGTATGTTTCTTTTTATTTAGACAAAAAATATTTCTTAAGGATTCTTATGTGATGTATTAAATATGCACATATAAACACACACACACACACGCACACAGACACACACATATGTCTTGCTTTCCTGAAATGTATAAATGTCAGTGCATTTTTTTTTCTGAAGGATTTTCCCCCTCTCTTTTTTGGAGGGAATTCCTCCAGTGTATTCGGAATAAATAATAACTGCAGTAAGCCTTGATTGTTGTGTTTTTTGTGGTCCTGACTTGGGATTCCACATAAAGTGATGTATAGAGTTTGAAGGGAAATCATGCGCAGATAGTACAATACAACTTCCCAGTGAAAGGTGGGATGAACCACCAACATCAGAGGGGGATATCTCAACCAATATCTAACTTCCTGGAATTGCAACAGAAGAATCCAAGGAAGTCAAAGTCTCCTGGTCCACATGCCTGATTGACAGGTATTCCTAAGCATCATTCTACCACCTAACTGCTGGCCATTCTCCAAGGATAGAGTCGTGAGTGTGCAAGTACTGGAAATCAGTCAGGGGAGGCATTTATCGACAGTGGTGCATTTTAATTTCTCCCAGAGGGTGATCCTGGATATTGAATCAAAGTCCTGCTTAAAATCAAGGAAGGCCACAAAAAGAGAGGATTTTTAAATATATATATATATGTATTTTTGTACTAAATGGTGGAGTACCAAGATATGATCCACTGTAGATCTTCCTTCTCTAAAACCGGCTTGTTCATCTTTGATTATCCCCCCTGAAATTAGCCAATCTTTGAAGTTTATAATTTAGGTGTTTGGCATACAGTTTACTAATAACGCTTAGAAGACTAATGGGTCTCTAATTGTCTGGGTCATTTCTATAACCTTTTTTATAAATTGGTATGATAATTGCTACTCCCCAATCTCTAGGCACATGGCCTGTTTTATCTATAAATGTAAACAGTGATGCTAAAAGTGGAGCCCACCAACTGGCATTCTTTTTGATTATTTGTGGCAGGACATTATCAGCCCCGGGTGCCTTATTAGCCTTTAGGGCTCCGATCAACCGGGATATCTCTTCTGGTGTAACAGGGGGCCAGTAAGGAGTTTGGTCCAAACTAGCTTGGCTCTCCTTAGTTACATAGTCAGGATCTGTATAAAGTTCCCTAAATACTCTTCCCAGGCATGAATCGGAACCTGATTTGTTGGGGGTAGGGGAGGTTTTCCCAATCCTCTGGTGTTGTACCAAAAAAGGGATGTATTTTTTGTCCTGACTGCCGTAATTTGTCTATGCCAAGACTCCTTCAGAGCCGCACTTTTCTTTTCTTTTAGAAGGTTCTTATATTGTGCTTTCAGCTGCTTTAAGTAGTCAGCGTGATCCTCAAAGGGGGCACTTTTACTTTTCCTGTATTCCATATTATATATCCTTTTTAGTTACACACAATCTCTATCGAACCATTTTTTGTTCTTTGAAACCGGCCTTTTGGAGTGAGCTAGTGATCTGTTACTGAGAACCAAATTCAAATTTAAAATTAAGGATTCAAACCCCTCTAGTTAAGATCCTCCACACTTATTTCTTAGTAGAGATGTACATAGCTTTATGGTTTCAGGGGCTAACATCCATTTGGTAACTTCCTTAGCGTTTCTCTCATTCTATTTAATTTTTACCTGGGTATTTTGAGTCTCTAACCTGGGTAGGTAGGCTGTGCCTGCCCTTCGAGATTTCTGGTGCAATGTGAGAGTAAGGAGTATTGTATTATGATCGCTTTCCAGTCACGAGTCTACCTCCATCTTCTGTAAGAGCTTCAGGACGTCATATGATATTGTCCAGTAATCAACTGTGGAGTTTCTTCCTGCTCCCTGATAAGTATATTCTGCTGGAAAGTCACCCCATGGGGACCCATCAAGGATACAAAGATCCAAACATACAGTCATTTGTCTTACACACAAACCTGCCCGATTAGCTTTAGGGTCTTTAAATTGTCTGGAATGCAAAGTTTCTCCTGTTACAGTTTCATCATAGTGAATCTTAAAATGATTAAATAATGCTTGATCATTTGGTCCCATTCTAGTGTTTAAGCCCCGCCCCCCTATAATTATTGCAGCTTTGGGGAATCTTCTATGCTGTAGCAAATCTTGTTAATCACATTATTCTTATTAAGTGGAGGAATATAGATATTAAAAACAAAATCTCCACCTGTTTAAATAAGAGTAATGTAGTTACAAGCCATGGCTGGAAAGGTGACAGTGGTACACATTTAAATTGCAAGGATGTATTAACTAATGTCACAATACCCCTTTTAGCTCCCCCCCCCTTACTTGAGACAGCCAGGTTTGAGTTAACCCAATAGCCATCTAACTGAATCTCTGTGGAGGCCCAGGTTTCCTGCAAGAAGAGGATGTCTAATTGTGCTATATAGTCAAAAAAGAGTTGGCCTTTTGATGGAACAGACCAACCTGCTATATTCCAGGTTATAAAGGAAAGTGGGTCATCTTTTGCAGCTCAATCAGGAAACTTGATTTATACAAAGGGAAGTTTTCTGGTTGTTACCATGGATTGAGGTGTCATTGCACACAAAATTGGCCTTCTTTAAAAATAGGGAGGTCCCGTCTAGGTCATGTGTAGACTCTTGAGGAACTTGTTCAGGGTAAGAGGTTTTAGCACCAGCTAACAGAGCTTGCCATTCCCTCTTCTCTGGGTGTAGATCAAGGCGTTATTAGGTCGTCTTTCATTCTTTGAGATGGTGGCTCTGACGTGGGTTGGCTCTCAGTTTCTTGGTTTGGTGCTGAAGGTGCTGAAGGTGCCATGGAATATTCACACAGGGATGAAAACATCTCCATCTCTACTGGGATTTCTAATACCCCCTTTGGGTCTTGGCTTCTATTTTCCATGATCTTGTATTCATATAATCCCTTGTCCTTTGGGGGAGAAGTGAGAGGCTCAATTATTGGGGAAACCAGATCTATAAGCAGCTCTGCTGTGTCCATTGTGACCAAGAAGAATTTCTTTAAATTTTCTAACTTGTATAATATATTGTCTTGTTCTTTCCTTGGGAGAGCGCCAAAAGCGTTAATCATACCAGCTTCTGAGCTGTTAAGTATCTCTTCACTGGGCAGGGCTGGTTGAGTCCCACTGTCTTTCTATCTCTCTTTTCCAAGGTTGAAAATGAGGAGGAGGCAGCCACCTTGGGAGCTCGCATGTTAGCTATTAACGGAGTAACCCTTTCCTTACCAAAGACTCTGATGGGAAAGATTTGGAAGGAGGCTAAACATGCCTTCATCTTTAATAACATCTGTGATATGGTGGGCTGTTTGAAAGACAGGAGAATCCACTTCCAATTTGGGGCCTCAGGTAACCACTCCACAGCACGGAGATCAATCATGCCCCTGTGACAGTGAAGAAGCTGGCTTAGGGAATTTAGTATTGCACTTCTGGAATTCCAACATTCATAATTAAGTCCATTCATATGGATTCTAAAAGCTATCCGTTGGGTTTGTAGAGAGCGATGTGATTGTTGTAATTGAGGGAGGGATTCTTTCCTGATTTCTTCTTTATTGATACCTTTTCCTCTCGTTGCCTTGTCTGGGGAGGGACGGTTTTTCTGAGAGGACTGCCACCTTTTATCCGACTCTTTAACTGTTTCTCTGGCTCTTTGCTCTTTTTCCTTTTCCTTATCCTGTGTATGGGAGTTAACCAAGTCTTCTGCAAGAACTTCAGTGAGGGTACCTGGGCCAGATATTGTACTTGAAGAAAAACAGCTAAATCTTTTTTCAATGTCTCTACATCATGTTGGATGGCAATTAATTGTTCAAATATTGAAACCACAATTTGCACTGTAAGAAGGCATTGCTTTGCCATAAACTCAGTTGAATTTTCCTAAGGTAAACCCTCCATACTCTGAATTATCTGGTTGTTGGTCGCCTTTTTTTGCCTTCAGCTCAGTCTCCATATAGGAAGTTATTGAGATAGTTGTTTGTGAGAAGAACTGGCTTTCAGTTTGGTCCGCCCCCCCCCCCCCGCCAGATCAGGAAAGTCTAGTAAATGCTGTTTTGCCACATCTTTTTGCTGGTCCCATTCTAATATCTCCAGATTGTTGGGGATGGGGATGGGGGTTAGTTTTACTTACAGATCTCTTGCCAACAAAGAGCTCCTCAATTCTTGGTTGTTTTGCTGTCTTCACTGGTGGGAGAGATCCTGGGCTGGTGCCATGGCGTTTCTTTCTTTTTCCCATGTTTTTTTAATTCTCGGCAGCAACAAAAGTTTGTATTATGTTCTACGCTGTTAACTCCACCAAAAATGTTAATTAAATAAAAAACTTTCCAATGGGAGTACTAAAAATTGATAAAATAAAACCGGGAGGCACTACTGCAAACACACTCCAGCTGCACCAGCTGCAACTCAAAGTAAGGGAGGAAGAGCTAGAAATACTCCGTGAAAGAAACACTATGCCACTGTGACATCCAGCCAAGGGAACTGGAAGCTGCAGCTTCTAACAGAGCCTCTGGCAAGCCCTGTGCTATGCAGCCTCCATTGGCTTTGCAGACAAGCACCACCCAAAACTGATAGAAAACCAGCATCACAGAACAACACCCACAGCTAATATAACAAAGGACATTCAGTGCCCCCTTTGTGCTAGACCCTGAGCCTCCAGGCTGTGACAGCAGCTCTTCTTTCATAGGACTACCATATAGAGTGAAGGTACCAGTAGAAATGATATGTCTTATATGCTCTAAAGGAAAGATGCTCCTATATTTCCAGAAGAGGATTCATCGACTCCTGGAAAGTCATCTCATTTCTTTAGGCCATCTGAGATCAACCAGGTTCTCCAACTTTTCCCAACATTCATCTGAGTTCTCAATTTCAATTACAATTGTTTGAACCTAAAGATGACTTTTTCTCAGCTGGGGAAGTCAATGTTCCTAACTACAGTTGTGGAAGGCAGAAGGACCTTTTCATTGTCCTTGAAGGGACTGAGACTGAGATCTCATCTCAGACTGCCATCATCCCCCAGGTATGTCCATATCATTCTATAGCATACTTCCCATGTTGTAGGTGTCACTAGAAATAAGTGAATGATTGTAACTAATGAGAAAACAAGCATTTCCTGGGCTCAAGTTTTCATCTGCAAGAGGAGAAATGTGCTTGCTTCTCCATAAAAAGTACCGTCTTGATAATAATTTTATTTCTCTATGAAAAAGACAGCTCACACTATGGGATGCTCTTAATGTCATGTTTTCATCCTCTGTTTTGGAAGAAAAAAATAAGTGATGTTTCTGCTTCTAATAAACAGTTTGTAAATCAAACATTTAACTTTTCTAATTCCAAAAACCAATTTTCAGAGGAAGGCTGGACAAGATGGCTGCAGAAAGATGATTTGGACTCTCTCCCAGGAAGAGATTCAAAGAATCTTGTCCCTAAGGACAACATTTAAAGGAATGGAATTGTTAGAGACCCCCACGTACTATTTATCTCTGGCATATCAACAAGACTCCAATTGCACAAGAGCCACATTTACAAAACCTGAATGTGGCATCTCAAGCCTCAGATAGGCTAAGGGTACTGGATAGACATGGTGCCTTAAGGATCCAAACAAGTTTAGTGTACATTAGGGAATTTTACTGTACAACATTGAAGAAAATATATTAAACACCCTTTAAATATGTCAAGCAATATGTATACTTACGTCTGGAGAGCAGCTTTGACTATTTCTATATATGGATATTGGAAAATACCTATGTGTGGGGAGCAGTTTGGACTATTTTTTAGTTGTGGATGTTGGAAAATGTTAAGACTTCAAATTCCTCTGTCTCACATATCTACATTTCTTCTCATGGTCAGTTGCTCTTTTGTATTCAGGTCTGGCTTCAGTATGATAATGTAGCACTTGGGGATGAAGATGCAGACCAGCAGACCAGCACTGGAGGCCAAGATGGAGAAGACCTGAACAGCTACCATGTATTTCCCTTTGGTGCTCAGGTAGGTGGGCACAAAACTCACCCACACACTGCAGAAGACCAGCATGCTGAAGGTGATCAGCTTGGCTTCATTGAAGGCCCCAGGTAGGTTCCTGGCCAGAAAAGCCACTGTGAAAGAGATGGAAGCCAGAAATCCCAAGTAGCTGAGTGTGATGTAGAACATGAAAACAGAGCCTTCATTGCATTGCAGGATGACCGCTCCAGACTGGGAGTGAAGGTCAGATTCAGGGAATGGGGGAGAAACTCCCAGCCAGGTGGAACAGATGATAATTTGGACACTAGAACAAGAAAGGATGATGGAGTTGGCCAAGCTCTTCCCCAACCATTTCTTCACTTGGTTTCCTGGTTTTGTGGCTAAGAAGGCCAGCACCACTGTGATTGTCTTGGCCAAGAGAGAAGAAACTGCAAATGAGAAAATGATGCTGAACACTGTTTGTCGGAGAAGGCAGGTGGCTTTCATTGGTTGACCAATGAAGAGAAGAGGAGACAAGAAGCAAAGCAGGAGGGAGGCCAGGAGGATGTAAGAGAGGTCCCGGTTATTGGCTTTGACAATGGGAGTTTCTTGGTATTTAATGAAGATGATTAAAACAAGGCCTGTGGTTAGGAAGAAGAATAGAGCGATGGAGACCAGGATGATGCCCAGATATTCTTCATAAGACAGGAAGGTTATAACTTTGGGGATACATTGAATTTTATTCTCATTTGGATATTTGTCATCCGGACACTTGATGCATTTTTCTTTATCTGGGAAATCCAAAACAAACATACATACATACATACATACATACAAACGTATTTGACCTTTCAAGGGTACCTTCTTGGGCAAAACCTCACAGCAGAAGAATTTCCTAAGATGCATTTCCTAACATTTCCCTACAAAGAAGCTAAAAAAGATATCGTTTTCTAAATATATATATACACAGAGAGCTAAGATCTATAAAATTGGGGATAGTCCTGAATGGCTTGTTTAATGTGCTTAACCTCTATGGGAATCTATATTATTCGAGATAAATAATAAATCAGCTAATGTTTCTAGGAACATTTTATGAGTTCTGCTGTAAGACTCTGGATCCAGAAATTACCTAGAGCTTGTGAGATGTAGCTTAGCTGGCTGGGAATGCTAGTCCTGCAAATAATCTGGAATGGCTACTGGAAACAGTGGTGATATAGATGTAGTGTGGTGCACCCATAACTGTCCCCATTGTGAACCGGGGATACCTTCTTATTTATCCTCAAAGGGGGAGGCCCATGTAGAAGACATTCTAATAATCATTCTAGTACGTGGACCTAAGACAATTCCTCATATTTCAAAGAACTCACATGTTTCTAGAGAGGTAAAAGTGAAAGGACCCATTCAAATTAATGAGCAAAGGATGTTTTTTCTCTGAAAATATTATTTATTTATTTATTTATTTATTATTCACACTTATAGACCGCCCCCTCTCCCGGAAAGGACTCGGGGCGGTGTACAGTCACTAAAATACATTCTAAAATACATACATAAACAATTAAATTAATACTGGTGAAGGAGGTTATGAGACTGTAATCGAATAATAAATATAATACGTTAAAAGCCTATAAACCCTTAAAACCCAATTAAAATAAATAAATCCCGGGAGGTAAAACTAAGACGGTGCCAGGCCAGCTGATTGAAATAGGTGAGTCTTTAACTTTTGCCGGAAGGAGCGGAGGTCGGTGGTGGTTCGAATGTCTGGGGGGAGGTCGTTCCAGAGGGTTGGGCCCATCACAGAGAAGGATCTACTCCTAGGTGTCGCCCGCTGGCATTGCCTGGCAGACGGCACCAGGAGGAGCCCCTCCCTGTGTGAGCGGATAGGTCGCAGGGACGTGTGTGGTAGGATGCGATCCTGCAGATAACTAGGTCCTCTGCCATGGAGCGCTTTAAAGATGGTAATCAATACCTTGAAACGCACCCGAAAGGCTACAGGTAGCCAGTGCAGCTCGCGCAGGAGAGGTGTTACGTGGGAGTAACGAGTGCTTCCCATAATAACCCGCGCGGCTGCGTTCTGAACCAGCTGCAGTCTCCGGATGCGTCCCAAGGGAAGCCCCATGTAGAGAGCATTGCAGTAGTCCAGGCGAGATGTCACCAGCGCATGAGTGACCGTGCGCAGGGCACTCCGGTCCAGTAGGGGGCGCAATTGGCGCACCAGGCGAACCTGGTGGAATGCCCCCCTTGCCACGGCTGTCACATGGCAGCCCAATATGCAATTCCCTCTTAACTCTTTCCAGTCTTTCTTTCAAGGTTTTTTTAGAATGCTTCTTTTTTTTATATAAAGAATTAAATAAAGATGATAGCACTTGCATTTCAATGTGTCCTTTCACACCGATTTCCATCCAAAAAGTATCTGGATAACCCCACTTTCATTGCCCTTTTCTTTGGTGTCACCCACCTTCCTGAGTGGAGATGGTTCCCTCTGGACAAGGAACACAGTCATAGCAGCAAACTGGCTCTCCCTCTCGAGGCCGCTTGTCAAATCCAGGAAGACAACTTTCCACACATTTGGACTGAGGAAGAGTCTAAGCAGAAAAACAAGGAATGCCAAAGAAAATATGTTGGGACTCACCATTCATGGAACATGGAGGTAGACAAAACATGAGCCAAATAGTCTAATGGGTCTAATAGTCTAACTATATAAGCCCCTCTGTGAAGGAAATGGGTGGTTAAGTATTAATAAATAAATTAGTAACTGACTAACTAAGGCAGAGCTGTCAAAGTCCCAGCCTATGTCATGTGCTGGCCACACCCATGCCTGGTTTAGCGAAGGAGAAAAAAAAGATTTTAAACAAATAACGGTTATGTAACCATAACTATATAAGCCCCTCTGTGAGGGAAAGGGGTGGTTAAATATGAAGAATAAACAAACAAACAAACAAACAAGGAAAGTAAGTAAGTGAGTGAGTGATTAAATAAGGCATATTAAATTGCAATAAAAATTGCAATAAGCAATTGACTAACTAAGGCAGAGCTGTAAAACTCCAAGCCTGTGTCATGCGCTGGCCACACCCACATCTGGTTTAGCAAAGGGGGGGAAGTCCTGATATGTCACATGACACAGCTGTGACACTGTGAGTTTGACACCCCTGAACTAAGGCATATTAATTTGCAATTAAAAAAAACTTTTGCATTTAATAAAGCTTGAAGGGATATAATTGAGAAAACATTTAAGTGTTAAGTGGCAACCATTGGATTCCTCCTGATGACTGTATTAACATCAATTCCTCCACTCTTCCTACATCCATAATTTTTAAGCATGACAATCTGCTCACATTAAATTTTAGAATAAATTGTTTTGTAACAAAATTTTGTTTTTCCATTTATTCTATTTATTCTATTCCATTTATTAATATAGAACAACACTGTAATGAAAAGAGAAATCTCAGATTTGGAAACTTTTATTCTGGATTATAGCAACGGTGAACGTAGCCCAAAACCAACTTTCAATTGAAACATCAAGGAAAATTCCCGACAAATCAGGGCTGTCAACCTTAAAGGAGATTTCTCATTGTGTAATTATATGTTTACTAATTCAGCTCATTCGTAATCTAGGAATAAATTCTGCCTAGTTTGCAGAACTGTAGTGAAGGGTAAGTTGCTACACAAAAGAAATAAGTAAGAGCTCTTTGTCAGAAGGAGATATTTTAAAGGCCCAGCTAACTACATCCAAGAAAAGATCCTTTCTGTTCAGGAAGTACACTTAGGTTAAAACCAACTGATATCTAAATAAAGTTGAAGAGAGAAGGCAAAAACACCCCCATTTTGCTTCGGGAGCCAAAAAATGGTTGCATTTGTTGTATAAGACGCACCAATATTTCCACACTCTTTTAAGGGGGAAAAAGATGTGTCTTATACTCCGAAAAATACGGTAGTCTACTTAAAATGGGTTCTCAGGCTATGTGGGGGGGAGGAGAGAGAAGATACAAATATTTTACCCACTTTGTTGAGCAACTTTAGACGTGACAGACATTTTTTTCTGATAATAAGTCTCTGTCTTACAACATTCCCCAGTTGCTCCATGATGGGATCCTCTTTGGGGAGAACCAGAATGCTTGCTATGCCAAGTTCTCCTGCTATATCTCCATTTTGGTCCAAGTAGAGTTTAAAGTGGGAAAAATTGTAAAACTCATTTTTCTTCAGAAATGGATGAAACTACAATGGAAATATGGAGGAATGTTTAAAGCTGAACTCTTGGCTTCTTATACCTCATGGTCCTTTCACAATTGAAGTTTTCTAACTTACAGTTTCCTAACTTACAAATATGCTCAATTGGTAGATTAAGCCTTACCACTATCTTAATATGTGAATGAAAAATGTTCAACAAAATTTGTCAATAATATGTTGATAAAATTGGATGACAAAACACAATTAATGAAATTGGTCACTTATGGAAATATATCAGAGCAGGTACCAAATAAATTGAACAACAGGAAAAAAAGATTATTCATAAGACTAAATAAAAGAGGAGGTAGAGTTGCGTTATATATGAAATAATTACATCTCTGCAGAAATAGAGGACAACAATGGTGAAAACTGCCTGGAATGCATTTAGGTCAATGTAAAAGGGGTGGGGATGACATTGCCATAGGTATATACTATAGGCCACCCAACCAAAAAGAGGAAATAGACAAACAGTTAACTAAGATATGTAGGAAGCACATCACAATATCAATGGGGGATTTTAACTATCCTGACATCAACTGGGAGACACACTGCAACAAGTTGAAGATCCAACAGGTTCCTGACAAACGTAACAGACACCTTTGTCTCCCAAAAAGTAGAGAAGGGAACTAGGAGATCATCCATATTGGACTTAATTCTCACTAACAGAGATGAAATGATTGGAGGTGTTGAAGCTACAGGAATCTTGCGGGGGAGTGATCATGCAATAATGGAATTCAACATTATGCAAGCACGAGCAATAGAACAAAGTCAAACTAGAGTCTTGGACTTTAAGAAAGCTAATTTCAATAAACTTAGACAGAGATTGGGAAGGATTCCATGGATAAGAATCCTTAAGAGGAAAACAACTCAAGAACATTGGGAAGTTTTGAAAAGTGAGATTATAAAAGCCCAGTCTAGCACAATACTAATTTATTTATTTATTTATTTTATTGAACTTATTAGTCGCCCCCTCTCCCCACAGGGACTCGGGGCGACGTACAGAGCAATAATCAAGATAGCACCATAAAATCGTGCAGAGGAGGTAAAAATAAGTCCATAAATAAGCATACTTACAAAGTTTAAAACCCCAAAAATATTAAAAACAAAATTTCCCATTGTAAAATGACCTGGGGTGGCAAGATAGTAACGTTATGCCAGGCCGGCTTGACAAAACAGGTAGGTCTTCAGCTTCGTACGGAAGGAGCGAAGATCGGTTGTTGTCCGGATGTCTGGGGGGAGGTCATTCCAAAGGGTAGGGCCCACCACAGAGAAGGCCCTACTCCTGGGCACCGTCCCCAGGCACTCTCTAGAGGACGGCACCCGGAGTAGCCCCTCCCTGTGTGAGCGAGTGGGTCGCAGGGATGTATGGGGCAGGACGCGATCCCGCAGGTAACTAGGCCCTGTGCCATGGAGCGCTTTGAAGATGGTAACCAGTACCTTGAAGCGCACCCGGTAGGCCACAGGAAGCCAGTGCAGCTCGCGCAGGATAGGTGTTATATGGGAGAATCTCGATCTCCCCATAATAACCCGCGCGGCTGCATTCTGGACCAACTGCAGTCTCCGGGCGCACCTCAAGGGGAGCCCCATGTAGAGAGCGTTACAGTAGTCCAGGCGGGACGTCACCAGCACGTGAGTGACTGTGCGCAAGGCCTCCCGGTCCAAAAGGGGCCGCAACTGGCGCACGAGGCGCACCTGGTGGAACGCCCCCCTTGCCACGGCCGCCACGTGATCTTCTAAGGTCAGCCGATCGTCAAGGAGGACGCCCAAGTTGCGCGCCCCTTCCACCGGGGCTAATTGCTCATCCCCGATGGTCAGCGATGGAATATGCTGATTGAATCGGGAAGCCGGGAACCACAGCCACTCTGTCTTGGAGGGGTTGAGCCTGAGCCTGCTGTCATCCATCCAGACCCGTACGGCTTCCAGACATCGGGTCATCACTTCGACAGCCTCGTTGGGGTGGTTTGGGGTGGAAATGTACAACTGAGTATCATCAGCGTACAGATGGTAACTCACCCCAAAACCACGGACGATCTCGCCCAGCGGCTTCATATATATGTTGAACAAGAGAGGCGAGAGAATCGACCCCTGTGGGACCCCACAAATGAGGGGCCTTGCGGTCGACCTCTGCTCCCCCGTCAACACACATTGCGTCCGGCCAGAGAGGTAGGAGTGGAACCACCGTAGCACGGTGCCTCCAATCCCCAACCCCTCCAGCCGGCACAATAGGATACCATGGTCGATGGTATCGAAGGCCGCCGAGAGATCTAATAGAACAAGGATGGAGGAACAACCCTCATCCTTTGCCCTCCAGAGATCATCCACCAACGCGACCAAGGCCGTCTCCGTGCTGTGACCGAGTCGGAAGCCGGACTGGCGCGGGTCTAGATAATCATCTTCCTCCAGGTGACGCGGAAACTGCTGAGCCACCACACTCTCAACAACCTTTGCTAAAAAAGGAAGGTTGGAGACAGGACGATAATTTGCTAGTTCCTTTGGGTCCAGAGAAGGCTTCTTGAGCAGGGGCCTGACCACCGCCTCTTTCAAGGCGGCCGGCATCCGGCCCTCCCCCAACGAAGCGTTCACCAGTCCCAGTAGCCAGCCTCGTGAGCCCTCCCAGGAGGCCAGCACCAACCAGGAGGGACACGGGTCCAGTAAACATGTGGTGGCCCGCAGTCGCCCGCGCAACCTGTCCAAATCTTTGATGACAACAGGGTCAAACTCCTCCCAGCATGGTCTCTCAAGACTAGTCTCGGACGTCCCCACTGGAGCACTGGAGTGGGTCCAACCTCTCCGGATGAAGAAGAAGAAAAAAACAGCTCTCAAAAGAAACCAGCATGGCTGCATAAAGAACTCTCTGACAAATTGAAAGACAAAAAGGACAAGTATAAAAAGTAGAAAGTGTGGCACTAACTAAGGCAGAATAACAAAGGAAGAATATCAGAAAATAACCCAAGCCTGCAAAGATGAAGTGAGAAAAGCTAAGGCTTACAATGAACAAAGGCTTATGATTTTTTTTTTAAAAAAAGCTTCTTCCAATATGTTAAAAACAAGAAAAAAGTCAAGGAAACAATTGGCTCAAATGCTTGGAGAAAGTGGCAAGAAGGTGACAAGCAACAGGGAGAAAGCAGAACTACTTAACTCATTTATTGCCTCTGTATTTACCCAAAGGGAAAAAAAACAGACTAACCTATCAAAAACAGCAGCACAAAAAACAGATTAGGAACACAAGTTAAAATAGGGAAGAAAATGGTAAGTGAGCACCTGTCTACCCTACACGAGTTCAATGCACCAGGACCTGATGGATTACACCTCATGGTTCTGAAAGAACTGGCAGATGTGATCTCAGAACGACTGAACTACATCTTTCAAAGATCCTGGAGCACCAGAGAACTGCCAGAGGACTGGAAAAGAGCTAATGTAGTTCCCATATTCAAAAAAAGAAAAAAAAATAGATCCAGGAATCTATAGACCCATCAGCCTGACCTCAATACCAGGGAAGATTCTGGAAGAGATAATCAACCAACAAATCAGCAAACACAAAATAATAACCAAAAGCCAACATGGGTTTGTCAAAAACAGGTCATGCCAAAATAATCTTATTGCATAATTTGACAAAGTGAAAAAAATAGTGGACTAGAGGAATGCTGTCGATATAATTAACTTGGACTTCAGTAAGGAATTTGATAAAGTAGACCATAACCAATGGTACTACTTGATAAAGTAAATAAATGTGGGTTAGACAGCATCATCACTAGATGGATTCGTAATTGGCTGACCAACTGCACTCAACATGTAGTCCTCAGTGGATCTGCACCTACATGGAGGGAGGTATTCATTGGGGTACCCCAGGGCTCTGTTTTAGTCCAAATACTCTTCAACATCTTCATCAATGATTTGAACAAGTGGAATAGATGGGTAACTCATCAAATTTGTAGATGACACCAAGCTAAGCAGGAATAGCTAAAACTCCAGAGGATTGGCTTAAGATGCAGAAGGATCTTGACAGACTCAAACATTGGGCCCTATCTAACAAAGCTATCAATGGTGAAAAAGGTAAAGTTCTACATTTAGGCAAGAAATACAAAATGCACAGGGACAGCATATGTGGTACCTTACTCAATACACAGTTCTAGGCTGCATCAACAGAGGGATAGAATCAAGATCACGTGAAGGGTTAATACCACTTTATAATGCCTTGGTAAGGCCACACTTGGAATACTGCATTCAGTTTTGGTCGCCACAATGTAGAAAAGATGTGGAGACTCTAGAAAGAGTGCAGAGAAGAGCAACAAAGATGATTAGGGGACTTGAGGCTAAAACATATGAGGAACAGTTGTTGGAGGTGGGTATGCCTAGTCTTAAGGAAAGAAGGATTAGAGGTGACATAATAGCAGTGTTCTGATATCTCAGAGGCAGCCACAAAGAAGAAGGGTTAGGGTTAGGGTCAGGGGTTAGGGGTTAGGGGTTTAGGGTTCCTTCCCTTCCCAGCAGTCATTTTCACATAACATTACACTTCCTCAATAGATTGTAGGAGTGTTGGTCATATAACCTCATTTCAGCAAACTATAAAGAAACTGTTTAGTAATGATTATGAACATAGTTAAGTGAGGTTAGATAGTATGATAATTAAGTGGATAAAAACTTTCTTCAAATCTGTACATTTTTAATTATTTAGATATTTATTATAAAACTGGGATGTTACAAAAAATAATTTGTCCTGTCATTAACTTTTCAGCAAGTAGGATCAAATGATAGCATCCTCTATAAGAACCTTAACCATGCACTGAAAGAAGGGTGACCCAACTTGTAGGAATTTTTGTGAAAAGGATCACAAAACACTGGATGATTGCAAACCAATTGTGAGTCAGCAGTGTGATCCTCATGGAAGGGAGGCAAGTGCATCCATAAGAATCTCAGGAAATCCATGTTATGGTTTGGGGAGACCCTCACTCAATACCAGGTCCTGTTGCAGGCACCACACTTGGAGAAGACATTTCACAAAACTTGGGTCAGATTTAGGGAATGGCAAAGAAGCCAAGGAAGAGATCAAAGGAGCTGCTCATAGCCTCAATGAAAGACAACAAAGGGAAGAGCCAAGTTAATCTATGGGAGTGGAAAATAATGAAGCTGGCAAAAGTGTCTCCAACTTACAAAATCTCTCAGTTGGAGAAGGGAGGTTACAGCACTCTTCCAATAACTGAAATATGGTTCAAAGAAGCTTAAGGCCCTTTTGCTGTTATTCCAATGTCTGGTACATATTGAATGAATCCAGTGAAAAGAGAGGATATTCTGGCTGAATTAAAGGGAAAATATCCCAAGACGGGGAGCAGTTTCAAAACTTAGCCAGTAAAGCAGAGAAGTACACTCTCTCTTTACTCATTTTCTTAATGCAAAAAGATAGCAATCATCAGTCAGAAAAAGCTTAAACGGGCATTCTTGCAGAGAGGAAGGGTTGAGCTAGATAGACTAAGGTGCCCTTCAAATTTATCAAGGTAAAATGGTATGATGCTAATCATCAACACATAAATAAAGGAGTTTATTTAAAATGAATAGTTCCTTTTAAAATAAGCAGTGCTTACTATCAAAATTAATCAGTTCTGGCTCTTTGGAACATTGTGCTCTTAGTGGTTGGATTGGTGAAATCTGTTGCCTTTTGTAGTACGAGGAAATTGAAATGGTTTCCCTCCTTCTCTTTTGGATTCCTCCTCCAAAGGGAACTAATTGTGAGGGATTATTCTAGGAAACCCTTACCTGCCATGGCTGAAGCCTTAGAGACTCTAACCTCCCTTTACCCTCCTTCCTTCTCCTGGATCTGAAGGAATACGCAGCCTTCAAGATATGTGCCAGTGTCCTAACAATACTATACATCAAGAAGGTATTATTCATTTTGATCCTATTTGATCCCGGTTGGGACTTCAGTGTCACTTTCTGGGAGCATCTTCTCCGGCCTTTGACCGAAAAGACGTGCTTTGAAAAAGAACAGGAAAAACACTGAGCTTCAAACTGGGGATCCAGAAAGAAATAGGGTTCAAAGCCATCATCTTCTGGCTTTTCTTTTCCCACAAAAGCAAAGTTCAAAATGCTATGCACATATTTCAGAAGTCTCTGCTTTTTCACAGGAAATACTCCCAAAGCTGTAATGATCCAGACTTTCCCTTCAATGGGTCCTGGCAAATCTTCAAACGTTGAATGGAAGGGAAGAATTATGCCCCAAACGGACTCATATTCCAAGAAGTGAACAAAGACATTGACTTGTCTCCACTTAGAGAGGGCATCCCTGAGGGGTCCTGTAGATCTAGTTGTTGAGAATCGTTGTGACATTACAATACAAATTCCACTGCTGACAAGCATAGGAGTAAAAGTCCTCATGAAATTCTCCCCCTTCTCTGTGTCTGGAGCAAAGAGGCCAATCAAGGTCCATCTGAAATGGAGAAGCAATTGGACCATTCCTGGATACTGGATCCCTTGTTTGGGTAACATTGGATGGAAAAAAGGGAATTGATTTTTATCACTCAGGGCCCCTGAAGAAGATATAAAACGGATCTGAAAGGGCAAAAAAGAATACTGTGTTATATTTGGGATCAAATTGAAACCAAAATATGAGCTTTTAATAAATCCATGTTTGTTCTGATGTACAAGTTAAAATAGATTATTGTTGATTAACCATTAGACCATCTCAAGATACCAATTAATAAACACATAATAGTGACCACACTGTATATATAAAGGGAATAGAAGAAACAAATTAAGTGAAAAGGAATAAAAATGCAAATTATAGCCATCAGATCAACATCTGCCTATCTCAACCAAATTGCTTTGTTCCAATAAAGGTTCTTATTATTTGTAATTTTTTTAAATTCTGACCACACCGAATATATTCATTACAAGAGAATTGGTTGCATCTTCCATATTGTACCATTGTGTCCAGCTGCTCAAATCCTGCTCGAATAAACATACCCTAAGATGGTTTGATATTTCTGCATTTCAGTGATTTGGAACGTCCGTTTGTAGCGGCTCTTCTATTTCAATATGCTAAATGCACTGAGGATGTCTAAATCTTTCTCTGCTTCCATATCCCAGATTCTATGCGCAGCAATCTTTTTATTTTTTCATTACTTGTACTTATTTGCATTCCACCTTGATTCTTTTTGAGCTTGTTTTTCCATTGTTGATTGGGAACCACAGCTCCTAATATAATTTGTCTATTGGCAATTATAAGAAATCATTAATTAAAATTTTGTCTCTTCCAAAAGACAGAATTTGGGAAGTTTGTCAGATTCCATAATTATATTCCTTGATTTTAGGCAAAGAATAGAATTATGTACATTCCAAAATCAACTCTTAGAGCAGCAGCTGAAGTCCTTTTACCCACCCCGAAATATTTCTAAGATTCTTTGATTGGATTTCGCCTAATAATGATATATTTTAAATCCTAAACAGTAAGGGAGCATCCTTGGCATTATATACTTTAATAAATGGGGCTCAGGAAGGTTGGTAGCTATGATTGTTTTAAGCAGCACATTCACTACTTCTCATTGTGTATTTCATGGAAATATTATAACTTTCACGAGCAAAATGTGAGCTTTCCATCAGTGCTGCACCTCCCTATTATACAGAAGCCCCTTTGATTGAACACAGAGCCTCCCCTCACCTTCACAACTGTGTAGCAGAAGCCCTCGAAGCAACGGGGATGGTGTCACGCCTCTTTGGACTCTTGTTTCTTCCCCACTGTGTATCCCAATCCGAGCCATGACACCTACAATGGCTGTACTGAAAACCAGCTCTTGAATTTTCATAGGAAAGATACAGCTTGGATATGCTCCTGATCACCAATCTCCCCATGCACATTACCAGATAGAGAAACACACATAAACAAACCTGTGGGATTTTGTAGGGGCCTCCTAATGTTGACATCTGGATGGAGGAATCCCTGTGAGCTAGATCAAGAAGAGTCAAAATGTTGTCCTTCCTTCCGCAGCTGTAGTTGGGAACATTGGCTTCTCCAGTCGAGAGCATGTCCAGCAAGGCATCTGAAGTGCCAAGTGTGTTCATATTGTTGTCATGGATGTCGTAGCCAAGGGTGAGATTGTGCAAGAATTGGGGGTTATTGTTGACCTCTTGAATGCCAAAAATGAATAGCGGGGTGTCACGCTTATTAGTAGATACAATTCTGTAAAATAATGCTCATGCTATCATAAACATCAACTGCAAAAGGAACAATTCTTATTCAGTCTTAAGTCCATATTTACCAAAATAAGAGGCAAATTATAGCCACCTGTTACCATTTATTTGTTATGAATATTGAGAAGATGGGATGGAGATAGTCCTGTATCAGAGTTAAGAATCACAAATAAACCATTATTTGCAGAACTACTCATTTTAATCTACCCATTTCCAGGATTTAAAATGATTGAATCACAAAAAGTAGAATCACCATAAGAGAAAGAGGATGTTTCATAAGTGACCCAGAAAAGCAGCTCTACAAACAAGTCATCTTCTATTGATATAAAGATCAAATATTGAATATCAATTGGCATTTATAAAAATATGTAAATAGGCTGGACAGAGGCAACGATGATCCTTTCGATAAACTTTAAGTAAAAGTCATGATTCAAGGGTTGAAGTCAGAATTTGACAGGGAGAGGAAAATAATCTGAACTTCTTTCAGGATTTTTTTCTGCCCAATCTTTGTCTCTGCAAAAATAAGATAAAAGAGAGCAGCTAAAAAAAATAAGAGTAATTCAGGAAAGAAAAGAGGTCCTGCTATTAGGAGTAAGTGAATAAGAAGAAAAGAAGGAGAATGTTAGAACTGCAAAGGGAAGGATTTGCAATTCCATCTCACTGAATGACTTACAGGCGAGACTGACTAGAAGGAGCCATGTTGAAAGTCTGCATTATAGGTGATATTTGTGTTATAGTGGTCAGTATACTAATCAGATGGTCTCCTGGGCTGTAATAGCTCCATGGTTTTTGTCTATCCTGAAGCTCCAAACTCAGCGGGCACTTCATTCTCAGCTTCCCAGAGACCGGCTGGGACACCAGCAGCATCAGAACCAGCAGCTGGAGCTCCATAATTTATGGGGATGAATCAATTCCCCTTCCTGTTTCTAAATAAAAATCAGAAGTCTTTGAAGAATTCAAAGAATTCTCACAAGATGGAAATGCCACTGGTTTTCCTACTTCAGTCATAGAGAAACTGAGCTTCTCCTAGAGGAACGTAGATTTGAGAGCATAGCCACTGCCTGTCTCAAAATCTGTATGACATAGAGCAGGACCTGAAGCATTTATACTTTTCTGATGTAATATTTCCTCCATGTTGCTTGAGTTTACATCAAAGTCCATCCATGGAGAAGAGGCTTAAGAGGTTCTCAAAGACAAAGATGGAGATAATTACAGTGAGAAGCAACTTCTCCTCTGAGGATTCTGAATTTCATCAGAGCTCCATGTGCAGAGGAGCTGTGTGAGAAACGCATGTTAGTGAAAAGTCACAGAAACACCCACAAGAAGTCCAGAAAGTGATGCTGGGGGAAGAAAGTTCAATACTCAGGGAATTGACTTCTGTTGTCTTTCTATGTGGTGTTGTTGACACCAAAATTGTGTTCTGTGTTGATTTCAAAGTCGATAAGTCACTGAACACAAGGTGTGATACAGAATGATACTTTTATTTTGGTACCAAGATATAAGGAACTTGGAAAAAATTAACCCAGGCCTCGATTACAGTCTTAAAGCAATTCTTTTAGTCAGAGGATGGTCTTATCTAACCCTTTGCCTTTCTCCTAATAATACATGCATAACAGATAATATTGATTTGTTATCTGGATTACATCTCCCTAAAACCTTTATGCTTGCTATGCTAAATAGCTAAATGTTGCTTCACATGTTTTTCACTCCAGGTCACGCATATCTTGCAAAGTGTCCTAGTTTCATGTGCCAGCTCTATGGTTTGGGGGTGTTTTTCTTACAACCGAGCTATTCTTGTTCCTAATATCCTGGCTAGTGATTTTCTAACAGATAAGGTGGAAAATGTGAGCCAGCCGTGTGCAGCAGCTGCCAAAAAAAGCCAACACAGTTCTTGGCTGCATAAACAGAGGGATGGAATCAAGATCACGTGAAGTGTTAATACCACATTATAATGCCTTGGTAAGGCCACACTTGGAATACTGCACTCAGTTTTGGTCACCACGATGTAAAAAACATGTGGAGACTCTAGAAAGAGTGCAGAGAAGAGCAACAAAGAGGATTAGGGGACTGGAGACTAAAACATATGAAGAATGGGTGCAGGAACTGGGTATGTCTAGTTTAATAAAAAGAAGGACCAGGGGATATATGATAGGAGTGCTCCAATATCTCAGGAGTTGCCACAGAGAGGCAGGAGTTAAGCTATTCTCCAAAGCACCTGAGTGCAGGACAAAAAGCAATGGGTGAAAACTAATCAAGGAGAGAAGCAACCAAGAACTAAGCTCCCTCCCATATTTGGGCATACCAGGGGTTGTAACACAAATACATACCTATTTCCCTGGCTCAGCTGATAAGGAGGAGAGCCTGTGGCTTAGTGGCTAACAAATCTGCCTAATATGTAACACAGCTCAGGTTCAAATCCCAGTAAGGGTATGGCTAGCTGATGAGAGCTAAATAGCTTGAAATAGATCTAATACACAAATACAACATTTTATATATATATATAAAAAAAATATATTTGTTTTCTGAGGTTTTCGCGGGTGTTTGTATGTACGTCTTTGGTTGTTCGGGTTTTCTCCTGCATAGAATTGGAAGTATCTTCACGACGTTTCGATGAAGTCTCATTTATCATCTTCAGGCTGCTGCTTCCGGCTTGGTGCTTCCGGCTTGGTGCTTCCAGGAGCAATGTGAGATCTCAGCCGGTTCCTCTTTTTAACTGCCAGTGGGGGTTTGTGCTGATTGGGTGGGAGCTTGGCTGCATTCTGATTGGGTGGAGGTGTATTCTGATTGGTAGGGGGCTTGGCTATGCTCTGATTGGATGGGAGTTTGGCTGTGCTCTGATTGGATGGGGGCGTGTTCTGTTTGGGTGGGGGCCTGGTTGTGCTTGTGTTAGTCTGAGTTGCAGAGGGATTTGAGCTGGTGAGCTGCGTTACTGTTGTTTGGCTTCGCGTTTGTGGTCGTGCCACATCTCCGTGGTGGGCATCAGTTTGCTTGATGTATGGATTGGAGGGGTTTAAAGTGGCTAATAATGCAGCTGTGGTCTGGCTTCTGGTTTGTGGTCGGGCTTCTGGTTTGTGGTCATTATCGGTGTGGGTTTGGGCTTGCTTTTTGCGTGGATGTGTGATAGTGACATCCTGTGTGGTTTTCGTGAGTGTGGGTCTGGTATCATTCTTAGTGTTAGGGACTCGTTTGTCAGTGAGGGCGGGTTTCCAAATGGCTGGTAGGCGGGAGGTATCATCTCGTTTATTCATGCTGTGTGGTCGTTTTTCTATCTCAATAGCTTCTCTGATTATTCTGTTGTTAAAGTGTTCAATTTTGGCAATAGTTCTGGTCTTTTTAAAGTCTATATCATGCCCTGTGGCTTTGAGGTGTTGGACCAGGGAAGAAGTTGGTTCCTCCTTTCTGACTGAGTTTTTGTGTTCTTCAATGCGTGCCTTTATTCTTCTGTTGGTTTGTCCGATGTATGTGGTGGGGCAGGTGGTGCATGGGATTTCATATACTCCTTGATTTTCTAACTCTATTTTGTCTTTGGGGTTTCTCAGGATGGTGGATATTTTTCAGTTTGTGTAGAATGCTGTCTTGATGTTGTGTTTGTGGAGGATCTTGCTGATTCTGTCTGTGGTGCCTTTTATGTATGGGAGGAGGGCTTTGCCGTTTTCTTGTTCACTGTCTTGGATTTTAGTGGGATTTTCTTTTTGGATTAGGTTAGTGATATTGTTTCTTTGGAATCCATTGGATGTTAGTACGTTGGTGAGAGTGTGTAGTTCGGTTTTGAGGTGTTGTTCGTCAGCTAAGCGTTTTGTTCTGGAGATGAGTGTCTTGGCTACAGAGTTGATCTGTGCTGGGTGGTGGTGTGAGAGTGCGTGCAAATAGCGGTTTGTGTGTGTTTTCTTCTAGTAGATGGTGTGTCCTAGGGATCCATCGGATTTCTTATAGACTAAGACATCCAGGAAGGGGAGTTGGTTATTGGCTTCTGTTTCCATGGTGAACTGTATTTTGGGGTGTAGGCTGTTGAGGTGTGTGAGGAAGTTGTCCAGTTTATCTTTCCCGTGTGGCCAGATTATGAAGGTGTCGTCTACGTATCTGAGCCAGAGTTTGGGTTTGTGATCGGATTTTTCTAGAGCTTGGGTTTCAAAGTGTTCCATGTAGAGGTTGGCAATGACAGGTGAGAGGGGTGATCCCATGGGTGCTCCTTCTATTTGTTTGTATTTTTGTCCATTATAGATGAAGTATGTGTTGGATAGGCAGTGGTTGGTCAGATCTAGGATATGTTTGGGGGGGTTGTATTTGTTTTGGATAGCTGTCAATGCTTCTTTGATTGGTACTTGGGTGAAGAGTGATACGACATCGAAGCTCACGAGTAGGTCGCTGGGCTGTAAGTTTTGTTTCTTTATGATCTCTATGAACTGGAATGAGTTTTTTACGTGTGAGGTGATGGATTCTGCATAGGGCTGTAGTTGTTTGGTGAGAAATTTGGCTAGGTTTTGTAGAGGTGAGCCTATGGAGCTGACTATGGGTCTGAGTGGGGTTCCTTCTTTGTGTATCTTGGGGAGACCATAGAGCTTAGGGCATCTGGATGATTTTTCTCTGGGAATGATTCGTTGCTGGAACTCTTCGCTGATGGGGAAGGCTTTTATTTTGGATCTGGTGGCTTTTTCTAAGTAGGCGGTGGGATCCGTGCTTAGGGGTTGGACCACCAGATCCAAAATAAAAGCCTCCCCCATCAGCAAAGAGTTCCAGCAACGAATCATTCCCAGAGAAAAATCATCCAGATGCCCTAAGCTCTATGGTCTCCCCAAGATACACAAAGAAGGAACCCCACTCAGACCCATAGATGAAATGAGGGATGGTACACAAGAGATGAGGGAGGGAGGGGCTGAGGCTCTGCCAATGGACGGGGGGGGGGGGGGAGGATGCAACAACTAGAAGACTCAGATCACAAAAGTGACTTGAAACATTTTTGCAATTATTGTTATAATGTACCTTTACGGAAGTGATACAAAAAAAATGATTGAAATATACTGATGACTTAGTGTTAAACTTAAAACTGCTAACTTCTATTTAAATGTTGACGTATCTCTATCCTTGTCTGTAAATGTTGTGAAACTTGGGGGGACTGCTCTCCCTCGCACGATGTAGCTGTCAAATTTTTTTATACCCTTTTTGACCCTTTTCCCTGAAAAAAAATATAAAAACCAATAAAACTTGTTTTTTTAAAAAAGAATACGCCTCTTGTCTCTGCTGGCAGTAGCACCTGGCAGACACCTGAACCCTTTCAAAACCACCATATCCTTTCCTAAATTTACATCCCTTACAATTGAATCACCAACCAGAAGGTGACTTCTCTTTTTGCATACCTTGCTCTTCTTGTGTGACTGATGTGTGATACCTGGTTCCCCATTTCACCTTTCCAAAGTAAGTTCTTCATTTTGGACCACGATCCCCTACTTATTTGAATCATCATTATCACAACTACCTTGACCTGTCACTTTAGTGTACCCATTAGGGTCAGCAAGGGCGCTATATCTGTTATGCTGGGAAACCGCAAAAGCTTTGTGTTTATGGTTCACAGCTCTCACCCTGCCCTATCCCACAGTTGTCCCGACTGCTCTTCTCCTGTGGGATCTTTGTGGTAGAGGGGGCTGGTAGCGTGGCATCTCTATAGAGTGGAATGGCCAAATTGGGCACCTAATTTCTGCTTGGAGAGCACAGATTAAAGATTCAAGATAGGAAATGTGTCTATGTAGTCTAGTAATTTGTTTACAAAGGGGACAGTATCCAAATTTGAAAAGAGTACTGCGAAAGACAGGTGCGAAACAACTATTGCATTGAACTAAGCTGGTCATTTTGAAATAAAATAAAATCACAGCCTCAAGCGCATTAATCCAGAACCTATTATTGCTATTTTTGGTTTATAGATATATGATTCGTCAACATGATTCTCTTACTAAATTGGAACTTTGAGCAATACTTTGCCTTCGACTCTGATTTAATTTTGGATGTTATTTGGAACTCTGACAATGAGCTTTTAATAAATCCATCTTTGTTCTGAAGTACAAGTTAAAATACTTTTTTTTTGTTTAACTGTTAGGGTTAAACATACAAAATGATACATTATCTACTATATATACTGTATGTGTATGTACACACACACACACACACACACACACACACAGAGCTCTTCTGAAACTATACACATTCAACCTCACTTACTGAATTTGGAAAAAGATAGAATGAGCTGAAATGGCAGCAGCTTTCAGAGACACTGGCCTGCATGGAGGCATGTGCAAAGGCTAGCCCCCCTCTGCAACATACCTGAGGCTCCCTGCACTTCCCCAGCTCGGCCGGCTTCAGCTGAGCCTGCTGTCCTGAGCCAGCGGAATCAGGCACCGTAGGGTGTGGCTGGGAGCACCCTAACCTTGCCCACCCCACCGGCACTGTTCTCTCCTCCCACCGCACTCTCCTCCCACCACCACTGCTCTCTCCTCCTGCCGCCCTCTCCTCCTGCTGCCACTGCTCTCTCCTCCCATCATCCTCTCCAGCATGCGAAGCCAGTGGGGAAATGGGGGCAAGGTTAGTGCGAATGCTGCTTACCTATGTGTAGGCATGAGGAGGCAGTTGTGTGGATGCACGTGGCAAAGACGAGGCAGGGCGAGGGTCTGAGCATACCGGTTCAGGGGCATGGCCAGCCAGCCATCACTACCAGTTCAGCAACCCATGCCAATTATCACTACCGGTTCTCCAGAACTGGTCCGAACTGGGAGCAACCCACCTCTGGACCACACCAGATAGATAGATAGATAGAGATATATTTGTTGTTTAAAAAGGGATCCCAGTAGATCATTCTACTAATATGGCCTAAGGTACTGATCTCCCTCTTTCTTATCAAACTGACATTGAAATAATACAAGTCCATTTTCTATATCTTGAGCTTCACAAACAAAACTCGGTTCATTTCAAGAGACTTGGTTATATCTTCCATATTTAACCATTGTGTCCGGCTGCTCAAATCTTGCTCGAATAAACACCACCCTAAGATGGTTTGACATTTCTGCATTTCAGTACTTGGTGATTTGGAGGGTTCGTTTGTAGCAGTTCTTCTATTTCAATATGCTAAACATACTGAGGATGGCTTTATCTTTCTCTGCTTCCATATCCCAGATTCTATGTGCAGCAATCTTTTAATCTTTTAATTATTTTTATTTATTTGTATTCCATCTTGATTATTTTTTAGCTTTTTCTCCAATTGTTGATTGGGGACCACAGCTCCTAATATAATTTGTCAATTGTCAATTATAATAGGTCATTAATTAACATTTTGTCTTTTCCATAAGACAGAGTTTGGGAAGTTTCTCAGATTCCATAACTATATTACTAGATTTTAGGCAAAGAGTAGAATTATATACATTCCAAAATCAACTCTTAGAGCAGCAGCTGAAGCCCTTTTATCCACCTCAAAATATTTCTAAGATCCTGTTATTGGACTTCACCTAATAGTGATATATTTTAAATCCAAAACAGTAAAGGGGCTTCCTTGGCATTATATACATTAATAAATGGGGTTCAGGAAGGTTGGTAGCTATGATTGTTTTAAGCAGCACATTCACTACTTCCCATTGTGTATTTCATGGAAATATTATAACTTTCATGAGTGAAATGTGAGCTTTCCATCAGTGCTGCACCTTCCTATTCTACAGAAGTCCCTTTGATTGAACACAGAGCCTCTCCTCACCTTCACAACTGTATAGAAAAAGCCCTCGAAGTAACGGGGATGGTGTCAAGTCTCTTTGTATCCTTGTTTCTTCCCCACTGTGTATCCCAATCCCAGCCATGACACCTACAATGGCTGTACTGAAAACCAGCTCTTGACTTTCCATAGGAAAAATATAGTTTGGATATATTGCTGATCCCCAACCTCCCCACGTGCATTACCAGATAGACCGACACACACAAACCTGTGGGACTTTGTAGGGGCCTCCTAATGTTGACATCTGGGTGGAGGAATCCCTCCAAGCTGCATCAAGAAGAGCCAAAACGTTGTCTTTCCTTCCACAGCTGTAGTTGGGAACATTGGCTTCTCCAGTTGAGAGCATGTCCAGCAAAGCATCTGAAGTGCCAAGTGTGTTCAAAAAGTTGTCATGGATGTTGTAGCCAAGGGTGAGATTGTGCAAGAGTTGGGGGTTCTTGTTGACCTCTTCAATGGCAAAAATGAATCGTACAACATCACCAGATAAATTTCTGTAAAATAATGCTCATGTTATCATAAACATCATCTGCAACAGGAACAATTCTTACTCAGTCTTATTCCCATGTTTACCAAAATAAGAGGCAAATTATACCCATCTATCAACATTTATTTGTTATGAATATTCAGAAGATGGGATGGAGATTGTCCTTTATCAGTTAAGAATCAAAAATACACCATTATTTGTTGTACTTTTAATCTGCCCATTACCAGGATTCAAAATAATTGAATCACGAAAAGTAGAATCTCCATAAAAGAAAAAAGGATGTTTCATAAGTGACCCAGAAAAGCAGCTCTATAAACAAGTCATTTTTATTGATATAAAGATCAAATATTGAATGTGAATCAACATTGATAAAAAAAAATATCTAAATGACCTGAGCAGAGGCAACTATGATCCTTTTGATATATGCTTTAAATAAAAGTCATGATTCAAATGTTAGTCAGAATTTGACAGGGAGGGGAAAATAATCTGGACTTCTTTCAGGATTTTTTTCTGCCCAATCTTTGAATCTGTGTCTCTCACACAAAATAAGAGAAAAGAGGGAAGCTAAAGAAATAAAAGTAATTCAGGAAAGAAAAGAGGTCCTGCTATTTGGAGTAAGTGAATAAGAAGAAAAGAAAGAGAATGTTAGAACTGCAAACAGAAGGATGTCCAATTCCATCTCACTGAGTGACTTACTGGTGAGACTGACTAGAAGGATGTATGTTGAAAGTCTGCATTATAGGTGATATTTCTGTTATCGTTGTCAATATACTAATGAGATGGTCTCCTGGGCTGTAATAGCTCCATGGTTTTTGTCTATCCTGCTGCTCCCAACTCAGCGGGCACTTCATTCTCAGCTTCCCAGAGACTGGCTGGGACACCAGCAGCATCAGAACCAGCAGCTGGAGAGCCATAATTTACGAGGAAAAATCAATTCCCCTTCCTGTTTCTAAATAAAAATCTTCAAAAGTCTTTGAAGAATTCAAAGAATTCTCACAAGATGGAAATGCCACTTGTTTTCCTACTTCAGTCATAGAGAAACTGAGCTTCTCCTAGAGGAACGTAGATTTGAGAGCATAGCCACTGCCTTTCTCAAAACCTGTATGACATAGAGCAGGACCTGAATCATTTATACTTTTCTGATGTAATATTCCCTCCATGTTGCTTGAGTTTACATCAAAGTCCATCCATGGAGAAGTGGCTTAAGAGGTCTCAAAGACAAAGATGGTGATAATTACAGTGAGAAGCAACTTCTCCTCTGAGGATTCTGAATTTCATCAGAGCTCCATGTGCAGAGGAGCTGTGTGAGAAATGCATGTTAGTGAAAAGTCACAGAAACACCCACAACAAGTCCAGAAAGTGATGCTGGAGGAAGAAAGTTCAATACTCAGGGAATTGACTTTTGTTGTCCTTCCATATGGTGTCATGTCTCCCAGTGTGTTCTGGGGAAGACCCCTCAGAATTTGGTGACATTCTAGGTCAGGGATGTCAAACTCATGTAGTCATAGCAATATCACATGACGTCTCACAACTTCCACCCTCTCCCCCCCTTTGTTAAACTGGGCATGGGAGTGGCTACTGGCATTTGGCCCATGGGCCTCAAGTTTGGCAACCCTGTTCTAGGTTGAGCTTCCTGTCTTCTTACACCAAGAAAGCAAACAGCTACTCTGCCTAATGTTAAGAATGGGGCCTATGATTTTATTTTCTATTTGGTTTCATATATCAATCCTGAAATGGGCTGATTTTAAAATTGGTTGTGCCTGAAGATAAATGTATTTCTCATCTGTTCTAGAAATATAAATGTTTGGATGAGAGCTGACTAAGAGACAGGAATAGGACCACCTGTGGATTGTGCCCTTTGGTAAATAGGGCGAAAGTTGAAACTCTATTATTCTTCCACATTGATATAAGAAACTGAGATCCTCTATATTTTCAAGTATCTTAGTTTATTAAGTAAACTCTCGGCTGTGAGGTCTGAAGCTGTGATGGCAGCAGTGTCCTTAGTAGGGTGAATGAGACCGGATTTCTTGATACATTAACTCAGAAGCTCTTTTGGGGGATTTGGGGGATTCCTCTTCTTTTTGTACAGGCAGACTTTGTGTGGTGGGGCCCATCTCTGAGACTGTGTGTAAACATGCCCCCAAAGATTGACAAGTGCTTGGTAGGCATGGTTAAGACTCCCTGTGTTCATGACATATCTGGGAATAGAATTGGGGGGATAATTTCTCTTATCTGGAGGAAGGGATATTGATACTTACACCTTGGCCTATAAAAGTTGACTTGTGTTTGGAATTAGAGAGGGGAGGTCTTGCAATAGATAGGACCATTCTGAGAATGACAGATGAAAGTTGGGCCATACTTGCTGTCATCTGATCAAAGCTTACCTCACTCTATGGCTTCTACTCTCAGTGTCCAGCTACCAAGTTCTGATTGTTGCTTTTGAACACCAGGTTTATGCATATGAAGTTTTCTTTCATTAGATCAATGAATCCAGGTAAGTCCTTAGCCACTACCTGGAATGGGCAGTTGGAGTGGGCCTTGGATCACATCCCTCATGTGTTAATCTGTGAGTGTACTTTTGGGTAGAAAATGAAAGA